>NC_060130.1:999680017-1000305017 GCF_021461395.2 Schistocerca americana
CCGATGCATACTCGGAGGTCTGCTTGTAGAGTCTGCAAGACACGAGATTTTGTAGCCCCTTTTTGTGGGCTCCGTGAACGAATACCGTTTGAGAGATGTGTATCCTTTGAATGCCGCCATCCATTCGTCATCAGCTAGTGTAGAAGGTGGCTAGTAAATGCCAAACAGTTTTTGTTCAGTGCTGCAATAAGAGGTCCAATTTTATAAAGTTTCTCATAATTTGGATTAGTTTTTGGAGAAAGAATAACACTATTGTCAGTGCAGTTTTTGTATGATTTTCCATCTTGACAGCGTCATGATGTTTGAAACTGAACTCACTTTGAGTACTGGGTCTGAACTCACGGATATCTATTACTATGAGCGTGCCTATGAATGCCTTCAGTTCAGGAACACTTATTCCTTTCGATCTGACACATTTCGTTAGAGTAGCATATAAATTTGTTTGCAAACATATGTGCTGTGTAATGTTTTGGCAAAAAAGTTTCTGAAAATAAACACATCCATAGACTGATACAGCGGCATCTACTTTTCATTTTGGCTCCTTGCACAGAATCACAGTGCTCTCAAAGCATGTTGTACCGTCATCGTAGTCACTCTCAGAGTCCCTTACATCTTGACTTTCTACCTCATCAGTATGTATAACAGATGAGTTATTTTCAGCCTTTTCATCAGAGTTCTCATCAACGAAAATTTGAGGGAAGATAGTTGCAAGTCTTCTGTCAACGTTATTTTTTATTTGTAAAATGTCTGAACTGCCACCTGCTGTTGGACATTCTGACAACGCACAACTTCCAGAGGAGTTTGAATCTGAAGTATTGTGTTCTTCTAGATTATCAGCTTTAGCGTCCTCAGTATCATCTGGTACTGAGAAAAGATAATCTAGGATCTCATTATCTCGTAGTATCTAGAACATGGTAATGGCAATTCGTTAATTACTGTATTATTTTCGGTCCAAAGTAATAAAAAGGAATAAAATAAAATCACATTACATTTCAAATCTACAAACAATTTTACAAATAAAGCGTGCTGGGACACACATCACACTAATTTCATTTCGCATACAAAGAAATACAGTCGATGAGAAGTATACGTGACAGTGAATTTGTTTAAAAATGATTATTAAGTTAATTACAAGACGAATTACTTATTTCAGACGTCTTTCGAAAGTTTTAAACGGTGAAAATTGGCGTACGGCAAGAAACAGTGACACAAGAGCAGCCATATGTACGCACTAGTCAACATGAGTAGTCGCAGTCTTCCCTGCTGCCTGTGCACTGCTGTTCCCAGTTTTTCTTAGGTTCAGTACAGTTGTCTCCAAATGGCAGCACCATCCAGAGGTGGCTAACATATGTCCCGATGCTCAAATTCGTGGTCAAAATTAGTGGGATACATATAACCCATCAACCACGAAAGGGTTGAAACGCCCTGTATATACACGTATAGAGACAGGGTGGTCTGAAAAGCTTGTAAGGGTGTTGCAGGGAAGGTTGTCCTGACAAATAATTGTTAACATAAAAATTCGATTCGTTGCGCCGTTTAAGACATTTTTAGCATCGAAGTTAGCCAGTCAGGTCGTTGAGCTCGCAAATTCAAGCAATTGCACTCGCTAAAATGGGGTAATGCACAGACATCTGTAAGTCCGTGAGTTACCTCTTGTTGAAATACTCGTTACGATCTAAAACTGCCTTTTTCGGAAGTGATAAATTTAAGCTATGTGAGCAAAAGCTACGTTTGTTTTTTCGAGGAAACCAAACAAAGAAGACTTCTGGCGACATCGCTTCTGCCAGGCTGCTAGAATTTGTTAGCTGCACGATCTGATTGGCTAACGTCGATGCTAAATAACTCGGAAACGGCGCAACGTATCGAATTTTTTTCTTAACGGTTATTTCTCAACGTAACCTTCCTTGCAACAGCCTTACAAGCTTTTCAGACCGTTTCTTACCACCTTGTATACATCCAGTACACACGGGATATCCCGCTACGTCGACAGCGGCTCTGCGCTGAAGGTAAGGGGGCTAATTTTCAACATTTCTTCAAACATCGATCAGAACAATAAATGATTGAAGCACATTTAACACTGTTTTATTCTCAGTCAAACATAGTGACCTCTGAGGTATCTAGATACTCCATACCCACTCAGAAAGCATTTCCGACGACTCTTGTTCGCTTAACGAATTGTATTTATTTTTGTCTCCATAATCATATCTGTCAGATTCAAAAATTCAATGCCCAGACTGACACATATGGTGATGGAGATAACAACAAATATATTTCGTTAAGCAATGAAGTTTCAGTACAGCATAGTGCGTGAGTACGGAGTATCGAGGAGGTCACTGGGTGTGATTGTTTTATTCTCAATGTTAAATGGTCTCAGTTCTTTACTGTTCTGATCAGTGTTACAATAAATGTTGTTCACGATCACCATTAACTTCATCACAGATCGGTATCAACGTAGTAGGGCTGCCTGTGTTCGATGGAAAATGTGTGGCGTGTTTTGTACGTGTGTGGTCGCTGCAAGAGTTCTTGGAACTAATCCCTCCTATGAGATTTTGGGGTAGAGCACACTTCGGTTTTCATGTAATCCCAGTAAACTAAGTGTAATGGGCTGCATGTCTCTCAGTTATCTCCATGTGTAGTGCTCCAGGTTTACTACTGCGACAGTCAAGGAGGGGCTACAATACTACATGGAATTTACCGGCTCAAGCTGATTGTCAGGCTGTCACAACACTATGTTCCTCAAATCAACATTGGTAGAACAACATTTGCAGAAAGCGCTTTTTGTTTATCTTCTTTGCCACGGGTGTACTTATGTAGGCTTAGTGCTCACGCAATAAACCTGTTTACTTAACAAAATATAACTGTCGTTGGTTCTGTCGTAATACCAGGTATCTGTCAGTCTGGGCACTGAATTTTTGAAGAAACAATATAGGATGTAATAGGTATAAGCGTAGATATTTCTGTTGATGATTGAGGACGGTCTACTGAACAACATTAAATCAGTATTTACGTCAGACTTGGTGAGATGCCTATTCCAGTGTGATTTCGCCTACAACACACAGGTCCTATCCCACGCTTCACGGTGGTGGTGGTGGTGGGTGATGTACCAGTTACAGCTCTTGGAAGGCACAAGATGCTTGGGGCAACCTATCGCAGAATGCCATTCGGCACCTTTATGGTCGTTTGCAAACAGTAACACGTGCTTGTGTTGCCCCCTTGGGGGGGGGGGGGGGGGGGGGAGGGTGAGGGGGGTAGAGGGAGGGGGTATAGAGTGTGATGGTGCGACTGTTTGGGCACCCTTTACTGAGACATTTGTGTATTGTTTGGTCTGAATTTACTACCGTATACTCCTATAATGATGGACTACGTGCCATTTTACTTGTCAATAAAATGACCTTGTCCTTGAGGCTGCTACATTTGTTTCGGCAGTGTCTATACAGAGAGTTATTCGATGACGATGTTACAAATGTTCTGTGACGATGGAGCAGAGCAAATGTATCAGTTTGAAGTAAGGGACCCCCGTCTCATATACAAGAGATGGCAGTGCACTGTCAAAACATAAAAACGTATCAGAGGAAATGCTGTGTACAAAATCTAGCATGTAAGTGTAGAGGAACATTAAGGTGAAGTATGAAACAAAAATAACCTGACCATTGAAGCTTTAAAATAAAGCGAATCGCATATATTCTAAATAAGACTTTTATTACAGTCGCGGAAGACGGTATTAGCCTGTATAGCTTGTAATGTCATAACGTTTGAAGCTATAATAAGATCTAGGGACCTGCAATAGACGGGCGTCAACGACTTTGGCATGGCCTATAATTCTGCGCATCCTGTCTTTTATCTTTCTTTTTTTTAACGAAAGTGACAAACATCCTCATCTACAACTACACTCTGCAAAGCACTATGAAGTGCATGGCAGAGGTCACGTCCCATCGTACCAGTTATTAGGGGCTTTTCCCGTTCCAGTTACGTAAGGAGCGCGAGAAGAATAATTGTTTAAATGCCTCCGTGCGCGCCGTATTTAATCTAATCTTGTACTCAATTTTGTTTAGTTCCTGTTTTTTTCATGTAACTCTGCGAAGAAGTGAACTGTACTTGCGTAACTTTACTGTGTCGACTAGTATTTACCAACTTGCTTTGAGTTTTTCTTTTGCGTAAATCTTAGTGCATAAACTTGTTTGAGACGGCTTTCTTGTGTACTTTTTCCGCCCCCAGAAGAGTGAGTACATTTAATCTTATGTTAGTATACAGAGTATAGTTTATATCCGTTTGCATATTTATTACCTGCAGTAATTCTTGTATAAGCAGAGTTTCTGGTAAAAGTGACTTAATACATCAATTTTCACTTGAGAAGTTTATTTCTGTTTTAAAAGCTTGCATACCTTGTGGTCTCCGGCTAGAGTGATAACTCTGCAGGGTAGGTTTTAGTTTTGTTTATTCTCCTCGTTATATTTTGCGTACTTTCCAATCCCAATAGTGTCATAGTCGAGTAATTTTCTCTTGTGTGGGGCTCTGTTAATACGTTCCCAGCTGCTGCTTTGTGTGCATTTTTTGGGATCTCCTATCAATCTGTAAAGAGTACAATATGGTTATGGACTGTGACCGAACTCAAGGAGAACTGGCTGCTGTCTGTAACCAGCTGGAAGTTACACTGCCCACGGTCGACAAGCGTCTGGCTACTCCTCGAAGTTGCACCGACAAAGGTGAGCCAATGACGAGACTTGACACACCTTTGGTGCCATTGGAATCCTCTGGTGACTTGGTCAACGCTGCGTCTTTTGATACGCAACTTCTGTCAATTCGTCTTCACTTGAGATTGTGTGGCGGACAGTGGTCTGTTCACGCGCCACTGGGTGGAAAGCAAAAGAGGGAATGGGCTGCACGGCTGGCTCCGTACGCGTTAACGACAATTACGAGGTGCTACTCACTTTGATAATACTTTTGAACCAGCTGTGGAAGCCTCTCCTGTTGGACCAGTGGCTGATATTCCTGCCGAATCCGGACAACTGCAGAGGACGGGTATGTTGGTCATCGGAAGCTTCACTGTTTGGCGGATAATGGAGCCCCTCAGGGAAATAGCACGCACGGCAGGAAAGAATGTCACTGTGCATGCAGTATGTTTGCCTGGGGTCTTGTCCGCGACGTGGAGGAGGCCCTGCCGGTGGCTGTCGAATACACTGGATGCGACCACCGGCTACAAACAGTGGCACATGACGGCAAGAATGTCACCTACCGCTGGCATTCCGAGACCATCCTGGTTCCTTTCAGCGGATGGCAGTTTTCATGAAGGCAAACAACATCGCGTGCCGGAGTAGGCTAAGCTGACTATTTGTAGCATCGTGCCCAGGGTCAATGGCGCTCCTCTGGTTTGGAGCAGAGAGGAAGGTCTAAACCATAGGCTCAGACTATTTTGCCACAGTAATGGATGCGAATATCTCGACATCCACTATCGGCTGCAGAATTGTAGGGTTCCCCTTAATAGGCCAGGCGTGTACCACACGCAGAAAGCAGCTACCAGGGTAGTTGTGTACGTGGGTCACGCACATGGGACATGTTTGGTTAGAGACCCCCCCCCCTCCCCCCGAGCCACAATGTTCTCAGAGAATGGTCGTCCTTGCTGATCGAATGTAGAAAAGATTAATATGATATTAGTAGACTGCAGGAGGATCAAGGAAAGGTCCCAGAATTAGTAACCGGAAGTAAATAGAAACGAAATCCCAAGTTCAGATTGGAATATTTATTGTAAAACTAGGTTAGTCGCCATTGATGGCGGCGTACTTATTGCAGTAAGGAACTCGATAATATCTACAGATTCCAAATGTTAATTAATCTGAATGAAGTCAAGCATCAAATGTCTGTCAGAAATGGTAATCGGATGCTTTTATAGACCACCTGGGACAGGAACTGTAGTGATAGAGCGCTTCAAAGAGATTTTCCAGAATATCATTAATGATTTTCCTGATCATGCTGCTGTAATTGGAGGGGAGGGGGGGGGGATGATTTCAACTTGCCAGGTAGAGATTGGGAGAGTCAGGCTGTCAAATCTGGTGTCAGAGACAGGGATTCGTGTGATTTTGTCGCGAATGTCTCATCTGAACTTCGAGCAGATAGAGAACCAACTCGTGAAGGTAATGTCGTAGACCTCCTAGCTATAAAGAGTACTGAATTTGTGGAATCAGTGAACATAGAGGATGGTATCAGTAATCATAGGGCTGTGATTACAGGAGTAGCTATGGATTTTACAAGGAATGTTAAGAAAGGTAGGAAGATATTTTTATTTGCCGAAAGTGAAAGAATAACAACTGCAGATTATCTGAGTAGTCAAATATGCAGTGGTGAGGACGAAGATGTGGAGCATAAATGGGAAAAATTCAAAAGCATCGTTCAATATGCCTTAAACAAGTTTGTTTCGAGCAATGTCTTACGTGATAGGAAAGGCCAATCGTGATTCAATAGCCGTGCTAGAAAACTGCTACGTGAAGAAAGAGAGCTCTATCACAGAGTCAAGAGAAGCCAAAAACCAGCTGACAAACAAAAGCCGAAAGAAGCGAACATGAGGTTAACGAGTGGAATGAGATAAATGTTCAATGACTTCGAAAGTAAAATTTTGTCAACCGATCTGAATAAAAACCCTACGTAAAATCAGTAAGTGGCTCGAAACTCTCTATTCATTCATTCAGTGACCATACTGGCACCGAAATGTAAGATAACAGAGATATGGACGAAATACTGAATTTGGTCTTCCGCAAGTGTTTCACCACGGAAGAGCATAACACGGTCCCTCCTGTCAAACACAGTACGAGCGTTGAAATAGCAAGTATTGAGATAACAATTAACGGAATCGAAAATAAACTACAGTTGATTAGTAGTGGAAAGGCATCAGGACTAGATGAGATACGTATAAGATTCTACAAAAATAGTGCTAAAGCACTTGCTCCCCTTCTAGTAGCAGTTCATCCTAGATAGCTGAAGCAACTAATCGTACCCACGATTGGAAAAAGCACGCGTCATTCCCGTTTTAAAGAAGGGCTGTAGGAAAGATAAGCATAATTATTATATCTCTGAAGTCGACCTGTAGTAGAATTATGGAACATGTTCGTTGTTCAAGATTTATGAAGTTTTTGGAGATCCAAAGTCTACTTTATAAAAATCAACATGGGTTCCGCAAACAGAGATCTTGTGAAACTCAGCTCGATCTGTTTCTCAATGAGATCCACAGTGCTATAAATAATGGCGCTCAGCTTGATGCCGGGTTCCTTGACTTCAGGAAGGCATTTGACACCGTCCAGCACTCCGGTTAGTCAAAAAACTCTTAAACATTGATACGGTAGTATATACCTTTAAATGAAGACGATAACATTTCTGTTTCTGTTTGCTGTCATCGTTTTCAAGAACGGATAGATCCATGGGAGATTCGGCAAAATATATGGACTTGTTCAATGACTTCACTTAGGTCTATGACCCGTAGTTTCTAGGATTTTCTGACAGGTTTTTCACCAAGATCGGACTGTGAAAATTATTGTATGTCTCTCGCATGGCCTTCTTACGGACACAGGAGTAACTATTAAGTTTTCTCTGTCAATTACCCTGTAGCTATAATTTTAATTATTGTGTTTATACTGGTTGCTGGTGAGGAAGAATGTTAGTTGTTAGTGTTTTATTAATGATCTGATTCATAAGCAGCCATATCACAGTCATCGCAGTCACTCAAGAAAGTTATAATTAAGCTTTACTTGTTTAATCAGAATCGGACGATGACTCTCGTTGTCCGCAGTCTCGATGATTCGAAGCGATCTGCAATCCTGTGTAAATAAAATGTCTTGATTTTCTTGCGTTGCGTAGTCAGTCGGGAAACCTCAGATCAAGCGGAAAGTTTGCTTTGATAGAGTTTAATTATCCGATGAAATAGTGGAGCTCTTGGATCTAATAATTGCAGGTTCGTTTCCAATTCATCGGAAGTTCCCTTCTGATTACCAACGAAACGACACATCCGTACAAATTTCCAATTAGAGAATACATATATAATGAAATTTACATCTGTGATGTAAATGCTCAGTATATATTCTCTTGATTAGCATACAATATATTTCCAATCTCTTTCTTCCAGTAATCTCGATGGCAAAATTACAGTTATTCAATGCGGCTATTCGGCACGGAGAAGATCCTAGAAGTCCCCTCAACACACCAGAGAGAATATTCCAAAGAGTAATTATGCGCTCATGGAATAGTAATAGTACTGTAGTACTTTGCGCTTCGATTCTACGAGTATATAGATGGTCAAGTAGGAAACGTAATTCACTCATAGAATTGTGCCTGGATAATTAGTAGAATATGAAGAGATATTACATAGCCTTTCTTATAGCGAGGCCGAGCGGTTCTAGGCGCTACAGTCTGGAGCCGCGCGACCGCTGCGGTCGCAGGTTCGAATCCTGCCTCGGGCATGGATGTGTGTGATGTCCTTAGGTTGGTTAGGTTTAAGTGGCTCTAAGTTCTAGGGGACTGATGACCTGAGATGTTGAGTCCCATTGTGCTCAGAGCCATTTGAACCATTTTTCTTATAGCGAGAATATAGTAGTCTCTGTTTTCGCAACATTCTCCCAATGACATTATTAAATCAAATCTTTACCGTCTTTGATCAGTGTACTTCGTACGCATCCATCTAGTCTGCTGTTTATAACGTCTTTCAACTTTAACTGCAGTTCATTTGCCTTTGCCATATCTTAACTAAATATTCTCAGTTTGTCCCTTAATTAAGCTGATAGGAACTGTCTACCAATGCGACATACACTCGTAATTTTCTGGATGATTTTTAGCTTTGCTGGTCATCGTTCCTTGTTATAGCATCATGGTAGCTTATTTTTTGTCTCATTGGTGACACTCTGAAAATGGTCGGGTTTGTTTTCAGCCAGGAGGCCCAAACTATTTCTTTCGTGTGAGAGTTGTAGGAGTAGTTGTCCGTGGCAGTTCGAGACAATGAACACTGACGGAAAAAAGATCATAACATCAAGAAGGAGCTGTGCGACACAAACACAAGTCGGTAAGCGTGTTTCAACATCTGAAAGACGTATGGTGTCTATTCAGATTACGCGCCAATCGTATAAGAGTGGCGCTAGTAGCATCATATGGAGGATGCAAATCAAGGTTGCTTTATATACACGCTGCAACGGTCACCTTTGAGATTGGACACGGTGACTTGATGTTAGTCACGAATGCCGTTAAGGTAACAAATGGTTCAAATGGCTCTAAGCACTATGGGATTTAACATCTGAGGTCATCAGTCCCCTAGACTTAGAACTAATTAAACCTTACTAACCTAAGGACATCACACACATCCATACCAGAGATAGGATTCGAACCTGCATCAGCGCGGTTCCAGACTGAAGTGCCTAGAACCGCTCGGCCACAGCGGCCGGCCGTTAAAGTAACAAAAACGTCATTATCAATACCTCACTTAGTTTGATCGAGGTCGTGTAAAAGGGCTACGAGAAACTGGATCTTCCTTATTAAGTATTGCAGAAAGACTTGACAGGAATGTAGCCACTGTCCATGGTGGTTGTGTGAATGTACGGTCACATGAAGACCAGGGTCCAGAAGGCGACGTGGTACTATCGAGAGAACCCGCGTCCGGCCATCCTGATTTAGGTTTTCCGTGATTTCCCTAAATCACTTCAGGTAAATACCGGGATGGTTCCTTTCAAAGGACACGGCCGACTTCCTTCCCCATCCTTGGCTAATCCGATGGGACAGATGACCTCACTGTTTGGTGCCCTCCCCCTAAATCAACCAACCAAGCAACTACCGACAGGGAGGACCACCGTGTTCGGCGCATCGTACTGCATTTGCAGCAGCAATTTGAGCAGCACTTGGCACCACAGTGACACAGCCAATTGTTACAAAACGTTTACTTCGAGGACCGATCCGAGCCAGACGCCCTGCAGCGTACATTCAATTGACCCCAAACCACCGCCATCTGTGGCTTAAGTTGTGTCAAGCGCGAGCTCACTGAAGGCCAGGATGGAGGTCTGCTTTGGTGTCTGATGAAAGGCGGTTTTGCCTCGGTGTCGGAGATGGCCGTGTCTCGGTCAGAAGGAGGCCAGTTGAGGGCCTGCAACCAACCTGCCTACGTGCTGAGCACACTGGACTCAGACCTGGAGTTATGGTCTGGAGTGCGATTTCGTATGACGGCACCAGCACTCTCGTCGTTATCCCACACACCGTGACTGTCAGTCTGGTGATTCGAACTGATGTGCTGCCGTTCGTGAACAGTGTTCCAGGATGACGGTCGCCGCATGCCGCTGTTGCAACCTAACAGGCTCTACATATTGCCTCGGCCTGTTCAATCAGGAAGTCTGTCTCCAATCGACCATATAAGGGACGTCAACTGTAACCGTCCCTATGTTGACCGACCAAGTGCTGTAGACTTGGAACTCCACCCCACAAACTGACGTCAGGCACCTGTACAACACACTGCATTCACGTCTCCATGCTTGCATTCAACATTCTGGTCGTTACACTGGCTATTAATGCGCCAGCATTTCACATTTGCGATGGCTTGTCCCGTGCTTACATTAACCTATGATCATGCAACGTTAATCACTTTAATATGTTACCTAGACAAATGTATTCCCAAAATTTCATTACTCTATATTAATTTTTGGTGATTCGATTTCTTTTCTGTCAGTGTACGTAGTATCATATTAGAAACTTGAGTACACAGTGTTGATGTTCCAAAGTAATATTTACTTAATAGTTCGTTATGAATCGGCAGACGACTTTCTAGTTCATTGTCATACATCTTAATTCCAAACAGATAGTCCACACAACTTCAGTGAGAGGTCATAGCTTTACAAAGTTTTATTTGTTCAGAGTCTCTTTGGGGGTTGTATCAAGCTTGTGTTTTTGTATCCATATAGGCATAAAATGTCACATATATTTGAAAAACAATCTTTGTACAGCTCTGAACTTTCACTGAAGTTTTGTGAACTATCTGTTCGGAATTGAGATGTGTGACGATGGCTTAGGAAGTCGAAAGCTGGTTCATAACGAACTATTAAATAGATATTATTGTGGAACATTGATACTGTGTATTCAAGTTTTTAATATATCTATGTTCTCCCAAAAACCTAAGAAATATTCAATAAGTATATAGTACCATTTTACTAAACTTTTTACTCATACTGCCGACAACGCATGCATAGTTTTTCGAATCGATACTGAGCAGGTAAAACACACTGCCTACTGCTATCATATACTCCAGGTCATTCCGTATTATCGGGTTTAGACTATCTCTGAATGACTTTACTACCGACATGGCTGAATCTGATGGTCAGTAGAAACATCCGATTACTAAGCTAAGTCCATCGACCCTGATTACTCTTTTCTCTATTAGTTCGCAATTGGAAACATTTTGCACTACGCTAGATCTAATTTTTCCGCTTTTCGCTATATACACTCTTCTACCTGGAGAGTCTGTTCTTTCTCTTCGATATACGTTCACATGGTCTCTGCTTCACGCTTCAACCAATTCTCAATTCCTTGTACGACGTGGGAGTGACTAAATTCCGTGATAGACTTGAGCTCTGGGACTTTGCTACGAATACTCTAGCAGTTAAGAAAAATATTTTAAGATTCTGTTTCGCCGTATTTACTGTCTCGTCTATTGAAATAATTACTTTATACCACACTGATTTCTGTATTAGGGTTCCCGGAGTTTAACCTATTCTTAACAAAAATAAAAAATAACGTAAGAGCATCCCATACACGCTCTGCTAGCCGCGTGCAGTGGTAGTACACGCCTCTCCTATCCAGAGTGACTGGACGAGTCTCCACTGTGTAGCGTAGTTCGGGAGGACGACGGTTCAAACTCGAGTCCGGACATCCTGACTTAGGTTTCCCATGATTTTCCTAAATCACTTCAGGCAAATGCCGGGATGGTTGAAAGGTACGGCCGATTTTATTTCCCATCCTTTCCTAATCTGATTTTGTGCTTCGCCTCGTAGACACTAATCTCCTCCTCCTCCTCATCTGTGTAGCCTACGTCAAGCACCCTACAGCCATTCTCGTCACAGAATCGAACAAGTGTCTGGTTTAAACCATCCTCATGCCTCCAGACCAGAGGCCCGCGATCAGTCCTCGCAACGATGGCGCAAACCGACAGCTGTGTACAGACCTCACGAGTGAGGCTAGTTGTCTTCACCCGGTCCACCAGCCTCTAGAACGAACTGACAACGGTCTCAGAGCCAGGTCGACGGAGGTCATTGGTGCCGACGTGTGTGATGACCTGCAGCTGACTGACGTCTATGCTCTCAATTAGTGGGCCAACTGTGAAGATCTGTTCCAAATATTAGGGATTTCATGTACACCAAATGAGTACATTTTCTAGTCAGTTGCACGCATCGGAAGAAACCTTGGTAATTATTGCACAGCCGGCCGCGGTGGTCTCGCGGTTAAGGCGCTCAGTCCGGAACCGCGCGACTGCTACGGTCGCAGGTTCGAATCCTGCCTCGGGCATGGATGTGTGTGATGCCCTTAGGTTGGTTAGGTTTAAGTAGTTCTAAGTTCTAGGGGACTGATGACCTCAGAAGTTAAGTCCCATACTGCTCAGAGCCATTTGAACCAATTATTGCACAAACAGCTTTATCCGTGTCTGTGGAACAAGACCTAGACTAAGCTTACATTTAACAAGACAGAGTAAATATGGAACTCGAGTCAGCATTTTGTACCGGGGAATAAAGTTATACAATAAACGGCTAAGGAGGTTAAAAAGACAACTAAAAAAAAACACACTGCTGAGGCAAAATGTTGTGATCACTGCCAACCACGATAATGAATGCTGCAGAGTGGAGTAACGGTCACGTGACGCGGTAAGGAATGTATACTAGCGGAGGAGCGTTTGTGAAACCATATTAGCAACTATACGGGCCAAAAATGAGGAAAACCACTGACAGAAGCTGCTCCGACAAAGGGCAGATTTTTGTAGCCCGTCGCCTGGAAATGAGCAACTCTGAAATGTCTACGCTGATCGTAAGTACGCGTACTACTGTCGCGAGCATCTGTGGAAAGCTGCTGAAGGGCGGTGAAACTATGAGCAGGCACAAGGTGTTGGTAGTAAATGCCTCATCACAGTACGTGGAAGTTCGAGGCTTCCTACTCTGTAAAACAGGCTAGACCGCAACTTGTGGTAGATCTGATGACAGATCATAGTGATGATGCAGGCACAAGTGTTTGAGAGATTGCAGGGCACTGTTACTTTTGATTCTGTGTCATACCACTTAATGTTCTTAGGGAACATGATCTTTATTACGATCTGACTTCATACATCATGATGAAATGGCTCTTGCTTGTGTTCCGCAGTCTGACTCTGCAGACACTTCGAATGGCTCCAGTTGGTCGACAGCTAGGTCCAGGTAGGCTGACTAGCGCCGAGGAGTCACCACAGCAGAGTGCAGCACATTGAAGACCGGCAATGGGCCCTTGTCAGTCAGGAAGCTGACGAGACAACTGTGAGCTTTCTGCAAACTTGTGCGGGACAGGTCACTGGCGTCCATACGTCCAGTCTCTGTTACGAAACATATTTGTAAAGTCACGAGGCTTTTAGAGAGTTTATGGAAAGTTCGAAATGTCTCGAACAGGGGAGATAACAATCTTTTATGGGGGGCAGTGGTTCCATCCTGGTCATGTTGTTAGCAAAAGACACGGCGTATACGTGTGGGAAAGAAGCCGCGAAGCCGAATCTTTTTTTTCCTTTCCTCCCAATTAACTTTAAAGTCTCTGATTGGTCAAATCTGTGTATACAGAGCGAGGGGCAGTCTCCTACCTTCCAATGCGGCGCTCCAGCTCGTGATTGGCTTGTGCTAAAGTGGGAGTAGTCTAAGATGTAAATGTGCTTTTCTACCGAGCTGGCGAGGACAACAGAGAGAAAGAGAAGTGGTCACTCTTGTACTAGCACTTCGCTAGTAAAAAACTGCAGGTCTCTACCGAAACGGCGAGACTTGTGTCCTTTGCTAGTGTGCCACTTAGAGCCTGTGCAAGTCACCTTCTGAACCGTCAGAGGTACTGCTTCTAGCATCACGCACACAATGAGTGATGCGTGGGCGTACTTATTTGTCTCGAGTCGGCCGTCTAAACATTTGACATACTCCGTCACGCATAGTCGTGGGACGGAGTCAAATTGGTTTGGCGGACCAGCAGACGGGTCCACCTGCACACTGGAATACACTGGGGTTTCACAGGCTCATAGGGAAGTACCTGCATTCCGAACTAGCCGAACACGAGACCACGTACTTGGATTTTTCGGGCGTGCGCCATTAATAACGGATTGCTGTCGTCCATGACTTCAGTAGCCGAACGCATCGTGGTGTGGCATCCCAACCAGGAGAAGGGTAAAGTATTCGCTGCTACAGCGTAGGGCTCGAATATATGTTTCGCAGCACCTGTTCCTTCGAACCATATTTTTCTTTTAGAACAGTAGAGAATAGATGCTAGATGGTGGCTTAGTTTTTGTGCCATACTCCGGATTCTTTGAGTATGAAGTCAGATAAAGCGATTAGTGTTCTGGTTCTTGTCGTGTGTCGATCCTCAGCTGATCACTTTGTCCACCACAAACCCCATATTAATGAAAGCATTTGTCAAATAAAAATGTTTGTGTGACTTATCTTTGCCCATTTTTTTGTCTTGTGATGTTAAGAATGGATAAAGTTTTTGTTATTTAGATGACAACTCCTCCCTGTGTTCTGCTTAACATTACCTTTGCCATACTTATTAAAGTCAAGATTACAATAGAAAGTAGGAAGCTAGCAGTGTTTCGGAGCACACCGTTCAGTGCAAATTGTTGAACGTGGCACTCTGCAGCAGAATCCCCCTACGAGTTCCCCTGTTGAAGCAATGACACCGCCAATTACGATGGCAGTGGGCACTCGGTCATCGAGATTTAGACCGTGGATCAATGGAAACGTGTCGCCAGACTGGATGAATCGTGTTTCTTTCTACACCAAGTCAGTGGTCGTGTCCGGATATGCTGCCAATGACGCAGGAATTTCGATCAGTATTATGTTATCGAGGACAGTCATCCATTGGACCTGTGGTAATAATCGAAGGCATCATGACTACTGAGTACTACTTCCACGTCATTGCAGACGACCTGCATGCTTTCATGCTTGAAGTCTTCCCGGCGGCGATGATATCTCCCAGCAGGCAACTGCCCATGTTGCAAGGCCATAATCGTGCACCAGCGGCTTGAGGAGAATGGCAGTGAACTCACGCTGATGTGAAACTTCCTGGCAGATTAAAACTGTGTGCCGGACCGAGACTCGAACTCGGGACCTTTGCCTTTCGCGGGCAAGTGCTCTTGCCCGCGAAAGGCAAAGGTCCCGAGTTCGAGTTTCGGTCCGGCACATAGTTTTAATCTGCCAGGAAGTTTCATGTCAGCGCACACTCCGCTGCAGAGTGAAAATCTCATTCTCACGTTGATGTCTTGGTTACCGAATTCGGCTGATCTGAACCAGATTGAACGCATCTAGAACGCTATCGAGCGCCAGCACCTCGCACACAAACCACCGGCACGTAATTTAAAGCCGGCCGCTGTGACCGGGCGGTTCTAGGCACTTCAGCCTGTAACACCGCGACCGCTACGGTTACGGATTCGAAACCTGCCTCGGGCATCGATGTGTGCGATGTCGTTAGGTTAGTTAGGTTTAAGTAGTTCTAAGTTCTAGGGAGCTGATCACCTCAGATGTTACGTGCCATAGTGCTCAGCGCCATTTGAACCATTTTTGAACGTAATTTAAAGGAACTGCGTGACCTGTGTGAAAATTTCTGTTGCCACATACTTCTAGAAATTGACCAAGGTCTTGTAGACTCCACACCACGCATAATCGCTACCGTACTGCCATCAAAGATGGACCAACACGCTATTATTCTGCTGATCATAAAGTTTTTGACTCATCGGCGTATTCGACAAGGGAGTGACAAAGTACCTATTGAGCAAAATAGTCTATGCAGTGAATGCGTACTTAAACAACACGGAGTGTAGGTTTGGAAAAAATGAACTCAAGTCAATAATAATGAAACATTTCTAATACACTACCTCACTTCAAAAGTCTAACACCTCATCCTCTTCCTGATCTCTCACTATCTACGGAGGGATGATGACTCAGTTGATGAGGCAGGCCAATGGAGAGTTTTGATACACAAAATTTAAATCAAACACCATCGTCATACACTTATGTCAGCTGATAATCTGTGTAGCGCGTGCACTGGTTAGTGTGGAGAAATGAATGAATAGTGAAGCACCACCTTTTTTCATTATGAAATTTCTTCCTTGGAAAGATGTATAAACAGTTATTCCCAGCAAGATAGCCTGAGTTACATTTTCCCTAGCTTCCATACAGTACTAGCACTCCGTCTTCAGGCCACCAGTGGCCCATCGGGACCATCCGACCACCGGAGGATGCGGGTAGGAGGTGCGTGTGGCCAGCACACTGCTCTCCCGGTCGTTATGATGGCTTTCTGCGACCAGAGCCGCTACTATTCGGTCGAGTAGCTCCTCAATTGGCATCACGAGGCTGAGTGCACCCCGAAAATTGGCAACAGTGCGTGGCAGCCCGGACGATCACCCATCCCAGTGCCGGCCACGCCCAACAGCGCTTAACTTCGGTGATCTCACGGGAACCGGTGTATCCACGGCGGCAAGGCCGTTGCCACAGTTTCCATAAAGTACTTGAGAAAAATACCGGGATGGACCCTACAATAAGACCACAATCTATTACCTATCCCTATTTCAAACCAGACGTGTAAGTATATAAATTTCTGTATATTATGTAGAAAAAAAATTGATAGTAAGATCCGAGCAGAATAGGGAAAGTCAAATCGAGTAAAATTTCCCAAATGATCATAGATCGGGAATGCAGTGTTGTGCAGTCAAGGTCATAAAAGTACAGCCAATTAGTGATGTGTGTGCAGAAGCTTGTCCAGTAATCAACGTGTTTGCTTTTGTCTAGTAGTGCGGTATTGTCCGCGTAATATGCAGCGGCTCCCCTACTCCACTGCTGTATTTCCACGTACTATGCATTAGCAAGATTTAAAAGCTTTGGCTTTTTGGTTTCATTATTAATAAAACTGCATCTTAAAAATGGTTCTGAGCACTATGCGACTCAACTGCTGAGATCATCAGTCGCCTAGAACTTAGAACTAACTAAACCTAACTAACCTAAGTACATCACACAGATCCATGCCCGAGGCAGGATTCGAACCTGCGACCGTAGCGGTCGCTCGGCTCCAGACTGTAGCGCCCAGAACTGCACGGCCACTCCGGCCGGCTAACTGCATCTTACTGTAGTGAAGTTTCTGCATAGCAGCTTATAGGGTGTCCAGAGAAGTTTTAAGATTAAATATCTCGAAAAATAAGGTAGATATACGAGTCCAACAAAAGATATGTTTATTGTGAAAGCTGTAAAAAGTTCACACAGAAGTTATACAGAAGTTCCGAAATAGTTCGAAAAGTTGCTAACAGATGGCGCTGTACGCTGCGCAGCTCGTGCTGTATCAGCGTGCATAATTGAACTCGTCTTCCGCAAGCAGTCTTTGCAGTCACATCACATTCTTTTCGAAATGCCACCATTGGCAGTACAGAGGTGACGCCAACGAACGGTGCAGTTTGCATCACATCCTGTGTTGTCTCAACGGAAATGGATTCAGATACCGTATAGATCGCCAATTCAAGCTCGTCCAGCGTTGTGGGCGGTTTCGATAAACAGCTTCGTTCAATGCGCCCCACAAAAAGTAATTACAAAGAATCAGATCTACCAAATATAAAGGCCAATCCACCACTGCGCCAGCAAGGATGTAAAAGTCCAACGCAATGACTCTACGCACGAAGTATTCATCAAGAGAGAGACACACCGGTTGCGTACAGTGCAACCTTGCATGAATCAGTCGGTCCCTCGTAGACCCTCCAACGCTAGCTGAGTGGCAACAAATTGCTCCAAAATTGCAACGTAATGTCCACTTGTGATTGTTTCTCGCATTAAAAATAACCAACAACGCCTCTGTTGTACTTCGCAGTTCATACAGTAACTTTGGGAGAATGCAGTGGTTTCTCTTGCAACAAGTCGGGATTTTCGGAACCCCAAACTCGTCAGTTTTGATTATTCACGACTCCATTCAGGTGAAACCGTGCTTCGTCTATGAACCAAATGCGATCAACAACAAATTCTTCACAATCAACCACTGCAAAAATCTGGTTCACAAAGTCAGCCATCAAACGTACTAGTCTCACAAATATGGCATGGTGGCTTCGGATATTAATGGAAACATATGTAGGCTCTGTCTCAGTACTTCTTACGCACTGAAACGCGCCAGTCCAGTCTGTGATGTAATTTTTTGGACGGATTTCGTTGGATTTTGCTGAATAATTGCAAAAACCATGGCCACACTTTTAGGAGTAACTACAGTTCGCCTGGGATCAACATTCCACGCTAGATCATCAGTCACGCTGCCTGTCCGTAGGACCGTGCTCTAATCTGCGGTGTTCCAGTACCAGAAAATCACTTTGTTCAATGGAATACGGGATTTCAACCTCTTCCTTCGTTACGCCAACATCATTTACGTATCAACTATGGAACTGATCGCTCTGAGCTACAGCGCATTATTTATAGGCATTACGTATTGCGATTACAACGCCCTCTATTAGTAGCTGTAAGTAGGCTGTTTAGGTTTATATGTTGGTAACGCCACGTAGTGCTCTGTATGAAAATCGCTGACTGCACTGTGTGCAGTCTGTGGCTGGTTGGACTCATTGTTGGAATATTCGCTTGTGTATTGTTGGGCAGTTGGATGCGAACAGCGCGTAGTGTTGGGCAGTTGGAGGTGAGCCAGCAGTGGTGGATGTGGGGAGAGAGATGCCAGAGTTTTGAGAGCGGACGATCTGGACATGTTGCCATCAGAAAAAGGAAATTTGTTAAGACTGAATGTCATGAACTGATATATATATATATATATATATATATATATATATATATATATATATAATGACTTTTGAACAATATTAAGGTAAATACATTGTTTGTTCTCTATCAAAATCTTTTATTTGCTAACTATGCCTATCAGTAGTTAGTGCCTTCAGTAGTTAGAATCTTTTATTTAGCTGGCAGTATTAAAGCTAGCTCTATTGCAGTAGCTCGAGTAACGAAGATTTATGTGCGATAACTGATTTATGAAAGACATAGATTATTGTTAGTCAGGGCCATTCTTTTGTAGGGATTATTGAAAGTCAGAATGCATTGCACTACAATATTTTGTGTCAGTTTAGTGATAACCAGAATGAGTAAAGAGAGAAGTGTCTGAGTACGTTCAGTTTTGCTCAGCTGTTTGAAAATCAAATAACATAAGAGTCTTTCCAGCACTGTCATTCTTAATTTTTGAAGGGGAAGTTCCATATGGCGACCCTGTCAGGATACCTCATTGGAATCTTCTCATTTTTTTTAGTTTATGTATTTAGTGTAGTTATTGTTTATTGCTAGTGTGTAATTGTAGAGAGAATCTCCTTTGTAGCTGTAGCTTTTTCATTCTTGTACAGTAAAACAATTGTAGATTTGCACCAAGTATTTTGTAGCTGCGCTTGCAGTTAATTGGATATTATTTTCAGTGCTAGGTCAACGTGTTTTCTTATTTTGCTCTTCAAATCGTGCTTGTCCATGTTATTGTGTGAAATATTTTGACAATTATGTGAAAAACGTAACAGTAGGCTAAGATTAGATTAGATTTACTTTCATTCCAATTGATCCATAGTGAGGAGGTCCTCCAGGATGTAGAACATGTCAGAAACACAAAAATACATGAGAAATATTTACAACTGAAACAAATAAGCTAATGTACCTTCCACAGGTCCCAAGTGGAATGATCATCAATATTTTAATGAACAGTATATGAAAGAATCATTTTACAAACACTAATGTACTGAATTTAAAATATTTTTATTTATTTATAAGGTAATAAACATGTAATAGAAATACTATAATACCTATTTAGAATGAACACATTACTGCACTGAAATAGTGTGGAAGTTAGAATGTGCTTACATACACACACACACACACACACACACACACACACACACACACACACACACACACACACACTTACAATGAACACATTACTGCACTGAAATTGTGCAGAAGTTATATTGTACTTATGTATGTTGTGGTCTTCAGTCCAGAGACTGGTTTGATGCAGCTCTCCATGCTACTCTATCCTGTGCAAAGTTTCTTTATCTCCCAGTACCTACTGCAACCTACATCTTTCTGAATCTGTTTAGTGTATTCATCTCTTGGTCTCCCTCTACGATTTTTATCCAGCACACTGCCGTCCAGTACTAAATTGGTGATCCCCTGATGTCTCAGAATATGTCCTACCAACCGATCCCTTCTCCTAGTCAAGTTGAGCCACAAATTTCTCTTCTCCCCAATTCTATTCAAAACCTCCTCATTAGTTATGTGATCTACGCATCTAATCTTCAGCATTCTTCTGTAGCACCACATTTCGAAAGCTTCTATTCTCTTCTTGACTCAACTATTTATCGTCCACGTTTCACTTCCAGACATGGCTACACTCCATACAAATACTTTCAGAAAGGACTTCCTGGCACTTAAACCTATATTCGATGACAAAAAATTTCTCTTCTTCGGAAGCGCTTTCCTCTCCATTGCCGGTCTATATTTTATATCCTCTCTACTTTGACCAACCTGAGTTGTTTTGCTCCCCAAATAGCAAAACTCATTTACTACTTTGAGCATCTTATTTCCTAATCTAATTCCCGCAGCATCACCCGACTTAATTCGAATACATTCCATTATCCTCGTTTTGCCCTTCTTGATGTTCATCTTATATCCTCCTTTCAAGACACTGTCCATTCCGTTCAGCTGCTCTTCCAGGTACTTTGCTGTCTCTGACAGAATTACAATGTCATCGGCGAACGTCAAAGTTTTTATTTCTTTTCCATGGATTTTAAATCCTACTCCGAATTTTTCTTTTGTTTCCTTTACTGCTTGCTCAATATACAGATTGAATAACATCGGGGATAGGCTACAACCCTGTCTCACTCCATTCCCAACCACTGCTTCCCTTTTGTGCCCCTCGACTGTTATAACTGCCATCTGGTTTCTGTACAAATTGTAAATAGCCTTTCTCTTCCTGTATTTTACCCCTGCCACCTTCAGAATTCGAAAGAGAGTATTCCAGTCCACGTTGTGAAAAGCTTTCTCTAAGTCTACAAATGCTAGAAACGTAGGTTTGCCTTTCCTTAATCTTTCTTCTAAGATAAGTCGTAGGGTCAGTATTGCCTCACGTGTTCCAATATTTCTACGGAATCCAAACTGATCTTCCCCGAGATCGGCTTCTACCAGTTTTTCCATTTGTCTGTAAAGAATTCGTGTTAGTATTTTGCAGCCGTTCGGTAATTTTCACATGTCAACACCTGCTTTCTTTGGGATTGGAATTATTATATTCTTCTTGAAGTCTGAGGGAATTTCGCCAGTCTCATACATCTTGCTCACCAGATGGTACAGTTTTGTCAGGACTTGCTCTCCCAACTCTGTCAGTAGTTCTAATGGAATGTTGTCTACTGCCGGGGCCTTGTTTCGACTTAGGTCTTTCAGTGCTCTGTCAAACTCTTCACGCAGTATCATATCTCCCATTTCATATTCATCTACCTCCTCTTCCAATTCCTTACTATTGTCGTCAAGAACATCGCCCTTCTATAGACCCTCTATATACTCCTTCCACCTTTCTGCTTTCCCTTCTTTGCTTAGAACTGGGTTTCCATCTGAGCTCTTGATATTCATGCAAGTGGTTCTCTTTCCTCCAAAGGTCTCTTTAATTTTCCTGTAGGCGGCATCTATCTTCCCCCTAGTGATATACGCCTCTAAATCCTTACATTTGTCCTCTTGCCATGCCTGCTCAGCCTTTTTGCACTTCCTGCCGATCTCATTTTTGAGACGGCTGTATTCCTTTTTGCCTGCTTCATTTACTGCATTTTTATATTTTCTGCTTTCATCAGTTACGTTCAATATCCCTTATGTTACCCAAGGATTTCCATTAGCAGTCGTCTTTTTACCTACTTGATCTTCTGCTGCTTTCACTATTTCATCTCTCAAAGCTACCCATTCTTCTTCTACTGTATTTCTTTCCACCATTCTTGTCAATCGTTCCCTAATGCCCTCCCTGAAACTCTGTACAACCTCTGGTTTAGTCAGTTTATCCAGATCCCATCTCCTTAAATTCCCACCTTTTTGCAGTTTATTCATTTTAACCTACAGTTCATAACCAATAGATTGTGGTCAGAGTCCACATGTGCCCCTGGAAATGTCTTACAATTTAAAACCCGGTTCCTAAATCTCTGTCTTAACGTTATATAATCTATCAAACACCTTCCAGTATCTCCAGGCTTCTTCCATGTATACAACCTTCTTTCGCGATTCTTGAACCAAGTATTAGATATGATCAAGTTATGCTCTGTGCAAAATTCTACCAGGTGGCTTCCTCTTTCATTCCTTACCCCCATTCCATATTCACCTACTACGTTTCCTTCTCTTCCTTCTCCTACTATCGAATTCCAATCACCCATGACTGTTAAATTTTCGTCTCCCTTCGCTATCTGAATAATTTCTTTTATCTCATCAATCTCTTCGTCTTCTGCGGAGCTAGTTGGCGTATAAACTTATACTGCTGTTGTAGGCGTGGGCTTCGTATCTCTGATAGAGTCCTCCTGAGTCTCCGCCAGGGGATCATAATTGGGGACTATTTTACCTCTGGAATATTTACCCAAGAGGATGCCATCATCATTTAACCATACAGTAAAGCTGCATGCCCTCGGGAAAAATTACGGCTATAGTTTCCCCTTGCTTACAGCCATTCCCAGTACCAGCACAGCAAGATCGATATGGTTAGTGTTACAAGGCGATGTCAGTCAATCATCCAGACTGTTGCCCCTGCAACTACTGGAAAGGCTGCTGCCCCTCTTCAGGAACCACAGGTTTGTCTGGCCTCTCAACAGATACCCCTGCGTTGCGGTTGCACCTACTGTACGGCCATCTGTATCACTGAAACATGCAGGCCTCCCCACCAATAGGAAGGTCCATGGTTCATGGGGAGTGTATATATCAGTTGGTTCTACTGACAAATTCATCAATGGAGTAGAAGGTGTTTGCCACCAATAAATCCTTCAGGCTTCTCTTAAACTGAATTTCATTGGTTGTTAAGCTTTTTATGGCTGCTGGCAAGTTATTGTAAATGTGTGTTCTTGAATAATGCATACCTCTTTGTGCAAGAATTAGTGACTTTAAATCCTTGTGAAGATTATTCTTATTTCTAGTATTGATTCCATGAATTGAGCTGTTGGCTTGAAAAAGTGATATATTTTTAATGACAAATTTCATTAAGGAATAAACATATTGGGAAGCAGTAGTCAGTGTCCCTAGTTCCCTAAACAGGCTACTGCCAGATGTTCTTGTGTTCACACCACATATAACTTTTACTGCACGTTTTTGTGCCTGGAAAACTTTAGCTTGGCTTGATAAATTATTTCAAAAAAGAATCTCATATGACATATGGATTGAAAGTAAGCATAGTATGCCAGCTTTTCCGTTTTCATATCCCCTATGTCTGCCACAATTCACATTGCAAATAGAGATTTGTTAAGATGCTTCAGCAGTTCTGCGGTGTGCTCCTCCCAGTTGAATTAATTATCAAGCTGTAATCCCAAGAACTTAACACTGTCCACTTCTTCTATCTGCTTTTCATTGTATGTTAGGCATATACTCGTGGGACACCCCTTAAGAGTTCTGAACTGCATGCAGTGTGTTTTTTCAAAGTTTAGTGACAAAGAATTGGCTAGGAAACAGTGATTAATGTCCACAAATATTTTATTAGTCGATCTTTTTTAAGACTACACTTGATTTGCTATTTATTGCAATCTTTGTATCATCGACAAACAAAACGAACTTGGCATCTGTTAATGTTACTGATGAAAGGTCATTGATATACACAGGAAAAAGTAAGGACCCTATAATGGAGCCTTGTGGGACCTCACATGTAATTAGTTCCCTTTTGGATGATGCCTGATAGCTTAAAAATGTCTCTTTCCTAATAACACCCTATGTTTCCTGCCAAAGATATAAGATTTGAACGATTTTGCAGGATTTCCAGTTACACCACAATATTCTAATTTACTTAAAAGGATATTGTGATTTACACAGTCAAATGCCTTTCGCAGATCACAAAATATACCAGTTGCCTGCAATTTTTTGTCTAATGAATTAAGCACATTTTCACTGTAAGTATAGATAGCCTTCTCAATAACAGAACCCTTTAGAAATCCGAACTGCGACGTTGACAGTATGTTATTTGAGATAAGATATTTATAAAGCCTACTGTACATTACTTTTACCAAAATTTTTGAGAATGCTGCAAAAGTGAAACTGGACGGAAATTTGATTCTATTTCTTTATCTCCCTTCTTAAACAGTGGCTTAACTTCAGGACATTTCAACCATTCAGGAAATATTCCACTGATAAACGACTGGCTACACAGATAGCTTAATATGTTACTTAACTCAGAATCACATTCTTTAATTAACTTTGTTGATATTTCATCATACACACTAGATGTTTTTGATTTTAAAGGTTTTATGATGGACATTACTTCTGTTGGGGTACTGAGGGTCAAATTCGTATTATGGAAGTTATTTCAAATGTCTGGGCTGAAGTATTCCATAGCAGCATCTACAGAACATGACAACCCCATCTTTTCAGTAATAGTTACAAAATGTTTGTTACAAAGTTCTGCAACACTATACACATCTGTCACCAATGTATCATTTACTCTTAATGCTATTTGTCCCTCTTCATGTCTGTTTCAACCACTCTCCTCCTTCACTATATCCCATATTGTCTTTATTTTGTTATCTGATATGACTAGCTTTTCCCTGTAATATATTTGCTTTGATTCCCATATTACAATTTTTAATATTTTGCAGTATTTCTTGTAATGTGCTATAGCATCAAAATCAGAATTGTTTCGGATTGACAGATACAGTTTTCTTTTTGTTTTACAAGACTTCTTAAGTAATAGAACCCAGTACGTTGTCCTCGTTGGTGAGTGTTCATCGGAGGTGGGGGTATCATCTGGAGTGCCCCAGGGAAGTGTGGTAGGTCCGCTGTTGTTTTCTATCTACATAAATGATCTTTTGGATAGGGTGGATAGTAATGTGCGGCTGTTTGCTGATGATGCTGTGGTGTACGGGAAGGTGTCGTCGTTGAGTGACTGTAGTTGGGTACAAGATGACATGGACAGGATTTGTGATTGGTGTAAAGAGCGGCAGCCAACTTTAAATATAGATAAATGTAAATTAATGCACATGAATAGGAAAAAGAATCCTGTAATGTCTGAATACTCCATTAGTAGTGTCGCGCTTGACACAGTCACGTCGATTATATATTTGGGCGTAACATTGCAGAGCGATATGAAGTGGGACAAGCATGTAATGGCAGTTGTGGGGAAGGCGGATAGTCGTCTTCGGTTCATTGGTAGAATTTTGGGAGGATGTGGTTCATCTGTAAAGGAGACCGCTTATAAAATACTAATACGACCTGTTCTTGAGTACTGTTCAAGCGTTTGGGATCCATACCAGGTCGGATTGAGGGAGGACGTAGAAGCAATTCAGAGGCGGGCTGCTAGATTTGTTACTGGTAGGTTTGATCATCACGCGAGCATTACGAAAATACTTCAGGAACTCGGGTGGGAGTCTCTAGAGGAAAGGGGGCGTTCTTTTCGTGAATCGCTACTGAGTAAATTTAGAAAACCAGCATTTGAGGCTGACTGCAGTACAATTTTACTGCCGCCAACTTACATTTCGCGGAAAGACCACAAAGATAAGATAAGAGAGATTAGGGCTCGTACAGAGGCATATAGGCAGTCATTTTTCCCTCGTTCTGTTTGGGAATGGAACAAGGAGAGAAGATGCTAGTTGTGGTACGAGGTACCCTCCGCCACGCACCGTATGGTGGATTGCGGAGTATGTATGAAGATGTAGATGTAGATCCCCATTCCTTGAGTAATCCATGGCTTCTTTGTAGACTTTATTCTAACCTTGGTTAGTTTTGGGGGAAAACAGTGTTAAAATAAGGTAAGCACTTTATTAGCAAAAGTGTTATATTTTTCTTTCATGCCATGAGCACTGTAAACGTCATTCCAGTGAATGTCTCTGAGGAGTGTCCTAAAATAATCAATTAACGGCTTTGATTACCCTCTTGCTCTCAGATTTAATAGATTTTATATCCTGTTCAGTATTAACATGTAACAGAAGGAACTGCATGTCATGGTCTGAGAGGCCATTGACTATTGGTTTTGTAATATAATTTTGTTCGTTGGACTTTTCTATAAATATATTATCAATGGCTGTTTGTGAGCAAATGGCTACCCTAGTGGGGAACTTTACAGTGGGAATTAAGTTGAATAATAGTGTTACTAACTCAGATAAGTTCTTATTGGGAGAGTCTTTAAGGAAATCTACATTGAAATCACCAGCAACCACTATTTCTTTGTTTTTGGTTGTTAAATGGGCCATTACAGCTTCAAGGTGGTTTACGAACAGATTAAAGTTACTTGCTGGTGCTCGATATACACTTAGTATTATGAAGGACTTTTTGTGAAATTCTACTACTGTTGCACGTGCTTCCATATGCTATTCTTGGCAAAATTTATGACTGTCTATGTTCTTATATTTATGACAGTTCCTGATGAATGTGGCAACTCCTCCTTTCTCCATTTCTGCTCTACAAAAGTGAGATGCTAACCTAAACCCTGTAACACTTAAAAGTTCTATACCAGTGGTCACATGATGTTCAGAGAGGCAGATTATGTCAGCTGGGTTTGAAGACTGTAATTCATCAATGCAAATAGTTAATTCATTAATTTTATTTCTCAGTCATCGAATATTTTCATACAGTAAAGATAGCTGACATTTCACATTGCCTGAGTTAAAATTGGGTAGAGTTGAAATATCTGCTGACAGTTGAAAATTCTTAGCCAATAGCTGTTTATGCTGATGTAATAAGCTAGAACTATGTTTTTTGGTTTCTATCTCACACTGAAGGCTTGTCTCAGTCCTAACTTTTCCTAAAATTTGGTTTCTCTTTGTCCTCCATACCCTAAAAAAGGGTCTTTTCTGAACCCTATAACCACTGGTATTTTACCACTCATGACAGTGCCTCCCCCCCTTCAACCTTCCTGCTTGTTTCCCAGCCAGTTTACCCTTCCCCTTCCTGTTGAGGTGAAGGTCATACCTAGTATAATCCCACCTATTGAGAGAATCAACAGGAACCACAATGTGTGACCCTGCACCCGATATAAGCAGCCGTTCCAACTCCAAATTAATTCTCTTGATAGAAGAGTTCAAATGAGGGCGGTCATGGCGCGCAAGAACAGATAGAAACTCAACACCAGTATGCTTCAATGCTGATGCAATCTTTGCCAGGTCACACTCCATACAGTACCCAGGATCTCTTTCAATGCTATTACCTGCCCCACCCACTATAACCACGGTGTCTTCCTTAGAGAAATCTTTGCAAAGTGATTCTAAATCCTCTGTCACCTGCTCCAAACCAGCAGTAGGTTAAAAAAAAATTGGTGACCTGGCATTCTGATCCTAGTTCATCCTGCAAAAGTTGGCCAACACCTCTTCTACCTAACAACAACACTTTCTTTCTCTTTACTGATTTCCCTAGGTTCTTACTTTTCAATTTGCTACTGAAAGTTTGTTGTGCCCTGTCTACACCTGCAACTGCTTGAGGTTCACCAGCTTCTGACTGAAGCAACAGGTCAAATCTATTTCTATATTCACCACGAAGCTGCCAGACAAAGTTCTAGACCTGTTCCTCCTGTTGCCTGTTGCCACTTCCCACCTCTCTTTACCCTTCTCCCTCCTTAACCTGTCAAGATCTCCCCTGGCCTTGTCTAACTCAGCCTGAAGGGCGGCAATTTTCCCCTCCTGTTCTAGAATCTTCCTATCTCTACTACATATCCTACAAAACCACTGATAAGTCTCATTTACTTCCCCTATTCCCACGCCACTACAGTCACCCACATGGAAAAAACTACAGCACCCATCACACCAAAGCCCCGACCTAACAATTATACGGCAAGTCGAACACTTTTCACTCATGATAAACGTAATAGTTTATTAAGCATAAGTCAGTTAAATTACAGATAAACACGAAAATATGGTCCCACAATCTGGCCTACACGCGACTCTTGTGTAATTTACGCTACTTTCCGCAAAAGTGAGTTAAAAATTGAAGAGGTATGCTACAGTTAAATTGCTGGAGAGAGCAAAGAACAACTAAACGAAATTCTATAGATTTGCTGCGGCAAAATGTAAACAGAAAATATGACTGTACGATCTTTTCGCGTTTTCTGCTATATTACGGAAAGAAAAATGAGACCTTTAATGGTACGCTTAAAAGGCGCACTAATACACCTATTTACCACGTAATCAGTACTAAACTGTTTTTTTTATAATCTAAAATGACTTACCATTACGAGAACGCCAAAACTCGTGCTAGTCGATTGCCTGCAGGCCTGCAAAGTAAATTGAGAAATGACAGTGAAGACGAGAGTAGTGTGTTAGCGCCACCGTGTAATAAATTAACAAATATTCAGAATAGTAATTTAGTAATTGTGCATAGGGAAATGGACCAGGCAATAAATAATGGTGTACACAGTGAAACAGCTAGTGAACAGGGTAGTATTGTCGATCGATGGGTCGGCAACTGCTCGCCCCAGGAATCCGAAATTACAGGACACAATCTTGCAAATACTGTAGATTCAGGTTTTGCGTCATTACCCGTTTCTCAGTCAGATCAAGACACATTTTCTGCTTTTCAAAATGCGAATGTTGCCGCTGCAAATGCATTGCAGAAAAGTACAGAGGAACATGTTTCAGACACCAGTGCATTGTTATTACAATTAATGCAACAAATGGGACAACAGCTTCAAAAGTTAGCCGCAATGGAACAAAATCTTCAAAAGTTAAACAAAATTGAGCAAACGCTTGAACAAACACGTGAAGATTTAACTGCTGACTTCCTTAAAATCGAATCTAAATGTCAAAAAGTCTGTAATGACGTAAAAACACAGATTTGTTAGCATTTTCAACCTATTTTTTCGCGTAATGAAAATGCATTTCAGAGTCACGAAGCAGCCATAAAACAACTGTAAACTATTGTTCATGAAAATCACGACACCTTGCAAGCTAATATTGTCTCAGTTGCATCTACCGATTCGAATACAAAACTTGACAAAACTCAGGAAAACTTAAAGTACACAGTAAATACGGTTTCGACACAAATGGACACTCAGAAACTTGGTTCAGAAAGACACACGGAGGATATCAGTTCATTATCCGAGAAAGTAGTCGAACTTTCGGATCAGCTAAATAATTTATCTACGAAGGTAGATGATTATCTGAATGACACAAGACCAGTAGCCTTTGCTGACACAGAAGAGTACGAACAAATTAGGAAATTCAAACAAAATCAGAATCAAATTAATGCGCAACACAAAAGAGAAATCCTGGAAATACAAGATCAGTTGGTACAAGTAACACAAGATTTACATATTTCAGAGAACACTCGCACTCCAATACGGGAAGAGGGACTTAAAAATACGGAAAAGCCACAAAATAATAACACAGGGCATTTTGGAAATTATGAAAGAAATTGGCAAGGTGGACCGAATTTTGAGATGGAACCACCGACACGACGTAACAATGACCGACATGCGACTCGCCGATATGATGATTTTGACTATAATCTGTTTATTACTATACGTAAATTCAAAACGTTTAAGAATTCTGGCAACGACATTCATCCACAAGCGTGGCTTCATCAATTCTCTCATTGTTTTCCTCCCAACTGGTCATTAGAGCACAGATTGGAATTTATGTGTGGCTATTTGGAAAATGAACCTGCTGTAAGAATGCGTTCGGTCATTGACGATTGTCACACTGAAGGAGAATTTTATCATGCCTTCCTCTCAACATATTGGTCTCTAGCTACTCAAGACCGAGTAAAGTGTTTCATCATAATGATGAAACACTTTGAACAATCTGAATTTTCCAGTCCTGTCAAATATTTTGAAGACATGTTGCACAAGAATCAGTACCTGTCAAACCCATACAGCCCCTCAGAACTCATCCGCATTTGGTTAATCAAATTGCCTGAACATTTGAGACATATTATTTTGGCAGGACGTTGTAAAGACTACACTGAAGCTTTTCAGGGACTCTTACAAGAATTGGAAACTGACGCTGACAATCGCGGGATGCGAAACCGGGAGAACAACAATTACTAGTCACATCCGTCACAATTCTGTGACGAAAGAAATAATAACTGGACACGACAAGGCTATTCTTACAACGCAAATCGTGACCAAAACAGACACCACCCCTATGACAACCGTTGGCAGAGAGATAATAATTACAGTGAAAGATCGCCTCTCCATGGTAATGACTGTGACAGAGACAATCATAGAAACAGACAATATGGGAATCAAAATAATTATTATCAAGGGTGGCAGAATAACTTCAGACGCAACGGTCCACCTCGCAATTACGATTCCGGGAGAAATTCTCCACCATGTGACGGACGAGAAAGAAACTACGGAAACCACCGACAAGACGAAAGACGATATAATCTTGACAACAGACCAGAATTTAATAAGAACTGGCGGGATGCAAACAGGGAAGGGCCCTGTCGACAAGTTGAAATTGTAGAAGTTAGATCTCCAAATCCCAATAACGACAAGAGACAACAAAAAGACAGTAGACAATGACTCACACAGCTGGCAGCCACAAAACATACTTATGGAGCTGACGACGGAGCTGCTGTGGCTATTAATTACGTAAAAATGGAAGACATTAGGAACATCTTACTCCAGGAACACGACATAAAACAGAACAACATTGCATATCCTGTAATTCACATTACAGTAAATGACGTAAAATTTATGGCAATACTTGACTCTGGCACTCCCATCTCAGTAATCAGTGAAACAGCTTTTAGCAAATGCAACACGTCGAACGATTGCCCTACACTTCCTTTACGGAAGATTAAATTACAAGGTGCAATTTTTGGAAAAAGTGTAGATGTACGCCAGCAAACTAATTTAGAATGATTTTGTCAAAACCATAGATTCTCTATGAACTTTCTTATCGTTCCATTATTGTCGATATAAATTATATTGGGAGTAGACTTTTTGAATGAATACAAAGCAACTTAAACGTTCACGATGCTGAAATAAGTTTAGAGAAAGAAGGTAAGTCAATAGCTTTGAAATTTGAAGATCGGCTCTCAAACCATGACGAGGAAATTAATCGGCTCTATCTCTTGTTAGACAACAGTTCGGAATTTTCCACGAACCTTGACACTAACAATCACTCAGCAAGTGTTGACAGGGATGATATCGATGACGTATTTGGTACTACTGACTTAATTTAGAATAAAATTCCAACAATTGAAAACTGTAATGACACTGATAGGCAGGACCTTTTTGACATTTTACGATCGCTTTCCACAGTTTTTATTCACAAAACAGGAACAATCAAGGGATTTCAGTACCAGTTTCGTGTTCGTCAGCATACTAAATTTTATGTTAGACCATACCTAATTCCGGCACATTACAGGGACCGTGTTAGAACAGAAACACTAGCTATGCTTGACGAGGGCATTATTGAGCCTGCGGTACGCTCATACAACAATCCATTACGTGTTGTTGGGAAGAAAAATGGATCGATCAGGCTTGTCTTACATTCGAGACAAATCAATACTATCATCATTCCTGAAACAGACAGGCCGCAAACGTTGGAAGAACTTCTTCAAAATTTTAATGGTGTAAAAGTGTTGCCCTGTATTGATCTCAGATCCAGCTTTTATCAGATTGAACTTCATCCAGAACGTAGAAAATACACAGCTGTTCTTTGTTTCGGCGTTTGTTATCAATTTCGGAAACTTCCTTTGGTTTGAACATTTCTTCGGCAGCAATCATTCCTGGGCTAAATTCCATATTACCTGAGTTCTTAAAACGTCACATGTGGAGGATATTCTAATAGCAGAAGTCTCATGGGAACAACATAATCGCATCCTCAACAGTGTGTTGCGTATTTTTGCAGAATCTGGAATTACAGTTAACCCGGAAAAGTCTGAATTCGGTAGAACAAAGGTGAAGGTTTTGGGACACATTATTTCTTCTGAAGGCATTCTACCGGATCCTGAAAAGTTAGAAGCAATCAGACCCATTCCAGTCCCATCCGCAAAAAAAAACAAGTCCGCAGTTTTCTAGGTCTCGTAAATTTTTACCGTCGTTTTCTCAATATGCAAATTCTAGTAACACGAAAACTTTGTTCTCTTACTGGAAAAAGTACTATTTGGAACTGGGACAAACAGGCACAGTTGGAATTCAATTCTTTAAAAGGAGCGCTACTTAATGTGCCAATCCTAGCTCACCCAAATGTGTCACAAGATTTCTGCCTTAGCACGGATTCTTCTAAAGTCGGTCTTAGTGCCCATTAAGAAGCCATAGAAAATGACATTACTGTTCAGAAAACCATTGCTTTTGCTAGTTGCGTGCTGACAGAATGTGAAAAAAAATTATTCCGTTGCAGAATTAGAAGCTTTAGCTATTATTTGGGCATTTAACAAATCGCGTTTCTTTCTTTCTGGTAAACACGTAAAAGCATACAGTGATCATCGTGCATTACAATTTCTTATGTCTTCAAAATTAAATAATGACGGGTTAAAACGTTGGACATTGTTTCTGCAAGAATTCCACTTCACAATAGTCTACATTCCCGGCAAGGAGGACATAGTTGCGGACGGACTATCACGTGCACCGGCTGGGCTTAAGAAAAGTAACACAGAAGGCAAGCCTCGAAAAAAATTTCAGTATTCTTTACATTCAGAAAGTCGCCTTTGAAAACTTCATCACTACGCCCTTAAAGGACATTGCTTATGATCAAGATAAGGATCCGATTTGGAAAGACATCAAAAGTAAATGGCATGAAAAGACACACATACAGATTCTGCATTATTATCTGGTTAGAAACAACATACTTTTCAAACGTTGCACTGTTGATGACAATCTATCGGTACTTTGCATTCCTGACGATTTTGTTAATAAGCTCATCTGGTACATTTATTTCAGCTACGCACATTTTGGTCCACAAAAATGTTATCATATTCTTCTGACGACTTGTTATTTTAACAATATGGAAAATAGAATTCGGAGAGTCTTGTCTATTTGTAAACTTTGTCAAAAAGCTAAACCATCTACTATCTCACATCGTGCTCCGTTGTTTCCTATCATTCCTTCTAAATTAAAAGAATTTGGTGTTGTTGATCTCTTGGGACCCCTTATCAGAACATCAAATGGATTTTCCTACGTTCTAGTCACTGTTTAACTTACTTCAATATGTGTTTCTTTCACTCCGTTACGTAAAGCCACTGGGCGGTTTGTATCCAACGCCTTTGTTAAAAATTTCTTACGTGAAGTTGGAGACATTGCTAAAGTCATTTCAGATAACGGACCGCAATTCAGATCTGCTGTTCGGTCACGCATGCTTCCGAATCATAAAATCAAACCTTTTTTTTTTCATTGTACTCACGCATTTTAACCCGTCTGAACAGATTATGAAAGAAATCAATAAGCTTTACAGACTTTATTGTAACAGAAAGCATCAATATTGGGACAGATATTTACACTTATTTCAAAATGTACTCAATGAAATGCCTCATGACTCCACTGCTTTACCACCTATTCTTGTACTGAAGAATGAAGAACCACCAAACAGAATCAGAGAGCTTGTGCCTTTTCCGAATATACGTAAACTTCGACACAAAGACATAATTGATTTGGCTATTAAAAATATAAATTCTGCTGTAGACAGAAGGAGAAAACTACACGGTAAAGCAAATTCAAAGAAACTATATATTGGTCAGAAAATTATCGTTAAAGCTAATTCATTGTCACATAAGGAACACCTGAGTCACAAATTCCTTCTGATTTACAATGGACCTTACAGAATCCGACGTATACCACTTGATAATTGCGTTGAAGGTGAAACTCTGCATACTAGGAAGAGTAAAGTATTGCACCACATTTCACATGTAAAACCGTTTTTGAGAGATAATCTGCTTTTTAACTTAGTCTTTGCCATAAAATCTTTCACTTCACATTACTAGTACGCTTGGCCACACTTAGAAACTGTTAACATGCAACAATGTTTTAAAGTTAACTATCCAGTCGATAACCTAGGGAACTTATTTAGACAGTAATTACGAATGCATTTTTGTAGTGAACAGACGACACAGTGTTATTGTGTGTACATTCTTGCTTGTTCGTTGTACGATTACGTAACGACTATAAGGCTTACATACTTAAAACATATACTGCTAATGAAACTTTAATTCATCATTTTGGTTTACTTGAAAAGACATTCTATATTTAAAGTACTTTCTGAGAGATTACAGATGACTTAATATTTGGTTTCTTTGACAGCTACAAAATTATATCATGACACTACTAACGAGTGACAGAATTCACATTGTTGCTTTTGTGCTGTATCTGTTTTATATCTGCACAGTTTTTCTACATTCTTCTTGAAAGTAAAACATGTTTTCGTAATGACTTTTCTGACATATCTACAGTGAGATAGGTATTTTTCGTAACACAACAATACATTACAGTACAGTACTTTCTTGGTCATGGTAATGTACGTAATAACTACGATATCTATAAGTATAGGATTTCACTTTTATTTATGACGAGGCAAGTACATTGTCTTCTGCAGAACTTTCCTTACGGAGGACGATAACTACGACACTTGGCACATTTTTACCGTTAAGTAATGATAGACATTATCTTACAACAAGACGCACAGTTTAGATCTGCAGTACACGTATTTAAGTGATTAATTTTTGTACTTGGAACGTTTGTTTAGAAAGATTCTTGAATTACAAAGATACAAAGAAGGTTTTTGGTGATACATTTCGTTCCGTTGCTGCAATCTGTAACACCTGAGGGTATAATTACATTAATCCCAGGGGGTACACACCTACTTTGTGTATTAAACGTGTGGCAAGCGCTAGGAGCCCTAGCTAATATGGTGTTTGCTTATACAACTTTACACATTGGTACCATATTTCTCTAACACAGAAATACACAGCTATCTGATCATTTAAGAGAGACAAACACGTTTCTTTCTGTGTCAGTGACACAGTTAAATTAATTCACACTTATGAAATTGTATTTCTTCTGTACTTTGTGAACTGTTCATGCTTTTTAAGAACCACTGTGATACTATGAGAACATTGAATGATGTATTTTGTATGGGATCATGATCTTTGAAGTACTTTTGAGGTAGATGACACTACTGAAACGAGCAGAGAAGTTGTTTTTAGGTTTTGAAATAATTGAAAGAAGCTGTGACGATTTTGAGATGTGATTGACGTGCTATGATGATATTATTACGACAACGATGTGTATTATGAAGTTGAGATATACAGGGCTATTACAAATGATTGAAGCGATTTCATAAATTCACTGTAGCTCCATTCATTGACATATGGTTACGACACACTACAGATACGTAGAAAAACTCAAAACTTCAGGTTTCTGCTGCCAGAGCGCTCGAGAGCGCAGTGAGACAAAATGGCGACAGGAGCCGAGAAAGCGTATGTCGTGCTTGAAATGCACTCACATCAGTCAGTCATAACAGTGCAACGACACTTCAGGACGAAGTTCAACAAAGATCCACCAACTGCTAACTCCATTCGGCGATGGTTTGCGCAGTTTAAAGCTTCTGGATGCCTCTGTAAGGGGAAATCAACGGGTCGGCCTGCAGTGAGCGAAGAAACGGTTGAACGCGTGCGGGCAAGTTTCACGCGTAGCCCGCGGAAGTCGACGAATAAAGCAAGCAGGGAGCTAAACGTACCACAGCCGACGGTTTGGAAAATCTTACGGAAAAGGCTAAAGCAGAAGCTTTACCGTTTACAGTTGCTACAAGCCCTGACACCCGATGACAAAGTCAAACGCTTTGCATTTTCGGCGCGGTTGCAACAGCTCATACTGCCGCTTTTTCTTCTGCGAAAAAAATGTTACAGGACACGTGTATCTGGACATGCTGGAAAACTGGCTCATGCCACAACTGGAGACCGACAGCGCCGACTTCATCTTTCAACAGGATGGTGCTCTACCGCACTTCCATCATGTTGTTCGGCATTTCTTAAACAGGAGATTGGAAAACCGATGGATCGGTCGTGGTGGAGATCATGATCAACAAATCATGTCATGGCCTCCACGCTCTCCCGACTTAACCCCATGCGATTTCTTTCTGTGGGGTTATGTGAAAGATTCAGTGTTTAAACCTCCTTTACCAAGAAACGTGCCAGAACTGGAAGCTCGCATCAACGATGCTTTCAAACTCATTGATGGGGACATGCTGCGCCGAGTGCAGGAGGAACTTGATTATCGGCTTGATGTCTGCCGAATCACTAAAGGGGCACATATCGAACATTTGTGAATGCCTAAAAAAACTTTTTCAGTTTTTGTATGTGTGTGCAAAGCATTGTGAAAATATCTCAAATAATAAAGTTATTGTAGAGGTGTGAAATCGCTTCAATCATTTGTAATAACCCGGTATTTACGATCAATAAGATGATGCTATATGAGGAATGTGATTACATGTTTATATGAATATGAATAATGAGTAGGGGTTAGGGACTCTGGTTTGTGAAAAGGATGTTAAAAACCAAGAATCGTACTTTAAGAGTTATGAAATGTGTGTACTTGCTTGAATGTGAATACCACTAGGCTGACAGAAATTTTTAGACATTGCTATTCATGAGATTTCGGATCTACACATTTCTACTGTAATTTTTCAACCTGTGAAATTTTATTTGCATCAAACTGTCACCGTAGCAGAAACTCAGAAACTACTGTTGCAAATATTTCAGTAAGGAAGGTAGGTGACATTGACACAATGCGCTGTGGGCGCCCAGCTGCACGACAATCGCCTGGAAAAAATCCATTAGTGTGTGCCTTTCAGAGGCACAGTTGTAGGAAAAAGAGGCCATTAACCTCGTTATTGACATTTCTTTGTAGAAAGCATCGCAAATACGACACACTCATACTTGAAAACATATGATTACAGTTTGGAGCTCGCACTTTCTGATATTTACTGAAATGCCTAATGAAATGATGAGAAATATTATATGTCTACACACCTGATTATGACTAGTGTCTTTCTACTTGAGAGATTTTTTACTTCCTTATGAGATGCCATATGGCTAGTGAATGACATCTTTATCCTTTCCCTTGTATATATTTGCCTATTTTGTTTGATATCTAGTTTCTAGCTGTGCTGCAGCATTGGTTAAAATAAAATTTAATAGATGTACTAATGTCAATATTTTCTGTCTACAGATCCATTAAATAATAAATTTATGATCTACTTTCTTAAAAAAAAGGGAGCACAAATAGACATTTCCCCTCACAGTAAGTGCATACATAGTTTTTTTTTTGACGACTTAGTAACTTGTTTGGTAGAGTAAGTTATTGCGATGCATCATTACAGTGTTAAGATGTGACATAGGTATTAGACATTTCCTGTCTTTACTGTAATATTTTTTCTGCTTGAGCTTTGTCATGTTTAGGTGTAAGTTATTGCATTTGCTGCTGCTGTTTGCCAGGCATAGTCCTACTGACTTTCACTTTGTATTACTCTGCTAAGCCAGTTTTACTACTAATTCATTTTTCTTGTTGCTGCACGTTGGCTCATATTAGTTGTAATGTTGCATTTACTTTGCTAATTTATATTTATTGCTGCTTGCTTTGCAATTTTGCATTTTTTCTCATTCTAGTTTGTGTTAACCGTTTTGTGCTGTTGCATTGCCTCGTCCCTTAATTTATGTATCTGAGCTCAATAGACTTAAGTTAGCTTAAGAGGGGGATATTATATAAGAAACTAACTATGAAGAACAGGGAAAGAATGAATTGACAAGTTATATGAAAAGAGTTTGGCCAAAAAGTAGTGTACAATGAGGAATAATTATTTTGAAAGAGGATATGAACAAAGAAAGTACAGTTTAGGGACAACAGGTTTAGGTAAGATTTTCTTGGAAGCAAATGATGAGACAAGATAATGGCAAATACAGAAAGCGTGCTTAGATAGGACTTTCTTGCGGAAAAAATGTTGAAATAAGAGGAAATATCTGTGGAATGAAGTTTTGGGTTGGACTGCAGTACCAAATGTCACACTGAAAACAAACCCTGTGCTTTCCTTTTGTGCTATTCCGTTATGTATTTGCGTACCCTTGTGTATTTGTGTTCTTCCTGTCTTTATGTGTTTATCTGATAAGAGTTACGTTATAGAATTTTTCTAATACTGAGCTACATTCACTATGATGAGGAATACTGTTATCTGCAAATATAATTTGCATTAATAATATGTTCTTTACTTTGTAAAAGTGTTCAGACATTATTTATTCTGTTCTGTTTTTAATGCTCATGTGTGAAGTTAATGCTTCGAAAGATATTCTCATCCTTGATTTATTTACTTATGTCATAATTCCTGTAACGCTGATGTATATGTTTATTTCAATTATTTTGTAAAACCTGCATTACTACAGTTGTTATCTGTATTATTATGTTCTATAATGATGTTTTCTCTACCTTTATAAATGTATTCTTGTGCCGCAAATTTGTAACTGTATAGGCACCAGTTCTTCAAATTAAGTATATAGTAGTGTTTCATTTCACTGCACACGTTTCTGTTGGTCATAGTATACGCACAATATGTGAGAAGTTAAAAAAAAAGGGACTGTTAGTGCTCACACGTGCGTTGATAGTTCAAATGGTTCAAATGGCTCTGAGCACTATGGAACTTAACATCTATGGTCATCAGTCCCCTAGAACTTAGAACTACTTAAACCTAACTAACCTAAGGACAGCACACAAGACCCAGCCATCACGAGGCAGAGAAAATCCCTGACCCCGCCGGGAATCGAACCCGGGAACCCGGGCGTGGGAAGCGAGAACGCTACCGCACGACCATGCGTTGATAGTTCAGCAAGGGACTGGTTAAAAGCATTGCTGGTTCTAAGGACATTCAAAAAGGTTTGTGAGTGCACAAGTGGTGGTTAATGGACTTGCTATATTATCCGCAAGACTCTTCGATGGTGACTGTGCACCCGCACAGTCGCAATGGATGGCTGCTGGTCATCTCTACAAGGACTACAGTGGGTCTCCACCTGTGGTGGCCCACCAATACCATAATCTCTACCAGGACTACAGTGAGTCTGCAGCTGTGGTGGCCCACTAATACCATCATCTCTACAAGAAATACTGCGGGTCTGCTCTGTGGTGACCTACCTACCAATATTCTTCAAAACTTCGACTGACTCTGCTGTGGATTTGCTCTGTTGTGGCCCATTAGCTGTCTGCATGTCAAGAGTTACCACTGCCTTTCCGTTGGAAGGACAACATTACTTCTCCAAGACTGCATGGAAATTCCCTACTTCCTTGTGCACTTTCTTTTATTGCTCAGACTTGTGCATAAAACTATCATTCTTACTCTGATAAATGATCAAGACTGTCTTTAAGGACTGTGAGGACAATTTTTGCTTTAGACCAACATTGTATCAATAAGTGTGTGCGTTTGATATCTTTGTTATTGTAATTATGAAAAATTTAATCAAATCAGTATTGTCCACTGACCAAAACAATTTGTAAAATATTTTGTGGGGAGCATGGGGGCTATGTAAGTAGGCTGTTTAGGTTTTTATGTTGGTAACGCCACGTAGTGCTCTGAATGAAAATGGCTGACTGCGCTGTGTGCAGTCTGTGGCTGGTTGGACTCATTGTTGGAATATTCGCTTATGTAGTGTTGGGCAGTTGGATGTGAACAGCGGAGGTGAGCCGCCAGCAGTGGTGGATGTGGGGAGTGAGATGCCAGAGTTTTGAGAGCTGACGATCTGGACGTGTGTCTGTCAGAAAAAGGAAATTTCTAAGACTATATATATATATATATATATATATATATATATATATATATATATATATATATATATATTATGTATTTGTTTATATGTTCAGATGTGCTAAGAGAACTAACGGAGTTCCATTCCAAAAACGTAGGTTTGTGTTAAGAAACATACTTCCGTGCATTTTTGTATGGTTTGTATTAACCAATTACACTAGCCCCTCTCCTCACGTTCGGTCTGTGGAATGGATTCGTCAGTATTTGATGTTCAAATTGGTTAATACAAACCATACAAAAATGCACGGAAGTATGTTTTTTAACACAAACCTACGTTTTTTTAAATGTAACCCCGTTAGTTCTCTTAGCACATCTGAACACATAAACAAATACATAATCAGTGCCGTTTGTTGCATTGTAAAATGTTAATTACGTCCGGAGATATTGTAATCTAAAGTTGACGCTTGAGTACCACTCCTCCGCTGTTCGATCGTGTGTATCGGAGAGCACCGAATTACGTAGGGATGGACCTTAGGGACAGAAGAGACTGGAACAGCACATTACTTACACATGCTAACACCTTTTTATTGGTCTTTTTCACTGACGCACATGTACATTACCATGAGGGGTGAGGTACACATACACACGTGGTTTCCGTTTTCAATTACGGAGTGGAATAGAGTGTGTCCCGACATGTCAGGCCAATAGATGTTCAATGTGGTGGCCACCATTTGCTGTACACAATTGCAATCTCTGGCGTAATGAATGTCGTACACGCCGCAGTACATCTGGTGTAATGTCGCCGCAGGCTGCCACAATACGTTGTTTCATATCCTCTGGGGTTGTAGGCACATCACGGTACACATTCTCCTTTAACGTACCCGACAGAAAGAAGTCCAGAGGTGTAAGATCAGGAGAACGGGCTGGCCAATTTATGCGTCCTCCATGTCCTATGAAACGCCCGTCGAACATCCTGTCAAGGGTCAGCCTAGTGTTAATTGCGGAATGTGCAGGTGCACCATCATGCTGATACCACATACGTCGACGCGTTTCCAGTGGGACATTTTCGAGCAACGTTGGCAGATCATTCTGTAGAAACGCGATGTATGCTGCAGCTGTTTGGGTCCCTGCAATGAAGTGAGGACCAATGAAGTGGTCGCCAATGATTCCGCACCATACATTTACAGTCCACGGTCGCTGTCGCTCTAGCTGTCTGAGCCAGCGAGGATTGTCCACGGACCAGTAATGCATGTTCCGTAGATTCACTGCCCCGTGGTTTGTGAAGCCCGCTTCATCGGTAAACAGGTAGAACTGCAACGCATTCTCTGTTAATGCCCATTGACAGAATTGCACTCGATGATTAAAGTCATCACCATGTAATTGCTGGTGTAGCGACACATGAAACGGGTGAAAGCGGTGACGATGCAGTATGCGCATGACACTACTTTGACTCAGTCCACCGGCTCTCGCAATGTCCCGTGTACTCATGTGTGGGCTCATGGCAACAGCAGCTAACACACCAACTGCACCCGCTTCTCCTGTGACGGGCCTGTTACGGACCCGTTTGCGTGCTACGACCATACCTGTTGCATACAGTTGGCGGTAGATGTTTTGCAATGTGCGGCACGTTGGATGCTCTCTGTCCGGGTACCGTTCTGCATACACCCTGCAGGCTTATGCTGCATTTCGTCGACACTCGCCATAGATGAGTATCATCTCCGCCTTTTCAGAGTTCGAATACACCATGGTCACAGTTCCTACAACACTACACTATCACAGACGTTTGGTAACACGGTGTACTACAGTTGGTCTGCGTGCGGAGACGAATGCAGAATAACAATAGCAGCAAGCGCTACATGCGGACACTGCGACAGCTAGACCAAACCACAACAGTGCACTACAGCCACACTCGTAAACACGGTCGTCATCGTAAACATGTCCCTGCAGATGCTGCTCGCCGACCGTGGCCCGTGTTTGTTACAACACGCAACTGAACGTCGGAGGTTTCAAGCGTCAACTTTAGGTTACAATATCTCCGGATGTAATTAACATTTTACAATGCAACAAACGGCACTGATTACGTATTTATTTATATGTTCAGATGTGCTAACAAAACTAACGTGGTTACATTTAAAAAAACGTAGGTTTGTGCTAAAAACATACTTCCGTGCATTTTTGTATGGTTTGTATTAAACAATTACACTGGCCACTCTCCGCACGTTCGGTCTGTGGAATCGGTTCGTCAGTATTTGATGTGGTTTACGAAATATATCCAGCGTAACGTTAGGTGACCCACCCTGTATAATGACTTTTGAACACTATTAAGGTAAATACATTGTTTGTTCTCTATCAAAATCTTTCATTTGCTAACTATGCCTATCAGTAGTTAGTCCCTTCAGTATTTAGAATCTCTTATTTAGCTGGCAGTATTGGCGCTCGCTGTATTGTAGTAGTTCGAGTAACCAAGATTTTTGTAAGGTAAGTGATTCATGAAAGGTATAGATTATTGTTAGTCAGGGCCATTCTTTTGTAAGGATTACTGGAAGGCAGACTGCGTTGCGCTAAAATATTGTGTATCAGTTTAGTGATGATCAGAATAAGTAAAGAGAGAAATGTCTGAGAACGTTCAGTTTTGCTCAGCTGCTTGAAAATCAAATAACGTAAGAGTTTTTCCAGCACTGTCATTTTTAATTTTTGAAGGGGAAGTTTCATAGCTTTTCAAACTATTTCAAAATACCTGTATAACGTCTGTACAAAACTCTTACTACAGATTTCAAAATAAACATACCGTTTGATGCACTTTTAGTTTCCGAGATATTTAATTTTGAAATCAGTGACTCCTTCGCTGTACATCCTGTATTATCCAAACAAATTAATGGCATTGCGTTAATTTTAGCGCAGCTGATTGAACAGCCAAGCTTCAGCTATCCGGTACACGTCTCAGAATATTCGCGTCTGACGTAACCAGCCGAGGACAGGAATTTCACGTTTGTCTATCTTTGACTTTTCAGCTGAAGCCTTTAGCTCGAGCTGATTTACCTAGTGACTGAGGAACATTAATTTCGATACAAACACTCCAGACCCATGGTTATTTAAAAAACTATTCTCGATTCTACGCTCAGACATCATTTTTAGATAATTTTCCTCCCCCCTGTACGTGAATTATGCTTTTTGCTCTTAATCTGTATTACCGTGACGTGTCTCATATGCTTGTAAAAGTGATTCACAGATAAATGAATTACTACCACCACAGTCTTCAGCTAACCGACAACACCAGAGGATCCTGAATAAGATAAGCTAAAAGGTAAAAACTCGATTGTGTAAGAAGAAACCGAAGAAGAACATGACGCGGTCAATCCTGCAAATTTACATACTACTACCAGTGTTTGTAAACTGCAAGCCCACGAAAGTTCGCGCACCACTGCTTCCGACTGTAGAGCATTGTTTAAAGAATGTATAAGCACCCCTTCCCTTTCAGCTTTCGACATGTGAGAGGATTCAGCTTTAACCCTCCCGACAGAGAGTGTTATCTAGTATATAGCAGAGGGCTGCAGTAATTCTAGCGGCTCCAGGGAGCGGGCGGACGCGTGTTTTAAACTCGAGGGAGCGAGCGGCCTGCGTACACTCGTCTCCTGCCGGAAAATTTCCAACTGTTTCTACTCGGATAGCTTAACAGATTCGAGTGCCATGCACTGAAACGAGGTAAGGCATCGTGTAATAACGATACAAAATGTCAACTGCTGAAAAAGGTTCTAGAGCTTCCCTCATGACTTGCGTAATTTGTGTTTTTTTATCATAAACCTCTTTCTTAATATTCTTTTGAGCAAAGTAAGTTGCTGAGTATGAGCACCACTGTAATGAACGTTAAAGTAAACGAGCGTTCTCAGTGAAGTTCAACAGAGTGCGTTGTGTGCCCAATCGTGACAGGGACAGGGCGGCCTCATTATACTGCACAGGCTGTCAACATGCTTGCAATGGTCATTTTAAGCTTACATAGTGCACACATTGCCCTCTTATGGCAATAAAGGTTCTCACTACCGTAGCTTATTTGTTGTACATTACAGCGATATCATTTGAATATCCAACTGCTATCATGATACACAGAACATCTACATCTGCATCTACATGACTACCTGTAATTCTCAATAACGTGCCTAGCAGAGGTTTCATCGGACCATCTTCGAGCTATCTCTCTACCTATTCACTCTCAAACAGCGCGTGGGAAAAACAAACGCTTAAAGGGAGGTTCTGATTGATCCCGATGAAAAAATGGATTTTCTTTCATATGTTACATCCCTGAAGTATATACGTTATGCATTCCAAAGGATTTTTTGATCGTTAAAGTATTTTCGAATACAGAGTGTCAAATGGAACCGTGTGCTCACGGAAATAAAGGCAGTTGTAGGCGTTTGATGAATTAGTTCAAGAAAAGATTCGACCAGCATACAGATTTCTGACCAATGAAGATTTACTTAAAAGATGCACCGGCGCCAGTATGTAAAACGACAATTAGAGCTTCAACGAGTGCATTTGGAAACTGGTACCGAAATATCTTCATTGTGGGGAAAAACTGTTGAAATAGCTGCATATATAGCTGCGGGTATATTCAGCGAAGGTTATTCATCTACTCCGAACACCACGAATGTATAACGTAGGGACGGACAGCAAAAACCTCGCGGAATTATCTGACGGGAAATGCGCGGCTGCCGCCAAGGACGAATGTCTCGGTTTGTTGAAAAAAAAAAAAAAAAAAAAAAAAAAAGCAGCACAAGATTGAGAACCAAAGCATGTTTGAGGAAGGATGTCTCTATTGTCCTGTAATCGCAGATTAATCACACGTTTTGAACAACTTCTTTTTTATTATTACTCCTAATGTGTTTTTATCGAAACAAGGTTTTTCAGCACTTTAAGTGCTCTAGAGGCTCGACAGATTAAACGATTCGTTTGATTTTTTTTTTAAAGAAAAGATGATCAAATGTAGGAGGTCTTAGTGAGAGTTCTTTTTTATTCGAATTTTAAATACTTTTTTTAAAGTAGAAGAAAGTGACATGTTTCTCAAATAGCTGCCATTACTTTTTCGAGACACTTTTCAAAAGCCGATCGTGATGGCGGCCCAAATTCATTCTAATATAAGAATGTTGTGTTCTCATGGGTTTGCGGAGCAGCGACGAGTCTACAACGCTCCGAGCAAACCGGGACACACGCATGCTTTCACAACGGCTACAGCGGCCACTGGATAACAAATTTTGATACATAAATGTATATATAATAAAGTGGTAAAACTCCAACTTTAATAAAAGAAATCCTTTATGAAAAAAAAATCCAAACTTCACCCATTATTCGTGCCTCCGCTCACAACCTCTCCTTAAATCTTTCCGTGAGAGCTCTGGTTTCTAATTTTTTTTTCCTTTTCCTTTTTTTACCATTGATTATTTCTCCTCATGTAGCTGAACCTCAACAAAATATTTTCGAATTCGGAGGAGAAAGATTTGCCTTACACATGTCGCTCTTGGGCAACGACATCATCTGATGACCACTACTTACAAATAATGTCTCGCATTTACTCCTAAGAGAATGCAGTAGAACTGTGCGCTGCATTTTTGAGGGCACTGAGAGCTCTGTGTCGACTGTAACAGTGCGCGACCAGTTCTCGATCGTCAATGTGGCATCTACGCGTTGCCATGGTGTGGCCTTTGAAGGTTCTAAAAGCTATTGTTGCACTGAGCTTGCTCGTGCAGCTTCAGAAACGTGCGCAGTCCGGTGGACTACTCAAGCACAAATGACCTCTAATTATATCTCCACCAGTGTGCCCTATTGCACAACGGATACACCCGACTCTACGCGTACAGCACGTAAAGTAACATCATCAGGAAATAATAAAAATGCTAAGATCGCCACCAGGTTCCCAATAAACGAAGCTAAGCTATAATAAGATTGTTTTTATTACAGTTACACACCCATCTGCGATACATTGTTGGCTTACTTTTAGAAAACACTGTTTACCTTACGTTAATTGTTTACAATAATACGGCTAGACAACCAGTTGCTCCCGAATATGGAAAACCAACATCAATGGAGCAAGGTAACTGGTATACAAAATATCAATTTAGTGCAGCACTATACTCAAACCTGTGCATCAACTCACGACCGTCTGTTCACAAGCCACAAGCGCTCAGGACGAAGTGGTATTTTATGCTGGTAAACAGACCCTCTTTCAGTACACGTCTTGAATTTAGGATCTAGTTTTTATAGTAACCAGGTCATACGCAATTTAAATGCAGGGCTGTGATTCGTTGACTCTGTGTTTTTGCGGACTATAATATCTTTCTAGGTGCTCCAGGCAGGTGGGACCAGTGACTGCTAGCCCCTGCAGGATCAGCAGTTCCGTCTGGCGCCGTCCCATCAGTGAAATCCGACCTGTCGCAGTCCACCTGCTCTTGTCCAAAGGACAAACCCGGCAGGCGTCTTTCCTCCTCAGCAACCACCCTCACGCCATTTCTCAGAGCAATCGCAGCACCTGGCTTTAAAATGACTCTATCCTTACTTATTTCGAACAAAAGCGTATACCCGTAGGCAGTGTGACAGAGGAGGAAGATCGGCACTGATACATCTCAAGTGCAACTGAGTCCAGTGATGTCGGTTCTCTGCACCGACTTGTTGGGGGGTTCTTTTGGGGAAGGAGATCAGACAACGAGGTCATCGGTCTCATCGGATTAGGGAAGGATGTGGAAGGAAGTCGGCCGTGCCCTTTCAGAGGAACCATCCCGGCATTTGCTTGGAGTGAATTAGGGAAATCACGGAAAACCTAAATCAGGATGGCCGGACGCGGGATTGAACCGTCGTCCTCCCGAATGCTAGTCCAGTGTCTAACCACTGCGCCACCTCGCTCGGTTCACCGACTAGTACAGTACTTGTCTGACACTTGATGATCGTCTTAGAAGAGAGTAGGGGCTGTCAGATACCGAGATATTCAGTCCAACAGGTATGCAGGAAGTCAGTGACGTTTTGGGTCGGTATCACGCCTCTCATCGCTGTCGGAGGCGTTTTGAAGACTGTGCAGTATCGAGCCAGAATACTCCAAACAATGATCCAGCCCTACTGTCAATTTTTCGATGATGAGTTTGTCTTTCAAGATTGTCATGCAAGAGTAAACCCCGTGATCATGTATCTCTCGGATGGGCCATAGCATCTGCTGCGTCGACACAAGAACTCCCCCCCTCCCCCCCTTACACGCTCGATGACCTCAGTAAAGCTGTCATCGAAGGATTGAAGGGCGGGACCGACTCGAGCAGCAACTTCTCCACCACTTTGTGGGCGGTATACTAATTTTTTTAAGGTTTCATCTTTCATTCTCTGCTCCGCTTGAATCTAGGCCCACTGACATTCGCAGAATGCAGCTGGTACAAAACTTCTTATGAACAGTTTATTTGCCTTTCTACTTCGAATGGACAAATTTACCTCAGTTGCATATTTATGTGTAATTAAGGCAGCTCCTCACCCGAGAATTGGAACTACTCATCGGCTCATGCAGCAGCAAATAAGGTCGATTCCACGGGTTGCTATGACAGAGTTGACTGTCCGCCGCAGAGACGAGTTTCGTCCGTGTTCGCCATCATCGTTGAGTTAAGATGGCTATTTCATTCTGAAATGGGAGAGCCCACTGCTTTTAAACTTTGTGGCAGATTATAACACGACACGGTTCAGGGGCTCAAACCCTGAAAGTTAGCCTCGGATGAGAAATACTCTTACCGACTTTCTTATCTTTTCTTTTACCTTTATCTTATTTACGTCTTATTAAATTAGTAAGGTAACGTTCCTATTTCGTTGTAATTTTTGTTTTGTAGTAAAGTATTTTATGTTGCGTCGTAGTAATTACCAACAGTCGTCGAGGCTGATTTCGGCGTGATTACTGGTTACGTAGTATATATAATCCCCCCATGAACCATGGACCTTGCCGTTGGTGGGGAGGCTTGCGTGCCTCAGCGATACAGATAGCCGTACCATAGGTGCAACCACAACGGAGGGGTATCTGTTGAGAGGCCAGACAAACGTGTGGTTCCTGAAGAGGGGCAGCAGCCTTTTCAGTAGTTGCAAGGGCAACAGTCTGGATGATTGACTGATCTGGCCTTGTAACAATAACCAAAACGGCCTTGCTGTGCTGGTACTGCGAACGGCTGAAAGCAAGGGGAAACTACAGCCGTAATTTTTCCCGAGGGCATGCAGCTTTACTGTATGATTACATGATGATGGCGTCCTCTTGGGTAAAATATTCCGGAGGTAAAATAGTCCCCCATTCGGATCTCCGGGTGGGGACTACTCAAGAGGATGTCGTTATCAGGAGAAAGAAAACTAGCGTTCTACGGATCGGAGCGTGGAATGTCAGATCCCTTAATCGGGCAGGTAGGTTAGAAAATTTAAAAAGGGAAATGGATAGGTTGAAGTTAGATATAGTGGGAATTAGTGAAGTTCGGTGGCAGGAGGAACAAGACTTCTGGTCAGGTGACTACAGGGTTATAAACACAAAATCAAATAGGGGTAATGCAGGAGTAGGTTTAATAAGGAATAGGAAAATAGGAATGCGGTTAAGCTACTACAAACAGCATAGTGAACGCATTATTGTGGCCAAGATAGATACGAAGCCCACGCCTACTACAGTAGTACAAGTTTATATGCCAACTAGCTCTGCAGATGACGAAGAAATTGAAGAAATGTATGATGAAATAAAAGAAATTATTCAGATTGTGAAGGGAGACGAAAATTTAATAGTCATGGGTGACTGGAATTCGAGTGTAGGAAAAGGGAGAGAAGGAAACATAGTAGGTGAATATGGATTGGGGGACAGAAATGAAAGAGGAAGCCGCCTGGTCGAATTTTGCACAGAGCACAACATAATCATAACTAACACTTGGTTTAAGAATCATGAAAGACGGTTGTATACATGGAAGAACCCTGGAGATACTAAAAGGTATCAGATAGATTATATAATGGTAAGACAGAGATTTAGGAACCAGGTTTTAAATTGTAAGACATTTCCAGGGGCAGATGTGGACTCTGACCACAATCTATTGGTTATGACCTGTAGATTAAAACTGAAGAAACTGCAAAAAGGTGGGAATTTAAGGAGATGGGACCTGGATAAACTAAAAGAACCAGAGGTTGTACAGAGATTCAGGGAGAGTATAAGGGAGCAATTGACAGGAATGGTGAAAGGTGGCTACACTGTGCCACAGCGCCAGAGATTGCGCCAAAGAGTACTATTAAGCCGCCTCCACAGTGTGTGTTAAGAACTCATAGCAGTCAGTGTGTGTTAAGAACTCATAGCAGTCAGTGCTTGTTGAGAGTTCATAGCGGTCAGTGCTAGTAGAGAGCTCGTGGAAGTCAGTGCTTGTGAAGAGATCGTAGAGGTCAGTGCTAGTAGAGAGCTCGTAGAGGACAGTATGTGTTAAGAGTTCGTACCGAGATGTGCTAGTGGGCACTGCTTGTCGTGGAGTCGGAGTGAGATGTGGTAGTAAAGAGTGTTGTTCCATGTTTTATGCAATTATTTGATGGGAGAGATAGCAGATGTTATTGTAATGAGTGCATTTCGTCAATATATATGAAGGTAAAAACTACAATGTTCTTTTATTAATTGTGTGTCTGAAATAATGCGTCACTACAGGTTCAGTCAACAAAGCATCTGGCTTGTGTTCTTGTATTAGAGTGAATTCTGGTTTTCTTGCGTAATTATAGTTTTTCTAAATTTCTTTTGTCACGTCAGCATAGTTGGTATTTAAAAATTCTTGTCTTGTTGGAAAAGAACCGTGCCAGATGTGGACGTTGAGTCACACTCCCACATACAGAACAGTGACTTTTGTGCTTATTGGTTTCGTAGATTTTATAGTTGCTGGGGACTTAATTAATTAACTGTGTTTACGAAAATTTTCTTACATTGTTTGTTGCAGTCAGATAGCGTAATAATACTAGTCAGGGCCAACCGATTACGAGACGTACGTAATCGGACTTACAGCTACTAAAAAATCATTTTCAATCATATATATTTAATTAAGCCCCCATGCACGTGGCGACCGCTGCTTCGGATCGTCCCTTGGATTCTTCTGATTGTGAAAATTGTAGACTGTAGTATTGTTGTAGTAATTTGTAGTTAGTAATTGTAGTCTATTTTGCATGTGTAGATTTGGTAATTGTCATTCTTCTAATGGTATTTTTTTCTCAGAATTAAATTTGTTGTCTTGTCTATGGGTTTGACAATTTAGTGCAATTATTTCAATTGTTCGATTAATCGTGTTTGAGGGAAACATCTCGTGTGAATAGTATTGTTGGAGATAAGGAGGCATTGTGTGTGATTTTCGTACAGTGACGAATCTTTCGTATATTTTGTAAATGATTACGCGATCTATGAAAAAGGCAAAAATGATGGATAGTGAGAATGACGAAATTGTTGACATGGCGAACTCGCCAACAGAGGAAAACAGTATGGTGGATAATGAAGTGGAAAACAATGTAATAAGTCGGGAAGACAGTCCGGAACCATTTCAAAATTTTTCTCAATCGGAAAATTCACAGAATCTGAGATTAACGACAGAAGATTCTGAAATAGTATCGAACACAGATAGCCTTACAGCTGTGACGAAGGAAGTTAGTTTTGCGGGAGATGTTAGGGGCGAAAAGAATTCTGAACAATTTAATATGGAGCAGTTGATGAGTGCAATATTAAATCTGGGATCACAAATGGGAACAATGGGAACAAAGTTAGACTCACTGGGATCACAAATGGGAACAATGGAAACACGGATGGGAACAATGGAAACTCGGTTAGGATCTGAATTAAAAACAGAGATAGGAACAATTAAAAAAGAGATGGGAACTTTGGAAACACGGTTAGATTCACGAATAGGGACATGTTTCAAAAATATGAAAGATGAATTAAAGAAAGAAATCAGAGAAGAAGTGCAACCAATTTTGAATGCTCACAATAATAGATTAATTGCAGTAGAAATCAGACAAAGGGAACAGGATAGAGAACAGGAAGAAAGAGATCGCGTGATAGTACAGAATTTTTCAGAGTTAAATTTACAACGTGCAAAGGATAAGGAAGAAATATTTGAGAGAATCGAGGAATCCGTACCAAATGACAGAATAAATAACTTAACGCAACAGTGTGAACACTTAACTACTAAAATTGACAACACCGAAACCCGAGTCGCGACATTTACAGAAGACGTAAATAAAGTGAAAGAACAATTAAGTGACTCATCGGAAAGAGTCGAAGAGATCTCAGATAAATTGACAAGTGTTAGTTTAGCAGAAGGATGTGAAGAAAGTAATTTATTTCATTTACGAGAAGCAACAAGAGAGCGCCAGGCGCGTGAACTTGACAATAATCGACATTCGGACTGGGACAGACGCGGTAGGTCTTTGTCGCCACGAGGCGAAAACTTTGACTATAAACACTTTTTGACTGTCCGGAAATTTAAGATCTTCCGCAATTCTAAGAATGACATCCATCCATGTGCATGGTTAGATCAATTTACGTACGCACTTCCGCCAGATGTGCCACAAGGTCACAAACTAGAAATTATGTGCAGCTATTAAAGTCCTCAGGGGATTCACTACTCTAAGTGAATATGTGCCGTAGCGAGCATAGGGCCCCGAGCTGTAGTGGTGCTATTTCTCTTTTAGTTTTCTGTACCGCTGCCTACTCTTTTACTATTCTTTGCATCTGTCAAAACAACTCTTCGACTATCAATCTATCTAGAGAGTAGATAAACAATAACCGGATTTGACTAATTTACCCAAATGTGATTTCGGAAATTACCATGTGGAGTTACTGTACCTTCAGCAGCATTCATTTGTAGTTTATATGAGATTTTACCTGTTTATCTTCGTGACAACATTACTTCATATGTTGACGACATTCTTATTGCTAAACGTTCTTGGAGTGAGCACAACAAAATTTTGGATTCATTATTACGTATCTTTGCAAGAGTTGGCATTATAGTGAACTTGGAAAAATCTGAATTTGGTCGTTCTCAGGTGAAATTTGTCGGTCACATTATTTCTACAGAAGGTATTCTTCCTGATCCAGAGAAATTAGACGCTATTCGTAATTATGCTGTTCCTACTACAAAACGTGATGTTCGTAGTTTCCTTGGTGTCTGTAATTTTCTTAGACGCTTTGTTAAATTGGACGATTTGGCCACACCTCGTTTTTGCGATCTATCTGGAAACTTCTTTTTAAACGAAAATCGGTCGACAGCTTCGTTTGGTTAGTTTGTATTCCTGATGAGTGGGTCAATAAATTGATTTGGTATACGCATTTCAGTTATGCACACTTTGGTCCCCGAAAATGCTTTCATAAATTACGAGAAAATTGCTATTTCAGTAATATGGAAAAACGTATTCGATCTGTTCTTGCCAAATGCAAATTATGTCAAATGGCTAAGCCTCCAACGATTTCTCACAGAGCACCGTTGTTTCCCATCATTCCAGCGAAATTAAAGGAGAAGGCTGCAGTCGATTTGTTTGGTCCAGTGGTTCGATCTACTAATGGTTTTGCGTACATTTTCGTAGCAGTGGAACTGACGTCAAAATATGTGTGTTTTACACCTTTACGCAAAGCAACAGCTCGTTCAGTATCTAACGCTTTTATCAAACATTTTCTTAAAGAAGTTGGTCATGTTGACAAGGTTATATCAGATAATGGATCACAGTTTCGTTCTAAAATTTGGCTTCGTACTCTACAGCGTCGTAAAATTAAACCAATCTTCATCTCACTTTTTCACCCTCAATCTAACGCTTCAGAGAGATGGATGAAGGAAATCAATAAATTGTGCCGTCTTTATTGTCATCAGAATCACAGAACTTGGGATCAGTATCTTCATATTTTTCAAAACATTCTGAATGAACTCCCTAATGATTCAACTTCTTTACCGCCTATAATGATACTAAAAAACAAAGCACCGACAAATCGCATATCTGAAATCGTTCCTTTTCCGCCTTCACGGAAACTGCGGCATTCTGAAGTTGTCAACCTGGCTCTACAAAATATTGCATCTGCGGCTGCTAGAAGAGAGAAATCAGCTAAGCGTCCTGGTCGTTTAAAAATTTTGTCAGTTGGTCAAAAAGTGTTAATTAAGTCTCATCGTTTGTCGCACAAAGGAAAAGGCTTGTGTCGCAAATTTTTTCTGCTTTATAACGGTCCATATAGAATTCGCAAAATTATTCATGATAACACTGTCGAAGTAGAAACTCTTAAATCTCGACGCTCTAAAGGAATACATCATATATCAAACGTTAAAATTTTTGTGGAATGACATACTTGTGAGAAACTAACAGCTAGATGTAAACATGCGGAGAGTACAAGGATACCGCGCTGTGTTTTGGCGGCGGCACATACTCAAAGCAACAGTCAAGTCTGCGCGCCGCACAAGGCAGTCGTTGACCGCGAACAATAGCTTCCTACGTCACGCGCCCACAGCTGATCGAGCGCTCAGTGCGAATGCACTGACAGCCGTAAACAAATACACAGTCTAATTTCTCCGGCTAAATTCTGTATAAAGCTATAAGTACTTGTTGAATTGTGTTATTAACATTCAGTATTTTGCAGGATACGGTTGTATAAAATATTTAAGAACTTCAGGTAAATTCTGTGCGTGTCCGCCGTTAAGACGACTTGCTATCGAGAAAATTTCAGAAAGAATGTAATTTCCAAGAAGAAACTAATAAACTAAAAAGGTAACTATTAATTGAGTTTATTTTTCAGGTAACAAATTTCCACTTAGGTACGTACTTTAGACGTAATTTGCTGCTCGCGATTACGTGATTCATACTTTGTGCTAATTTCATGTTCTATGAATTTACTTGTGAAGCGACATGCTTGCGTACATTTACTGATTTTGACAATTATTATTAATGAACTGGGTTGTAACTTGTGTATATTATGCATCGCTTGGCTGCACTGCTTTTTCACTGATGTCATATTTTTTTTTTTAATTATGTGCCTGCTGTGCTTATTTATTTAAATTGTAATGGTAACCTGATTTATTGTGCTGATGTGTTTAGGTATGTAAGTTATACTTTGTGATTTATCTGCTTGTGCCTTCATGTTTACTTATTAAGATGACTTATGAACATTTATTTGCTTATGCTGATATGATGCTAATGACTTGTTTATTACGTAAGATATATGTTTGCTGCTTTTTGTATGGATTACATATTTACACATTTCTGTTTTGTTGCCATAACTGCTCTTTAATTTGGTATATAGAAATGCTGATATAAGGTGTACAAACATAGAGTTTAGGTCACACTATTGTATTAATTATAGATTGTTTGCTTGGCAGAGCCTCGTTGTAAGAATTGTGCTGCATACGCTTGTTGACATTCTGTTCTCTACTGGTATATTTACTCGCTATTGCTTGTTTTGCTTACGCTAAGTGCCTTATATTTTTAAGATAAGAAAATGAACTGCTATAATTCGACGAACGACATTAGTACAAGAAACTTCATAGAAGTCACATGAGCTGGAGGTTTTATGGAAGTTGTATAAATTTATGCTAATAGGAAGGAAGCTAACGACATAACATACCAACACTAGGTTTAGACCATTGACAGTATCACACTGCATTTTTCGTGAGCAATTGAAATAGGAAGTGACACTTGACACAAGAAATACTCCACATGTTTGCTTCTGTCTGCCATAATTCTTGAAGTGGTGTACACACTGTGAAACATTATGATCATTCACACTCCGTAATCGTACTTAATTACTGAGAGTTATTCGAACTAAGTCTGTTAGAGGTCAGGTATGCATTTCTTTTGTTTAATGATGGACAAGGAACCAAAATGTATCTTATAATTCATAATGAGTAGAAAATTTGGGTCAGATGGATTACACAGAGGTTGTGTGTGGACACTGTGTCTTTGGATTGTCTGGAATGCTGAATTGAAGTTGCATTAGGATTTTATCTGTACTTGTTCGAGGAGACTGACTAGAGGAAAGAGTTGTGTTGGAAGTGAAATGATATTGGTGCTGAGGTTTATATTTATCGACGTATTATTGAGGTATTGAGAGTATATGAAGTTGATGATTATTGGAGTTTTTGTGGACAAGAGGTAAGGTAAATGATATTGATGATAAGAGTTATATGTATCGACGTATTGAAGAAGTATTAGTGACGTATTGAGATTGTGTGAAGCTGATGATTATTGGAGTTTTGGTGTATAAGAGGTAAAGTAAGTGAGGAGCATATTTTTTTTGTTGGTCTTATGGAACAAGGAGGATGAAGATAGCAGACTAGAACATTAAAATAGAAGGAAGATTGTCTATACACACTTTGTTAAATCACTAAGCAGTATATACTTTTTTTTAGAAGAGAGGAAGTATTTGCATATCTTGGCTCACTGACAGTTGTTCAGCAACAGTACATTTTGATCTGGCTTGGCAAACATTGGTCTTGACATGATGACTATGACGTTGACTAACTATTATACATTGCTGCCAGTACTACTTGATACACATGATGAACATCAGTTTTTGACAGAATTACATTTACACAGTTAACACTATTCAGTTACACAGTAGTACTTAATGTGGATGAGAGATGAGTGAGTGTGTTTTGTGTGTTTTCCTTTACTAATCCTACCCACCTATCTCGTAAATATTATTTATTTGTTTATAGTGGCTTGCACTGACACCCATGAATATTATAGGTTTACTGGTATTTGTGTATTGTAATAGTTAATAGGACAATTATCTGATATCATTTGTGTGTTTGTTATGATTTGTATGTTACTGTAAAAGCATTTGTATGTGCATTCAAACTATTGTTCATGCCTGAACTGTCTGATTAGTGAAGATAAATATTCTGAACTGTTACCTGCACTTTTCAACATGATGTGTGACATTTAGTCATGTTCAATTTCTGCTGATGAACTGTGTGATCAGTGATTCTAAAAAAATTATGGACTGTGACTTGTACCTTTTCTACATGATTGGTGCCACTAGGACATATTTAATTTGTGCTCATAAACTCTGATGAACAGTGTGATCAGTGCTAGTGAATTTTATGGAACTGCTTCTGCTGAAATGAAGTCACTTGTTGCTGTCTGCACCAACTCAATATTGCTGGGTGCCACTGATGGACTGCTTCTACTGAAAAGATGTCCCCTGTTGCTGTGTGCACCTGATCAACATTGCTGATGCAACTGATGGACTGCTCCTACTGAAATGATGTCACTTGTTGGTGTCTGCACCTGCTCTCAACATTGCTGGGTGCAATTGATGAACTGTTTTTACTGAAATGAAGTCACTTGTTGGTGTCTGCACCTGCTTTCAACATTGCTGGGTGCAACTGATGGACTGCTTCTACTGAAATGAAGTCACTTGTTGCTGTTTGCACCTGCTCAACATTGCTGGGTGCCACTGTTAGGACTGTTTTTACTGAAACAATGTCACTTGTTGCTGTCTGCACCTGCTCAACATTGCTGGGTGCAACTGATGGACTGCTTCTACTGAAATGGTGTCACTTGTTGGTGTCTGCACCTGCTCTCAACATTGCTGGGTGCCACAGATGGAACTGCTTCTACTGAAATAATGTTACTTTTTGCTGTCTGCACCTACTCAACATTGCTGGGTGCCACAGATGGACTGTTTTTACTGAAATGGTATCACTTGTTGGTGTCTGCACCTGCTCTCAACATTGCTGGGTGCAACTGATGGACTGCTTTTACTGAAAAGATGTTACCTGTTGGTGTTCTTTTTTGTATAAACTAATCATTGAAAGCATTTTATGTGAACATTTGTATAAACTGATTTTTTGTATATTGTGTAAACTATTATGTAAAGCCACATGCATGAAAAGAAGTTGTATTGCTTACTGTATTTCATATATTAGGTTAGTGAAAGGTCAGTGCAAAGCCAAAATTTTTAACTAATTATGTGATATTTAGGTATTAATATTATCTTTTATTTTTATCTGTATTTTTGTGGACGAATTTGGTGGTATTTTCACCACCAATGCTGGCAAAAATACCATCAAATTCTGGCCTGTGGAGGAGGGGCATATGAAAGGTGGCTACACTGTGCCACTGCGCCAGAGATTGCGCCAAAGAGTACTATTAAGCCGCCTCCACAGTGTGTGTTAAGAACTCATAGCAGTCAGTGTGTGTTAAGAACTCATAGCAGTCAGTGCTTGTTGAGAGTTCATAGCGGTCAGTGCTAGTAGAGAGCTCGTGGAAGTCAGTGCTTGTGAAGAGATCGTAGAGGTCAGTGCTAGTAGAGAGCTCGTAGAGGACAGTATGTGTTAAGAGTTCGTACCGAGATGTGCTAGTGGGCACTGCTTGTCGTGGAGTCGGAGTGAGATGTGGTAGTAAAGAGTGTTGTTCCATGTTTTATGCAGTTATTTGATGGGAGAGATAGCAGATGTTATTGTAATGAGTGCATTTCGTCAATATATATGAAGGTAAAAACTACAATGTTCTTTTATTAATTGTGTGTCTGAAATAATGCGTCACTACAGGTTCAGTCAACAAAGCATCTGGCTTGTGTTCTTGTATTAGAGTGAATTCTGGTTTTCTTGCGTAATTATAGTTTTTCTAAATTTCTTTTGCCACGTCAGCATAGTTGGTATTTAAAAATTCTTGTCTTGTTGGAAAAGAACCGTGCCAGATGTGGACGTTGAGTCACACTCCCACATACAGAACAGTGACTTTTGTGCTTATTGGTTTCGTAGATTTTATAGTTGCTGGGGACTTAATTAATTAACTGTGTTTACGAAAATTTTCTTACATTGTTTGTTGCAGTCAGATAGCGTAATAATACTAGTCAGGGCCAACCGATTACGAGACGTACGTAATCGGACTTACAGCTACTAAAAAATCATTTTCAATCATATATATTTAATTAAGCCCCCATGCAATGGGGGAAAGAAATGCAGTAGAAGAAGAATGGGTAGCTTTGAAGGATGAAGTAGTGAAGGCAGCAGAGGATCAAGTAGGTAAAAAGACGAGGGCTAGTAGAAATCCTTGGGTAACAGAAGAAATATTGAATTTAATTGATGAAAGGAGAAAATATAAAAATGCAGTAAGTGAAACAGGCAAAAAGGAATACAAACGTCTCAAAAATGAGATCGACAGGAAGTGCAAAATGGCTAAGCAGGGATGGCTAGAGGACAAATGTAAGGATGTAGAGGCCTATCTCACTAGGGGTAAGATAGATACCGCCTACAGGAAAATTAAAGAGACCTTTGGAGATAAGAGAACGACTTGTATGAATATCAAGAGCTCAGATGGAAACCCAGTTCTAAGCAAAGAAGGGAAAGCAGAAAGGTGGAAGGAGTATGTAGAGGGCCTACACAAGGGCGATGTACTTGAGGACAATATTATGGAAATGGAAGAGGATGTAGATGAAGATGAAATGGGAGATATGATACTGCGTGAAGAGTTTGACAGAGCACTGAAAGACATGAGTCGAAACAAGGCCCCCGGAGTAGACAATATTCCATTGGAACTACTGACGGCCGTGGGAGAGCCAGTCCTGACAAAACTCTACCATCTGGTGAGCAAGATGTATGAAACAGGCGAAATACCCTCAGACTTCAAGAAGAATATAATAATTCCAATCCCAAAGAAAGCAGGTGTTGACAGATGTGAAAATTACCGAACTATCAGCTTAATAAGTCACAGCTGCAAAATACTAACACGAATTCTTTACAGACGAATGGAAAAACTAGTAGAAGCCAACCTCGGGGAAGATCAGTTTGGATTCCGTAGAAATATTGGAACACGTGAGGCAATACTGACCTTACGACTTATCTTAGAAGAAAGATTAAGGAAAGGCAAACCTACGTTTCTAGCATTTGTAGACTTAGAGAAAGCTTTTGACAATGTTGACTGGAATACTCTCTTTCAAATTCTAAAGGTGGCAGGGGTAAAATACAGGGAGCGAAAGGCTATTTACAATTTGTACAGAAACCAGATGGCAGTTATAAGAGTCGAGGGACATGAAAGGGAAGCAGTGGTTGGGAAGGGAGTAAGACAGGGTTGTAGCCTCTCCCCGATGTTGTTCAATCTGTATATTGAGCAAGCAGTAAAGGAAACAAAACAAAAATTCGGAGTAGGTATTAAAATTCATGGAGAAGAAATAAAAACTTTGATGTTCGCCGATGACATTGTAATTCTGTCAGAGACAGCAAAGGACTTGGAAGAGCAGTTGAATGGAATGGACAGTGTCTTGAAAGGAGGATATAAGATGAACATCAACAAAAGCAAAACAAGGATAATGGAATGTAGTCTAATTAAGTCGGGTGATGCTGAGGGAATTAGATTAGGAAATGAGGCACTTAAAGTAGTAAAGGAGTTTTGCTATTTGGGGAGCAAAATAACTGATGATGGTCGAAGTAGAGAGGATATAAAATGTAGGCTGGCAATGGCAAGGAAAGCGTTTCTGAAGAAGAGAAATTTGTTAACATCCGTATAGATTTAAGGGTCAGGAAGTCATTTCTGAAAGTATTCGTATGGAGTGTAGCCATGTATGGAAGTGAAACATGGACGATAAATAGTTTGGACAAGAAGAGAATAGAAGCTTTCGAAATGTGGTGCTACAGAAGAATGCTGAAGATTAGATGGGTAGATCACATAACTAATGAGGAAGTATTGATTAGGATTGGGGAGAAGAGAAGTTTGTGGCACAACTTGACCAGAAGAAGGGATCGGTTGGTAGGACATGTTCTGAGGCATCAAGGGATCACCAATTTAGTATTGGAGGGCAGCGTGGAGGGTAAAAATCGTAGAGGGAGACCAAGAGATGAATACACTAAGCAGATTCAGAAGGATGTAGGTTGCAGTAGGTACTGGGAGATGAAAAAGCTTGCACAGGATAGAGTAGCATGGAGAGCTGCATCAAACCAGTCTCAGGACTGAAGACCACAACAACAACACATAATCCACTAAGTGCCAGTTACCGTTTTGTGATAGAACGGCATGTCCAGGAATCAAATGTCTTGCGGTCTGAATGCGTTTTCCGGAGTTCTTGTTGTGTTAGTATGTTTCTGCCTGACCTATTCTCACATTTCTGGTGTCTCGAAACACATCATCTGGTGTTCTAACGAGTCTACTAAGATGCATCGCGTGCGTACTAGCAAGAAGCACAGTCCTACGGGATGCAGCTTGCTGTTTGTTGCAATCTTCTGTCGGATTATCTTAAACCACATAGACCACGGTTTTAGACTGATTAGCGGGTTTTCTGCGACTCACCATATTTTATACCTCTTCTGGTGGGGTTTTGAATCTTAAAATTCCTTTTACATTGTCTGTGGGATGAGGCAGTATAGCTCCCTGGTTCTTTACGTTAAGGTCTGCAGTGTCACGAATACGGTTGCATGCTGAAAAAAAAGGATCTGAAGTCACGAAGGAGGAGATTTACGCCACCTCCATCGATTTGCGGTTGTTTGCTCTGCAGCTCTTTCTCTTCCAAGATATTAACAATCAGATCAAAAGTATGTGGACACCCCTATGTAATGCATAACTGGCCATTATATGGAGAAACGGCAGTATAAAAGGAGATGGGAGACTTTTGTGTTGTGAGTACAGAAGCAGTAACAGCAGAGTGAGTCGGCCAAGAGAGCTCAGTGGTTTAGAAGCATTCGTTGTTATCTGACAAATATACCAAAGGCATTTTAACTCTTCTAAAGCTGCCCAAGACAGATGTTTCTGAGGTGACGCGAAGGAGCAACCTCAGGTAAACCAGGACGAGTCATGCCTCATGTAGCGAACGACAGAAACTGCACAACATTGCGGAGGCTGATTGTAAAAAATAGCATGAAATCAGTGGACGGAATCACTCGTGATATCCGGTTTGCTACTATTAGCAATGAATGAGCGTAGGAATAGGATACAGTGGTAGAGCAGCTCCTCATAAGCAACACATTTTTGTAGTCAGTGCTAAGCAACCCCTAAGATGGTGTAAAGAGCCAAGGCCCCGGGAGGTGGATGAATCACACTGTACACCGCGGCAATCCAATGAAAGGGTCTGGGTTTGGGGAGTGCCTGAAGCACGTTACCTGCCATCGTGTGTAGTGCCAATAGTCGTGTTAATGAATGGAGGTTTTTTCCATTGTTAGAGTGTAGTCTCCTTATTGCGTTGAAGAAAACGCTAAATGTTGAACGATATGAACACATTTTACAGCAAAGAGGAACAGTTCGGAAACGATGACTGCATCAGCATGACAACGCACCCTTTCATGAAGCAGCCTCTGTAAAGTAATAGTTTGTGCGCAATGACATTCTTGAAATGAACTGACGCGAACCCAATGCAGTACTTTCGGGATGACTTAGAACATCAACTTTTCTTAATCTCCAACATCACTACCTACTCTGGTTTCGCCTCTTGAGGAAAAACACGCTGCCATTCCTCCAGGACACTGAAAGTGCCCCAGCCGAGTTCAGATCGTTATACAGGCAAAGGGTCCACACACGCCATATTAATAATCTACGGACACTTTTGAACAGATTGTCTACTTTTTGTGGGATTTTATTGTATATCAGCGATGAAGCAGCATATTTCTTACAAATTTCTATACTTGCTGCACTGTTACTGACGAATCTGAGACCTCCTGGTAAAATTTTAAATATTTCTTCCCAGCCACCACTAACCACCTGTTCTGACACATTCGAAATGTAGGAACGAGATACTATACCAACTGAAGCTGTGAGCTCGTGTCTCGAATCGTGTTTGGTAGCTCAGGCGGTAAGAGCGTTGGTCGCGTAACCGACAGTCTCCCCTACCCATAACGAAAGAGGAGTGGCACAGTACACACGAGACACCCCTTCAGAGTCCCAGAAGACGTGGCGGCTTTGAACTTCATCTTCGGAGCAGAGGTGGTGTGATGCCGGCAAGCGGGAGCTCGGACAAGCTTGCGCGATGATAGCGGACGCCTCGCCCGGCGACTCACCGTGTTTTTCTTCGCTCCCAGGTCTACGTAGACATTTTTCAACTGCCTACGAATATCTACGTTGCCCCGGTTTTCCGCCAAAAGAAGCTCAATAAGAGCTCTCCGCTTGGAACGCACCGCAGTTACAGACGTCATTTTGAAGACTACGTATAGTGCCACCACCTGTCGCAATTTAATGAAACGATATGTCCTACAATAAATTTCGCATATTTCCAACGGAAACTGGTCGAGAAAGAAAAATGTTGCTTTACTTATTGAACGCCCCTCGTAGCTTTCCCGTCGGTTCCCTAAGTTGCTTAAGGAAAATGCCAGGCTGTTTCCTATTCCCTTTCAATAACTTCTTCTCTTGCTTTAGATATCACATTTTTGCAGTTAAACATCTTTATTTCCTTGTTCGTCGGACGACTGTCCCCCAGTTACTCATGTATTCGAAAGAAAATTTGAAGGTTTCTCTTCCATCACCCTGCGGACCTCATTCTTGCTGAAATGTAAGCCGGGCTGTTAAACCTCGTAATGTGTTGCCACGCCACTTTCCTTAATATCCTCTCTTGTGCGTGATTCTAAGCTTCAGTATTACGTGTACTCTGTGGCTTTTATCTTGGCATCGAATAGACCTCCATGAGATAAGGTCCGTTCTCATCAACATAATATATTGATTACATACTTTATTTTGGTTTTGTGTTGTATCATCATTATTCCTCTCAGTAGTTCTACTGCCTTCTAGGGCAACTCTTTTATTTCTAAGCCAAAGTTTTACTTAGCACATTATCTAAGTATCTGTAACCTAAATACACTTTGTTGGACACATTACTGTCCTACTATACATCACATAAATTAATGGTAGTATAATGCGGTTTTGAAGTCTCCAAAACTGGTGTCTTTAAGCTGAGACTCACTCTTTCCTTCTTCTTTTACTTTGGTTGAGGCTGTGGTAACGAACAAACAAATAAAAAAAATTAAACAATGCAGCTGTGGAACTGTTATTTCCAAAGAAAACTGTTTTATTACCTACGGATAATATATATAATAATCTCCTCATAAGTAAGGTCGGTTATAATTAAACTTTGGGCACTTAAGAGGACCTCCATGAAAAAGGAGGGATCGTTGGACAATGAAAGTTCGTGACAATTTTTGTAAGCACAAGCCGAAGAGAAATAACGAATTAGCCATTGAAAGAAACACGTTTTAATTTACACATGAGAAGGTAATATTTGTTAACTGCGTACCATGTTTACGTTCCAAATTGTTGCTCAATCTGTATCCAGCACAGCCTGGGACCGCACTATGAGATTGGCCTACTTCACTCGAAACGTCTCAGGTGGGATGTTGCTATGTTCATCTTCAACCTCCAATGTGTGTCTCGCTAATAAGCCCTGTCCTTCAGGTAACACCATTGCCAGAAATCACAGGGGTTCAAATCTGGTGATCTTGGTGGCCACGCAGTTTGGAACGAACGGGCAATGATTCGATTTTCTCCAAATGTGTTACGGAGTAAGCGTGTGACCTCCCAAACAATGTGAGGTGGAGCTCCATCGTGCATCAAAACAGATGAGACCAAAGCACCTCTCTCCCGCAGAGTAGGGATCACGTGATGGTTCACATTAACGTGTGCCGTTCGCGGCGCATGCCCTTGGTCCTCGGGTTCAAATGGCTCTGAGCACTATGGGACTTAACTGCTGTGGTCATCAGTCCCCTAGAACTCAGAACTACTTAAACCTAACTAACCTAAGCACATCACACACGCCGGCCGAAGTGGCCGTGCGGTTAAAGGCGCTGCAGTCTAGAACCGCAAGACCGCTACGGTCGCAGGTTCGAATCCTGCCTCGGGTATGGATATTTGTGATGTCCTTAGATTAGTTAGGTTTAACTAGTTCTAAGTTCTAGGGGACTAATGACCTCAGCAGTTGAGTCCCATAGTGCTCAGAGCCATTTGAACCATTTTTGACATCACACACATCCATGCCCGAGGCAGGATTCGAACCTGCGACCGTAGCGGTCACGCGGCTCCAGACTGTAGCGCCTGGAACCGCACGGCCACTGCGGCCGGCTTGGTCCTCGGGTTCGAGTTCCTCAAAGAAAAATGTACCAGACATAAACTGTGCCGCGAAGCCACACCATACAGTGACGTGTTCACTGTCCAGGAAAACACGATAGACTTTCGTTGGCGGTGACGATTCCCAAATACGACAATTGCGAGTGTTCACTGCCCTATTGAGCATAAAAATGTCCTCAATTTCAGATTTTGCAAGAAATGTAAGAACAAAGTCTACTCGAATGTCTGCGTGACATGATAAAAGTTGGAGAGTAATATGAAATTTGTGTGGATACCATTTCACAAATGTTCGCACTTTTCCATCAGTGGGCTGTGAAATGTTCAGCTGTCGTGACAGCTCGCGCATCGCTTGAAGATCGCATATTGTGTCCAGAGTTCTCAACCGTGGCAACAGTAACTTATTCAAAAATTTGTGATGCAACCGGCCGTTGGTTCCCAAGGCGCCAGTTAATTCGAACTTCGAAACCATGTTCTTCAGTCCCGGTGAGGAAAGATGACCTCTCCATATTCCTTTAATGCGTCGATACTCGCGAAGAGCAAGAGCACTGTTGCTGTCGATCTTTATACGAAATGAAGTATATGTTATACATCACATCAATTTTGCCCGTCCAGCTCGATTGCAGCATAGACGCAAACTTGCCATTAACTTCCAGGTTAATGCGTGTGCAGTCCATACAAGGCAGAAAAGAGGTAAAATACTTCTGATGCCATTCTTAAGGAACCTTAACGAGCTTAATGTGTATATAAACTTTTTACTGCCAACACGTACAAACATTCACCGTTATGAAACCGAAAAAACAGCATTTGCGACCAGTATTAAAACCCGAGTTCTGAGTCGATTTCCCGTATAGAGAGCGAACACAGCGGCCTTTTCGTTCTCGCTTCACACCTTCACTGTGTAATTTCTGACCCGACAATGTTACTGTGCCGTCTACCTGAATCGTGTTGCGGTAACAAGAATAAAAGAAAAGTTGGCACCAGAATGATGAATGTGTAAAACATGATCTTGTCCTCCCTCGGCGTAGAAACACACAAAAAACGACCTTGTCGTTTCTGACAGTACTGTCAAAATGACTAATGGCGAGCACATCTATAGCACTCTGAAGTAAACATAGGCGCCCTCCATTTGAGCAGGCTGTCGATAAAACGTGGCATGCTTCTTCGATCGCGAAAGAAAGTAACTGGGAATTAAGGAAAAGTAAGAGAGACACAGTCGATGTATTAGCGGCTTCCTCTTTCTAATTTACTCTACTGCAAAGAGACCACAACAGCTTGATGCAGGGTAGTGTCGTATTTCGGTTTTATACCAAATAACTGCCGTGTATATAACTACGGTTTGAAGAGAAGTGCCTAGCGTGTTGATGACGTACCTATTACTGCTACTAAAATAATGGTGCACTTCGCTCTTTTTTTATTTACTTCACCTGATCTGATTAGGGCCATAAGGCCCTCTCTTACATCGGACCAGGGTTTCACATATATACTACCTTTTTTTTATTACAGTTTCCTAAGACATAACAATTTTAACATGACAAGTAGTATCACAATGATATGAGTGTCTGAAGTGACAATATGAGTAAATAATACCGACTATGGACTAAAGTTAATGCTGACAGTACTTGTACTACTGTAGCTGCTGCCACTTATAGTGATAATAAACATAATAATAATAATAATAAAAATAATAATGATAATAGAGGAAAGGTTGCATAAAATGGGGAGAGCATGTAGTATCACCAAAGACCTCTGCAATAAAAACTGCCTATCGAAAAATTCAAAAATAAGGCATTACAACACAGTAGTGAACCCAGAATACCTATATCCAAGCGAATTCCTGACATTAAACTATAATTTAGATAAATTTGGAATACTAGAAAGGCGAATTATAAGGAAAATACACTGAAGAGCCAAAGAAACTGTTACACCTGCCTAACATAGCGCAGGGCCCCCACGAGCAGTTCAGTTGGGAAATACTTTATCATCTATTTGCAGCACTGTGACACGCTTCAGTTCGTATGAAAAAGTACGAAAATGACTTGCGGACTGGTTCGCTTCAAAAGAAGAACTGTTTTTTTGGTGTGGCATTCATAGCCTGCCGGAGAGGTGGGAGAAATGTATAAATAGCAATGGAGATTATTTAGAATAAAATATTGTTTGTCAGTTTTAAACAAAAGACGTGTAATTACTGGCACCAAATTCTGGTTTCGTACTTCCACAGCTGGTAATTCTCTGTTATTCCACTTTCGAAAAGCGCGTGGAAAAAACGAACACTTATATCTTTCTGATTTCCCTTATTTTATTATGATGACCGTTTCACCTGATACAGGCCGGCGTCAACAAAATGTATGCGCATTCGGAGGAGAAAGCTGGTGATTGAAATTTCGTGAGAAGATCCCGCCGCAATGAGAAACGAATTGGTTTCAATCGGACATTCTCTCCCCTTTTTCTAAATTATACAAAACGTGTTGCTCTTCTTTAAACTTTCTCGATGTTTTCCGTTAATCATATTTGGTAAGGATCCCACACCGGGCAGCAGTACTCCAAAAGAGGCTGGACAAGCGTAGTGTAGGCAGTCTCTTTAGCAGAACTACTACATCTTCTAATGGTCTGCCAATAAAACGCAGTCTTTGGTTTGCCCTCCACACAACATTTTTTACGTGTTCTTTCAAATTTAAACTGTTCGTAATGGTAATTCCTAGGCATTTAGTCGAATTTACGGCCTTTAGATTAGTTTGATTTATCCTGTAATTCCTCTTAGCACTCATGACCTCACACTTTTCATTATTTAGCGTCAATTGCCAATTTTCGCACCATATAGATCTCTTATCTAAATCATTTTGTAATTGGTTTTCATCATCTGATGACTTTACTAGACGATAAACGACAGCACCATAAGCAAACAACCTAAGACAGCTGCACAGATTGTTTCCTAAATCATTTGTTTGGATAAGGAACAGCAGAGGACCTACAACACTACCTTAGGGACGCCAGAAATCACATCTGTTTGACTCTATGACTTTCCGTCAATTACTATGAACTGTGACCTCTCTGACAGGAAATCAAGAATCCAGCCACATAACCGACTCGATATCCCATAAGCACGCAATTTGATTACGAGCCAATTGTGAGATACGGTGGCAAATGCCTTCTGCAAATCTAGAAATACGAAATCAATTTGAAATCCTTGTTTTCTAAATCTGTGTTTTGAGTATGTATCAACAGACATTCCTCTTCGAGGTACTTCATAATGTTGGAACACAATATATGGTCCAAAACCCTACTGCATGTCGACATTAATGATATGGACCTGTAACTTAGTACACTACCCCTATTGACCTTCTTGAATATTGGTGTGAACTGTGCAACTTTCCAGTCTTTGGGTACAGATCGTCCGTCGAGCGAGCGGTTCTGTATGATTGGTAAGTATGGAAGAATTGCATCAGCATACTCTGAAAGGAACCTAATTGGAATATAATGTGGAACGATTTGCTTTTAGTAAGTAATTTAAGCTGCTTCACTACTCGGAGGATATCTACTTCAAAGTTACTTATGTTGGCAGCTGTTCTTCATTCGAATTCTGGAATATATAATTCGTCATCTTTAGTGAAGGAATTTCGGAAGGTTGTGTTCAGTAACTCTGCTTTAGCAGCACTGTCATCTATAGTATTTCTACTGCTATCGCGGCAACGAAGGTATTGATTGTCTCTTGCCGCTAGCTTACTTCACATACGACCAGAACCTCTTTTCTGTCAGGTTTTGAGGCAGTTTCGTTGTGGGAACTATTATAAGCACCTCACATTGATGTCTGCGCCAAATTTCGAGCTTCTGTGAAAGATCACCTTAAATTTGGCATGCTTTTTTCGTAGTTTCTGCAACGGTGTTCTTACCTATTTTGTGTACCATCGGCGATCAGCTCCGTCGTTTATTAATTTATTTGGTATTAATTTCTCAGTTGCTGTCGATACTATTTCTATGAATTTAAGACGCATCTGGTCTACACTTATATAGTTAATTTGGAACGTGTGGAGATTGCCTCTCCGGAAGGCGTATAGAGAATTTTTATCTGTTTTTTTGAATAGATATATTTTTCGTTTTATTTTTTGGTAGATTTGGTAGCTAAGGTGTTCAGCCTCGCCACGACAACTATGTGTCCACTAAACCCTTTATCGGTTTTGATGCTCGTTATTAGATTATTAGTTCGTAAAAGATCAAGTGTGTTTTCACAACCTGTAGCGTCGCAAGTTTGTTCCGAGAACGTTCGTTTTAGGATAGCTAGCTGGATGTAACTTCGGGGGCTGACATCTGTCGGCCTAACCAGGAGACAGACGCACATCTGTCACTACCTGCCGTGGGAAAGCTATCGAATGTCTCTTACAAGGGAACCTCCCCATCGCACCCCCCTCAGATTGAGTTATAAGTTGGCACAGTGGATAGGCCTTGAAAAACTGAACACAGATCAATCGAGAAAACAGGAAGAAGTTTTGTCGAACTATGAAAAAAATAAGCAAAATATACAAATTGAGTACTCGATGTGTAACATAAGCCACATCAAGGACAATGTGACCCGAGGAGCGCCGCAGTCACAGCCGGCACGGTAGCTCAGCGTGTTCGGTCAGACAGCCGGTTGGCCTCTGTAATCAAAAACTGAGTGGAAGGGTCAACCACCGAACTTGAACAGGGTGTCTACGCCGGCACGGTAGCTCAGCGTGTTCGGTCAGAGAGCCGGTTGGCCTCTGTAATCAAAAACTGAGTGGAAGGAGCAACCACCGAACTTGAACAGGGTGTCTACGCCGGCACGGTAGCTCAGCGTGTTCGGTCAGACAGCCGGTTGGCCTCTGTAATCAAAAACTGAGTGGAAGGGTCAACCACCGAACTTGAACAGGGTGTCTACGCCGGCACGGTAGCTCAGCGTGTTCGGTCAGAGAGCCGGTTGGCCTCTGTAATCAAAAACTGAGTGGAAGGAGCAACCACCGAACTTGAACAGGGTGTCTACGCCGGCACGGTAGCTCAGCGTGTTCGGTCAGACAGCCGGTTGGCCTCTGTAATCAAAAACTGAGTGGAAGGGTCAACCACCGAACTTGAACAGGGTGTCTACGCCGGCACGGTAGCTCAGCGTGTTCGGTCAGAGAGCCGGTTGGCCTCTGTAATCAAAAACTGAGTGGAAGGAGCAACCACCGAACTTTAACAGGATGTCTACGCCGGCACTGTAGCTCAGCGTGTTCGGACAGAGAGCCGGTTGGCCTCTGTAATCAAAAACTGAGTGGAAGGAGCAACCACCGAACTTGAACAGGGTGTCTACGCCGGCACGGTAGCTCAGCGTGTTCGGTCAGACAGCCGGTTGGCCTCTGTAATCAAAAACTGAGTGGAAGGGTCAACCACCGAACTTGAACAGGGTGTCTACGCCGGCACGGTAGCTCAGCGTGTTCGGTCAGAGAGCCGGTTGGCCTCTGTAATCAAAAACTGAGTGGAAGGAGCAACCACCGAACTTTAACAGGATGTCTACGCCGGCACTGTAGCTCAGCGTGTTCGGACAGAGAGCCGGTTGGCCTCTGTAATCAAAAACTGAGTGGAAGGAGCAACCACCGAACTTGAACAGGGTGTCTACGCCGGCACGGTAGCTCAGCGTGTTCGGTCAGAGAGCCGGTTGGCCTCTGTAATCAAAAACTGAGTGGAAGGGTCAACCACCGAACTTGAACAGGGTGTCTACGCCGGCACGGTAGCTCAGCGTGTTCGGTCAGACAGCCGGTTGGCCTCTGTAATCAAAAACTGAGTGGAAGGGTCAACCACCGAACTTGAACAGGGTGTCTACGCCGGCACGGTAGCTCAGCGTGTTCGGTCAGAGAGCCGGTTGGCCTCTGTAATCAAAAACAGAGTGGAAGGAGCAACCACCGAACTTGAACAGGGTGTCTACGCCGGCACGGTAGCTCAGCGTGTTCGGTCAGACAGCCGGTTGGCCTCTGTAATCAAAAACTGAGTGGAAGGGTCAACCACCGAACTTGAACAGGGTGTCTACGCCGGCACGGTAGCTCAGCGTGTTCGGTCAGACAGCCGGTTGGCCTCTGTAATCAAAAACTGAGTGGAAGGGTCAACCACCGAACTTGAACAGGGTGTCTACGCCGGCACGGTAGCTCAGCGTGTTCGGTCAGAGAGCCGGTTGGCCTCTGTAATCAAAAACTGAGTGGAAGGAGCAACCACCGAACTTGAACAGGGTGTCTACGCCGGCACGGTAGCTCAGCGTGTTCGGTCAGACAGCCGGTTGGCCTCTGTAATCAAAAACTGAGTGGAAGGGTCAACCACCGAACTTGAACAGGGTGTCTACGCCGGCACGGTAGCTCAGCGTGTTCGGTCAGAGAGCCGGTTGGCCTCTGTAATCAAAAACAGAGTGGAAGGAGCAACCACCGAACTTGAACAGGGTGTCTACGCCGGCACGGTAGCTCAGCGTGTTCGGTCAGACAGCCGGTTGGCCTCTGTAATCAAAAACTGAGTGGAAGGGTCAACCACCGAACTTGAACAGGGTGTCTACGCCGGCACGGTAGCTCAGCGTGTTCGGTCAGACAGCCGGTTGGCCTCTGTAATCAAAAACTGAGTGGAAGGGTCAACCACCGAACTTGAACAGGGTGTCTACGCCGGCACGGTAGCTCAGCGTGTTCGGTCAGACAGCCGGTTGGCCTCTGTAATCAAAAACTGAGTGGAAGGGTCAACCACCGAACTTGAACAGGGTGTCTACGCCGGCACGGTAGCTCAGCGTGTTCGGTCAGAGAGCCGGTTGGCCTCTGTAATCAAAAACTGAGTGGAAGGAGCAACCACCGAACTTGAACAGGGTGTCTACGCCGGCACGGTAGCTCAGCGTGTTCGGTCAGACAGCCGGTTGGCCTCTGTAATCAAAAACTGAGTGGAAGGGTCAACCACCGAACTTGAACAGGGTGTCTACGCCGGCACGGTAGCTCAGCGTGTTCGGTCAGAGAGCCGGTTGGCCTCTGTAATCAAAAACTGAGTGGAAGGAGCAACCACCGAACTTGAACAGGGTGTCTACGCCGGCACGGTAGCTCAGCGTGTTCGGTCAGACAGCCGGTTGGCCTCTGTAATCAAAAACTGAGTGGAAGGGTCAACCACCGAACTTGAACAGGGTGTCTACGCCGGCACGGTAGCTCAGCGTGTTCGGTCAGAGAGCCGGTTGGCCTCTGTAATCAAAAACTGAGTGGAAGGAGCAACCACCGAACTTTAACAGGATGTCTACGCCGGCACTGTAGCTCAGCGTGTTCGGACAGAGAGCCGGTTGGCCTCTGTAATCAAAAACTGAGTGGAAGGAGCAACCACCGAACTTGAACAGGGTGTCTACGCCGGCACGGTAGCTCAGCGTGTTCGGTCAGAGAGCCGGTTGGCCTCTGTAATCAAAAACTGAGTGGAAGGGTCAACCACCGAACTTGAACAGGGTGTCTACGCCGGCACGGTAGCTCAGCGTGTTCGGTCAGACAGCCGGTTGGCCTCTGTAATCAAAAACTGAGTGGAAGGGTCAACCACCGAACTTGAACAGGGTGTCTACGCCGGCACGGTAGCTCAGCGTGTTCGGTCAGAGAGCCGGTTGGCCTCTGTAATCAAAAACAGAGTGGAAGGAGCAACCACCGAACTTGAACAGGGTGTCTACGCCGGCACGGTAGCTCAGCGTGTTCGGTCAGACAGCCGGTTGGCCTCTGTAATCAAAAACTGAGTGGAAGGGTCAACCACCGAACTTGAACAGGGTGTCTACGCCGGCACGGTAGCTCAGCGTGTTCGGTCAGAGAGCCGGTTGGCCTCTGTAATCAAAAACTGAGTGGAAGGAGCAACCACCGAACTTTAACAGGATGTCTACGCCGGCACTGTAGCTCAGCGTGTTCGGACAGAGAGCCGGTTGGCCTCTGTAATCAAAAACTGAGTGGAAGGAGCAACCACCGAACTTGAACAGGATGTCTACGCCGGCACGGTAGCTCAGCGTGTTCGGTCAGAGAGCCGGTTGGCCTCTGTAATCAAAAACTGAGTGGAAGGGTCAACCACCGAACTTGAACAGGGTGTCTACGCCGGCACGGTAGCTCAGCGTGTTCGGTCAGAGAGCCGGTTGGCCTCTGTAATCAAAAACTGAGTGGAAGGAGCAACCACCGAACTTTAACAGGATGTCTACGCCGGCACTGTAGCTCAGCGTGTTCGGACAGAGAGCCGGTTGGCCTCTGTAATCAAAAACTGAGTGGAAGGAGCAACCACCGAACTTGAACAGGATGTCTACGCCGGCACGGTAGCTCAGCGTGTTCGGTCAGACAGCCGGTTGGCCTCTGTAATCAAAAACTGAGTGGAAGGGTCAACCACCGAACTTGAACAGGGTGTCTACGCCGGCACGGTAGCTCAGCGTGTTCGGTCAGAGAGCCGGTTGGCCTCTGTAATCAAAAACTGAGTGGAAGGAGCAACCACCGAACTTGAACAGGGTGTCTACGCCGGCACGGTAGCTCAGCGTGTTCGGTCAGACAGCCGGTTGGCCTCTGTAATCAAAAACTGAGTGGAAGGGTCAACCACCGAACTTGAACAGGGTGTCTACGCCGGCACGGTAGCTCAGCGTGTTCGGTCAGAGAGCCGGTTGGCCTCTGTAATCAAAAACTGAGTGGAAGGAGCAACCACCGAACTTTAACAGGATGTCTACGCCGGCACTGTAGCTCAGCGTGTTCGGACAGAGAGCCGGTTGGCCTCTGTAATCAAAAACTGAGTGGAAGGAGCAACCACCGAACTTGAACAGGGTGTCTACGCCGGCACGGTAGCTCAGCGTGTTCGGTCAGACAGCCGGTTGGCCTCTGTAATCAAAAACTGAGTGGAAGGGTCAACCACCGAACTTGAACAGGGTGTCTACGCCGGCACGGTAGCTCAGCGTGTTCGGTCAGACAGCCGGTTGGCCTCTGTAATCAAAAACTGAGTGGAAGGGTCAACCACCGAACTTGAACAGGGTGTCTACGCCGGCACGGTAGCTCAGCGTGTTCGGTCAGAGAGCCGGTTGGCCTCTGTAATCAAAAACTGAGTGGAAGGAGCAACCACCGAACTTGAACAGGGTGTCTACGCCGGCACGGTAGCTCAGCGTGTTCGGTCAGACAGCCGGTTGGCCTCTGTAATCAAAAACTGAGTGGAAGGGTCAACCACCGAACTTGAACAGGGTGTCTACGCCGGCACGGTAGCTCAGCGTGTTCGGTCAGAGAGCCGGTTGGCCTCTGTAATCAAAAACTGAGTGGAAGGAGCAACCACCGAACTTTAACAGGATGTCTACGCCGGCACTGTAGCTCAGCGTGTTCGGACAGAGAGCCGGTTGGCCTCTGTAATCAAAAACTGAGTGGAAGGAGCAACCACCGAACTTGAACAGGATGTCTGCGCCGGCACGGTAGCTCAGCGTGTTCGGACAGAGGGTTACGTACGCTCTGAAGGAAAAAAAACCGAGTTAATCGATCATCAAAGAACTTCATCGGATGTCTTACGACGTCCGCCCCGAGCAGATACAACGAACAAACGCGGACAAAATGAGAATTTAAAAAAAAAAAAAAAAAAGAAAAAAAGTAGTCTCGTGGTAAGCGTAAGCAGCTGGGGTACTAGAGGACCTCGGTTCAGCTGTTCCCTCGAGTAAAAATTTTAACTTTTTTATTTTCTAGCAATTGACGTGTGTCAATTATCAAAGTTCAGGCACTCACACAATCAACTTCGCTCTCGAAAATTCCAGTTCAGATTTGCTTGGACATATGCAGGATTTGACGGTCTACACACGGAAAAAATTGGAAAACGTTAAAAACATATGTTTTGACAGAGCACAGGGAAAACTGTGTGACTGTGAAACTGTTGCATTCATTTGTTGCAGTTTATGTGACAAACTCTTATGTTTTCATCACTTTTTTGGGAGTTATTATCCCATCCACGCCCGCATCTCGTGGTCGTGAGGTAGCGTTCTCGCTTCCCACGCCCGGGTTCCCGGGTTCGATTCCCGGCGGGGTCAGGGATTTTCTCTGCCTCGTGATGGCTGGGTGTTGTGTGCTGTCCTTAGGTTAGTTAGGTTTAAGTAGTTCTAAGTTCTAGGGGACTGATGACCATAGATGTTAAGTCCCATAGTGCTCAGCGCCATTTGAACCATTATCCCATCCACAAGAAAACCTAAATCGGGCAAGGTAGAAGAACCTTTTTACCCATTCGCCAAGTGTACAAGTTAGGTGGGTCGACAGCATATTCCTGTCATGTGACGCACATGCCGTCACCAGTGTCGTATAGAATATATCAGACGTGTTTTCCTGTGGAGGAATCGGTTGACCTATGACCTTGCGATCAAATGTTTTCGGTTCCCATTGGAGAGGAACGTACTTTCGTCTACTAATCGCACGGTTTTGCGGTGCGGTCGCAAAACACAGACACTAAACTTATTACTGTGAACAGAGACGTTAATGAACGAACTGACAGGTCATAACTTTGCGAAAATAAATAAAGTAAAATTTTTACCCGAGGGAAGACTTGAACCAAGGACCCCTCATTTCGCGATTGTTCACGCTAACCATGGGACCACGGCGCTCCTGAGCTGACACTACGCTCGATGTCGCTTATCTTGCACATGGACTACTCAGTTTGTGTATTTTACTTATTTTTTCTGTAGTTCCACACAACTTCTTCCTGTTTTCTCGATTGATCTGTGTTCAGTTTTTCAAGGCCTGTCCACGGTGCCAACTTATAACTAAATCTGAGGGGGGTGCGATGGGGAGGTTCCCTTGTTAGTGGACGCGTACGTTCACTACCTATAAGAACCTAAATAAATGATATTAAATATTATTAAATCATTTTCAAAATCGGTACACTACCTTTTGACATTCAGGAGAAGATTGTATCCAAATTTCAGCTTTATAACTATCATAGTTTCAGAGATAAAAAAATTACTAAAAAAGTCAAAACCCGACACTTAGGAAACTAAATTCAGTTAGGAAATACAATAGTTTATCCTTTGGTATTATCTAAAACATAAAACGAACTTGCAGGGTGCAGAATTAATTAATTGAGATTTTCATATTAAAACTTTAATTATTTTTCGTTTTCGTAATATAAAAATCAGGCAAAATTATTATTGGTGTCTAAGATTGTTGTGGGAGTATATGTGAGTGAATGAGAGTGTGTACGTGGGACATTCGTCAAATTTTAATGTTGTATTATATACTGTCTTAAGTAACCTGCAAGAGTTACGCAAGCCTGTTGTGGGAGGATGTTCATAGGGAATTTACCCACTTTGCTGATGACGTATGTCTAGGTGTGATTGCTATTGTAACAGAGCAGTCAGAAACTCAGCTGGAGTATTACCTGTATCTAAAGGATATTTCCAGATTTATTGCATTTTCGTTTATTAAACATTACTTTATTATTTGTATATCAGAATGAGGTAGATGCGTCTGTATGTAAGGATTGGTGCAGGCCAGTTTTAGCTGAGTATGATCATGAGCGAGCTTTCTGATTGGCAGCGAGTATGGTTAGCCGATCAGAATTGAGACGGTTCCCGCTTGTTACCTGATAGTTATACAGGGAATGAGGCTGCAAGAAGGAAGTCGCTCACTAGCTTTGAACGCGGACGGTCATGTTACTAGTGCGAGTCAAAATAATGTGTAAAATGAAGGAATACGGAGTTCCTTGCGTTGGATATGTGTCGTGACTAACGCTGGTGTAGTTAAGGACAGTTTTGTGAAGTTTAGAAGTTTTAGAACTGCATTGTTGGAATGATATTCACGTGTGAAAATTTGGCCTTCGTAGTACCCGCGTGGCATGTTTCAGTATTCAACCACTGAGCATTTTTGGCGAGCAATTTCTTTTTTGATATCCACCAGAAGGACCGAATGTAATAACTCATGTTAGTGGTGGAATTAATGACTGTGGAGCCGGCCGTTGTAGCCGAGCTGTTCTAGGCGCTTCAGTCTGGAACCGCGCGACCGCTACAGTCGCAGGTTCGAATCCTGCCTCGGGCATGGATGTGTGTGATGTCCTTAGGTTAGTTAGGTTTAAGTAGTTCTAAGTTCTAGGGGATTGATGACCTCAGATGTTAAGTCCCATAGTCCTCAGAGCCATTTGGACCAGCCAATGACTGCAGAAACATTGTTTATCTCGGCTCGGATTTGGACAGATTTCTTGTTGCTGTGCGTGTGAAATGAGTGTATGAATTGTGAACTTGACGAAAATAACCACTAGTTTAAATGTGGACTGAATAGTACCATTTCTTTGGTTATAAGAACAAATCAACATTCTTGTGTGGAAATTTCGGACATTATTTTCCGGGAAGCCAATCCATTATCTTACCGTCCGATAAATTTTTTGTTGGCAGTTTTTCTACACAACTTTATTTCATTACTAGAGTTGCACGGCCTCAGTAGTTGTATATATTAGACGGTGTTTTTCATCAATGCTGCTTTTACATCATCTTGTATCTACGTTGCCGAGTGAAGGGACATCGAGAAGATGCCGTTCTGAGGTAGGTGAATATCTAATTTGCAGTGTTGTAACGGCGACCGGAACAGTCACGGGGTTGAAGTGATGAAAAACACGGAGGGACGCGCGGAGCGGCCCGCGAACAACAACACAACGGGAGAGGACGGACACGACCAACGAAGGACCTTACGACATCAACAAGAACGAAACAACAGAGTCAAGAAAACCTAACTTGACAACCACGTCCACTCGTAAACAAAACACGACAGTAAATACACTGTCTAAGGCGAGGCCATATGTCCTGACATGTACGCAAGGCTAGACTGGCAGGCTGAGCTTTTTTTTCCTTTATTGTTATTTTAACACCTTACATAAGGTGGGCTGGCAGCAGCATACTACGCTGCTCTTCAGCTTCAAGTTGTACAATGAAAATACAAAGGAGACACAGAAGATACAACACAAATCGGTGGGCAAAAACACCGTAGACACAGAAACAAAGAACACGAAGCCGTTCACACTCGACGAAAAAAAACACTAAAAACTGTGGCACGGCACACAAACACTGACGACTGCGACGGCACGGGTGAACGATGGAGCGTGACGGCGAAGAACACTAAACACAAACACGATGGCACACAAACGAGAAACTGATGGCGATTGTCTCCATACCCATACACGTCCATCCGCTCAATACAATTTGAAACGAGACAACATGTTTCCAGTCGTCAACAGTCCAATGTCAGTGTTGACGGGCCCAGGAGAGGTGTAAAGCTTTGTGTTGTGCAGTCATGAAGGGCACACGAGTGGGCCTTCATCTCAGAGTGAATATCTATGATGTTTCATTGAATGGTTCGCACGCCCACACTTGTTGATGGACCAGCATTGAAATCTGCAGCAATCTGTGGAAGGGCTGCACTTCTGCCACGTTGAACGATTCTCTTCAGCCATTGTTCCCGTTCTTGCAGGATCATTTTTCGGCCGCAGCGATAACGGAGATTTCATGTATTGCCAGATTCCTCATACTCACGGCACACTCGTGAAATGGTCATACAGGAAAATCCCCTCTTCATCGCCACCTCAGAGATGCTGTGTCCCATAGCTCGTGCACTGACTATAACACCATGTTCAAACACACTTAATGTATTGTATGGAACTGGGGACCTAGAAACGATGGAGAGGCTTCGTCCCAGTCGTAGCCCTCAGTGGTTCACAACCCCACAACAGGCTACAGCAGCCCACTCACCCCACCACTGCCCCACACCGAACCCAGGGTTATTGCGCAGTTCGTCCCCCATTGGACCCCCCCGAGAAGTTCTCACACCAGACAAGTGTAACAGCAATGTTTACCTGGTAGAGTAAATTATGGTGAACGTATACATGGAGAAAGTGTTTGCGCAGCAATCTCTGACCTAGTGTAACTGCGGCAGATGAGGGGAATGAGCCCGCATTCGCCGAGGCAGATGGAAAACCGCCTTAAAAACTATCCATAGACTGGCCGGCACACCGGACCGTGACATGAATCTGACGGGCGGATTCGCGCTGGGAGCCAGCACGCCTTCCCGTCCGGAAAGCAGTGTGTTAGACCGAGCGTCTAACCGGGCTCGCAGTCACACACACTTAACTTTTGATAACCTGCGATTGCAGGAGCAGTAACCGATCTAACAACTGCACCAGACACTTGTTGTCTTACGCAGGCGCTGCCGACCGCAGCGCCGTATTCTGTTTACATATCTCTGTATTCGAATACGCATGCCTATACCAGTTTCTTTAGCGCTTCTGTGTACCAACTTCAATTTTGCTACAGTCCCTGCTACCAGTGTAGCCATCTCCTGCGTGTAATGGACTCCTGACCTATTTAGTGGAACCAGAAACCCTACCACCCTATGGTGCAAGTCAAGTAATCTGCAGCCAACACAATCGTAAAGGTCCAAAACCGGTCCCGTCGACTATGCTGCAAATGGTGAGCTCTGCTTTCATCTTTCAAGCAAGACTGGCAGCCTTTACCACTTCAGATAGCAGCTCGAAAGCGAATCTCTTCTGATCCAAATGCATTCAGAAGGCATTCGGAAGGACACGTTCCATGACTGGAATGCTTCCACCCGGTATTCACACAGAGGACACATTGGCTTTCTTCCTCTCCTTGGCAGCCATGTCCCTAAGGGGCCCCATGGAGCTCCCCACTGCCAATACTCCCACCCTCTGTGACTGATCGGATCTTGCAGGCTGAGAGGTTTCTTCTGAAACAGGACAAGATACTGCATGTGGCTGAGGTGGTTTGTCAGCAACACACATCATCTGGAAGCTGTTTGTCATACCGGGGAGGTCTTACATTTGGCCCCCATGGGAAGTCTTTTGCAGCCTGCCACGACCCAAAGCGACCTCTCACACGACCACAAATGGGGGGTCAACCTCAACGTGAGCAGTGACTGGGCTTACCACTGGTGCAGACCGATCAGTGGACATGTGGGTCGAGCTGGACGTCCATTGGATCCTGACAGCTAGCCCACAACAGTGATGCCCATCTACTGCAGCTGCAAGCTGTGTAACCGAAGTCTATACAGCCTGGAGCTGAGAGGGAAGTGTCACCAACTCAACTCGTATCCGCACACAGTAATTACAGTCCCTGTCCATACTAAAGATGGTGGAAAACTAAACTACACAGACAAACGGCTATCGACACATGCTACTAAACTGCACTGTAGACATTGACGAAAACGCAAACTCTGTGACAATATACTACCTAGTTCACATACGCATTGATTTACTACTACTACAACTTCCAAATGAAAGCTCGTCATGTAACTTTGTACAATAAAGCAACGCCGGTTTTAAATTGTTAAGAGAATTACTAATATTTTGTGAGATGCATTACCACGTTAAATAGCCGACAGGTGTATCACTTCCCTAAGGAACTCGGACCTTGTGCGTGCGATAGGACGTACCACGTGACGCCAGCAGATGTGAATTGCCCCAGTCGCTTCTACTTCCATGTGTTCGTAAGCGTCAGCAAAAGAACTGTATAGGAGGTGCACAAAAATATGGAAACACCAGAAACATAACACATTACCATGCCTAATACGCGGTAGAAAAACGGTTGTCCTTCAAAGCAGCTTCCAGTTACATCGGAATGAATAAATGTAGGTCTCGTATGGCTTTCAAGGGAATCGTATACCATAATTTCCTCAGAACAATGACATCTTCAGGTAACGACGACGGATAGCAATCACCCACCCTTCTCTCCAAAATAGGCCACAAAGGCTCAATAATACTGAAATTTGGTGACTGTTGTGGAGTCGTGAGATGTGACAAATCATCCTCGTACTCACAGAAACAGTCCTGGATGATGCGAGTTGTATGAACAGGCGTCCCGTCTTCGTGGACAACAACATCACCATTGGGGAACAAACATTGTACCACTGGATGGATCTGATAAGCCAAAATTGCCGCAGTTCGCTAACAGCTGAATGCTCTTCTGGCTATGGTCAGTCACCTTCATGCTGCTTCCTTGGGGAATCTGGCGCGTTACATGGGACACCTCAGGTGCCTCTTTTTTTGCCCACGGGCTCCCCATCCGAGGCACCTTCTAGTGTACCCGACGCGGTGGATCCATCCACACCGCAAGGTGAGTGGCGGTTGGTAACGCGTTCGCGTCCCTCTAGACGGAGAGCCAATGTGGGGACTGGCCGCCTGACCTCGCCCATTCAATCTCTGAGTGGACATGTGGCCGCTCCTTCAGCAGGGTCCGAGCAGGCACATGCGGGGCAGAGATGCACCAGTGATTGGAAGCTCCAGTGAAGTGACATCACTTAGTTCCATTAAGATGGACGTACAGGAATTATGGGCGAAGTTTAGGCAGATTGTAAATAGTAGTCTCGACAGTTACGTGCCTATTAAGTTGATAAAGGATGGAAAAGACCCACCACGATTTAATGACGAAACTCATAAGATGTTGAGAGAGAAATGGCTGAAGCACTCTCGGTTCAAAAGAGAACGCACAAATGACGACAAGCAAAGGGTGGTAGAGATTCGTACGTCTGTGAAAAGATCTATGCGCGAAGCACACAACAGCTACCACCGTCACACCTTAGCAAAAGATCTGGCAGAGAACCCGGGAAAATTCTGGTCCTATATACAGTCGCTAAACGGGTCTAAGGCTTCAATCCTGTCCCTTGTTGACCAGTTTGGTGTGGCAGTTGAAGATAACAAAACGAAAACCAAAATTTTAAATCTCACGTTCAAGAAATGGTTCATGCAGGAGAACGTACAAACATACCGTCATTTGACCATCGAACAGACCCCAGTATGGACGACACAGTAATTAGCATCCCTGGCACAGAGAAACAACTGAAAGACTTGAAAGCGAATGAATGACCAGATCCGGATGGAATCCCAATTCGATTTTACAAAGAATACTACGCGGCATTAGCCCCTTACCTAGACTGCATTTATCGTGAATCTCTCACCCAGCGCAAAGTCCCAAACGACTGCAAAAAATCCTTGAACATAGTCTCAGTTCGAATATAATAAACTTTTTTGAATCTGAGAAGCTTATGTCCACGAATCAGCATAGTTTCAGAAAGCATAATTCGTGCGGATCAGATTGCCCTTTTCTCTAATGATATACTGCAAACTATGGATGAAGGGCAACAGGCAGAATCAATATTTCTAGATTTCTCGAAGGCGTTTAACACGGTGTCCCACTGCAAGCTGTTAACGAAGGTATGAGCATATGGAATAAGTTCCCAGATATGAGACTTCTTAAGTAATAGAACCCAGCTTGTTGTCCTGGACGGCGAGTGTTCATCAGATACAAGGGTTTCCCCAGGGAAGTGTTCTAGGACCGCTGTTGTCCTCTATAGACATAAATACACTCCTGGAAATGGAAAAAAGAACACATTGACACCGGTGTGTCAGACCCACCATACTTGCTCCGGACACTGCGAGAGGGCTGTACAAGCAATGATCACACGCACGGCACAGCGGACACACCAGGAACCGCGGTGTTGGCCGTCGAATGGCGCTAGCTGCGCAGCATTTGTGCACCGCCGCCGTCAGTGTCAGCCAGTTTGCCGTGGCATACGGAGCTCCATCGCAGTCTTTAACACTGGTAGCATGCCGCGACAGCGTGGACGTGAACCGTATGTGCAGTTGACGGACTTTGAGCGAGGGCGTATAGTGGGCATGCGGGAGGCCGGGTGGACGTACCGCCGAATTGCTCAACACGTGGGGCGTGAGGTCTCCACAGTACATCGATGTTGTCGCCAGTGGTCGGCGGAAGGTGCACGTGCCCGTCGACCTGGGACCGGACCGCAGCGACGCACGGATGCACGCCAAGACCGTAGGATCCTACGCAGTGCCGTACGGGACCGCACCGCCACTTCCCAGCAAATTAGGGACACTGTTGCTCCTGGGGTATCGGCGAGGACCATTCGCAACCGTCTCTATGAAGCTGGGCTACGGTCTCGCACACCGTTAGGCCGTCTTTCGCTCACGCCCCAACATCGTGCAGCCCGCCTCCAGTGGTGTCGCGACAGGCGTGAATAGAGGGACGAATGGAGACGTGTCGTCTTCAGCGATGAGAGTCGCTTCTGCCTTGGTGCCAATGATGGTCGTATGCGTGTTTGGCGCCGTGCAGGTGAGCGCCACAATCAGGACTGCATACGACCGAGGCACACAGGGCCAACACCCGGCATCATGGTGTGGGGAGCGATCTCCTACACTGGCCGTACGCCACTGGTGATCGTCGAGGGGACACTGAATAGTGCACGGTACATCCAAACCGTCATCGAACCCATCGTTCTACCATTCCTAGACCGGCAAGGGAACTTGCTGTTCCAACAGGACAATGCACGTCCGCATGTATCCCGTGCCACCCAATGTGCTCTAGAAGGTGTAAGTCAACTACCCTGGCCAGCAAGATCTCCGGATCTGTCCCCCTTTGAGCATGTTGGGGACTGAATGAAGCGTCGTCTCACGCGGTCTGCACGTCCAGCACGAACGCTGGTCCAACTGGGGCGCCAGGCAGAAATGGCATGGCAAGCCGTTCCACGGGACTACGTCCAGCATCTCTACGATCGTCTCCATGGGAGAATAGCAGCCTGCATTGCTGCGAAAGGTGGATATACACTGTACTAGTGCCGACATTGTGCATGCTCTGTTGCCTGTGTCTATGTGCCTGTGGTTCTGTCAGTGTGATCATGTGATGTATCTGACCCCAGGAATGTGTCAATAAAGTTTCCCCTTCCTGGGACAATGAATTCACGGTGTTATTATTTCAATTTCCAGGAGTGTAATTTGGCGGACAGGGTGGGCAACAATACGCGGTTGTTTGCTGATGATGCTGTGGTGTACGGTAAGGCTTCAAAGCTGAGTTCCTGTAGGAACATATCAGACGACTTAGACATAATTCCTAGTTGGTATGATGAATGGCAGCTAGCTCTAAATGTATATCAAAAATAGTATTGGCTCTAATACGCTGCATTGTGGAACCCCTGTATTAAAGTTTTTTGGTTATGATAATTGTTACACTACATGTGTGGATCTATTTGAAGTATGTGTTATCTCTACTCTTTGTATCCTATCTGCTAGGTAAGGTATTATCGAAACTAGTCATTAGCTACCCCTCTTATTCCTAATGCTTCTAATTTATTTAAGATAATCTTGTGGTCGACTGTATAGAACGCCTTAAAAAGATCCAAAAATATGCCTGTGACACACTCATCTTTGTCAAGAGCATCAAGTACAACTTTTGTGAATTCTACTACGGCTGACTCCGTATTTTTGCCACTTCGGAAAGCAAACTGTGATTCGATTAAAAGATTGTATTTATTCAGGTAATTCATTAATCTGTCTTTCATAATTGCTAGTATTATTTTAGAAATAGAGGATCTTTTGTGTGACGTCATAAGCGAGTGACTGCGTTTGAGATCGCTCTCTAGGTTTTCATACATTTTTAGGTTTCAGATACATATTTAACGGTTTTTGTGATAATATTTACTATATAAGTGACGTATTAGTGGTTTCTTCATTCACCTCTGCCTTTCTTGTGTTGTGACCTGATATTTGTGAGTGTTTCGTATCGAGCAACTTAACCTCTTTCCTGCGTTTACATTCCGCGCTGACCAGTTGCAGCTGTAGCGGCGCATCGAAAGCTAAGTACTAATTAATTGTTTGTGTATAGTGGTTTATTTAGGAACTTTAGTAGTCTTCAACCGGTGTTCTTGGTGTTTTCTGGTGAAATAATTTCAGAAGAACCTTTTGGGAACTGTTTTCAGCTTCGTTACTGTGTCATTAGACGTTTGATTCTCTTTCTGTATTAGTCTTTTGTTATATTCACATTTGTTGTTTATTAATACTGTTAATAATAGTAGTTACTTCCCTTGTAGAGTAAGTTTGTGATTATTGTAGTCAGGTTTTTAACGTCTTCTTATTGTAGTAGCGGAACTTAGAAAAAGTAAAATTTTACCGTGAGTGAGAAGTGTGGGCTTTGCCGTAGGTTCGTGAGTAGTGAATTGCGGTGAGAGACTTGTTCGAAGTATTGTCACTGGGGGGAATGCAGTGGGGAAGCCAGTGGGCATTCTGGTGAGATCCTCTCCTGGAACTGCAGGTTATGTAGCAAGAGTAAGTTGATAGAGGAGCAGGAGCGTAAGATCTGTGCCCTTCAGGTGCAGTTGAAAAACGCACAGGAGGAGCTAGATAGGATGAGGAGGGAGAAGGGGCTTGGGAATGGGAGCTGGCTGTTGGCAAGAGATCTGCTAGGAGAAGAAGATTTTCAGATAGTTGTAGTATTGGTGTTTACAATTGATATGACCAACTGTCAGAGTCTAGTGGAGAGGAATCTCTAGTAGCTGTAGATGTAGGAAGTATGCAGCAGACCTCAGTAGTTACTGTGCCTAGAACAGTTGCGAAGTCGAAGAGGAAGAAGAAGGTTCTGCTGTTAGGTAGTTCTCATGGCAGAGGTGTAGGCCAGCAGTTGCAGGAAGTGCTGGGGAGTGAGTACCAGGTCACCAGCATTGTGAAGCCTAATGCAGGGTTGGCTCAGGTGACTGTTAACATAGGGGGGTTATGTAGGGATTTTACTAAAGAGGATCAGGTAGTGATTGTGGGTGGGGCTGGTAATAGTATTGATAGGGATGGGGAGTATAACATAGATGGTAACCTGGAAAAGGTAGCCACTCAGACTGGCAACACGAATGTGCATTTCGTGGAACTGTTTCAGAGTCACGATCGGCCTCATCTTAATACAGCCGTCAGGCGTAATAACATGAGACTTGGGGGTGCGCTGATGACAGAAAGCATGGGTCACATTTCAGTGGTGTCGGTGGAGTCTATCAGCAGGATGGGTTTCACTAGACATGGCCTGCACCTCAACAGGTATGGGAAGGGGAGATTGGCAGAGCTTATAGGTGACAGCATAGGCGGGGTTGGTGGGATCACTCATGGGAAAATACCTGCAGTAGTGGGTGTTAGAGCTGCACCTTTTTTAGATTGAAGTCAGCTGATAGGTATTCCTGCTCAAGGGAAGCCTCTCTAACAAGGGAATCACTTTTGACAAAGCTTAGGTATCCGAGTAATGAGGGAATTAGTATATTTCATCAAAATATACAAGGTATTAGAGATAAAGTTAGTGAACTGCTTATAGATGTTGACTCTGAAATTATTGGTATATCTGAACACTTCTTAAATAAGGAGAAATTTCAGAGGCTTCCTTTACCAGGATACAGGTTGGCTGGCAGCTTTTCGAGGAGCTCTTAGCGGTGTGGGGGGAGTAGCCATGTATGTGAAAAACGGCATCCCATTTGAGTCAATTGATGTTTCAAAGTACTGCACTGAAAAGGTGTTTGAATGTTGTGCAGGTGTGGTTAAATTTAACGGAGCTAAGCTTCTAACTGTTGTTATTTATAGATCCCCAGACTCCGATTTCACAACATTTTTGCTAAAGCTAGAGGAGGTTCTTGGTCCACTTTATAGGAAATACAAAATGTTAGTTATATGTTGTGACTTCAATATTAATTGTATAAGTGATTGTGCAAGGAAGAGGATGCTGGTAGACCTCTTTAATTCATATAATCGTACGAAAACCGTCTTCTTTCCAACGAGAGTGCCAGGGAATAGTAGAACAACCATAGACAACATTTTTGTTCATTCTTCATTACTAGAAGGGCATTCTGTTAGCAAAAAGGTGAATGGCCTTTCAGATCATGATGCACAAATTTTAACTTTAAAAGATTTTTGTGCTGCAACACGTGTTAAATATAGTCATCAGCTGTTCAGGAAAGCTGATCCAGTTGCTGTAGAGACCTTTGTAAACCGTATAAAGGAACAAGAGTGGCAAGATGTTTATAGCGCTGATACAGTAGACGATAAATATGTTTTTCTCAAGACTTTTCTCATGCTCTTTGAAAGTTGCTTTCCGTTATAACGTTTAAAACAGGGTACTAGCACAAACAGGCAGCCTGGGTGGCTGACTAGAGGGATAAGAATATCTTGTAGAACAGTGGCAATTATGTCAAAACGTTGGAAACAGTCAAAATCTGAATGCAGCAGCCTATTACAAACAGTATTGTAAGGTGCTTAAAAATGTTATTAGGAAGGCAAAAAGTATGTGGTATGCAGATAGAATAGCTAAGTCTCAGGATAAAATTAAAACCATGTGGTCAGTCGTAAAGGAAGTGGCTGGTCTGCAGAGACAGGTCGAGGATATAGAATCAGTGCATAGTGGGAATGTCCGTGTTACTGATAAGTCGCATATATGTACAGTATTTAATAATCACTTTCTGAATATAGCAGGTGAACTAAATAGAAACCTAGTCCCAACAGGGAATCACATAGCGCTCTTAGAAAAAAGTGTTCCGAGACTGTTACCTGAAATGCTCCTCCATGATACTGCCAAGAGGGAGATTGAGTTAATAATTAAATTACTAAAGACCAAGAACTCTCATGGATATGACGGGGTATCTAGCAGAATACTGAAGTATTGTTCTATGTATGTTAGCCCAGTTCTCAACTTTTCCTTTAGGAGTGGTCGGTTTCCTGGCCGATTAAAGTACTCGGTAGTGAAGCCACTTTATAAAAAGGGAGACATTGATAATGTTGACAATTTTAGGCCTATTTCTATGCCATCGGTGTTTGCTAAAGTTATCGAGAAGGTTGTTTATACAAGGTTACTGGAGCATTTAATTCACATAATTTGCTGTCAAACATTCTGTTTGGTTTTAGAAATGGTTTAACAACTGAAAATGCTACATTCTCTTTTCTCTGTGAGGTTTTGGACGGATTAAATAAAAGGTTGCGAACGCTAGGTGTTTTCTTTGATTTAACGAAGGCTTTTGACTGTGTTGACCACAAAATATTACTGCAGAAGTTGGACCATTATGTAGTAAGGGGAGTAGCTTACAATTGGTTCGCCTCTTACTTTAAGAACAGAAAGCAGAGAGTAATTCTCCGCAATATTGAGAGTGGTAGTGATGTTCAGTCCCAATGGGCCACTGTTAAGTGGGGCGTTCCCCAAGGGTCGGTGCTGGGGCCACTGCTGTTTCTTATTTATATAAATGATATGCCTTCTAGAATTACAGGTGATTCAAAAATATTTCTGTTTGCTGATGACACCAGCTTGATAGTGAAGGATCTTGTGTGTAATATTGAAACAGTAACAAATAATGTAGTTCATGAAATAAGTTCATGGCTTGTGGAAAGTAATTTGATGCTAAATCACAGTAAGACTCAGTTTTTACAGTTTCTAACTCACAATTCAACAAGAACCGATATCTTGATCAGACAGAATAGGCATATTATAAGCGAGACGGAACAGTTAAAGTTCCTAGGCGTTCGGATAGATAGTAAGCTGTTGTGGAAAGCCCAAGTCCAGGATCTTGTTCAGAAGCTAAATGCTGCTTTATTTACCATTAGAACAGTATCTGAAATAAGTGACACTTCAACATGAAAAGCAGTCTACTTCGCATATTTTCATACGCTTATGTCGTATGGTATTATTTTTTGGGGTAATTCTTCTGATTCAAAAAGGGTATTTTTGGCTCAAAAACGGGCTGTTCGAGCTATATGTGGTGTAAGTTCGAGAACCTCTTGTCGACCCCTATTCAAAAATCTGAGAATTCTGACATTGCCCTCACAGTATATATTTTCTTTATGTCGTTTGTTGTTAGCAATATTAGCCTATTCCCAAGAGTTAGCAGCTTTCACTCAGTTAATACTAGGCAGAAATTAAATCTGCATGTAGAATGCACTTCCTTGACTCTTGTGCAGAAAGGAGTGCCGTATTCTGCTGCATCCATTTTCAATAAGCTACCACAAGAACTCAAAAATCTTAGCAGTAGCCCAAACTCTTTTAAGTCTAAACTGAAGAGTTTCCTCATGGCTCACTCCTTCTATTCTGTCGAGGAGCTCCTGGAAGAGCTAAAAAATTAAGCAAATTCCAGTGTTACATTGTTGATTTTCTTCATTTAAACTTACGACTTGTCACCTGAATGTTTTTTTTATATTTCATTTTATCTGTTTCTAATATCGTGTTATAATTTCATGTATTGACTCGTTCCATGACCATGGAGACTTCTCCTTAATTTGGTCCCACGGAACAATACTTCATTTAAGCCTACTGACTTTTTGTTTTTTAGTTTTGGAACAGTTTTACTGACTTCATGCTCTGTGGTTGAACGTAACATCATTGTATTTAGTGCAACGCTATTTACAGGTGTTACATTTGCTTTGGGGAATTGTTGCTGCAACTTCACTGCAATACTTGAAAACTACTCGTTTACATAGTTTGCTAAGTGTTGTGGATCATTTATTACCTTATCTCCCTCCCTTAGAAGTATGTTATTCTACGATTGTTGGCCTCTCTTCGTTTACTTTTTTATAACATTCCAGACCGTTTTGCTTTTATTCCCTGCATTATACATTATTTTGTCACTAATGACTCTTTTGCAGCAATCAGCACCTTCCTATAAATCTTTTTGTATCTGTGATAGAAATTTAAGAATTCTGGATCATTGCGAATCTTTTTCATGGAACTGAGTTGCTTAAGTGTTTGGGAGGACTTCTAATTACCCGCTGTTACCCATCTGTTTTTGTGAGATGTTGATACAGACATGCATACTTTTGGAAATGCCTTTTCAACGTTCAATTTAAACAATGTGGAGAATTTAGAGAATTTCGTATTCACACTGGCTTCCTTATACACTTCATCCCAGCTTTGTTTTTCTAGTTCTTTTGAAAAATCTTTTGTTTTGATTTCTGATAGATGTCGTTTGTAGGCTTGTAGTTTAGGGAATGATTCGTTGCCTGATTTTACTGTTGTTATTTGACAGAGATGGTCTGATAGTCCGAGATCTTTCAGAGCTACATTACATATTTCCCTGTCCATATTTGTAGCCACATGGTCAATTACTGATGCAGTCATTGTAGTAACCCTTGTTGCACTATTGACCAATAGGGACATGCCAAAACTTGGAATGATGTTTATGAAGGTGCTGCTGGATTCATTTATGTTATTAGTGTTGATGTTAATGTCCCCACACAGAATTACGAGTATGTTGACCTTTGTAGTTGAGACTTTATCTAGAACTTCTGTTAATTCATTGATAAAAGTGTCCACACTACCACTGGGAGATCTATACACACAAATTGATTAATTTCTTGGTGATATCAAGCCCTGGTAATTCAATAGCTGATATTTCAAAGCGTTTGTCCTCACTTACTGTACTGAGGTCATGACTTGATTTGAACTGTTTTCCTTTTCTGATATAAATGTATGATCCTCCACCACTTGAAGTAGCTCTGCAGTAAGGGTTTGCCCTTTCATACAATGTCTCTACACCAGTGCTCAGTAACACAAACTACTGTGCAGTTCAAAGATTGGAGCTCAACTTCTAATAGTTGTATTTTATTTTTTAATGACTGCATGTTTTAATGGAGGATTGTTAAGTCTGTGAAATGCCCCATGTTGCTTTTTCCAATGGTTTTTTTATCTTTGTGACATCTGGTATGTGTGATATTTGAAGTGTTAAAATGTGTCTTGTGCGTGATTGTTCCAGTATTTTTTAAACTGCTGGAGATATTCTTTAGGCAGGTGAACCTGTTGTCTGGATTTATCCTAAAAATGACCTACTTTCCCTACCTATGACAACAGGTATTTGACCATGTGTGGCCCGAGATCCACCCCCTATATTTTCATGAATCAGCTGTACCAATCTTCCCTTCCCAGGCCTGTTTAGGTGTAGGCCATGCCTAGTGAAACCCCATCTGTTGATAGTCCCGACGGACACCAGAGAAACATGAGCAAAGTTGGCTGTCCTCAGAGCCATCAAATGGCTCTGAGCACTATGGGACTCAACTGCTGTGGTCATAAGTCCCCTAGAACTTAGAACTACTTAAACCTAACGAATCTAAGGACATCACACACATCCATGCCCGAGGCAGGATTCGAACCTGCGACCGTAGCGGTCGTGCGGTTCCAGACTGTAGCGCCTTTAACCGCTCGGCCACTCCGGCCGGCTGCTCAGAGCCATCCCTAGCCCCACATTGATTCGCCTCACAGCACCATCAAGGTGTGGTCGATCATGACGCCGGATCAGCTCATCAAAGTGTACGTTGGTGCCATGAGTCAGGGAAGCTATCTTGTCCGGGTCACCACCTATGTCATACGCCCCATCCCTGTCCAAACTGTTTCCCAGCCCACCCACTGTTACTACATGGTCCTCTTTTGTAAAGTCCTTACATAAAGACCCTAGGTCCTCTATCACATGACTTAGCCCTGCATCTGACTTGTACGCTGCCCCTAAACTTTCCTGTAACTGAGGGCCTACACCTCACCCATGGCTACTACCTAGCAGCAGCACTTTCTTCTTCCTAACAGTTTGTACATTCCTAGGCTTCCTGACCTCGGATGAAGTGTCTTGCACATTTCCTGCTCCTCGTTCTACCTGAGGCTCTTCTCCACTGAACTCTGGCAGTGATAGATACCTGTTTTTGGTGTTGATAATAAAACTGTCAGATCGCGTCCTTTTTCTTCCTATCCACCTACCAGCTGCCAGTTCCCAACCACCCTCCCCGCCCCCCCCCCCCCCCCCCCGTATCTTCCTGGATCCTTATGAGCTAATTCCTTGCTTCCTCCAACTGCGCCTGAAGGGTACAGATTTTCCTTTCCTGTTCCCCAATCAGAATGTTCCTACTGCATGCTCTGCAGTTCCAGGAGAGGGCCTCTTCTGTTCTCCCAACATTCTCCCCATTGCACCCCCACCCCCTCCCCCCAGTGAAAATATTTCCCACAAGATTGGCAACAAATCCCTCTCTACTCACTGCCCTGTAACAGCTCCCACATTTCTCAGACATAGTCAGTTTAAAAGAATAATTAAGTTTAAAGAATGTTTTAAATTTGTCAAGGACGCGAGATTGGCTGTGTGTAAACAAAGAAACAACATAAAAGTCTTACGTGCAGTGGTTGTTGTTTTTGTACTGGTTTAGAGATACAGTGACAGAAGAATGAATTTGTAATTACTTTGCTTTCTATAGAATTTACATTATCAGGCGTGTTTGGTCAGGTTTATAAACGTTTATAACTCGGGAAACTTAGGCCTAGATCACGTCTATCTAACTAGTAAACAATACGAAATGTGTTAGTTAAATACGATTTAGAAACGTTTAATTACACTTTTATTGCGACAATAGAAACCGATGAAACTAGTAGTTGTCTTTTGTAAACGAATTTTGCACTCTCAAGAAAACCTGAATAGAATGTTTTGTGTTTATGTCACGCAAAATTTCGGGTTATGTCGCGATTATCGAGACTTCAGCTAAAGCGTCTGCTGGGACGCTAATATTCAGTTGTGTGACAAGAAGGGACACTACAGTAAGTATACAAAACAAAGAAAATTTAAATGTAACACTATTTCCTCTTAAATGAGTTCTTTTAGCGGACGAAGAAAATACGTGCGATGTCAATCGGCGGCCATCTTGGATTCGAACAATACGTATGTGTTACGGAGATGCTTCGGGAACTCAGATGGGAATCAGTGGAGGGAAGGCGACGTTCTTTTCGAGAAACGCTATTGAGAAAATTTAGAGAACCGGCATTTGAAGTGTATTGCCGAACGATTTTGCTGCCGCAACATACATTGCGCGTAAGGACCAGAAAGATTATATACGAGAAATTAGGACACATACGGAGGCATATAAGAGTCGTTTATCCCTCGCTCTACTTAAAAGTGGAGCAGCAAAGGAAATGACCCCTAGTGGTGCAGGGTGCCTTCCGCCACGCACGGTATAGTGATTTGCGGCGTATCTATGTAGATACAGTACGCCCTTGAAGAGTAACATGGAATGTCATGGTATGCTACGATACCGATACCCAAATCATCACCGAACCACTGCCATGTGTCACTCTTACGATATACACTCGGCTAATATTTGGAAACAGTGTGAAACAACACTCATTCGACCACACGAATTTCTTCCATTACTTCATAGTTCAGGTTTTATGACATCGGCACCTCGTCTTCCTGGTACGGGCATTTGTATCACTAATGTGTGGTTTCGGAATTCCAGCCCAATACATACGGTGCAGTTCCCGCTCTTCACGTTGTTTTGGTGCTGAGAGGATTCGCGACTGCGACCTTCAGTTCTGGAGTGACTTCAATGATGAATTAGCGGAAGATTTTTTTTTTTTTTGGTTTCCCTGTATGTGGTATCAATCTTCGATCATTGCCTCTTGAAACACTAAACACTGTGGCTTCTCTGGTTACGGAAGCAGGCATCACACAGGCGTCAATAATGCGCCCACTTTTGAGTTCACTTAGCTCAGACACAATACACTCACAACTACACAAAATTCTATACTGACTAAGATTGCCGATTGCAACGTTCTGAGGACATTCCACGGGCGTCATTGCTCAAACACAACAGCGTAACCTGCAGGCTTGGCTTGCATCTGCATTTATGTTCAAGCATGCGCTTCTAGTGGCATTTCAATATTTTATTCCAGCCTCTGTATATCGGCCATTAGACTTCCACCGCAGGATAAAGACCTCCTCTAGACTTCATAATGCATCACGGTCTTCAACTATATGCTTCTACTTGTTGTCCACCATATGAAGGTCCTTTTTACTGGTGTTTCCAGTAGTGGAGAAAACCGGCACTAGTTGGAAGATATTCATTTGTCTCCGAGAGCTGCCACTGTTAGTCTGGGTATTATTTCGGCTTTCGTCATAGACAAACTAAAAATAATCACACCGTTTTCTGTAGCTAGTTCAATGTTCCGTACTAAGCAATAAAACAGCTGCAATTTGTAGAGTAATAATGTGTTTGAACTTATTAAATGAAATCATGTCTGATAAAACTTTGGATACACAGTGTCTCGAGAGATGCAAATGACGTTCATAAGAAAGAACGAAGGAAGATTAGAGTTTAACGTCTCGTCGACAGCGAGGTATTTAGAGACAGAGCACACACTCGGATTAAGAAAGGATAGGGAAGGAAATCGGCCGTATCCTTTTCAAAGGAACCATCTCCACATTTGCCTGTATCGATTTAGGAAAATCATGGAAAATCTAAAACCGCATGGCCGGACAAGGATTTGAAACGTAGTCCTCCGGAAAGCGAGTTCAGTAGTCATGACGCCACCTCTTTCAGTGTGTTCGAAACAACTGACAGCATGGAATGCTGGGTTCAAATTATATTGCAGATCACAAGTGTTTAAGCTCGAGCTTGCTGAACGAAAATACTATAAAACTGAGAAAAGGAGGCAGACAAAGATGTTCCATGGAAAAATAAGTGAAACAATAAGTGAAAAATAAGTGCACAAGACAGACACAGAAGATGAGTCAGGAAATATCAAACAAGAAATTAAAGTAAAAAGCTTGTTGTTGTTGTGGTCTTCAGTCCTGAGACTGGTTTGATGCAGCTCTCCATGCTACCCTATCCTGTGCAAGGTTCTTCATCTCCTACTACTTACTACATCCTACATCCTTCTGAATCTGCTTACAAGGGAACCTCCCCATCGCACCCCCCTCAGATTTAGTTATAAGTTGGCACAGGGATAGGCCTCGAAGAACTGAACACAGATCAATCGAGAAAACAGGAAGAAGTTGTATGGAACTATGAAAAAAATAAGCAAAATATACAAACTGAGTAGTCCACGTGAAGATATGCAGCATCAAGGACAATATGGGTTGAGGAGCGTCGTGGTCCCGTGGTCAGCGTGAGCAGCTGTGGAACGAAAGGTCCATGGTTCAAATCTTCCCTCGAGTAAAAAGTTTAATTTTTTATTTTCAGATAATTCATTTGTTGCAATTTATGTGACAAACTCTTATGTTTTCATCACTTTTTTGGGAGCGATCATCACATCCACAAGAAAACCTAAATCGGGCAAGGAAGAAGAATCTTTTTACCCATTCGCAAAGTGTAGAAGTTAGGTGGGTCGACAACATGTTCCTGTCATGTGACGCACATGCCGTGTAGAATATATCAGACGTGTTCTCCTGTGGATGAATCGGTTGACCTATGACCTTGCTATCAAATGTTTTCGGTTCCCATTGGAGAGGCAGGTCCTTTCGTCTACTAATCGCACGGTTTTGCGGTGCGGTCGCAAAACACAGACACGAAACTTATTACAGTGAACAGAGACGTTAATGAGCAAACGGACAGATCATAACTTTGCGAAAATAAAAGATGTAAACTTTTCACTCGTGGGAAGACTTGAACCAAGCACCTCTCATTTCGGAGCTGCTCACGCTAACCACGGGACCACGGCGCTCCTAAGCTCAGACTCCCCTTGATGTCGCCTATCTTGCACATGGACTACCCAATTTGTATATTTTGCTTCTTTTTTTCATAGTTCCACACAACTTCCTCCTGTTTTCTCGATTGATCTGTGTTCAGTTTTTCAAGGCGTATCCACTGTGCCAACTTATAACTAAATCTGAGGGGGGTGCGATGAGGAGGTTCCCTTGTTAGTGTATTCATCTCTTGGTCTCCCTCTACGATTTTTACCCTCCACGCTGTCCTCCAATGGTAATTTGTGATCCCTTGATGCCTCAGAACATGTCCTACCAACCGGTCCCTTCTTCTTGTCAAGTTGTGCCACAAACTCTTCATTTCTCCAATTCTATTCAATACTTCATTAGTTATGTGATCTACCCATCTAATCTTCAGAATTCTTCTATAGCACCACATTTCTAAAGCTTCTATTCTCTTCTTGTCCAAACTATTTATCGTCCATGTTTCACTTCCATACATGGCTACACTCCATACAAATACTTTCAGAAACGACTTCCTGACACTTAAATCTGTACTCGATGTTAACAAATTTCTCTTCTTCACAAATGCTTTTCTTGCCATTGCCAGTCTACATTTTATATCTTCTCTGCTCCGAAGTCATCAGTTATTTTGCTCCCCAAATAGCAAAACTCCTTTACTGCTTTAAGTGTCTCATTTCCTAATCTAATTCCCTCAGCATCACCCGACTTAATTCGACTACATTCCATTATCCTCGTTTTGCTTTTGTTGATGTTTATCTTATATCCTCCTTTCAAGACACTGTCCATTCCATTCAACAGCTCTTCCAAGTCCTTTGCTATATCTGTTAGAATTACACTGTCATCGGCGAACCTCAAAGTTTTTATTTCTTCTCCATGGATTTTAATACCTACTCCGAATTTTTCTTTTGTTTCCTTTACTGCTTGCTCAATATGCAGATCGAATAACATCGGGGAGAGGCTACAACCCTGTCTCACTCCCTTCCCAACCACTGCTTCCCTTTCATGCCCCTCGACTCTTATAACTGCTATCTGGCTTCTGTACAAATTGTAAATAGCCTTTCGCTCTGTTTATTTTACCCCTGTCACCTTTAGAATTGGGAAGAGAGTATTCCAGTCAACATTGTCAAAAGCTTTCTCTATGTCTACAAATGCCAGAAACGTAGGTTTGCCTTTCCTTAATCTTTCTTCTAAGATAAGTCGTAAGGTCAGTATTGCCTCACGTGTTCCAATATTTCTACGGAATCCAAACTGATCTTCCCCGAGGTCGGCTTCTACCAGTTTTTCCATTCGTCTGTAAAGAATTCGTGTTAGTATTTTGCAGCTGTGACTTATTAAACTGATAGTTCTGTAATTTTCACATCTGTCTACACCTGCTTTCTTTGGAATTATTATATTCTTCTTGAAGTATGAGGGTATTTCGCCTGTCTCACACATCTTGCTCACCAGATGGTACAGTTTTGTCAGGACTGGCTCTTTCAAGGCCGTCAGTAGTTCTAATGGAATGTTATCTACTCCCGGGACCTTGTTTCGACTTAGTTCTTTCAGTGCTCTGTCAAACTCTTCACGCAGTATCGTATCTCCCATTTCATCTTCATCTACATTCTCTTCCATTTCCATAATATTGTCGTCAAGTACATCGCCCTTGTATAGACCCTCTATATACTCCTTCCACCTTTCTGCTTTCCCTTCTTTGCTTACAACTGGGTTTCCATATGAGCTCTTGATATTCATACAAGTGGTTCTCTTCTCTCCAAAGGTCTCTTTAATTTTCCTGTAGGCAGTATCTATCTTACCCCTAGTGAGATAAGCCTCTACATCCTTACATTTGTCCTCTAGCCATCCGTGCTTAGCCATTTTGCACTTCCTGTCGATCTCATTTTTGATACGTTTGTATTCTTTTTTGCCTGCTTCATTTACTGCATTTTTATATTTTCTCCATTCATCAATTAAATTCAATATTTCTTCTGTTACCCAAGGATTTCTACTAGCCCTCGTCTTTTTACCTACTTGATCCTCTGCTGCCTTCATCCCTCAGAGCTACCCATTCTTCTTCTACTGTACTTCTTTCCCCCATTCCTGTCAATTGTTCCCTTATGCTCTCTCCGAAACTCTGTACAACCTCTGGTTCTTTCAGTTTATCCAGGTCCCATCTCCTTAAATTCCCACCTGTTTGCAGTTTCTACAGTTTTAATCTACAGTTCATAACCAATAGATTGTGGTCAGAATCCACATCTTCTCCTGGAAATGTCTTACAATTTAAAACCTGGATCCTAATCTATCTTAGACACTGGACTCGCATTCGGGAGGACGACGGTTCAATCCCGCGTCCGGCCATCCTGATTTAGGTTTTCCGTGATTTCCCTAAATCACTCCAGGCAAATGCCGGGATGGTTCCTCTGAAAGGGCACGGCCGACTTCCTTCCCAATCCTTCCTTAATCCGATGAGACCGATGACCACGCTGTCTGGTCTCCTTCCCCAAACCAACCAACCTAATCTATCTGATACCTTCTAGTATCTCCAGGGTTCTTCCATGTATACAACCTTCTTTCATGATTCTTGAACCAAGTGTTAGCTATGATTAAGTTACGCTCTGTGCAAAATCCTACCAGGCGGCTTCCTCTTTCATTCCTTATTCCCATTCCATATTCACCTACTACGTTTCCTTCTTTCTCTTTTCCTACTCCCGAATTCCAATCACCCATGACTATTAAATTTTCGTCTCCCTTCACTACCTGAATAATTTATTTTATCTCATCATACATTTTATCAATTTCTTCATCATCTGCGGAGCTAGTTGGCATATCTACATCTACATCTACATCTATACTCCGCGAGCCACCTTACGGTGTGTGGCGGAGGGTACTTATTGTACCACTATCTGATCCCCCCCTTCCCTGTTCCATTCACGAATTGTGCGTGGGAAGAACGACTGCTTGTAAGTCTCCGTATTTGCTCTAATTTCTCGGATCTTTTCGTTGTGATCATTACGCGAGATATATGTGGGCGGTAGTAATATGTTGCCCATCTCTTCCCGGAATGTGCTCTCTCGTAATTTCGATAATAAACCTCTCCGTATTGCGTAACGCCTTTCTTGAAGTGTCCGCCACTGGAGCTTGTTCAGCATCTCCGTAACGCTCTCGCGCTGACTAAATGTCCCCATGACGAATCGCGCTGCTTTTCGCTGGATCATGTCTATCTCTTCTATTAATCCAACCTGGTAAGGGTCCCATACTGATGAGCAATACTCAAGAATCGGACGAACAAGCGTTTTGTAAGCTACTTCTTTCGTCGATGAGTCACATTTTCTTAGAATTCTTCCTATGAATCTCAACCTGGCGCCTGCTTTTCCCACTATTTGTTTTATGTGATCATTCCACTTCAGATCGCTCCGGATAGTAACTCCTAAGTATTTTACGGTCGTTACCGCTTCCAATGATTTACCACCTATGGCATAGTCGTACTGGAATGGATTTCTGCCCCTATGTATGCGCATTATATTACATTTATCTACGTTTAGGGAAAGCTGCCAGCTGTCGCACCATGCATTAATCCTCTGCAGGTCCTCCTGGAGTACGTACGAGTCTTCTGATGTTGCTACTTTCTTGTAGACAACCGTGTCATCTGCAAATAGCCTCACGGAGCTACCGATGTTGTCAACTAAGTCATTTATGTATATTGTAAACAATAAAGGTCCTATCACGCTTCCCTGCGGTACTCCCGAAATTACCTCTACATCTGCAGATTTTGAACCGTTAAGAATGACATGTTGTGTTCTTTCTTCTAGGAAATCCTGAATCCAATCACAAACCTGGTCCGATATTCCGTAAGCTCGTATTTTTTTCACTAAACGTAAGTGCGGAACCGTATCAAATGCCTTCCTGAAGTCCAGGAATACGGCATCAATCTGCTCGCCAGTGTCTACGGCACTGTGAATTTCTTGGGCAAATAGGGCGAGCTGAGTTTCACATGATCTCTGTTTGCGGAATCCATGTTGGTTATGATGAAGGAGATTTGTATTATCTAAGAACGTCATAATACGAGAACACAAAACATGTTCCATTATTCTACAACAGATTGACGTAAGCGAAATAGGCCTATAATTATTCGCATCTGATTTACGACCCTTCTTGAAAATGGGAACGACCTGCGCTTTCTTCCAGTCGCTAGGTACTTTACGTTCTTCCAGCGATCTACGATAAATTGCTGATAGAAAGGGGGCAAGTTCTTTAGCATAATCACTGTAGAATCTTAAGGGTATCTCGTCTGGTCCGGATGCTTTTCCGCTACTAAGTGATAGCAGTTGTTTTTCAATTCCGATATCGTTTATTACAATATTTTCCATTTTGGCGTCCGTGCGACGGCTGAAGTCAGGGACCGTGTTACGATTTTCCGCAGTGAAACAGTTTCGGAACACTGAATTCAGTATTTCTGCCTTTCTTCGGTCGTCCTCTGTTTCGGTGCCATCGTGGTCAACGAGTGACTGAATAGGGGATTTAGATCCGCTTACCGATTTTACATATGACCAAAACTTTTTAGGGTTCTTGTAGTAGGTGTGGGCTTCGTGTCTATCTTGGCCACAATAGTGCGTTCACTATGCTGTTTGTAGTAGCTTACCCGCACTCCTATTTTTTTATTCATTATTAAACCTACTCCTGCATTACTCCTGTTTGATTTTGTATTTATAACCCTGTATTCACCTGACCAAAAGTCTTTTTTCCTCCTGCCACCGAACTTCACTAATTCCCACTATATCTAACTTTAACTTATCCATTTCCCTTTTTAAATTTTCTAACCTACCCGCCCGATTAAGGGATCTAACATTCCACGCTCCGATCCGTAGAACGCCAGTTTTCTTTCTCCTGATAACGACGTCCTCCTGAGTAGTCCCCGCCCGGAGATCCGAATGGGGGACTATTTTACATCCGGTGTATTTTACCCAAGAGGACGCCATCATCATTTAACCATGCAGTAATTCTGCACGCCCTCGGGAAAAATTACGGCTGTAGTTTCCCCTTGCTTTCAGCCGTTCGCAGTACCAACACAGTAAGGCCGCTTCGGTTAGTGTTACAAGGCCAGATCAGTCAATCATCCAGACTGTTGCCCCTGCAACTATTGAAAAGGCTGTTGCCCCTCTTCAGGAACCACACGTTTGTCTGGCCTCCCAACAGATACCCCTCCGTTGTGGTTGCACCTACGGTACGGCTTAGTTAATGATAAAACAGTCTTACTGTCTGCTAATTCGTAAGTTTCTAATAACTCTTCAGAATTGATAACATTCCGCATTTTGGCTCCTACTTGTCAGACAGGAATCCTACATTCCTTAACAGATATTTGTACGTTGCCTGTCTTTTGATGATCTAATACAGTACACTAAGAAAATACACAAACTTATGAATAAGTTTAAGACAGATTTGATTTGTCAGCAGGAGCAGTGAAGCAAGCATGCTTTCAATTAGTTCCTCAATCTTCTTCTGTCGTCTCTCATGCTTAGGGTTGTAAGACTACTGTAAGCGACCGTAAACTATAGTAAAAAGCATCGAATACGGTAGTTTTCCTACTAGCTTCGGTCAGTTAAAATCGTAAACGCGTTACCTGTATATTAGGTGTGTTGCATAACTTTTGGTCGTTACCTCATTTCGATCGCTTTGTTCGCGTACGCGATCAGTGTCTTACTATATTCCCCTAGAAACCGGAGGCAGTCAACCGCCCAGAAACTGAATGTGGATACAGAAACGGACGGGTAACCTACAGAATACGAAAATAGGAATACGGGAAAGCTGCTACAAACAGCACAGTGACCGCATTATTGTAACTAAGACAAACACGAAACCCACACCTACAACAGTATTACGAGTTTATATGCCAACTAGCACCGCAGATGATGAAGCGATTGAAGAAATGTACGATGAGATAAAAGAAATTATTCAGATAATTAAGGGAGAAAATTTAATTGTGACGGTGGACTGGAATACGACAGTAGCAAAAAGAAGAGAAGGATAAATAGTAAATAAATGTGGACTCAGGGAAAGAAATGAAAAAGGAAGCTGCATGTTAGAATTTTGCAAAGAACATAGTTTAATCATCGTTAACACTTGGTTTAAGATTCGCGAAAGAAGGCTGTATATGTGGATGAAACCTGGAGGCAAGATTTCATATTGATTATGTAATGCTAAGAAGGGGATTTCGGAACCAGATTTCAGATTGTAAGACATTCCCAGGGGCAGATGTGGACTCTGACCACAATTTATTGTTCATGAACTGTACATTAAAATTTAATAAATTGCAAAAAGGTAGGAAATTGTGGAGATAGGTTCTGGATAAGTTGAAAGCAACAGAGGTTGCTGATAGTTTCAGAGGGAACATCAGACAACAATTGACTACAACAGGGGAAAGGAATATAGTAAAAGAGGAATGAGAAGCTTTACGAGATGAAATAGTGAAGGCAGAAGATGATCAAATAGGTAAGAAAACAATGCCCTGCAGAAACTATTGGATAACACAGGAGATATTGACTTTTACTGATGAAACGAGAAAATACAAAAATGCAGCGAATGAGGCAGGCGAAAGGGAAACGAACGTCTAAAAAATTAGATTGACAGGAAGTGCAAAATGGCTAAACAGGAGTGGCAAGAGGACAAATATAAGGATTCACCAAGCGAAAGATAGATACCGCCTACAGGAAAATTAAAGAGACGTTAGAGGAAAAGAGAAGCAGCTGTATGAATATCGGAAGCTCAGATGTAAACCCAGTTCTAAGCAAAGAAGCGAAAGCTGAAAGGTGAAATGAGTATTGTAAGCGGTCTATGACTAAGGAATTTATTGCTAGCGCACTCGAGCAGATGTAATTTCGATGGATTGCTCACGCGCTGCCTGCGATATGTAAGCTACAATAGATTCGAAGACCAGAGAGCAGTGTTGGCAGTAGTAGTAGTAGTAGTAGTAGTAGTAGCTGGCAGTCGGACGGTTGGGCCGGTCGTGGAGAGCGATGGCGGTGCCTGAGCGACGTAGTATAAGGTAAAAGCAGCCGCGCGCATATCTAATTTGTAACAACTGATTTTGTGCTATTGTTATATCAAGTCCCATGTAAATGTTTTTAAAAATCTTTTAATAATAATCTTTCTTATAAAGATAACTTTTGACAATCATTCATCTGAATTTAAAGATTTTACTAATTTCTCCTATTCATGGTCATCCCTTATATCGTAAAACAATCTGTTGTTTCTTTTTATACGTAACAAATCTAGTGGCCAGCATTACACTGGGCTCTGCAAGAAAAATTTCTTAAGGAGCAGATATATACGCGTTAATCGGCGACTTCATTGAGGTAAGAATTTTCAATTTGTTCAGAATGATCTTTCAGGCCCATGACGCAGCACTGCTGACGTTCAAAATTTGCCAGTTTAAATTCACAGTCAGTCAATTATTGAAATGTTATATGTGAGCCACAATATTATCGAGAGGTTTGTAGCAATTTTATTCCGAGGTTACGGAAAGAATTTATTCGCTGGGAGGTTACACTTGGCGACAACCGGCCAGGATCGTATTTTTTTGTGAATTTCTGAGAAGTAGTCAGTTATATATCTGCTCTTATTTACATTTTAAATGTAGTTTGCATCTGGCGCAACGCATTTACTAATTTCTCACTCCTTCTTTCACAGATCGACGGCAATTTATTGCTCTTTGTTGTTACTGTATTTGTTCCATTTTTGCTTTGCCTTTGTTTGATTTTGTGCCTACCTTTGAGTTGTGAAAATGCCGCGAAAAACTGCTAACAGTACATCGCGATGCGTAATGAGTGAAAAAGACGACTTGAATACTTTGACTGATAATACTAGCGACTCTCAGTTTCATAATGATAATCCTCCAATAACAGATAATCAGTGTGTGCCGACCACCAGTAATGATTTTAATCCAAATGATGAACAAACAAATTCATTTATGTCCACAGTAAATTTAACGACAATTGATGATGCTGCACCTTCCGATACAATGAACGCTACACAGTTTGACACATCTGATTTGCAAAATTTACAAAGTGCACAGATAAATGTTTCTAAGGAAGATGAACAATGTAGTCAAAATATGTCAGATATATTTGATTCCGATGTAGTGACCGACAGTGCACATCCAATTAGCAAACCTTTTCGTGAATCAGACAATGACCAAATGGTTACACAAAACGTGACAAATGCAGATACACCATCACACAGCATAGAAAATAGAGTCGATAATTTTGGCATGGATCAAGTTGTAGCATTATTGCTACAGCTTAATGACAAACAAGACAACAATTATTAACAACTTAATGAAAATTTCTAACAGTTGAATGAGAAACATGGCAACCTTAATGAATCGAACAAACAACATAATGAAAATTTCAAACAGTCGATCAAACAAATTAATGAGAACTTTAAACAGATTACAGCCGTTGCCCTGCAATGTCATAATACTAAAGAACAATTGAGGAAATTAAGGCTTCTGCTAGGAATAGTAGTGAAGAAATTAGATCCGTTGCACAAGAATTAATTAATACACAGGCAGCCACAAAAAAATTACTTAGATATGAAATTAGTGCAATTGCTAAACAATATTCATAAAACGCAACACAGTTACGCGACGAGTTTAAATTAATGTCAGCAGAACTTTCAAGCACACTGGATGCGAAAGTAGACAACAAATTTGAACAACAGCACAGCCAGATTGACGAACGTTTTAATCATCACCTAAAAAACAGTGAAACGCGTTACCGTAAATTCATACAGGAACAGAACAAAGTAAAGAAACAAGTCACGGAAACAATTACTGCACAGAGACAGGAAGACAAGCGTAAATTTACGAAAGCAAAAACATACGTAGACATCAACATTGCTACAGCATCAGACGAAATCAGTACTATCAAAGAGTTGAACGCCGAATTGCATGGTGAAATCTCCGATCTAAAAACAAAAACAGACACTAATATTCAGACTTTGGAAAATAAATACATAGTAGACTTTCAGACAGTGACCAGCAGACTTGAACAATTGGAATTAATATAGGATCCCGATGACATTAAAGCAGACGTTAAGAAATTGAACAAAACTACACGTAAAATTCAAAAACAAATTAATGCTTCTGACACTAAAAATGACGATCTCGTAAAAGCACTGACTGACAAATTTAATGAACTGGCCAGTCGTATTGACGTTATCGAAAATAACAATGACACCAAATCAGACGATACGTCACCAGTTTCGTTCAATCAAACACCCGAATTCCAAAATATACAATAGACAATTAGTGAGATAGGTACATCAAATAACACATTACGTAGAAAACTGTCATCTTTACAGCAAGAAGTGACAGAAATGAAAAATGTTTCAGCCTCTAACACGTCACAGCATACGCCACATTCTGAACATTTGTCACACTCACACAGCCAGTATAACGTTGGTAATTTACAGAGAGAACGTGACTTAGATTCCGAACAGACACAGACAAATAGATTCTCATACAATTCTGAACCTGCTCAAACATTGAGACGATAATTTTGATTACAAGCACTTTCTATCCGTTAGGGAATTTAAAGTATTTAAAAATGAGAGAACATAGATACACCTTTTGGACTGGATACTACAATTTGCTTTTGCATTTACACTGGCTTGGCCTGAACGCAGAAACTAAAATTTATTTGCAGCTTTTGACCTCAGGGGATTCATTACACTTCGATGGATATGTGCCGTAGTAGCGTGCAGAGGGCTCCGAGCTGCAGTAGTGCTATTTCTTCTTTAGTTTTCTGCACTGCTGCCTATTTTTTACTATCCATTATATCTATCAAAATAACTCTTCAACTATCGATCTAGCTTCATATCTTCAGGCCAAAACGGCATTAACCACAACCATCGCACACATCGATGAGTGGCTCTCTATCAATGGACTGGACATCTCGGCTGAGAAATCTGCAGTCGTTCCCTTCTCCAAGTCGACGACAGCTCGCACTGAAGATCACATTACCTGTGGCAAGTACACCTTCCAAATAAAATCTCACGTTCGATTTCTGGGAATGATTTTTGACTCTCTGTTAAGCTGGGCGCCCCACATCCGATCCACCGTTACCAAGTGTGAAGAAGGTTTAAATGTAATCAGATCACTCACTCGTGTCTGGTGGGGAGCGCACCAGAGTGTTTTACTCACCATGTACCGAGGGATACTTCGATCTCGATTCGACTATGGCTGTCAATTCTACCACACTGCGTCAGAGATTCATCTCTCCAAATTAGATACTCTTCAATATAGAGCCATTCGTACCTGTCTTGGAGCCATGCGATCGGCGCCCACCAACGCCCTTTTAATAGAATCAGGGGAGATGCCCTTGAGCATTAGGCGCCAAATGTTATCGGACAAATTCTACATTCAAGGCATGGCCATTATGGACAGTTCCGTCTATCAAAGTAGAGACTGCATTTATCGACAGTGGATTGCATCCCACAGAAGGAATAAAGTGCCAGGCGTTTGTGCCAGCTTTGACACTTGGTCACCTGTCATACATTCTATACGGCGTTCAGCGCATCTACCTGTTTTTGAATATGATCTTCAAACGCTCTGCTCCCAGATCCCAGTCCATTAAGTACGACCTGGCTGGACAGTACTAATGTCAACGTTAGCTTCAATCGTCTCGTTCAAGCACAATGGCCGGGTTTTCTCTGTGTATATACCGATGGCTCCAAAATTCCGCAAAATTCCGCAAGAAGAGTGTGCAGGATGAGCTTTTTTCTGCCCTCAGATCCAGATCCGCAAAACCTTCAAACTGCGTACGAGCACTTCTATTTTTACGGTGGAGACAGTGGCAGTTTTGGAAGCACTTAAGTTTGTCTCTAGCACTCACTTCCTCAAGATATTGATAGTATCTGACTCGCAAAGCGTTCTTAAAAACATTCAGTACAGTCGATGGAACAAAACAACCAAAAGTTATATCTTGGATGTGATATCTGAATATATTCACAGCACACGCACGGGCCGGACGATCCATTTGTTGTGGGTACCTTCCCACTCTGGTATCGTCTATAATGATGAAGTTGATGCATTAGCCAAACAAGCGGCAACCTTCGGCACCGTCCGGGATCTGCACCTTCCTTATACAGACCACTTACGTGAAGTCAAGGATCACGCAAGACAACAATAGCAGGAAATGTGTAACGTTTGTCAACAGACAAAAGACGGTTATTACGCAGTGCTACAACCTCGGATTCCTTCACAGCCGTGGTTCATGAGGACACATCTGGACCGATCCACGATTTCTACCATCATAAGACTCCGCTTCAATCATGTCTCTTTCCCACAACATCTACATCGGATCAACGTTTACAGTTCACCAGCATGTGAGTGTGATCCTGAGTCGGAAGCTGATGTCAACCACATCTTATTTATGTGCCCCAAATTTGACTGTGAACGGTTGGTCTTTCTGAAGACATTGCTGAGTATGGGCTACCATCTTCCTCAACAAGCTTCTTCTCTTTTGTGTACTAAAGACGTTCGTCTATATAAAGTGATAGTTAACTTCATCAAGAGTACTGGTCACAATCTGCAGGTTTTAATGATGTACGTAAATTATAAATATGTCTTGCTGATGAAGATATTTCAGAATTGGTGTGAATTGTAAGCCAAGACACTTTTAATTATTTTCCAATTCAGTTCAATTTTTAAAACATTATGTACAAAACTGTAACAGTTAAGCTTTTTATTCTTGTAAATATGCATTTCTGTATTTGTTTATTCAATTCGGTGTACATTGTCACTATGTGTTGCCGATGGCTAAATTGAGTACACACTCAAAGGGCAAATAAATAAAAAAAATAAAAATCTAGGATTAGGAATGGGTAAAGAAAACCTGATAAGACAAGTTTTACCTAAAAGTGACAGTTTTCATTAGACACTCCCGATATGATAAGAACTACCAGCATAATTTTAATAACAGACAAAATTTTAATCATCAGTATCCTCATAATTATCAACAACCGCAAACACAGTTTGGTAACAATAGAGGCTTTTCCACACAACAGTAAGAAAACCAGCCGGTTAGCATACCTAATCAACAATGTAATGAGCAAGGTCAACCAAGCTTTAATGTTTCGCCGCCTACACGTATAGCGTCGGCTCCGCCAAACAGTAACGCACAGCAACAAGGAAATCACTACGTGCAGAAGACACATCATTTCAACTCCTATCGCAACGCGCCGTGTAGTAATGACTATCACGACAGACGTAAAAGTAATGAGCACAGTTTTCAGCGTACGTATAATAACAGTAGGTTTTATCAGCAGAAGAATCATCCACAACCAAAGATTATCATGAATGAACCAGACAGTCGGTATCATCCTCAGCCAAATACGTCAGGACGAAGTAACAGAACAGTAAAAGTTGAAATGCCACAGCATCCTCCCGCAAATAACAGCACGTCAGAAAGAATTTGACTAGATATAGTGCAGGTTGCATCTTCCAGCAACGTAAACAATACTTTGGATACACAGAATCTTCTTCACGAAAATGTTATTACTTTTGACGACATACGAGACACACTTTTACAGGAAAAACCAGTTATACAAAAAACTATTTCCCATACTGTTATTGAAGTAAAGATTGGATCATCCACATTTTCAGCAGTAATCGATTCTGGATCACCTATGTCAGTTATAAATGAAGAGACTTTCAACGAATGTAACAAAGAGAACACCTATCCTACGTTACCACTAGGCAAAACTAAAGTAAAAGGAGCAGTATCTGGTAAAGGAGTTGATGCAAAATTACAGATACGCTTATCATTTTGTATTGCAGGTCATACGTTCTACACAAAAATTTGGATTGTTCCCTTACTGACATCAGACGTTATTTTGGGTACGAATGTTTTGGTGCAACATGACGCGGTTATTGACTTCCAAAATTCGTATTTAATGTTAAAGGATGCAAAAGTACAAGTGTCGTTAGAATTTCAGCACACTTTATCAGCAGATGAACAGGCAATTAATCGGACACAGCTCAATTCTGCATCACGTAACAGACTGTCATTCCACATTGTTCACAGATACGTATGTACACAATTACAATACACCAGACGTCTATGATGTTATACAAATGATTTCTGATAAAGTAAAACAGAGCAGTGCAGATACAGATGACGAACGTATTCAACTACGCAAAATTCTTTTACAGCAAGCTCCAGTTTTTGACAACATGCCTGGTACTATGTCCGGTTTTATGTATGAATTTCACGTTAAACAGCATGACACATTTAAAGCCAAACATTATCCCATTCCATATATTCACAGAGAACAAGTTAAGAAAGAATTACAAGCTATGCTAGACCAAGAAATTGTTGAACCGGCAGTTAGTCCATACATAAACCAGCTCCGTATTGCTAACTAAAAGGATGGCTCACTTCGCCTCGTACTTCATTCCCGTCATGTCAACGACATTATTATTAATGAAACAGATCGCCCAGAGACACTAGAAGAACTTCTACAGAAATTTCATGGTACTCCTGTTTATTCCACATTAGATTTAAAATCGGGATTTTGGCAAATTCAGCTCCATTTGAACTGCAGAAAGTACACAGCATTTCCCTGTTTTGGTGACTGTTATCAGTTTTGCAAATTACCGTTCGGTCTGACAATTTTTTCATCAGCATTTATTCGTGGTTTGAATACTATACTTCCAACAGAACTTGAAGACAGAATCACAACGTATGTAGACGACATCCTAATCGCAGAAGCTAACTGGTCTGAACACAATTTGATTCTTGAACAACTGTTGCATACTTTTCGTGCACAAGGACTCACAGTTATCTTAGCAAATCGCACTTTGGCAAAACTTCCACAAAATTTCTTGGACATGTAATTTCAGCAGAAGGCATTGCGCCTGACCCGGAAAAACTTCAAGCTTTACGTGACATTACTGTACCAACGACGAAGAAACAACTACGCAGCTTTCTGGGATTAATTAACTTTATCCGTAAATTTATTCATTACTCTGCTTTAGACACCCCTAGATTATGTCAGTCGACGGGTGAAAACGCTATTTGGTCCTGGGATAGCCAAGCACAGTCTGAGTTTGTTAATCTGAAACATGCCTTGTTGAACGCACCACTTTTATCACACCCAGATCCTACCAGAAATTTTTCTATTGTCACCGACAGTTCTAACACCGCTCTAGGCGTACACATTTTTCAGATTCAAAATAGTTCAAATGGCTCTGAGCGCTATGGGACTTAACATCTGTGGTCATCAGTCCCCTAGAACTTAGAACTACTTAAACCTAACTAACCTAAGGACATCACACACATCCATGCCCGAGGCAGGATTCGAACCTGCGACCGTAGCAGTCGCGCGGTTCCGGACTTAGCGCCTAGAACCGCTAGACCACCGCGGCCGGCCATTTTTCAGGAAATTGAAGAAGGCGGTACTACAGTAATTAAAAACATTGCCTTTGCAAGTCGCATTCTGTCACCTGCTGAACGGAATTTTTCTGTTACAGAACTTGAAACATTGTGTTGTATGGGCATTTACCAGATTTAGGTATTTTCTTTATGGAAGACATACTACCGTTTATACAGATCATAGAGCTATACAGTTTTTACTTTCCGCTAAATTTACACATGACAGGTTCAGCAGATGGAAACTTTATTTACAGGAATTTAATTTTAAAATTTTTCACATTCCCGGTATACAAAATATTGTAGCAGACGCACTATCCCGTTCTCTCAGCAACAATCAGCAAGAAATCGCTACCGAGTTCTGCCAAGTAAATTTTAGCCTCATGTATAGTCAACAAGTTGCATCTGAAAATTTCATTTCGTCGTCATTACGAGACATAGCACAAGAGCAGAGCAAAGACAACTTATGGAAAAATTAAACACCTTTGGCAACATAGGAATAACTTTACCATTAGATACAATTATACTGTGCGCAACAACATTCTGTTCCGCCGCTCTCACCCTGACAACAACAACTGGTTATTATGCATTCCTGACGAGCTTGTTAACAAACTAATTTGGTATACTGATTTCAGTTACGCACATTATGGAGCCAGAAAATGTTTTCTTATACTGAGACAGAACTGTTATTTTGCCAACATGGAGAAACGTTTTCGACGAGTTTTATCAAAAATCAAATGGTTCTGAGCACTATGGAACTTAACATCTGAGGACATCAGTCCCCTAGAACTTAGAACTACTTAAACCTAACCAACCTAAGGACATCACACACATCCATGCCCGAGGCAGGATTCGAACCTGCGACCGTAGCGGTCGCGCGGTTCCAGACGGCAGCGCCTAGAACCGCTCGGCCACCCCGGCCGGCCGAATTTTATCGTCATGTAAAGTCTGCCAGAAAACTAAATCAGACACGACTTCACATATTCCTCCGTTACATCCCATTGTACCCATTAAATTGAGACATATGGCCGCTGTAAACATTTTTGGACCGATTCCCAGATCTAATAGAGGTTTTTGTTACATCTTTGTTGCTGTTGAACTCACTTTGAAATTTCTTACCTTCACTCCGTTACGCAAAGCTACTGCTAAATCTATTTCGAATGCATTTGTAAACATTTTCTGTTTCATGTAAGGCATGTACTGAAAGTAATTTCCGACAATGGACTACAATTTCGATCTGCGATATGGTCACGTATTTTAGGAGCTAGAAACATTTCTCCGATCTATATATCCAGGTATTACGCTTCTTCGAACCCTTCTGAACGACTGATGAAAGAAATTGATAAACTGTGTAGAATATACCGCCATAAAAGACATACTGATTGGGACAGACACATACTCTCATTCCAGGATGTAACTAACTCCATACCAAATGAATCTACTATGCTATCTCCGACTGTTATATTGAAAAATGTTGAGCCACCCAACAAAATTAAAGAATTAGTATCTTTTTCTACATCTAGTCGACTACGCCACAATGAAATAATTAACATTGTGCTCAGCAACATCAGACGTGCCGCAGAACGCAGCAGACGACAGCAAAAACAGGTTTGTACACGCTGTGAATTTCACATAGGACAGAAGATATTAGTAAGCACACACTATTTATCCAACAGAAGAAAGAGTAGATGCAGTAACTTTGAGCTTCTATACGCTGGTCCTTATAGAATTCGCAGCATTCCTCACCCCAATGTAGTACATGTCGAAACTTTGAGAATCAGAAAAACCAAGGGCAATCACCATATTTCCAATATTAAACCTATTATTCAATGAACATACGTTTTTGGTTTTATCACACTGCAATGCCGTTTCCTGATATTTATATGACTCATGCACTTATATCTGACTGCTTACAGATGATGATCATATTTTTTCTTGGCAAGTTCCCATCAAGGTAAGGTTAGCAGTGCGTTTTTCTTGTCGTTTTATGTCAGACCGCGCACATTTTGCATTTTTTTATGTATATATGATGGTTTTCCTATCGAAAGTAGAAATTTCTCTGTGTTCACTATGATATCTTTAAGATATAACAAACACCAGTTGACTTTGACATTTTGCCTAATGATATCCCAATGTCTTGACTATTCTACATTTTTTTTGCTGCTACATTATGACATTGTGTGTACATTTTTTAACTTGAAAACTGTCTATGGTTTTGACCTAATACGTTTTCTGTCATGCTATTCTGTATGCTTAGTAATATCACTAGAAACAAGTTTTTGTTTAATGGATATATGATTTAAATGCAATCTATTAATCCATATTCATCATTTTCAGAAAGCAATAACGTGTAAAAGAAATAAATGAAACAACCACAGTGATTTACTACGGAATGGAAATTTTACCATCAGAATTAGAGAAAGAAGATGCAATACTTTGCCATGACAAGTAAATGGATCAGAATTAACAAGCATTAACCAGGATATATTATACACACCGTATGATAGCAGACTTGACTAATTATTTTCCTTTCAGAATATGAGGCGGTTGTGGCAGGCTGTCAGACAAAACTACACATGTTAATTTTAGTGATGAAATATGCTAGAAGTAAGAAACTCTATAATATATGAAATAATGAATGATAATGAGTAGTTGTGTGAAGAAAATGGTAATATGGATAATGAATAATGAAGTGTCTATTTTTTGCAGATGATAATAAAAGATGACGAATAGTTATATGCAGAATATGGTAATACAAATAATGAAGTTTTTCTTTGCAGATGATGATAATGATGTTTATATATTTTCTATTAGTTAAGAGATGCTATGTAGTTATTTAAGTATTTGTTGCAGTTCTTTTTAACAGTATGTCATATGTCGCATAGTATAATGACTGAATGTTTTGGGAAAGACAGCTAGAGTACATACATATTAAGTACACGTTTCATTACCTGTTAATTCGAAGTTTACTACTTTTCAGCATAAAATGAATACATTTCTTCTTTCAGCACAATAATCCACTTTGTATTTTTTCCAGGAGAAACTTTCCATGATATTAACATAATTTCTCAAATATGTCGTTATGTTATATGCTACAAGCACTTAGTTATTAAACATGTTCTAGTACTTGCATATATATTTTACTCAGCTGTCTCTATCATTCATGAATGTGATGACATATACTCTACTTGTTTGATAACCTTGTTACAGCTGACTCATGACGAATGACATTAATAATCCTTATTTCCAGCAATAACTTAAAAGCAAATATTTTGATGCCCAAGCAATTGACTATTGAACCCAACGCAATTCATTGCTAGCACAAACAAACAAACAAAATTATTACTAGTCCCAACTACTACCAGTATACAACTAAATAATGCTACCAGTTTAAGATATATTTCTAGTCCTAAATATAATGCAAATTTTTCTGATGTATTGATTCCATTATGTCTATTTATTATTGGACTAAACACCTTGAGTACTAGTTCTAATGTCTTACAATTTAAATGTCTTCTGTCATTTGCATGATATCAAATATAGTCACTAGCAGCTTGTTGCTACACGCAATAATCATGTTTTGAATGATGACTTGTGAATAATACTGAATAATGTTTTGTAAATCAACATAAATGCTATCTAACTAGCCAATGAGTGCCAGTGCTTATTGAAATGAGATGACTTATGAATAATGTTTGGTAATACTCCATAAATGCTATGCCAAAATTACTGCAATGAAATGACTTACGAATAATATTTTGTAATACTCCATACATACTACATAAATGCTTTGTAACTGGCCAATGAATGTCAAAAATTGATCAAATCGGATGATACACTGGTGTAGTTCTGAATGATGACTAGCATAAGACTTAATGTAACCTTCATCTTCTGACCTAATTACCACCAATTACTGCGATATCCGTATGTCCTGTCCATCCTCATGATCATGCAGCACTTTATTTGATTTTTGCACTAATTCTACGTTGATGTAAGATTATGGATTCTACAAAAATGTGGTGTTGACATCAAGTAGTCCACCACCTTGAGCAATGAAGATGTTATTATGGACCTACTGTTTGGTGTAACTAATGTACTACCAAAATGATAACATACAATATTAATACAACATTTCAGTGTCTCGGCTACACTGATAAATACTTCAGGGAAGAAAACTTCAGAATGTCTCACTTGGTGTTGTGCTTCTTTAGAAAGACATGGACTTTTAGTGCAACCCACTGTGCTACAACCATGATGCTATCCATCCCATTCCTTTCCTAGTTCTTGTAAAAATGCTAAAGACTTTTACAGCGCATGTGCACTTCATTTCATTTGTTAATATGATCAGTTCTCCTAAACATTCTAAAGACTTTTACAATGTATGTACACTTTATTACACTTCTTAATATGTTTAATTCCTGTAAAAATGCTAGAAACTTTGACAATGCGTGTGCACCTTATTTCCTTTCTAAAGACTTATACAGTGCGTGTGCACTTTATTTCTTTTATCAATGTGTTCAGTTCTTGTAAAAACGCTATAGACGTATACAGTAAGTGTGCACTCTATTTCATTTCTTAATATGTTCTGTACTCATTGAGTATGCACATTATGTCATTTCTTAATATGTTCTGTACTTGTATTATTTATCAATAATGTTATATATATATATATATATATATATATATATATATATATATATATATATATCTGTGACTGTAGACTTAGTTAATTAAATAGGTCATACAAAAATTTGTTGCTCATAGCAAGTCCAATTGACATACCAACACTGCCAAATATTTACCCCCCAGTGGAGGGTTATGTAAGAGGTCTATGACTAAGGAATTTATTGCTAGCGCACTCGAGCATATGTAATTTCGATGGATTTCTCACGCGCTGCCTGCGATATGTAAGCTACAATAGAGCAGCGTCGGCAGCTGCAGTAGTAGTAGTAGTAGTAGTAGCTGGCAGTCGGGCGGTTGGGCCGGTCGTGGAGAGCGATGTAGTATAAGGTAAAAGCAGCCGCGCGCATGTGTAATTTGTAACAACTGATTTTGTACTATTGTTATATCAAGTCCCAAGTAAATGTTTTTAAAAATCTTTTAATAATAATCTTTCTTATAAAGATAACTTTTGACAATCATTCATCTGAATTTAAAGATTTTACTAATTTCTCCTATTCATGGTCGTCCCTATTATCGTAAAGAAAAATCAGTTGTTTCTTTTTATACATGACAAATCTAGTGGCCAGCATTGCACTCGGCTGTGCCAGAAAAATTTCGTATAGGAGCAGATATACAGGGTGTTACAAAAAGGTACGGCCGAACTTTCAGCAAACATTTCTCACACACAAATGAAGAAAAGATGTTATGTGGACATGTGTCCGGAAACGCTTAATTTCCATGTTAGAGTTCATTTTAGTTTCGTCAGTATGTACTGTACTTCCTCGATTCACCGCCATGATTTCATACGGGATACTCTACCTGTACTGCTAGAACATGTGCCTTTACAAGTACGACACAACATGTGGTTCATGCGCGATGGAGCTCCTGCACATTTCAGTCGAAGTGTTCGTACGCTTCTCAACAACAGATTCGGTGACCGATGGATTGGTAGAAGCGGACCAATTCCATGGCCTCTACGCTCTCCTGACCTCAGCCCTCTTGACTTTCATTTATGGGGGCATTTGAAAGCTCTTGTCTACGCAACCCCGGTACCAAATGTAGAGACTCTTCGTGCTCGTATTGTGGACGGCTGTGATACAATACGCCATTCTCCAGGGGTGCATCAGCGCATCAAGGATTCCATGCGATGGAGGGTGGATGTATGTATCCTCGCTGACGGAGGACATTTTGAACATTTCCTGTGTTTGAAGTCACGCTGTTACGTTCTGTTGCTGTGTGTTTCCATTCCATGATTAATGTGATTTGAAGAGAAGTAATAAAATGAGCTCTAACATGGAAAATAAGCGTTTCCAGACACACGTCCACATAACATATTTTCCTTTTTTGTGTGTGAGGATTGTTTCCTGAAAGTTTGGTCGCACCTTTTTGAAACACCCTGTATACACGTATTCCGACGACTTCATTGAGGTAAGAATTTTCAATTTGTTCAGAATGATCTTTGAGGGCCATGACGCAGCACTGCTGACGTCCAAAATTTACCAGTTTAAATTCACAGTCAGTTAATTATTGGAAGGTTATATGTGAGCCACAATTTTAGGATAGTTGCAATTTTATTCCGAGGTTACGGAAAGATTTTATCTGTTGGGAGGCTACAGTATATAGACGTTCTTTACGGGGGAGATGAATTTGAAGGCAATATTACAGAAATGGAAGAGGAAATAGATGAGAACGAGATGGTAAATATGATATTGCGAGAAGAATTTGACAGAGCACTGAAAGATCTAAGTCGAAATAAGACCCTGGGAGTAGACGATATTCCGACAGAATTACTGATAGCCTTCGGAGAGCCAGTCATGACGAAACTTTTACATCTGGTGCGCAAGATGTGTGAGATAGGCGGCATACGCTCGAACTTCGTGATGAAAGTAATAATTCCAATTCCAAACAAAGCAGTTGCTGACAAGTGTGAAAATTACTGGACTACCAGTTTAATAAATCATGGTCGCAAAATACTAACACAAATACTAATATTTCTTCCCAGAAGAATGGAAAAAAAACGATAGAAGCCGACCTCGGGGGAGACCAGTTTGGATTTCGGAGAACTGTAGGAATATGCGAGCCGATACTGACCCTATGACTTATCTTAGAAGATAGGTTAAGAGAAGGCAAACGTACGTATATAACATTTGTAGACTTAGAGAAAGCCTTTGACAGTGTTGACTGGAATACTCTCTATGAAATCCTGAAGGTATCAGGTGTAAAATACAAGGAGCGAAAGGTTATTTACAACTTGTACAGAAACCAGATGACATTATAAGAGTTGAGGGGTGCGAAAGGGAAGCAGTGGTTGTGAAGGGAGTGAGACAGGGTTGCAGCCTACCTCCGGCGTTATTCAATCTATATGTTGAGTAAACAGTAAAGGAAACAAAAGAAGTTTTTGGAGTAGGAATTAAAATACAGGGAGAAGAAACAAAAACTTTGAGGTTTGCCGATTACATTGTAATTGTGTCAGAGACAGCAAAGGACTTGGAAGGTCACTTGAACGGAATGACCATCAACGAATGCAATACGAGGATAATGGAATGTAGTCTAATTAAATCAGGTGATGCCGAGGGAATTAGATTAGGAAACGAGATACTTAAAGTATTAGAGGAGTTTTGCTATGTAGGCAGCAAGCTGATTGATGATGGCCGAAGTAAAGAGGATGTAAAATGTAGGCTGGCAACTGCAAGAAAATAAAAAACAAAAAAAACAGGTTTATCATACAGCTCTAGAAAACTCAATTTCCTCAAAGAAAGGTAAAATAAAAAATGCAAAACAAAAAAATATCAAACATCGATTCAATACTTCGTCGAGCTTATACAAAACATGTTACTGTTATTGCTAAACAACTTTCACACCTATCAGTTAGAGGAAACCCTTGGCTTTGATCTTGATTAACAACGTTTTATCGAGTACAAAATAACAGTAGTAATTATGTAGATTCTTTTCTTTTTGTGCATGTAGAGTGTACTTGCATCAGAAGTAACTGCTTTGGTTACATGAAAGCGCAGGAGCTACGCGAGCTGTTAATTTTCATTATTTACAAAACGCAATTTATATTTTTTAAGGATATAAAATATACAATGGACTAACACCAAACGACGTGCGGTTCTAACTATATGAAAAACAAATAAAAAAAAGAAGAGAAGTCGTCGATTCTCAGTGCCTCTCTCACACTTTCATTTATGTTTCTTTTCCTACTAATGCCACCTACTAATTCTACCAGTTACTGCGTCACTTTGTATTGAACCGAATTTCCCGAAGCGTAATTTTGGTAGAGAGCAACTTGGCTCATACCCTGCAAATGGCAGCGGTTCGGGACCAGTTGGCTCATTTGTCCGCTATGATGTGGTAGGGGCACAAAGCGGAGGTAACGGTGGCAGCACAGCGTGGCGGAGTCGCTGCTGCCCTCCCCTCGCGGCTCCTCTCCTAACGCAGGGCAATGCACGCTTCACATCGTGGCCAAACAGGATGTTGCTCCAGTCATCAACGCAGCTTCCATTACGTTGCCGACTCGGCCTTCCTTATCTCTTGGAATCCAGAAAAGAACCGCCTTGACCCAGCTACGATCAGTTCTCGTGGTCATGTGTCGAGACAACCTCGGTTTCATCGTCATTAATCATTAATACATAAAGTCTGTTCCCTGATCCATTTGCTTGTATCCTGCCTCCGCTACTACATTTCAACGCAAATCTGACAATTATTTGGACAGCAGCCAGCAATTGTTTGATGAGTTTCGCGTGTGAAGTCCATATCTCATCACCATAAGTCGAAACTAATAATGCACATCGATTGTAAAATTTTCTTTTCAAAATGTTGTAAGCTTAGTATTGAGGGGCCTGTTTATTTTATCAAAAGCACTCCACGCCATTTTCTTTCTTCTGTATATTTCTTTTGCTGCCCGCCCAGTCATCTACAGTTACGTTTACATCATTACCCTGCAAACCACTGTGAAGCGCATGGCAGAGGATACTTCTCGTGGCGTCATATGTTACAGTTTTTTCCCGTTCCAATCACATATGTAGTGCTAAAAAAATGGTTGTTTAAACGGCTGTGTGCAAGCTGTAACTAGTACAGTCGTGTCCTCGCATTAGCCACGGTAACGATACGTAGGAGGCTATAGTACGTATATTGCCCTGATTCATCATTTAAAACTAGTCTTGAAACTTTATAAGCAGTCTATTTTTAGGTAGTTTGTCACTATCTTCAAGTGACTGCGAGTTCTTCAGTTTCTTCAGTAGCTTTGTGACACTCTCTCATAGGTCAGATAAGCCTGTGACCCCTACTCCTGCCCTTCTTTGTACGTCTTTGTTTGTCCTGTTTGCTATGTGTCCCTCACACTTGTGCAGTAGCCTAGAATGTGTTGCACGAGTGTTTTGAAGTTATCTCCTTTGTAGGCTGTTTGCATTTCCCTAGCATTCTACCAATGAACCGAAGTCTGTCTCCTGCCTTCCCTACGACTTGGCCTTTGCAACCGTTCCGTTTCACATCCGGGCAAATCGTTACATTCAAGTATCTGTATGAGTTGACAGATTCCAACTATGACCCGCTGGTAATCTAGCCGTAGAATATAAGCTTCGTTGGGTGAAGTGCACAGATTCTACTTTTATGAATATTTAAAACAAATTCTCAATCTTTGTATCATTTAGAAATCGTATCAAGAACCGGCTGAATGCAGCTTTTTTCAGACAGCACTTTCGCTATGCACTTTGGTGACAAAAGTTACGGGATACCGATTTGTACATATACAAATGGCGATAGTGTCGCGTACATAAGGTGTAAAAGGGCAGTGAATTGGCGGAGCTGTTATTTGTACTCGCTTAGTACCTACAACCGCCGGCCTTGATGGAGTAGCTGAAGTATTTGCTTCTGAAGCAAACGTGGCACAACCACATGGGACTGATCATTGTCCGTTTGTAGGAGGATGACACCCTGCTAGACTGATAAGCTGTGCTAAAGCGCAAAATAGTCGCTTACAACCGGATCGCTAATATGCTTAACTGTATTTGTCCAACTAGTGAGAAGATACTGCAACAGAATCTTGAGATTGGAGTCCTCAGCTGTTGCCTGAGCAATCCGACAGTGATCGATGCGGGAACCATCAAGTATTTTAGTGTCCTCAACGTCGAGTGAAAACAAGAATCTCCTGAGACGTACGCCGAATCAGTGTCAGCTCGTATGATAGAAAGATGTACGCATTTGAATGCCTAGCCGTTGGCCTGTACACAATTTCATACTGGGATAATTAGAGAGCAGCAGAGATCAATACAGCATCTTAGGCTTAGTGTGTGGCTTGTGATCTGGCTTTGATGAGCTGGACAATGAGGCGAGAGGCTTGTGATCTGTCACAGTAGTGGGGGAATTTGGTAACCCCATATGCGATAGCAAGAGCTTCCTTCTCAATCTGCGAATAGCTGCATTGTGCTTTGTTGAGGAATATAGATGCAAAAGCAGTTGGCCTGTCCAATGATCCAACTCTCTGAGAGAGAACAGCGCAAGTCATGTAAGAGGATGGGTCAGCTGCCATCAAGACCGGCTTAGCGGGATCAAAATGCACCAAACAGTAATCGCGCCATAGAGCATCATTCAGCTTCTGCAGTCCAACTTGACACTCCCTAGCCCGCTAAAAAGCAACATTCTTTCGTCGAAGGCGATGCAGTGTAGCTGCATGGTGCGCAGCGTTTGGAATGAACTGAATATAGTAAGTTAGTTTACCCAATACAGCATGGAGTTCACTGTCGTTCCTAGGTGCAGGAGCAGGAAGGTCCTGAATGGTCTTTAAGTGTGGCTGCAAAGTGTGGATAGCCTGACTGTTGGTAACGTGACCTAAATTTTTAATCTCAATCCGGAAGAAGGAACTAGGCACTGCATTTGGATTTATTACACCGTAACCCAGCATCTGAGAACGCTTGAAACGAGTTCCTGGGACTGAAAAAATGTTCGTCGGGAGTAGGATCCAAAGCGGCTATGTCGTCCAAATAGTTCGAAGAAGGAACTTTAGAAGTCAAGTGAGATAAGTGGCCGTACAAAATTCCAGGTGAGGACGCACTGTTGCAGTGCAACCGCAACTTCAATAACCCCTTGAGGGTGTTGTTCACGAAAACTCGGAGGGGCTGTTCATCCAAGGGAAGCTGCAAATTAGCATTGCGAGGATCCATTTTGGAAAAGTAGCGACTAATTCCAAGCTTGTTCGTGAGTTCTTCAGGCCACGTGAAAGGAAAAGAGTTCAAAAAATGGTTCAAATGGCTCTGAGCACTATGGGACTCAACTGCTGAGGTCATTAGTCCCCTAGAACTTAGAACTACTTAAACCTAACTAACCTAAGGACATCAGAAAAATCCATGCCCGAGGCAGGATTCGAACCTGCGACCGTAGCGGTCTTGCGGTTCCAGACTGCAGCGCCTTTAACCACACGGCCACTTCGGCCGGCCAAGGAAAAGAGTCAATCACAGCCTGTGGATTTGGTTGGTAGGTTTGGGGGATTAAAGGGACCAGACTGCTATGGTCATCGGTCCCGCCTGTGGATTTACTGTTGCCTCGAAATCTGCATGTAAACGTAGCTTGCCTGAAAGTTTCCTTATGGTCATAAAAGGGGATGCCCACGACAGGCTGCTACAGGGGAAATCGAGCCTTTGTCCTGCCTAGATAGGAGTTTCTGTGTCATATGATCTCTGATGGAGCGAAGGACGGGCCGTGCTCGGCAAAACCGTGGCTGAGCATTGTCTTTCATGGTAATGTGAGCTTGGAAATTCTTAGCTTTGTCTAGGCCATCTTGAAAAGGTCACTGCATTCCACTCTAAGTTGAGCTACCCTGTCCGTAGATACATAGGAGTTCACACAGTAAGAACATTGTCTTGGATGTGCAAACCAAACAGATCAAAAGAGTCGATACGAAAAATATCTTCATTGTCACGTGAGCACAAAACTCTAAACGAAACTGTTTGAGTAACGTTAGGAAATGTGGAAGGTAGGCTGCAAATACGTAACACGGGAATCTCATGTCCGTTGTACCCAGAAGAAATTGCCTGTGCAATATGTAGCTTGGGCGTGCCTAATAGTTCGTATGTGCTTCTATTCAAAAGAGTCACTGACGCACCAGTGCCCAACTGCATGTGCATATTTGTGTTCGACAATCTGCAGAGTGACAAACAACTTATTAGCCTGACGCTGGAAGAACTATGGGACTTGTTCGCTATTGCACTTGACGTGCGCCAAGTAACACTAGAACCACAATTTGACTCTGAAAACCTTACGTTGACATTCATTGACCGAAAACTTGGAGGACGTGTGGAGTGCTTGTCGTACTTGAGTTTCTGCAAACAGACAGACTGAACTTGACCGTGGATCGTGCTTGCCACAATAAAATCGCCATGCTTGCCGGTTTTTTTTCGTTTTTTCATTTTTCCACGAATAGAAACGGAATCAAAGCCTACTGCTGTACTACCATATGAGTCCCGACGCTCCGCTATTTCCAAAACCTGTTGTCATCTAGGATAACGACATTTAAGAATCTGTTTGCGTATGCGAGGATCTGACACACTTTAAGCAACGGCGTCTCTAATCATGGCTTCACTATAATAATGTCCAGGTACACCCACGCACAAACACACACACGCAAACACACACACACACACACACACACACACACACACACACACACACACACACACACACTTGAATCTTCCATGTCTGCTAGCAATTGCTTACGTGTATGATTACGACGCCTAAGCACGCGAAAGAGTTTATAACGAGCAGTTACCACATTAATGTATTCATCACGGTATTTGTTCATTGGAGCAATTATTTCTTCATAAGGAACGCTTTTAGGGCGGGCTGTGGGAAAAAGTTTTCTATCTCCACGATAACCGGTAAACAGAGACTCCGACTGTTGCGAGAAAATAAGGTTACATGTCCCTATATTTAGTGTTATGCGCCGTGAGTTGGGGTCGAGCTGTGCACGGAACTCGAACCACGCTCTTGTGTGGAATCAAATGCACGGAATGACGGTTTAGAAACAGGCGCTGCCTGCTGCGGGTGCCGGGGGCGGCTCCGCTGTATTTGCCTGCGCAGAGAGAAGTCTCGGTATCATCGCTGTACGTTGCTGCATCTGCTGGGCCTGAAACTGAAAAATCTGATTACTGACAGCTCTTGTGGGGAACTAGCCGTGATGAAACACACAAAAATAACACTTTAAAGGAGAATGCAACTACTAAACAAAGAAAGCACGGATAAGAATCACGAAGAAGATAAAGACTATAAAAAGCACAAAAATACAATCAGTTGAAAGTCGAATGCCCTGAAACACTCTAGAACACTGAATCAAAGTAGCAGGCGAGCACGGTGAATGAACACGGGTCTGCAAGAAAGATGTATAATTAATACCGTCACCAGCTGTTTGTATGGCGGACGAAAGAATGAAACTGAACACACTTTATCATCAGTAGGAATAACCCAATGTTTGGGCGTCCCGGTAATTGATGCCAAAGAGTTGGTGGATTATAAGACAAAGAGCAAAATAATGAGATGCACACATAGTATTGCTGAACTTCTCTTACATAGCTTGAATACTGTCAAGTCCAGAGGGTATTCCAGTGCAAGTCCCTTGTGGTAGGCCGGATCTATATTCACAATAACGAGAGAAATGAGTGACAAAGCTTCGACTACACAGGCAGAAGTGAGCTTACAGACAAATTAGAGGTCGGTGCGGCGTCCTGGAGGTTGGCTCCATCGCGGACTGAGGAGGGTGTGTCTTGGAGCCGGTTGCAGGTTGGCAGTGCAGTCACACGGGTTACTGCCACCTTCTAGACGTGGACTTGCGTGGCGTCGCACGATACCACATGTTGTTCTCCTTACAACGTTCCGTGTCATCCCGCACCTCTGCTCGGAGACTGGGAGCAGGCATACAAGGGAATTACCACTGTATGCTTAGGCTGCCATTAACATCAAAATACTAACGGATACGCTGAAGTGTTACTGTGACCTACAAAAATTGACTGCTGATAAGTCAATCTTTGTTCTGAAGTACCCTGCATGACCATCGTCGGCGAGTATGGAGGTGACGTCGGCAGACTTCCCATTCTTCCAGTGTTTTGGAAAAGTAAAGCGGTGTTACTCCTGGCATCATGGTGTGGGGAACCATTGTTATGACTTCAGGCACTGTTGGTAGTGACTGAAGGTCCATCACAGGCATCCTGCGTCTTAACGTAGTATCTCTCATGTGACAGTATGATGGCGTCATTGTTCAACAGGACAATGCTCGTCCACACATGGCACTGTCTGACTCTGTAACAGTAAAGTTTCCCCCTTGGGAAATGCGTGGGGCCAGCTCGGACGCGCCAGTATCCGGGACATCGAGGACCAATTACAACAGCTGTAGGCCATCCAGCGTCAGGAGAGGATAAAAAGGCTTCAAGACACCCTTACCAATTGAGTCAGGGCATGCATTCAGGTCAGAGAGGTTGCAATGTCATACTGACAAGTGGGCTTATACTGCCAAGTTTTTTGTAAATTTGACTCGATACTGTAATCACTGAAATAACATCAGATACTCTCTCAACCTGAGATGTTTAGTTTGCTCTTCATCTTTTTGTCATGCTGCATATTTGTGTTTTCCATTAAGTAATCGTTCCTTTTTTAGTGCTACATTAGCATTAAAGCCACCAAGTAGCATCCTGCAGTGCTAATCGCTATAAATTACTAGTCTCTTTAGTTCTTCGTAAATGTCGCTTCCTTCCTCATCAGAATTTGAGCATGTTTATTCACAAAATTTAATGATATCCGTGAATTGTCAAATAATTATTTGTCTGCGATTCCTGCAGTGTTTTTAATAATTTTCTTATTTACGATGAAGACTACCTGAAATTACTCCCTCCTCTGCCCAGATAACATAAAATAATCAGCTCCAAAAAGTTTTGTTCCTCCTTTATCTCTGGCATCTGCGTGGACTTAAATTCAGGGGGACCGCGGAATGAATGTTTAAGAATAATGAAAAAAAATAACTTTTCTGTTAAATATAAATCAAAACACTAAGTAATGTAAATGCAGCCTAATCAAAAATGCACGTATTTTCACAACTTTTTAAATCAAAATCTGTTTCCTGTCATTAGCCGTATTGTCTGTTCTTCACCTATTAATGGTGCTGATCTACTTCCTCTTGAGGCCAGAATTAAAATACCACGGTGCATATGGTAGATGCTTTCGTATATCTACATCTACATCCATACTCCGCAAGCCACCTGACGATGCGTGGCAGAGGGTGCCTTGAGTACCTCTATCGGTTCTCCCGTCTATTCCAGTCTCGTATTGTCCGTGGAAAGAAAGATTGTCGGTATGCCTCTGTGTGGGTTCTAATCTCTCTGATTTTATCCTCATGGTCTCCTCGCGAGGTATACGTAGGAGGGAGCAATGTACTGTTTGACTCCTCGGTGAAGGTATGTTCTCGAAACTTCAACAAAAGCCCGTACCGAGCTACTGAGCGTCTCTCTTACAGTCTTCCACTGGAGTTTATCTATCATCTCCGTAACGCTTTCGCGATTACTAATGATCCTATAACGAAGCGTGCTGTTCACCGTTGGATCTTCTCTATCTCTTCTATCAACGCTATCTGGTACGGATCCCACACCGGTGAGCAGTATTCAAGCAGTGGGCGAACAAGTGTACAGTAACCTACTTACTTTGTTTTCGGACTGCATTTCCTTAGGATCCTTCCAGTGGATCTCAGTCTGGCATCTGCTTAACCGACAATTAATTTTATATGGTCATTCCATTTTAAATCACTCCTAATGAGTTCTCAGAGATAATTTATGGAATTAACTGCTTCCAGTTGCTGACCTGCTATATCGTAGCTAAATGATAAAGGATCTTTCCATCTTTGTATTCGCAGCACACTACACTTGTCTACATTGAGATTCAATTGCCATTCCCTGCACCATGCGTCAATTCGTTGCAGATCCTCCTGCACTTCAGTACAACTTTCCACTGTTACAACCTCTCGATGTACTACAGCATCATCCGCAAAAAGCCTTAGTGAACTTCCGATGTCATTCACAAGGTCATTTATGTATATCGTGAATAGCAACGATCCTACGACACTCCCCTGCGGCACACCTGAAATCGCTCTTACTTCGGAAGACTTCTCTCCATTGAGAATGACATGCTGCGTTCTGTTATCTAGAAACACTTCAATCCAATCACACAATTGGTCTGATAGTCCATATGCTCCTACTTTATTCATTGCCGGCCGTAGTGGCCAAGCGGTTCTAGCCGCTTCAGTCCGTAACCACACGACTGCTACGGTCGCAGGTTCGTATCCTGCCTCGGGCATGGATGTGTATGATGTCCTTAGGTTAGTTAGGTTTAAGTAGTTCTAAGTTCTAAGTCCCATAGTGCTCAGAGCCATTTGAACCATTTTTTTATTCATATTAAACGACTGTGGAGAACTGTATCAAACGCCTTGCGGAAGTTAAGAATCACGGCATCTACATGGGAACCCGTGTCTGTGGCTCTCTGAGTCTCGTGGGCGAATAGCGCGAGCTGGGTTTCGCACGATCGCCTTTTTCGAAACCCATGCTGATTTCTACAGAGTAGATTTCTAGTCTCCAGAAAAGTCATTATACTCGAACATAATACGTGTTCCAAAATTCTACAACTGATCGACGTTAGAGATATAGGTCTATAGTTCTGCACATCTGTTCGACGTCCCTTCTTGAAAACGGGGATGACCTGTGCCCTTTTCCAATCCTTTGGAACGCTACGCTCTTCTAGAGACCTACGGTACACCGCTACAAGAATGGGGCCAAGTTCCTTCTCGTACTTTGTGTAAAATCGAACTGGTATCCCACCAGGTCCAGCAGCCTTTCCTCTTTTGAGCGATTTTAATTGTTTTTCTATCCCTATGTCGTCTATTTCGATATATACCATTCTGTCATCTGTGCGACAATCTAGAGAAGGAACTACAGTGCAGTCTTCCTCTGTGAAACAGCTTTGGAGAAAGACATTTAGTATATCGGCCTTTAGTCTGTCATCCTACGTTTCAGTACCATTTTGGTCACAGAGTGTCTGGACATTTTGTTTTGATCCACCTACCGCTTTGACATAAGACCAATATTTCTTAGGATTTTCTGCCAAGTCAGTACACAGAACTTCAGTTTCGAATTCGTTGAACGCCTCTCGCATAGCCCTCCTCACTCTACATTTCGCTTCGTGTAATTTTTGTTTGTCTGCAAGGCTTTGGCTATGTTTATGTATGCAGTGAGGTTCCCTTTGCTTCCGCAGCAGTTTTCTAACTCGGTTGTTGTACCACGGTGGCTCTTTTCCATCTCTTACGATCTTGCTTGGCACATACTCATCTAATGCATATTGTACGATGGTTTTGAACTTTGTCCACTGATCCTCAACACTATCTGTACTTGAGATAAAACTTTTGTGTTGAGCCGTCAGGTACACTGAAATCTGTTTTTTGTCACTTTTGCTAAACAGAAAAATCTTCCTACCTTTTTTAATGTTTCTATTTACGGCTGAAATCACCGATGCTGTAGCCGCTTTATGATCGTTGATTTCCTGTTCTGCGTTAACTGTTTCAAATAGTTCGGGTCTGTTTGTCACCATAAGGTCTAATACGTTATCGCCACGAGTCGGTTCTCTGTTTAACTGCTCAAGGTAGTTTTCAGATAATACACAAAAAAAAAATTCACTGGATTCTTTGTCCCTGCCACCCGTTATAAACGTTTGAGTCTCCCAGTCTATATCTGGTAAATTAAAATCTCCACCCAAAACTATAACATGGTCGGGAAATCTACTCGAAATATTTTCCAAATTTTCCTTCAGGTGTTCTGCCACAACAGCTGCTGAGACAGGGGGCCTATAGAAACATCCAATTACCATGTTTGAGCCTGCTTTAACCGTGATCTTCACCCAAATTATTTCACATTTCGGATCTTCGTCAACTTCCTTCGACAGTATTGCACTTTTTATCGCTATAAACACGCCTCCCCCTTCACTGTCCAGCCTGTCTCTGCGGTATACATTCCAGTCTGAGTTTATAATTTCTTTACTGTTTACATCTGGTTTCAGCCAACTTTCCGTCCCTAGTACTATGTGGGCATTGTGACCGTTTATTAATAAGAGCAGTTCTGGGACCTTTCTGTAGACGCTCCTGCAGTTTACTATTACCACATTAATGTTGGCATTCCCTGTATAGCCTAGCATCTAATTGATTTGACGTTAATGTACTCCTTATACAGCGTTGACCATTCTCCTTTGGCTTAACTGCAAATATCGATAGCAGTTCCAGTTCGAAACGGATATTAAAGTGGGTGCGAGTGGTCCAAGTTCTTGGTAAACTGGTCAGCGCCTTCTTTGCCCCAGTATCCGATGGAAACTGATAGATTTGTGGAAGTCGTTCGATCTAGTAAGATGTCTAAGGATCTCCTGCGTTAGATGTTTTGAAGTTTCCTTGAAGCTGCTCTTTCAGGGGACAGCAGAGTATTCATATAATGGGTACATATAATGATTTTGTCGACTTGTAACTCTGTTGCATATGGTATGGGGTGTAAAACAGCAAATGACTCGCCTACTAGCATGGAAGGGTAAGAAGAGGAATCGGCCATGCCCAACTATATCAATGTAGAAGGTAGCTTCCGCAGGAATTTCTGTTATTTTAGAGCACTTCGTACCAGCCGTTCCAAAAGAAGTATATTGTAGACAGCATTGAGACTCCTAAGCCGCTCCCAAACATCGTCACTTTACTAACATGAATTTATCAAATACTAAATAATGTAAACGAGCTGGAATTTGTTCTCCATCTGTCTACAGCACGTTATCTGAATTGCTGCTACTACGGTTCTATTCCAGTGCAATTCGTGTCTTCTTTAGAGGTGTTCATTTACCATTGTTGTATGTATAATAGTGAAAAATACAAATTACTAAAACTTGGTATCACAGTAATCGCGTTAGTGCATTTTTATGGACCCACTGGCAACTAAACTAAGACTCCATGAAGGAGTATGACAGGCTTTTGATGTACTGATGATCTAGTGACTGTCAGGATTCTTCAGTAAAAGTTGCCTAATTCTGACAAATGGAGGACGTCTGTGGAACAGTTATTGATTAATTATAGCCCTCGTAACTTTTATTGGTGACGCGCACCCGAAACTAGTGAATCAAGTAAATAGATTCTTTATTCTATGTAAGGAATATAATAATAGTCTAACTTTAATAGCAATCATAATAATTACTATTATTATTCATCCTTTAGTCATTTTATACAATGATATGGTAAGTCGCTTCTAAAAGGATACACAGTACACAGAGTGTAGAGCGTAGAACGTAGGAACATTATATACAGGGTGGTCCATTGATCGTGACCGGGCAAAATATCTCACGAGATAAGCGTCAAACGAAAAAACTACAAAGAACAAAACTTGTCTAGCTTGAAGGGGGAAACCAGATGGCGCTATGGTTGGCCCGGTAGATGGCGCTGCCATAGATCAAACGGATATCAACTGCGTATTTTCAAATAGGAAACCCCATTTTTATTACATATTCGTGCAGTACGTAAAGAAATATGAATGTTTTAATTGGACCACTTTTTTCACTTTGTGATGGATGGTGCTGTAATAGACACAAACATATGGCTCACAATTTTAGACGAACAGTTGGTAACAGGTAGGTTTTTTAAATTAAAATACAGAACGTAGGTTCGTTTGAACATTTTGTTTCGGTTGTTACAATGTGATATATGTACCTTTATGAACTTATCATTTCTGAGAACGCATGCTGTTACAGCGTGATTACCTGTAAATACCACATTAATGCAATAAATGCTCAAAATGATGTCAGTCAACCTCAATGCATTTGGCAATACGTGTAAAGACATTCTTCTCAACAGCGAGTAGTTCGCCTTCCGTAATGTTCGCTCATGCATTGACAATGCGCTGACGCATGTTTTCAGGCGTTGTCGGTGGATCACGATAGCAAATATCCTTCAACTTTCCCCACAGAAAGAAACCGGGGACGTCAGATCCAGTGAACGTGCGGGCCATGGTATGGTGCTTCGACGACCAATCCACCTGTTATGAAATATGCTATTCAATACCGCTTCAACCGCACGCGAGCTATGTGCCGGACATCCATCGTGTTGGAAGTAAATAGCCATTCTGTCATGCAGTGAAACATCTTGCAGTAACATCGCAAATCAGCATACATTGCACCACTTAGACTGCCATCGATAAAATGGGGGCCAATTATCCTTCCTCCCATAATGCCGCACCATACATCATCCCGCCAAGGTCGCTGATGTTCCACTTGTCGCAGCCATCGTGGATTTTCCGTTGCTCAATAGTGCGTATTATGCCGGTTTACGTTACCGCTGTTGGTGAATGTTGGGATAAGGAAAAGAGACAGGGAAACAAACAAATGAGTAAGAGAAGAGGAAAGGAAGGAAGTAATATTATCGCTTGAAGTTACTTCGACGACGAGAGTGATTAGGGACGGAGCACAAACTCAGATTGAAGAAGGATGAGAAAGGAAATCGACCGTGCCCTTTCAAAGGAACCATCCTGTCAAGCGCCTTATCCGATTTGGGGAAACCACGGAAAACCTAAACCTGACCCCTGTCTTCCTCAATACGAGTCAAGTGTCTTACAGCTGTGCCACCTCAATCGCAACAGCAAATACAGGAATTAAGGGCGTGATATTGTCTGTTAAGATGCTGAAATGGAAATAGGCTGGCCATGTAGCGAGACATCAGTGTGGGAGATGGACTACGGAGATTAGGTGTTGCAATCCTCGTAATGTGTAAACACCTAGTTGACCACCTAATGGAAAATTGTTATCGCAAATAAAAATACATCTAATAACACAGCAGTACTGAAAGCATAAATAAACAAGTAAATAACTGTAGTAAGATATGTAACATACAGAAAGCCCAAAAAACTTAAACACTAATAGTTTCTTTTTGGACCTAAAAATTTTTCGATCCTTATAAAGCACATTAATTTAGACAAATCCTTATTAGTTGCAGATGACAAATTGTACTACAATATCAGCTGTACAGACAGCTCCATGAACAAACGAATTTAGTATCAAGGTGTATAATTTCGATTAAGAATACATATAGTGGTCACGATTCTAAAACTATATGTATCTCCATGTAACATTTTCTTGTGATTCGACAGATATATGAAGGGAAATCCACTAAGAAAAGTGAAACGACACCAAAATATGCATGTATCAAGAAAAAAAAACAAGAAATTGTGCTTTACTCCAGGCAGAATCTTTCAAACGATACACTACTGATTAAAACTATCCCAAAACCACTATGTAATGCAGGATTGACTACTTCATTATTTTTAACTTTGGTCTCCAGAGTTTGCACTCTATTTAGCAACGTAAAACACATGCTTGTATTGTACAAGTAAGGGTACGCAAAAAATACTTAAGCTTTCACAAGTTTGATCATAAGAAATTTTTAACAAATAGATTTAGAAGTAAACTACACATTTATTCATAAGCAAGACACAAAAATGAAAATACGCATGACATTATAACCTACTTATTTTTCCAAATACTCTTAATGAAATTAACAATCACTTTGTAAGGGAGAATGACTTCAGTAACCAAAAGACAACAAGCTGCCTGAAAGGGGCCGTCAAATTTGTAACACGAAAACAAGATGTGGTTTACATCAGCTTTTGACTCAATCACACTCACATTCAAAGGAATCGTAAATATTGATTCTATACAGATGGTGAGTATAAGATACATGGTTAAAGCGGAGTCGAACGGCGGTGAAATTGTTGACCTGTCCAAATGAGACCTAGTGAACCATACCCTTGCAGGAATTTGAGGTTGTAATACCGCATAGTAGCCACTTTCCGTTTGTTGAAACGCATTCCACATCTGTTTACTGTTTTCCTTGGCTCCTCACTTCAAAAAATGGCTCTGAGCACTATGGGACTTAACAGCTGAGGTCATCAGTCCCCTAGAACTTAGAACTAATTAAACCTAACTAACCTAAGGACATCACACACATCCATGCCCGAGGCAGGATTCGAACCTGCGACCGTAGCGGTCGCGCGGTTCTACATCTATATCTACATCTACATTATTACTCTGCAATTCACATTTAAGTGTTTGGCAGAGGGTTCATCGAACCACAATCATACTATCTCTCTACCATTCCACTCCCGAACAGCGCGCAGGAAAAACGAACACCTAAACCTTTCTGTTCGAGCTATGATTTCTCTTGTTTTATTTTGATGATCATTCCTACCTATGTAGGTTTGGCTCAACAAAATATTTTCGCATTCGGAAGAGAAAGTTGGTGACTGAAATTTCGTAAATAGATCTCGTCGCGACGAAAAACGTCTTTGCTTTAATGACTTCCATCCCAACTCGCGTATCATGTCTGCCACACTCTCTCCCCTATTACGTGATAATACAAAACGATCTGCCCTTTTTTGCACCCTTTCGATGTCCTCCGTCAATCCCACCTGGTAAGGATCCCACACCGCGCAGCAATATTCTAACAGAGGACGAACGAGTGTAGTGTAAGCTGTCTCTTTAGTGGACTTGTTGCATCTTCTAAGTGTCCTGCCAATGGAACGCAACCTTTGGCTCGCCTTCCCCACAATATTATCTATGTGGTCTTTCCACCTGAAGTTGTTCGTAATTTTAACACCCAGGTACTTAGTTGAATTGACAGCCTTGAGAATTGTACTATTTATCGAGTAATCGAATTCCAACGGATTTCTTTTGGAACTCATGTGGGTCACCTCACACTTTTCGTTATTTAGCGTCAACTGCCACCTGCCACACCACACAGCAATCTTTTCTAAATCGCTTTGCAACTGGTACTGGTCTTCGGATGACCTTACTACACGGTAAATTACAGCATCATCTGCGAACGACCTAAGAGAACTGCTCAGATTGTCACCCAGGTCATTTATATAGATCAGGAACAGCAGAGGTCCCAGAGAGCTTCCCTGGGGAACACCTGATATCACTTGAATTTTACTCGATGATTTGCCGTCTATTACTACGAACTGCGACCTTCCTGACAGGAAATCACGAATCCAGTCGCACAACTGAGGCGATACCCCATAGGCCCGCAGCTTGATTAGAAGTCGCTCGTGAGGAACGGTGTCAAAAGCTTTCCGGAAATCTAGAAATACGGAATCAATTTGAGATCCCCTGTCGATAGCGGCCATTACTTCGTGCGAATAAAGAGCTAGCCGCGTTGCACAAGAAGGATGTTTTCTGAAACCATGCTGATTAAGTATCAGTAGATCGTTCCCTTCGAGGCGATTCGTAATGTTTGAATTCAATATATGCTCCAAAACCCTACTACAAACCGACGTCAATGGTATAGGTCTGTAGTTCGATGGATTACTCCTACTACCCTTCTTAAACACTGGTGCGATCTGCGCAATTTTCCAATCTGCAGGTACAGATCTATCGGTAAGTGAGCGGTTGTATATGACTGCTAAGTAGGGAGCTATTGTATCAGCGTAATCTGAAAGGAACCTAATCGGTATACAATCTGGACCTGAAGACTTGCCCGTATCAAGCGATTTGAGTTGCTTCGCAACCCTTAAGGTATCTACTTCTAAGAAACACATGCTAGCAGCTGTTCGTGTTTCAAATTCTGAAATATACCATTCGTCTTCCCTGGTGAAGGAATTTCGGAAAACTGCGTTCAGTAACTTCGCTTTAGCGGCACAGTCGTCGGTAACAGTACCATCGGCACTGCGCAGCGAAGGTATTGACTGCGTCTTGCCGCTTGTGTACTTTACATACTACTAGAATTTCTTCGGATTTTCTGCCAAATTTCGAGACAATGATTCGTTGTGGAACCTGTTAAAGGCATCTCGCATTGAAGTCCGTGCCAAATTTCGCGCGTCTGTAAATTTTAGCCAATCTTCGGGATTTCGCGTTCTTCTGAACTTCGCATGCTTTTTCCGTTGCCTCTGCAACAGCGTTCGGACCTGTTTTGTGTACCATGGGGGATCAGTTCCATCTCTTACCAATTTATGAGGTATGAATCTCTCAATTACTGTTGCTACTATATCTTTGAATTTGAGCCACATCTCGTCTACATTTGCATAGTCAGTTCGGAAGGAATGGAGATTGTCTCTTAGGAAGGCTTCTAGTGACACTTTATGCGCTTTTTTAAATAAAATTATTTTGCATTTGTTTCTGGTGGATTTGGAAGAAACGGTATTGAGCCTAGCTACAACGACCTTGTGATCACTAAACCCTGTATCAGTCATGATGCTCTCTATTAGCTCTGGATTGTTTGTGGCTAAGAGGTCAAGTGTGTTTTCGCAACCATTTGCAATTCGTGTGGGTTCGTGGACTAACTGCTCGAAATAATTTTCGGAGAAAGCATTTAGGACAATCTCGGAAGATGTTTTCTGCCTACCACCGGTTTTGAACAAGTATTTTTGTCAACATATCGAGGGAAGGTTGAAGTCCCCACCAACTAAAACCGTATGAGTGGGGTATTTCTGAACTGTTCAGCAACAATATCACCGGAGTCTGTGGGTCGGTAGAAGGAGCCAATTATTAGCTTAGTTCGGCTGTTAAGTATAACCTCCACCGATACCAATTCGCACGGAGCATCTACTTCGACTTCACTACAAGATAAACCACTACTGACAGACACAAACACTCCACCACCAATTCTGCCTAATCTATCTTTCCTGAACATCGTCTGAGACTTCGTAAAAATTTCTGCAGAACTTATTTCAGGCTTTAGCCAGCTTTCTGTACCTATAACGATTTCAGCTTCTGTGCTTTCTATTAGCGCTTGAAGCTCAGGGAGTTTCCCAGCACAACTACAACAATTTACGACTACAATTCCGACTGTTCCTTGACTCAAGCACGTCCTGTATTTGCCATGCACCCTTTGAGATTGCAGCCCACACCGTACTTTTCCGAGGCCTTCTAACCTAAAAACCGCCCAGTCCACGCCACATAGCCTCCGCTACCCGTGTAGCCGCCAGCTGAGTGTAGTGAACTCCTGTCCTATTCAGCGTAACGCGAAACCCCACCACCCTATGGCGCAAGTCAAGGAATCTGCAGCCAACACGGTCGCAAAACCGTCTGAGCCTCTGATTCAGACCCTCCGTCCGGCTCTGCACTAAAGGTCCGCAGTCGGTTCTGTCAACGACGCTGCAGATGGTGAGCTCTGCCTTCATCTCGTAAGCAAGACCGGCAGCCTTCACCAAATCAGATAGCTGCTGGAATCCAGAGAGAATTTCCTCAGATCCAAAGCGGCACCCGTCATTAGTGCCAACATGTGCCACCACCTGCAGCTGGCTGCACCCTGTGCTCTTCATGGCATCCGGAAGGACCCTTTCCACATCAGGAATGACTCCACCCGGAATGCACACAGAGTGCACACTGGATTTCTTCCCCTCCTTAGCCGCCATATCCCTAAGGGGCCCCATTACGCGCCTTACATTGGAGCTCCCAACTACCAATAAGCCCACCCTCTGCATTTGCCCGGACCTTGAAGGCTGTGAATCATCCTCTGAAACAGGGCAGGCACCTGCATCTGGCTCAGCCAGAGACAGTACCTGAAACCTGTTTGTCAGACACAACGGGGAGGCTTTCTGATCAGCCTCCGGGGACGTCTTTTGCTGCCTGCCACGCCTTGGAACGACCTCCCAATCAACCACAGGCGAGGGCTCAGCCCCATTGCAGGCAGCAAACGGGGCAACCACAGTGGCAGACCGATCTGGAGACGGACGGGACGAGGTTGACATCCCCGTGATACCCAAGTCCGGCTCCCCACAGTGGTCCCCATTGGTAACAGCCTCAAGCTGCATGACCGAAGTCAGCACCACCTGCAGCTGTGAGCAAAGGGATGCCAACTCAGCCCTCATCCGAACACAGCAATCACAGTCCCTGTCCATTCTAATCGATGTTGAACAACAGTTACTGAAACACGAGTCCGTGCCTGGATAACACAAGGGAAACACGCAAAGAATGTATGAACTAACATGTACAAATGCCTAACGACTGCGTTACAATCTGCCTGAATTTACCATTCCCGTAACTAAAACTCGAAATTACACCTCCTATACGAAACTCACACGCAATTTAAGTAAGAATCTACGAGGTAAACACAGAAAAGAAGCTATATGCGTATCTTTCTGCGCTGTCGATGTGCACCAACTGGGAGCTCAGGCCACACTGACTGAAGCGCCTAGAACCGCTCGGCCACTTCGGCCGGCCCTCCTCACTTCACGTAAGGAGAATGTGTACGGCGACCTCAAATCGAGAACAGTTCCTATTGATGCGACTTGCTTAACCAAGATCTCAGCTTCTTCAGCACAGCGGATGCCAGCGTGGGAGTGCTCCCACGGCAGACTAACCGCTTGCCTTCTCCGTTTACAGCGAACATATCCAGTATGTAATGATCGGCTATTTTATTCCATCTTCAGTGTTAAATATTTTAACGACATTCTGGGAGTTGGACATAGTGAATGCCTTTAAGAAGGATGTTAAAGATAAATATTTGATCACTTCCAAAATTTCTGCAGGCTCCTCCGTAAAAATTGAAGAACTTTAACGCGGAATTAAAGTTTACTGACCCAGATACGATGGCATAGAAAAGTACATCGGTGTACTCCTCGTGTGGAATTTTGGATCCATCGGTATGTATGCGGATATAATAGGCTATGAGATTTAAAGAGACAGCAAAAAATGCAGTATAGATTAACACTATCCGAGCCTACCTTATTCTAGCAATAGACAGGAATCTGGCAGGTGAGTTTGTCAAGATCATATTCAAATAATGCTGATGTGGCGTCTACTTGACGACCAGCTCCAGGTAAGGGCTAGACAGAAGAGATTGCGGTAGCACGTTGGAGAGTGAAACTAAAGAACAGAGAGCTAGCATTGAAGTTGTGGACAGGACGAAAATGTTGTTGGTATGGTTGTGATGGAGGTGGTGACGGAAGGGATCTACAGTGCTGTGGGGTTCAAGGGGCTGCTCAAGGGTGGGATGGAATATATTAGATGAGGGTGCCTCATCGGAAAAAGAAGGAGTGCTTTTGTGAATACGTGGCAGTGGCTTTTATATAAAATACAGAACGGACTGCAAGGTTGACCTGATGAAGGATATGTGAACGCTGGAAGGGGTAGATGTTTTGAAGAACAGTGGTGATGAAGCGAATGATGTCTTCAGCAGTAGCAGTTTTGCAGGTGAGTGGGGACTGAAGGTTGGGACATCGCTGGTACAGGTGAGGGTTTCTGCAGTCAGAAGTTAAATTGTCATTATAGATGAGGCACGGGAGATCTTCGGAAAAGACGTGAATGAGGAATGTAGGAGCAAAATGGTGGTGAATTTGAAGCACTTTTCGGATTTGGGTGTCAGGATTCGAATTTTGCTCCCGTTCAGTTTCCCCCACCCCTTTGATCACAGCGGTAAGAGTCGGCGGGCAGCGGGAGGTTTGGGGTTGTATGGGTCGTGGTGGGCTGAGTGGGAGCAGAGAGGCGTGTGGACCAAAGAGAATTGAAGGTACTCGTTGCAGTAGCTGGGTTTGGAAATCAGGATCAAAGGATTTGATGATTACAGAGGCTTTGCGTGGTGTTGTTGTTGTGATCTTCAGTCCAAAGACTGGTTTCATGCACTCTCTGTGCAAGCCTCTTCATCTCCGAGGAATTACTGCAATCTGCATCCTTCTGAATCTGCTTACTGTATGCATCTCTTGGTCTCCATCCACGATTTTTACCCCCCCCCCCCCTCCCCCCCAAACTTCCCTCCAGTACTAAATTGGTGATGCCTTGTTGCCTCAGAATGTCTCCTACCAACCGAAACCTTCTTTTAGTCAAGTTGTGCCACAAATTCTTCTTCTCCCCAATTCTGTTTACTACCTCCTCATTAGTTACATGATCTAGCCATCTAATCTTCAGCTGTCTTCTGTAGGACCACATTTCAAAAGCTATTATTCTCGTCTTGGCTCAGTTGCTTGTCGTCCATGTTTCACTTTCATACATGGCTACACTCAATACAAATATTTTCAGAAAAAAATGAGCGTTTGGCGTCACTGTCCGGGAGGCCCCTTACGGGGCAGGTCCGGCCGCCTTGGTGCAGGTCGTATTACACTCGACTGCACATTAGGCGACCTGCGCGCCGGATGGAGATGAATTGATGTTGAAGACAACACAACACCCAGTCACTGAGCGGCGAAAATCCCCGACCTAGCCGGGAATCCAACTCGGCCCGTTGGACGGCAATCCTTCACGCTGACCACTCAACTATCGGGGCGGACAGTTTTTCAGAAAAGTCTTCCTGACACTTAAATCTCTACTCGATGTTAACAAAGATCTCTTCTTCAGAAACGCTTCTTACCATTGCCAGTTTACATTTTATATCCTCTCCATTTCGACCATTATCAGTTATTTTTGCTGTCCAAACAGCAAAACTCATATGCTATTTTAAATGTCTCATTTCCTAATTTAATTCCATCGACATCACCTGATTTAATTCGACTACATTCCATTATTCTCGTTTTCCTTTTGTTGATCTTCATGTTATATCCTTCTTTCAAGACACTGTCCACTCCGTTCAACTGCTCTTTCAAGTCGTTTGCTGTCTCAGACTGAGCTACAATGTCATCGGCAAACCTCAAAGTTTTTATTTCTTCTCCCTGGACTTTAATTCCAACTCCAAATTTCACTTTTGCTTCCTTTACAGTTTGCTCGACGTATAGACTGAATAACGTCAGGGTTAGACTACAACCTTGTCTCACTTCCCTCTCAACCACTGCTTCGCTTTCGTGCCCCTCGACTCATAACTGCTATCTGATTTCTATACAAATTGTAAACAGCTTTTCGCTCCTTGTATTTTATCCCTGCGACCTTTAGAATTTCAAAGAGAGTATTCCATTCAACGTTGTCAAAAGCGTTCTCTAGGTTTACAGATGCTGTAAACGTAGGATTCCCTTTTCCTAACGTATCTTCTATGAGAAGACGTAGGATCAGTATTGCTTCGCGTGTTCCTACATTTCTCCGGAATCCAAACTGATCTTGGCCGAGGTTGGCTTCTACCAATTTTTTCATTCTCCTGTAAGGAATTCGTGTTAGTATTTTAAAGCCGTGGTTTATTAAACTCATAGTTCGGTAATTTTCCCATCTGTCAACACCTGCTTTCTTCGGGATTTGAATTATTATATTCTTCTTGAAGTCTGAGGGTATTTCTCCTGTCTCATACATCTTGCATAGCAGATGGAAGAGTTTTGTCATGACTGGTTCTCCCAAGGCTGTCAGTAGTTCTAACGGAATGCTGTCTACTCCCGGGGCCTTGTTTCGATGTATGTCTTACAGTGCTCTGTGAAATTCTTCGCGCACTATCATATCTCCCATCTCATCTTCGTCTACGTCCTCTTCCATTTCGATAGTACTGCCCTAAAGTACATCCCCGTTGTATAGACCCTCTAAATACTAATTACACCTTTCTACTTTCCCTTCTTTGCTTAGGACTGGTTTTCCATCTGAGCTCTTGATATTCATACAGGTGATCTCTTTCCTCCAAAGATATCTTTAAATATCCTGTAGGGTGCATCTACCTTACTCCTAGTGATATACGGTATGCTTCTACATCTTTTCATTGGTTCTGTGGCCATTCCTGCTTAGCCATTTTCCACTGCCTGCCGATCTCGTTTTTTAGACGTTTGTATTGACTTTTGCCTGCTTCATTTACTGCATTTTTATATTTTCTCCTTTCATCAATTAAATTCATTATCTCTTTTTACCCAAGGATTTATACTAGCCCTCGTCTTTCTACCTACTTGATCCTCTGCTGCCTTCACTATTTCATATCTCAAAGCTACCCGTTCGTCTTCTATGCATTCCTCTTCCCTGTTCTTGTCAATTGTTCCCTAATGCTCCCTCTAAAAACTCTCATCAACTTCTGGTTCTTTCAGTTTATCCAGGTCGCATCTCCTTAATTTCCTACTTTTTTGGAGTTTCTTCAGTTTTAATCTACAGTTCATAATGAATAAATTGCGGTCAGAGTCCACATCTTCCCTTAGAAATGTCTTGCAATTTAAAACCTGATTCCGAAATATCTGTCTTACCATTCTATAATCAATCTGAAACCTTCCGGTACCTACATGTCTGCCGGCCGAAGTGGCCGCGCGGTTCTGGCGCTGCAGTCTGGAACCGCGAGACCGCTACGGTCGCAGGTTCGAATCCTGCCTCGGGCATGGATGTGTGTGGTGTCCTTAGGTTAGTTAGGTTTAACTAGTTCTAAGTTCTAGGGGACTAATGACCTCAGCAGTTGAGTCCCATAGTGCTCAGAGCCATTTTGAACCTACATGTCTGTTCCACGTACACAATCTTCTGTCATGAGTCTTAAACCAAGTGTTAGCTATGATTAAGTTATGATCTGTGCAGAATTCTATCAGGCGGCTTCCCCTTTCATTCCTTTCCCCCAGCCCATATTCACCTACTACTTTTCCTTCTCTTCCTTTTCCTACTATCAAATTCCAGTCCCCCATGACTATTAAATTTTCGTCTCCCTTCACCATCTGAATAATTTCTTTTATCTCATCATACATTTCTTCAGTATCTGCGGAGCTAGTTGGCATATAAATTTGTACTACTGTGGTGGGTGTGGACTTCGTGTTCATCTTAGTTCACTATGACACCACGCTAGTATCCCGCTCACACATATGTACAAAAATTCAGATCATATAAAAAAATTTTTACAAGCACTAGCCACAGTATTTTTTTAATTATGCATAACACACAAGTATATATATATACTCACATACCTGCGAATCATTAATGAGAAAACCAATACTTCGATTGTCAAAGAGCGGTGACGGTATGTCATCATCATCCGACAAATTAGGATACTTACCTACACCATCGCTGGCAGACTGACGCTTCATATTCAGACTCTAGACGTCGATTATAATCGGAAGAGGAGCTGCTCACACCGACTTAGTTGTATCCAGTGTCAGCATGGGTGTCTTAGCTTGCTCATACTGATGACACAATCGCCAGTTTATGTTTATTGCCTGTGTGTGTGTGAAACTTTTCCAGTTTCATATTTCATCATATCGAAAAGTCTGACAGGCTGGGTCCTGCAAAAAGTATGACTACATGTGTGTTCACGGAAGCAGCCAGCCAGCCACAGGCGCACACACGCGTAATTTTGGAAAGTCGAATCACCCTGCAGCATTTGTACTATTGAGACATTGCGTGTGCATTTCCACAGCATACGCAGTATCAAGCAGGAGCAGGACTGCATGTATGTTCCGCATTATTTTTGTGATACTAAGCCGTCAGCCATTGTTGTGCTAAACGTATCATGCGCTCTCACTTCTGCCAGTGCAGGGCGTGGATGCTAAGGGACGAGAACACTTTCCAGATAAGATGTGCGCATCAGTTCACATATTAAATGATTGGGGTTTTACCGTATACAGAAAGGCAGATGGATGCTGTGGACCACTTCCACTTTCAGTGTCGTGTAGATGAAAGATCCAAAATTCTTCGTGAGCAACACAGGCAATATGTGTTAAACGCTTACCTGAAGACTGTAAGTGATACGGTGGAAAATGTGAAGTGAATAAATAAATAAAAGTTTAAAAAAATATTTATCGATAATCCATCTTGAAATATGTCAATAGAAAATCAACCGAGCTCTTTGTTGGCGGGAGAGCCCGCGGATTGATACATAGGGAGCGCGGCGAGAAGCGCGCAGCATTGTCGATAGAACACTCTCGAGTTAATTATTGTGCAGTGAGACAGAGCGGTGTGCCTGTTCGCCACCAGCTATATATTACTTGAAGAATACTATAATTACATAATTGTTAATTATTCAAGAATTACTATAAATTGACGCCTTGAAGACACCAAAGGTATTTAAGCGCTAACAGCATATTGTAAGTTCGTTGTTACATTTTTAATCTGTTATATGTAAACGATCCGCAAACTAAAGTCCTATAAATTGAGCCATTATAAAGAACTAAAAATTAATATTCACTCATTTTCAGAATAGCTCAGTTTGTCTCAGTCAATATCGTATTATTTTTCATTGAACCCAGTAACCACAAGATTTGTCTTTTGTTGAGTATTCTCAATTTTTTTTATTTAATAACGACATTGAATTTTTCACCAGTAGCTTGAATCAAAAAGTAAATGAATAATAAGTACAGTTTTAGCTCACATATTTGCAATCCAAGTAAATGAATGCCAACCCAAATAATTATCAACAATAGATCAGAGTGAGTACATTCAGATATGCAATCAGATGTTATCCAGAGGCGACCCAGTAAAATAAAAGGTAAGGAAAATATATATGTTTGTTTTCAGGTTCACAGTACTAAGGGCCACGGCGTAAGCTTATGTGTTCACGACGAAATAATCTTTTTTTGATCAGTCACATTAATATTGTTACTAATAAAGGCTAAAGACTATCAGATCAGACACGTTGTCAAACGCAAGTCCAGACAGGAAAGCTGCAAGGCAGAAAAAGTTCAATTCTCTTTTTTTTCATTAGACGGAAAGTAAGTTAAATTATTTTATTCTAGAGGGGAAGGTTATTGCCTAAACGCATTAAGTTCAATCATTATTTCTTTTATTTATTCGGCGGGAAGGTTTCAAACTTAAAAGTATTCGTACATTTTCTGAAGCACACACACGACTACTGTTGTCGTTGTCACCATACACTTGCTTGAGTCATCGAAATGGTGGGCAGCTGTACTCCTCTAGATTACTTATTAATGCACTCTTCAAGATAGGATGCAGAAACAACACTTTTTCATTGCCTTTGACGTAAACTACACTATCTCTATGATCACAGGTATGGAGCGATGTCACCATAATTTTATACGACGATCCCTCATCATCCCACTATTTTCCAAGATGATAGCGAGTAAGCCACGCAATGGTTCGATGATTCTTCGCACAATATACTGTGTTAAACGGTTTGGACGAAGGAATTGAAGCAAAGGCAGCGCTGCATCATGTGTGAGATACAGAGGAGAGGGAGTGTGCCGGGACTTACCCCAGTTCACTGCTAGTAGCGCCAAGTCACCTTGACGCGTCTGCGCGTAGCGCGCAAGTATGGGGGGGAGGGGGGCTCTGAGCACTATGGGACTTAACTTCTGAGGTCATCAGTCCCCTAGAACTTAGAACTACTTAAACCTAACTAACCTAAGGACATCACACACATCCGTGCCCGAACCAGGATTCGAACCTGCGACCGTAGCGGTCGCGTGGTTCCAGACTGTAGCGCCGAGAACCGCTCGGCCACCCCGGCCGGCAGCGCGCAAGTATTGCACCACAATTACGTATGAAATTAAAAACCAAAATTTATGTTCAAAACTTTGTTAACATATATTTTAGTATAATAATGTTACAAATGTCAAGTTTTTAGACTTAATAATTTACTTAAAAGTTCAGTTTTAAGAGAAAAATAATTGGCGCTAAATAACAAAACTAGAAAGCCAGAATTTGGTCAGAATGTGCGTGTAGAGCTTATAAATAAGTGGTACAAGTTTAAAAACCGTAGAACAAAAAATTAACACCGGAATCCATGTTTTTAGGAACAATTGAAGGCGCTAAATATTGGAGATGGAAAAGTAAAAATTTGGTTTATGCTTCAGTTCACCCTAAAAATCATAACTGAGAGACCACGTTAAGCTGCCTCTTATAGTTTTTGAGTAATTAAGTAAAAACCAATTTTGTAACTAAAATATACCCACCCAATTGTAGCAGATTAAGTACCTGTAATTTTAATGATAGAGAATTTTTGTTAAAGCAGATGATAAAACCTACCAATTAACAGACCTATACTAAATTTTAAAGTTGTAGTATTAATAACAGCCAGTTAGGGTTGCCATAATCTCGGAATCCAAAACCAGGACAAAACTTACGGTCACCGTAGCCGATCGAAGGAAATAAGCGGAATAAGGAGTCCTCATGCCCATAAGCTAAGGGAAATGTGCATTTAATTAATGATCCAGAGTTTAGGAAGGACTGCTTCATTAAGAAAACATTTATTACAAAAAATGTGTTTTGAAAAAGCTAGTGAGCTGTTTGGAAGATGATGAACCCACTGCCGTCTTATGCTTTTTCTATTGCACGTGGTCGTTAATATCACGTCTACCTCCATTACTGATTGAAATGTAGGAACTGTGAAGAGGAAAAACGTATAATAGAATAATTTTTCTAGGAAAACAACGATTTCAATGGGTCTGTGTATAATCGTAATGTTACTCATCCGCAAATTTTGCAGAAAACTTCGTATTCAGCTCTTCCTCGCTTTATACTTGGAAACTGTTCAGTATATTCCTCCCTGTACTTAACCTTCCGTCTAGCCGACATTATTAAACCACCAGGCAAATAATAACAACTATTTAATACAATGTAACACAACGAAATCGCATCACAACAAATCATGCGAACATTCAACAAGCTAATCAAAGAAGATAATACTCATCATTGCCAGAGATGACTGACCGCCCACTGTATCGACAACTCGCAATCTCGCAAATCGAAGAGGATGTACCGTACGCCTGAGCCTGACTGCCCATTGTTTCCATATCTCGAAAGCTGTTCTGTTCTGTTTGGATTTTACGTAATGTGAAGGCAAAGAGATTACATATTGTTGCTTCTTTGACAGCAATTTTTGAAATTACCGGAAGTTGACTTCAAATCCAGCAAATATCGCGGGCATTTGCCTTTTCGGCCAGGACGTTTTCATTTACCCTAAAATCGCGGACTGTCCGTGAAATCCGTGGCGTATGGCAACCCTACAGCCAATACAAGTTCTAGCATAGGTATGGTTCAGAGGTAACGATCTACCGTTAGTTCCACAATGAAAAACCTAGAAGGCAACATTTTTATTCGAGCGAGCTGAAACTTTTTTTGTGCTTTCAAACAACGTATCTAAATACATGAAAAAATTAAGAAGTTTCTCAATTAATTTATAACTATGTTATTAAAGATTATGTGTCCGAGAAAGCGGTCGTCCGGAGCCAGCTTCAGTATGCAGAAGCCATAGACAACAGATAGTCCCTCGGCCGTCCGCTCCCGCACCTATATAAATACAGCCCGAGAGGCAGTAGGAAGGTTCGGGACCACCTAGGAGAGACAGTCGCCGCCGTGCCTGACCCAGAGGCACAGGGCGCCGATGCGGCCCTTGTCGCATTCACGCGTCTCACGCAGCAGCAGCAGCCACGCCGCGTCAACGAAGACGTCCACGGAAACACTCGAAGCAGATCCCTCCAGACATCCTCCAGGCCATCCGGAAAAGGAACCGTCTGCTCCGAGAGTGGCAGATTACGCGACAGCCGGCAACGAAGGCCACAATAAACCGCACGCGTCGCGAAATTAAGTACGGGATTGCAAACCACCGCAACCGCGACTGGGCCGGCAGAATTGCCACTCTCGGAATAGAGGACGGAAGAGCCTGGAGGATGAACAAAAGCGTCCTGCAACAACGCCAGCGAGTCCCGCCGCTCCAGGTCGGCGGTGACGTCATCACCGAGCCGGACGCCAAAGCTGGCGCGTTAGCCGACGCATTCGCTGCCAATTTCACACCGGTGGAGGACGTCGTGGACGAAGAACACGTCCGTCTGGTGGAGCGGCGCCTCCCTGTGTACACGGCGCACAGAGAGGTCGACGGCGTCGTCGCAGAAGTGACGGATGATGAGGCCGCGCAACAACTCGCTCGCCTGCAGACGAGGAAGGCAGGAGGGTGCGACAACATCGGCAGAGAGCTGGCGACGATACTGCCGCCGAGCGCCGTGCGGCAACTTACGAAGATCTTCAACTCCGTGCTCGGGACCTGTAGCTTCCCACCTGCACGGAAACGTGCGAAAGTTGTAGCGGTCCCCGAGGCCGGAAAAGTCCTGCGGCTGCCGCAAAACCACAGGCCCGTCAGCCTGTTGCCCGCAGTCTCGAATGTTTTCGAGAGGCTACACGTTAAGAGGCTGTGGCGACACGTCGGGGAGGAAGGCCTGCTCCCTGACGAACAGTTCGGCTCCAGGAGGGGCCACTCCGCGCAGCAACAACTGCTTGGACTGGTAGAACAGCCGATGGGGGCCCTGGAACGTGGCGAGTATCTTGGGGCGGTACTCCTGGACGTTTCCAGAGCCTTCGACAGCGTGTGGCACGACGGCCTCGTGTATAAATTACTTACACGAGGCCTACCGGTGTCGCACGCCCGCCCGCTCAAATCCTACCTGACTGGGCGCACGTTCCACGTGCGCGCCGACAACGGGACGTCGACAGCACGCCCCACTGCAGCTGGAGTCCGCCGTCGGCCCCTCGCTCTACTCGCTGTACACCGCCGACGTCCCGAGGAGGCAGGGCGTGCACGTTGCGCTCTACGAGGACGATACGGCGCTCTACGCAGAAGCATCGACGCCAGGCTGATGCGTCACCGCCTGCAATCGGCTTGCGATGTCCTCGGAGCTTGGGCCACCAAATGGCGGCTCATTATGGGAGGCCCCATCCCGTGGTCGAACGCCGGACGCTACCTAGGCGTCACTGGACCGGCGCCTGACGTTGAAGGCGCACGTCGGGGAAGTAGGGGGTAAAGCGCTCGGCAGCTTGCGCTCGTTGTACCCCTTTCTCAACCCGACGACGACCCTGCCCCTACACTGCGGCATAACTCTGTACCTGACACTCATCGGGCCAGTGTCAGAGTACGCTGCTGTGGTGTGGGGCAACGCGGCCGACTCGTCCGTCGCAAAGCTGCAGACGGTCCAGAACGAGGCACTTAGGTCAGCGCTTCACCTGCCACGAGACTTCAGCACCGGAGAACTCCACAGAGTAGCAGGAGTCTCGCTGCTCAAACACCGATTCCGGCAGGCGGCGCATCGTTTTTATGCAGCCGCACGGATGTCGGAGAGCGAACTCGTCCGCAACTTGGGCAACCGAGTGCACTGGCGCCCGACCACGAGGTGGCCAGACCTGTTGCTTGTGTCAAGCAACGCCGCAACATGAGCAAGAAGACCCATTAGCACCAACGCAACCGTGAGGAAGATTCAAACTGGAAGACAACACTCAACACCCCAGGAAGAAGTAGGAACGGCACGATCCACCCACCCTACAACTCCCTGGAGCTTGAAGCTCCGTGAATTTGCAAAGAAAAGCGGTATGAAGGTTCACTTCGCACTCAGCCACTGCTAAGATCCACGTCTGTGAAACGTCGGACCGCGCTCTGCCTCGGATGACGTCAGAGCCGGACTGTGTCAAATGGCGTATTTGCGGGAAAAAACGGATAGTGAACTCGCGAGGACTGTACACCGTCCCGGATCGCTTAGAATTCTCCTAAGTAACTGATAGTGTGCCTTCCGTGAGAATTGTAAATCCGCTTGGCAAGTGGTGGCTTTTATTTTCCCTTTTGTGGCGAGCATTAACTTTGGACATTTATTGCTAACATTCCACTGGGTATTATTAGTCAGAGTGAAACACAGTCTGCTAGAAACGTACCGTAGAGGTCGCCTCTGAACTGCTAAATGTGGTGTTAGAATAGAAAGATTTGCTTTCAATTAAACATAGTGAATTTCCAAATGTTGCACGCGAGAAACTTTATGCAGTATATATCAACTTGAACTTTATACTGGTACTTTCGTTTAAAATCATAGTCCTGATCCCGCTAAGTAGAAGGAGAATATAAACTTTTCTTTCAGTGGGCTGGACCAAAATGTGGCCGTGCAGACTGGAAACTGAGGTCATTATGTTTCCCTTCGCTTTCCAGCTGACCACAAAATTAGTTGCTAGGCTCGCGTGAGAAAAACGGTGAACTGTAACAAGCACTAACTTAAACATAATTCAACCTTCACTGACTTCGAACACTGACGGGTAGTTGGATGTCATCTGAGCAACATATCAAAATGGTTCAAATGGCTCTGAGCACTACGGGACTCAACATCTGAGCTCATAAGTCCCCTAGAACGAAGAAGTACTTAAACCTAACTAACCTAAGGACATCACACACATCCGTGCCCGAGGCCGGATTCGAACCCGCGACCGTAGCGGTCGCGCGGTTCCAGACTGAACCAACACATGCATCAGGGACGTTACAACCCATCTAAGGCTGCCTAGGTTGACTGCTGATGAGGCCGGCCGCTGTGGCCGAGCGGCTCTGGGCGCTTCAGTCTGGAACCAGGCGACCGCTACGGTCGCAGTTTCGAATCCTGCCTCGGGCATGGATGTTTGTGATGTCCTTAGGGTAGTTAGGTTTAAGTAGTTCTAAGTTCTAGGGGACTGATGACCTCAGATGTCAAGTCCCATAGTGGTCAAAGCCATTTGAACCATTTGAACTGCTGGTGATGTGATTGTAAATTGGAAACGAGAAAGGATCAAACATAGCTAAACAAAACGCAAGCAGACCTCATGTACTGATGGAACCCTACCGAAGAGCATTGCGGAGGCTGATTGTTAAAAGTCGGATGAAATCAGCAGAAGGTAACACTTGTGAGATGCAGAGTGCTACCAGCATTCCAGACGTAGGATGCTTCGGTGAAATGGCCGAGTAGCTCCTCGTAAGCCACACGTTTCTGTAACCAGTATCAAACGGCGCTTGAGGTGGTGTAATGAGCGATGCTAGTCGAGATTGGCTGTCTGAAAGATGGTAATTTGTAGTGATGAATCACGCTATACCCTGTACCAATCCGATGGAAGGGTCTGGGTGTGGCAAATGTCTGGAGAACGTGGCTCAAATAGCTCTGAGCACTATGGGACTTAACATCTGTGGTCATCAGTCCCTTAGAACTTAGAACTACTTAAACCTAACTAACCTAAGGACATCACACACATCCATGCCCGAGGTAGGATTCGAACCTGCGACCGCAGCGGTCACGCGGTTCCAGACTGAAGCGCCTAGAACCGCACGGCCACACAGGCCGGCCTGGAGAACGTGACCTGCCACCATCTGAAATGCCAACAGGGAGTGTTGATCAGAAACAATGATATCCTCAGGAGTGCCCCAGGGAAGTGTAATAGGACCGCCGTTGTTCTCTGTTCAAATGGCTCTGAGCACTATGGGACTTAACTTCTAAGGTCATCAGTCCCCTAGAACTTAGAACTACTTAAACCTAACTAACCAAAGGACATCACACACATCCATGCCCGAGGCGGGATTCGAACCTGCGACCGTAGCGGTTGCGCCGTTCCAGACGGTAGCGCCTAGAACCGCTCGGCCACTCCGGCCGGCGTGTCCTCTGGAAAGATAAATGATTTGGCGGACAGGGTGGGCAGCAATTTGCGGTTGTTTGCTGATGATGCTGTGGTGTACGGTAAGGTGTCGAAGTTGAGTGACTGTAGGAAGATACAACACGACTTAGACAAAATTTACAGTTGGTGTGATGAATGGCAGGTAGCTCTAAATGTGGAAAAACGTAAGTTAATGAGGATGAGTACGAAGGACAACCTGTAATGTTCGGTATAGTATTACTAGTGTCCTGCTTGACACAGGCAAGTCGTTTAAACATCTGGGCGTAACGTTCGAAAGCCATATGAAATGGAACGAGCATGTGAGAAGTGTGGTAGGGATAGCGAATGGTCGACTCCGGTTTACTGGGAGAATTTTAGGAAAGAGGAGATCGCATATAGGACGCTGGTGCGACCTATTCTTGAGTACTGCTCGACTGTTTGGGATCTGTACCGTGTAGGACTGAAGGAAGACATCGAAGCAATTCAGAGGCGGGTTGCTAGATTTGTTACTGGTAGGTTCGAAGAACACGTAAGTGTTACGGAGATGCATCGGAAGCTGAAATGGGAATCCCTGCGGGGAAGGCGACGTTCTTTTCGAGAAACACTATTAAGAAAATTCAGAGACCTGGCATTTGAAGCTGAATGCCAAACGATTCTACTGCCGCCAACATACATTGTGCGTAAGGATTATGAAGATAAGATACGAGAAATTAGGGCTCACGCGGAGGCATTTAGACAGTCGTTTTTCCATCGCTCTATTTGCGAGTGGAACTGGAGTGGAAATGACTAGTAGTGATACAGGGTACCCTCCGTCACGCACCGTACGGTGGATTGCGGAGAGTCTATGTAGATGTAGATGTAGAATGGTGTTATGGTAAAGTGGTTGGGGTGTGATCCCTTATTGCGTTTAAGGAAACGCTAAATGCTGAAGGATTTTGCACCACTGTGTACTGCATGCAGTAGAGGAACAGTTCGGAGACGACTATTTTTTGTATCAGCGTGACAACGCACGCTGTCCTAAAGCAGCATCTTAGGGGCAATGATTAGTGGTCATTAATATTCCTGAAACGAACTAGCCTGCCAGGACTCCCGACCTGCACCCAATAGAACACGTTTAGGATGAATTAGAATGTCGACTTCACTCCAGAACTCAGCCTCCATCAGTACCTTCTCTGGTTCCGGCTCTTAAGGAAGAATGGGCTGTCATTTCTCCACAGACATTCACCCACCTCACTGAAGTGACCCCAGTAGAGTTCAAGCCGTCAAAAAGGCGAAGGGCGGACGCCCGATATATTAAAGTCCACTAATAGATGTCCGGAGTAGCCGATTGATCAGCATAGATGGCTGCCATTTGGAGGACCCACGTTCGCTTCCCGGTACAACTAAGGATTTTTCTTCTGTCGGAGGACAGTTGTGGGGTGCACTCAGCCTCGTCTTACCAACTGAGGTGCTACTTCACCGAGCAGTAGCGGATCCACGGTCTGGAAAGTCTCCAAAACACCTGGTGTAGCGACCATATGGTCGACCATACCCCATCCCCCTGACTCCGCAAGGCACGGGATAACACGGCGGTCGGGGTAGACATTTCTTGGGCCTTCACTACGTGGCGAGGAGCTCGTTACTAGGTGTCCGGATACTTTTAATAATATACTATATTATTATTGAAGTAAACACATACACAAAATGTGAGCTTTCGTAAAGAATATCATCTCGAATATTTTAATAATGCCAAATCAAGTGCCCATCCGAGAAAAAGGTATAACTTAGGGACAGAGCGAGTCAGAGCGTACTTTGGTTATCTGGAGACATATCTGTGTTAACTGACACATTTCTCATCTTTAACGACGGCAGCCTCGCGGAGAGCAACGCGAAACCCCGAGCGCGGAAGGCAAAACAAACGACGACACGGCGATCACGTATCGCGCCGTGGAAAGCGGCGGAGCGGCGCGTCGCCTGGTGCCTTTTTGTTCTTTTGCAGACGGAGGAGAAATGAAGCGAGACGTTTTCTTTGGGCGGCCCAGCCGCTGAGTGCAGGGGGCTTATCTGTGGCCGCGCCGCGCGGGACAAGTGTTTTCTCGCCCGTGGCTTATCTGCTCGATCGGTGCAGCTGCTGCCAGCCCCGCGCTGCCCGCCGTTTCAACAAATATCTGCGGATGAAATGCTGACAGCTCGTGGCGCCTCCCCTCGCAGCGCAGCTGCTACCCACACACCGCGCCTCTTCCACTCGCACTTGGCCAACCTCAAAAATAAACACAAAAATTTGTGCACAAAAGATGACGATTCTTGGAGTGTTTCCGGTAGATAGAATGTTCTCTCAGTTTTGGAGCATCCGTCTGGGACATCAACTCTTCCTCTTGTGATACAGGGGGCTTACGATTAAACCTTCGCTAATTGAACCAGTGTAGAGGGAAAACTATTACCGTATGTGTCCCAAAGTTTATAGGAATGATGTTGAGGCTGTGCGCCGCAGCATTTGTGTTGTTAGTAGTATTAGTGTCACGGCTTGCCGTTAGGTGCCGATACTGGCCCAGCGGCGTAGGGCTGAAACACCAGCATCTGTATGCATTACACTTGCAGACAGTCAACAGCCGGCCGCGGTGACCGAGCGGTTCTAGGCGCTTCCGTCCGGAACCGCGCGACTGCTACGGTCGCAGGTTCGAATCCTGCCTCGGGCACGGATGTGTGTGATGTCCTAAGGTTTGTTAGGTTTAAGTAGTTCTAAGTTCTAGGGGACTGATGACCACAGATGTTAAGTTCCATAGTGCTCAGAGCCATTTGAACCATTTTGAATTTGACAATCACCGTGGATCTGGAAAAGGTGAGCAGAGCCTTACTCGTAAAGCTGTTTTGTGTAAACAACAGCAACAGTGCTGCCGTTCTTTGCGAGTATCGACGCACGAAGGGAATATGCAGAGGTCCACTTTCCACACTGGCGTCGAAGAACGTGATTCGAAACTCCGAATTAACTGGGGATTTGTGAACTGCTCCTGGAAGAGACCGACGTCAATTACGGCACAAATTGTTGAAGAAGTTACTGTTGTCATGGCTGAGAATGCTGGACGCAATGTACGATCTTAGAGCTGCACACGAGCTTTGCGCGTATCGACGCATTAACGGAATACGCAGAGGTCCACTTTCCACACTGGCGTCGAAGAACATGATACACAAGTCCGAATTAACTGGGGATTTGGGAACTGATTCTGGAAGAGACCGACGGCCAATTACGGCAAAAATTGTTGTAAAAGTTACTGTTGACATGGCTGAGAGTACTGTACGCATGTACGATCTCAGAGCAGTGCAAGAGCTTTGTCACGATAGCTAAACATGCCATGATCCACCATCGAAAGGTGCTACCAACAATCGTGAAATGGTATCTCTGTTGCGGTTCTAGCCTGTCGCCAAACTGAGCAACATTTGTAGCCTGGAACGTAAACATGGCACGCAGTTAACAAATGTTACCCTCTCATGTGGAAAATAAAATGCTTCTTTGATTGGTTTATTTGTTATTTCTCCTCTGCGTGTCCCTACTGCTGTTTCCACAAAGTTTCATTGTCCTACGATCACTCGCTTTTCATGGTGGCCCTGTCAAGTAGCGAAAGTACGATTTCACCCACTCTGTGTATCGGGATCGAACCTTATAGCCATCTTCACTGCGAGTCAGTGATTGAGTTAGTTATTTACGCGTTCCATGGGTCGCTTTGCACACCACATCTTATTCACGTGGAACAAGCAAGAAAATGGAACCTTAATTTCATTGGTATTAATTGTGATTGCATACTGACTATTTACAGATGAGCGCAACTATCAGACAACAATATTAATAACACAAGTGAGCGAGTAAAGCCTTTGCGCTAAACGAGCTCCACGTTTCTATATAAAAAACACTTACATGGAATAGAAAGAACTGCCCGTAGAGAACTGGTTCAGATTATTTCCAAAATTATTTTTATTATCTGTTAGGCATTTAATAGCATTGGGTAACTGATCACGTATTTTGGCAGTAGATTATTTACGTCTTTCTGAGCCCAAGTCATTTGTGAAAATGTGTACTGTGGCACGCCTTTACGTAACGAAGATATTAGTTCTTAAAGATGTGTTACTAAAGAATGCAGTTTTATACGACATTTCTGACGGAAAATAAGTAAAGTAACAGATTTGTCTCTCTCGATGACTCACAATACAATAAAGTACAAAAGTGTTTGAACTGATTTGTTTAAAAAGTTCCAAAGTGGTTGTGTTTGTTTTATTTCAAATTTTAATTGTCATCAATAGATGCAGTCAATTTTTTTAAGATTCTTCAGTTCTTACTACAGTCCTTATGGTGAAAGGAGTTCCCTCACAGTTAAAGTGGGCTTTGTACGACTGACCCACTCGCACGCCGCAGCCAAACTGCAATTTTGTTTACGTTTCTACGGCTGGCATCAGTGTTGCTACAGTGCTATACGATTATAGCTTTCAGGTAGTACTGACGATAGCCTTTTGCATCTTGCACATGAAACTGGCAACATCGCTACCAGTTGTCAAAAATGTTTCTAGGGCTGTTCATGCATTAAATCACTGGTGTTGTAACCTTTGATGTGCAAATTCAATGCCGGCCGATGTGGCCGTGCGGTTAAAGGCGCTGCAGTCTGGAACCGCAAGACCGCTACGGTCGCAGGTTCGAATCCTGCCTCGGGCATGGAGGTTTAACTAGTTCTAAGTTCTAGGGGACTAATGACCTCAGCAGTTGAGTCCCATAGTGCTCAGAGCCATTTGAACCATTTTTTGCAAATTCAATATGACGCGATTTCTTAGAAATGAGACAGACAATTTGCAAACTTCCAGTCAATAACTTCTCTAAACGCAATGTTTACTATTTATGAGTGTTTAGTTGTCCAAGTGTACCTATTTATATCTTGAAGAAATACACTGAAGCGCCAAAGAAACTGGTATAGGCACGCGTATTCAAATACAGAGACGCAAACACATCTACATCTACATCTACATGGATACTCTGAAAATCACATTTAAGTGCCTGGCAGAGGATTCATCGAACAGGCAGAATACGGCGCTACGATCGGCAATGCCTATATAAGACAACAAATGTCTGGCGCAGTTGTTAGATCGGTTACTGCTGCTACAATGGCAGGTTATCAAAATTTAATTGAGTTTGAACGCGATGTTACAGTCGGCGCACGAGCGAAGGGGCACAGTATCTCTGAGGTAGCGATGAAGTGGGAATTTTCCCGTACGATCCTTGAACGAGTGTACCGTGAATATCAGGAATCCGGTAAAAAAACGAATCTCCGATGTCGCTGCGGCCGGAAAAAGATCCTGCAAGACCAACGACGACTGAAGAGAATTGTTCAACGTGACACAAGTCCAACCCTTCCGCAAATTGCTGCAGACTTCAATGCTAGGCCATCAACAAGTGTCAGTGTGCGAACCATTCAATGAAACATCATTGATACGGGCTTTCAGAGCCGAAGGACCACTCGTGTACCCTTGATGACTGTACGGCACAAAACCTTACGCCTCGTCAGGGCCCGTCAACTCCGACATTAGACTGTTGATGACTGGAAACATGTTGCCTGGTTGGACGAGTCTTGCTTCAAATTTTATCGAGCGGATGGACGTGTAAGGGTACGGAGACAACCTCATGAATCCGTGTACCCTGCATGTCAGCAGGTGACTGTTCAAGCTGGTGGAGGCTCTGTAATGGTGTATGGCGTGTGCAGTTGGAGTGATATGGGGCCTCTGATACGTCTAGATACTACTCTGACAGTTGACACGTACGTAAGCATCCTGTCTGACCACCTGCATCCATTCGTGTACATTGTGCATTCCGAAGGACTTGGGCAATTCCAGCCGGACAATGCAACATCCAACACCTCCAGAAATGCTATAGAGTATCTCCAGGAATACTATTCTGAGTTTAAACACTTCCGCTGGCCATCAGACTCCCCAGACATGAACATTATTGAGTATATCTGGGATGCCTTGCAACGTGCTGTTCAGAAAAAATCTCCACCCTCTTGTACTCTTATGAATTTATGGACAGCCCTGCAGGATTCATGGTGTCAATTCCCTCCAGTACTACTTCAGACATTAGTCGAGTCCATTCCACGTCGTGTTGCGGCAGTTCTAGATGCTTACGGTAGCCCTACACGATATTAGGCAGGTGTACCAGATTTTTGGCTCTTCAGTGTATAACATGAATGTGATCTTCAAAACACCAGCCTAGATGGAAGCCCCTCTAAGATCTATGATGAATGGTACTGATTTACGAAAGGCGTGAATCTATGATATTCTGTACTAGTGTGGAAAATTTTTATGCGACAGACCACACACATTGCACAAGAGCGATGCATCAGACACCACCTTCTCTGTAGGGTACTAGGCAAAAAGTACAAAACAAATACCCCGTGAAGTTGCCGCCGTACAGGAACAGTTCGCCTGGCGTCTCTTACGTCGGTTTGGCGCTCACAAGCACCGACATCTTCCTGCTTCCACGTCACTTCCTCTTGCGCATCGTGTATGTCCACTGGTAGATGACGGCAACAAGTAGGGAACACTTTTCACCGCAGACTGCTTTGCTTCTGCCTTGTTATGGCAGACGTGGAAATTCTTCTGCTGACAGGCACCACAAACGCGACCCACTGTGGACACTCAGAGTCACTTACCAGCAGCAAGAACGTTCTGTTCAGAGCTTACAGTCAGGTCAGTGCAGTATTCTGAAGACTACCTTCCGACTTAGCAGCCGTTATTTACAGATCAGTGGATACAAGGGCATCCATGTCCGCAGTTCATGGAAAACTTCATTTCACACCTTCTCCTTCACAGCAATTTTTGTTCTAAATCTTCGCTGTCTGGCATTCCGAAACAATTCACCAATTTTAATGACTAACGCGTCACTGTCAGTGATATTTACAGTATCGTAGACTGCCGAGACATATCACAGTTATTTAGGTATCACTGTAGTAGATTTAGGACATCAAGTGTCACTTATCAAACTGTACCAAAGTTAAGTACTATTTTATAAACTACTCTTAATAAATGTTATTTGTTGTTTTTGGCAAGCGTGCAAATCAGCCACCATTAAGGAACCATGCAAGGGGAACAGTTAGTTGCTGCAGTAGATGTTTGGGTTGAACTGATAGTAGGGTTCAGTTACTACATTCACAACATTCTCCAACCACCATAGGTTCAAAAATGGAAAAACGCAACAGCATTATGTTGTTGGGATTCTGTTGTCAGGAGAGCAGAGTAATAACTACAGGCAGACTCCCTGATTAATGGAGACAAGGGAATCCATGTCTTCAGTTCACGGAAAAAACTTATTTAACGCCCTCTCCTTCACAGCAATTCTTGTTCTGAATTTTCGATGCCTGGCATTTCGACTGAATTCATCAATTTTAATGACTAGAAACCATTTTTTTACAGCTGCTCGAGTGGCTGTATATTGGTCTGGATTCGACCCCTGTAGCATTTCTGTCTTTGATGAAAAAGTTTTACGTGTGAGTGGCACTTTGTTATATGTAATGCGTACGCATATTATTCCGCACTATAGCTTTCAACAACGTGATTTTGGTATACCAATAAATATACAGGTACACATTGATGCTGGGAACCTAGTCATGGTCTCGCCTCGAAGATGCCTTCAGTGTTCACAGCAGAAACACGGCAAGATTACATTTTGATCTCCCGGAAACATCTCCGAAAACTAATGAACTGCGCGAGATGACGATCATTTGTAATTCACATTTTCCTCGTTATGCTAATACTGAAGATTTTGTAGTTTCAGAATTAGTATCGCTGTCTGGAGGATCTGCACACTTTTAAATTAGTTAGTCGTACTCTATTGATATCTCGGAGGGAGGTCTCTGTGATTTGGAAAGAAGTCAAAACACATCGTGATCTACTATCAAGAAAATATAACGGAAGAAATGAAAGTGCTGAGGAAACAGGTAATTTTCAAGGTGTTGCCATACGCACCGCGTTTTTGTGGTGCTCTCCGTACACTACGGTACAGAGGGGTTTCTACTGTAGATGGTGCTGAACGCTTAGAGGTGAAATTGGTCGTGAAGGGACCTCCCCAGTTGCATACAAAAAGGAAGCGCACAGTTCTGTTAGTTCGGCTAGGGGAACCTGAATGGACCATATGTTCTTCAGCTGGTGTTGTCGACCACACGACGCGTCCGATGCAGATCTTCAGTGTGTTACTTCTCACTACTTGAGTCTTCGTCTGACTTTGCTGTGGTGTTCGCCAATTCCCGTGCTCGCAGTACTTCCTGCCGTCGAGTTAAAATGTGTCCTCCGTCTAATCTTGAAAGGACTCTTCGAGGCGTGTTAACTGAATGAACAGTGTACGCAAGTCATAATGCTGAACACTGAAGTGCACTCACAATGCAGTTTTACTTCCATTACAAAGCTGGCCTGTATCTAGTGATTTACTTCGGCCGAGATAGCATTAAAGAATAGATCTCCGATCGATAAAAACTTAAAATATTTAAGTTCTGTGACGGCGCAAACTTGGTTTTGAGCAGTTTAACTCAAAAGATATAAAATTGTCACAGCTGATACTGACAGCACCACCAAACTCCTTACTTTTTTCCGCCCACATGGTATGCTCCAACAAAAGATTGTGGATTCGAGTCCCGGTCCCGTATAAATTTTCATTGTTGTCATTCCCTTATACAGCTGATAGTTGTCTATATTCGCAACTGAAAATACATCTCATGTAAAAAATTTTAAAGCCCGCTTCCATGTACGAGGGCGTGCTAAAAAGTAATGGCTCTGAATTTTTTATGCGTAAACTCTTAAACCTTTTTTAAATAAAGCAAATGTTAGGAACATTCTACATATTTATTGCTCATATCTACACTCCTAGAAATTGAAATAAGAACACCGTGTATTCATTGTCCCAGGAAGGGGAAACTTTATTGACGCATTCCTGGGGTCAGATACATCACATGATCACACTGACAGAACCACAGGCACATAGACACAGGCCACAGAGCATGCACAATGTCGGCACTAGTACAGTGCATATCCACCTTTCGCAGCAATGCAGGCTGCTATTCTCCCATGGAGACGATCGTAGAGATGCTGGATGTAGTCCTGTGGAACGGCTTGCCATGCCATTTCCACCTGGCGCCTCAGTTGGACCAGCGTTCGTGCTGGACGTGCAGACCGCGTGAGACGACGCTTCATCTAGTCCCAAACATGCTCAATGGGGGACAGATCCGGAGATCTTGCTGGCCAGGGTAGTTGACTTACACCTTCTAGAGCACGTTGGGTGGCACGGGATACATGCGGACGTGCATTGTCCTGTTGGAACAGCAAGTTACCTTGCCGGTCTAGGAATGGTAGAACGATGGGTTCGATGACGGTTTGGATGTACCATGCACTATTCAGTGTCCCCTCGACGATCACCAGTGGCGTACGGCCAGTGTAGGAGATCGCTCCCCACACCATGATGCCGGGTGTTGGCCCTGTGTGCCTCGGTCGTATGCAGTCCTGATTGTGGCGCTCACCTGCACGGCGCCAAACACGCATACGACCATCATTGGCACCAAGGCAGAAGCGACTCTCATCGCTGAAGACGACACGTCTCCATTCGTCCCTCCATTCACGCCTGTCGCGACACCACTGGAGGCGGGCTGCACGATGTTGGGGCGTGAGCGGAAGACGGCCTAACGGTGTGCGGGACCGTAGCCCAGCTTCATGGAGACGGTTGCGAATGGTCCTCGCCGATACCCCAGGAGCAACAGTGTCCCTAATTTGCTGGGAAGTGGCGGTGCGGTCCCCTACGGCACTGCGTAGGATCCTACGGTCTTGGCGTGCATCCGTGCGTCGCTGCGGTCCGGTCCCAGGTCGACGGGCACGTGCACCTTCCGCCGACCACTGGCGACAACATCGATGTACTGTGGAGACCTCACCCCCCACGTGTTGAGCAATTCGGCGGTACGTCCACCCGGCCTCCCGCATGCCCACTATACGCCCTCGCTCAAAGTCCGTCAACTGCACATACGGTTCACGTCCACGCTGTCGCGGCATGCTACCAGTGTTAAAGACTGCGATGGAGCTCCGTATGCCACGGCAAACTGGCTGACACTGACGGCGGCGGTGCACAAATGCTGCGCAGCTAGCGCCATTCGACGGCCAACACCGCGGTTCCTGGTGTGTCCGCTGTGCCGTGCGTGTGATCATTGCTTGTACAGCCCTCTCGCAGTGTCCGGAGCAAGTATGGTGGGTCTGACACACCGGTGTCAATGTGTTCTTTTTTCCATTTCCAGGAGTGTACATATTCATTTTTCAGCATAGTCACTCTGACGACGAACACATTTCTCCCAACGAGAGACAAGTTTTTTGATATCGATATCGACACTGTAGAATGCTTGACTTCGTTGACGGAGCCACAACCTCACCTCTGCTTGCAGCGCTACATCACTAAGTGATGTCCTCGTAGTTGTTCTTCAGTTTTAGGAAACAGATGAAATTCGGGTGGGGCAAAATCGGGATTGTATGGAGGATGATCGATGACGGTGAACCCAAGGCGTTGGATTGCTGCAGCAGCCGCAGCGCTCGTGTGTGGTCATGTTGAAGGAGGCGGTGCTCCATACATGGCCGAACTCTTTGAATCCGAAACTTGATTACAGCATGCTGTTTCTTACGCACCGACATAGTTACGTTACACACCGCCATGTTATAAGCTACAGTTCGGAGCCCTCTAGCGGCAGAGGGCTACACATGTGTAGGCGTGAAGAATAAAGATGTAGAATGTTAATAAAGTTTGGTTTATTTAAAAAGCCTTAAGAGTTTTCACATAAAAAATCGGGAGGCTTTACTTTTCAGCACGCCCTCTTACTCTTTACACACCGAAAAAGACAACTTCACAAGCTTACCAAACGTTCTTAAAAAACGCCCCTTCACGTGCAATGGAAATGAAATACTGTGGGAGAGACTGGTCATTCATTTGGGCCAACACGAATTTAAAAAAGCTCTACCAACATCCACATGTATCTATACTCCAAAAGCTACTGTGAAGTGCCGCTCTTTTCCTGTATTATATACTCACATTCAAAAACCCTAATATGAAAGGTTTAACTATCACTGTGAGATCGAAACAAAGATTAATGCACATTGCAGCATAATCTTCCGAAAACTCGTCACGCATGATATCATCCACCCTTTAATCGGACGTAGAAAATGTACTGCTTCGGCGATAGACAAGTGATTACAGAAGTGATGCAACCAACACTTCTTCGCACTAAGACTTTCGCGGCTCCAGGAGGGGAGGGGGGCTAAACAATTATAGCATCTCAGCGTAACCGTCTTCTCCCGGATATTACATCGCCAGTCTCTGTGCCAAGTGTGGTGGAACACCACAATAGCAGTTATAGCCCTTCCATTCCAGAGAAAGTGATGCAGTTGTTCACTTGATTTGCTTTTACGTTACTCTTAGTAGGTAAATAGCACGTATACAGACTTGGCTTAAAAAGTCATCAACGCAGTACACACTACAAGTCGTAGAAGAATATAACGGAAATTTCTGACTCCGGTATAACAATTCTTCAATTGCATGTCTTTCGGCTTGACACATTGTCGCTTTGATAACTAGATGATGAAATCAGTCGTCCTCTGAAAGCGTATCGCAATTAATTATAGGCCAAGATGGAAACATCTTGTCTGGATGTATATCAGGTACTCACCAAACGCCAGCTGTATATAATGCTTTGTAAACAAAGGCCTCACCGTAGATCGCGGGAAACCTAACTCAGGATGGCCGGACGCGGGTTTGCACCGACGTCCTCCCGAATGCGAGCCATGAGCCATCTCGTTCGTTCTTTATATATATGTATATACCCTCGTAGACATATAGGTAGAATTGGTAAGTACGTGAGAACTATTCACTCTGTATTCAGTACACAGTAGACAAATATATTACGTTTGTTTCGACGGTTATCTTACGCAGCAGTACCATTTGGTTTTCCCTGCCTTACATATACAGGGCTATTACAAATGATTGAAGCGATTTCATAAATTCACTGTAGCTCCATTCATTGACATATGGTCACGACACACTACAGATACGTAGAAAAACTCATAAAGTTTTGTTCGACTGAAGCCGCACTTCAGGTTTCTGCCTCCAGAGCGCTCGAGAGTGCAGTGAGACAAAATGGCGACAGGAGCCGAGAAAGCGTATGTCGTGCTTGAAATGCACTCACATCAGTCAGTCATAACAGTGCAACGACACTTCAGGACGAAGTTCAACAAAGATCCACCAACTGCTAACTCCATTCGGCGATGGTATGCGCAGTTTAAAGCTTCTGGATGCCTCTGTAAGGGGAAATCAACGGGTCGGCCTGCAGTGAGCGAAGAAACGGTTGAACGCGTGCGGGCAAGTTTCAAGCGTAGCCCGCGGAAGTCGACGAATAAAGCAAGCAGGGAGCTAAACGTACCGCAGCCGACGGTTTGGAAAATCTTACAGAAAAGGCTAAAGCAGAAGCCTTACCGTTTACAATTGCTACAAGCCCTGACACCCGATGACAAAGTCAAACGCTTTGAATTTTCGGCGCGGTTGCAACAGCTCATGGAAGAGGATGCGTTCAGTGCGAAACTAGTTTTCAGTGATGAAGCAACATTTTTTCTTAATGGTGAAGTGAACAGACACAATGTGCGAATCTGGGCGGTAGAGAATCCTCACACATTCGTGCAGCAAATTCGCAATTCACCAAAAGTTAATGTGTTTTGTGCAATCTCACTGTTTAAAGTTTACGGCCCCCTTTTCTTCTGCGAAAAAAACGTTACAGGACACGTGTATCTGGACATACTGGAAAATTGGCTCATGCCACAACTGGAGACCGACAGCGCCGACTTCATCTTTCAACAGGATGGTGCTCCACCTCACTTCCATCATGATGTTCGGCATTTCTTAAACAGGAGATTGGAAAACCGGTGGATCGGTCGTGGTGGAGATCATGATCAACAAATCATGTCATGGCCTCCACGCTCTCCCGACTTAACCCCATGCGATTTCTTTCTGTGGGGTTATGTGAAAGATTCAGTGTTTAAACCTCCTCTACCAAGAAACGTGCCAGAACTGCGAGCTCGCATCAACGATGCTTTCGAACTCATTGATGGGGACATGCTGCGCCGAGTGTGGGAGGAACTTGATTATCGGCTTGTCGTCTGCCGAATCACTAAAGGGGCACATATCGAACATTTGTGAATGCCTAAAAAAACTTTTTGAGTTTTTGTATGTGTGTGCGAAGCATTGTGAAAATATCTCAAATAATAAAGTTATTGTAGAGCTGTGAAATCGCTTCAATCATTTGTAATAACCCTGTACTGCAAATGAAGAGATTTGTCACCAGACGCGTTTCGCTTTATTGGCAAGTAGTTATTGGTCGTGATTCTGTAAATACTTTGCACATATATCTTTCATTTTAAATTGAACAATTACTTTGCGTACTTTTTAAATGGTATCATGGTCGCTTTTGACAGTAAAATTACTTACTTATGAAGCTCACAATTGGTGACATGTGCGTCTGAGGTGGAAAGTTTGCCACGTGAAAATTTAGATCATATTGAGCTATGCATGTCATCCAGTTATCAGTATCAAACTCCACCACGTGCTGAAAAGTAATCTTGCATAAGTCAACGAAGTGCTGTAATAAAAGGCTTTGAATATTTGGGTGAAGTTCAAATCCTGCAACCTGAACACAACTATTTCTTTCTTCCCCTTCCAAAACTTGCAAAGTGTATGTGCTAACCGTAATGCTTCAGGCCAAGTTACACCATACTCGCTGCCTTGCTTCTAAGGTGCCAGGACAAGCATCAGCCAGTCTTTTGCGAGACTTAGTTGTGGTTACTGGTGTGCCCACAACCAATATGGAGAGCGCGGAACCTACTACACAACGTAGCCCCGGTGAAGCGAGGAAAAATACCTCGACAACCACACGAATGCATACAGCCGATTCAAAAAAAAAAAAAAAAAAAAAAAAAGAAGTTAAGGTAATATCATATACACTTCACAAGCATATCAATCAACTTTATCTAGTCCGCCTCGGTAGTTGCGGAGTCAGCGCAGTCGATTACTAACTAAAGGGCCCAGGTTCGATTACCAACCGGTTCGGAGATTTTCTTGGCTCGGCGATTGGGTGTTGTGTTTCCCGTATCTTCGTAACGTCATAATTAACAAGGAAATCGTCTGCATGGAGTCACATAACAAGTCATAGACTATGTAAATTCGTACCAGGGTACAGCTTGGAACTAATGAATGTTTTGAATTGTCGAAACCCACTGTCGTATTTTCCACTGTTGAGTTGTCTGTATGGGCACTCCCCGGATGCCAAACAAAAAAAAAGACCTTGTTCTGCTGCTATTGTTGTTGTGATCTTCAGTCCTGAGACTGGTTTGATGCAGCTCTCCATGCTACTCTATCCTGTGCAAGCTGCTTCATCTCCCAGTACGTACTGCAGCCTACATCCTTCTCAATCTGCTCAGTGTATTCATCTCTTGGTCTCCCTATACGGTTTTTACCTTCCACGATGCCCTCCAGTATTAAATTAGTGATCCCTTGATGTCTCAGAACATGTCCTACCAACCGATCCCTTCTTCTAGTCAAGTTGTGCCACAAACTCCTCTTCTCCCCAATTCTATTCAATACCTCCTCATTAGTTATGTGATCTACCCATCTAATCTTCAGCATTCTTCTGTAGCACCACATTTCGAAAGCTTCTATTCTCTTCTTGTCTAAACTATTTATCGTCCATGTTTCACTTCCATACATGGCTACACTCCATTCAAATACTTTCAGAAACGACTCCCTGACATTTAAATCTATAATCGATGTTAACAAATTTTACTTCTGCGGAAACGCTTTCCTTGCCATTGCCAGTCTACATTTTATATCCTCTCTACTTCGACCATCATCAGTTATTTTGCTGCCCAAATAGCAAAACTCTTTTACTACTTGAAGTAGTAATTACCTCAGCATCACCCGACATAATACGACTACATTCCATTATCCTCATTTTGCTTTTGTTGATGTTCATCTTATATCCTCCTTTCAAGACACTGTCCATTCCGTTCAACTGCTCTTCCAAGTCCTTTGCTGTCTCTGACAGAATTACAATCTCAACGGCGAACCTTAAAGTTTTTATTTCTTCTCCATGGATTTTAATACCTACTCCGAATTTTTCTTTTGTTTCCTTCCGAATTTTTCTTTTGTTTCCTTCAGATGATTCGAATAACTTGGTTTGTTTTCAGGTATGGTCAGAAACCACTTCAATTCTAAACCAAAAGCTTGCCAGTGCATAGGCTTGAAGGAAGCCGATGTTCGTGGTTCAACAGAATCTTCTATGAACACGCAACCAAGGAGAAACAAAATGCATATATCCGAAAATAATCAAGCATCAACATGTGCGCTAGTCGGTGGCCCAGATGAAAGCACCTAAACTGTGCACCGAAATACAGAAACAATACGCTTTTCCACACAGAAACGAGAAAAACCAGTCATCCCAGTTAGCCGAAGCACATTTCTCGGGGCCTTGGGATTAAAACGTGTAATAGTGGAAGGAATTTTTAGGGTCTTTCATGAAACAGACAAGGTAATAATCAACTTCAGTATAAATTAATGGAATTATTATATCTATTCATTGATTTATTTCAGTACCTTTATGGCTCAGTATAGAAATTATCTCACTGCTCCTAATAAGTATAAGTTATGAGAAACTGGTATCTGTAGATTTTTGAAATAGCGATCACTTCGAACATCACCTGCCGATGAAGTGTTGAATGTTGGCCTCTATTTTGACGAGAACCGTGCTTGGAATCTTCCTAAACGTCGGTTAGGTGGCCTGAATATGGCGTAATATATCGCCGAAACTGGTAGCCCAATGAAATAACAATTTGGAAATTTAGACGGTTGAAAGGTGTTTGATTTGACATTATGAACTAAACAGCTGAGCTCCCGAACCACCTCTGGAAATATGGACGAACAGAGGCAAACGTCAGTATCTGGCATTGCATCTGAATATATAGAAACTGTAGCAAATGTATCAGGATAAGGCATCTTCTACTACTGAAGTGAAGGGAAAAAAATTAGGGATATCTTCAACACACATTACAGCGTAAGGTTTGATACAACAGCTACAGATGTCTGCTCCACTTGTTTTCGTCTAAACGTTTAATCAACTTTTGCAACGACACAAGTGTATGAGAAGACAAGGAAACAGAACTGAAAGTTCACCAAACCCGTTCAAAACCTTACCACGAAAAAGCGAAGGTTCATGAAAGTGGAAATAAATATTAATTTATGACTGCCAGAGGAACTTCATCTCGCAGAAGATGTCCTGGTCAGGCGGCCTATTATAGTAGGCAGTTCTATTTCTATAACTTCATTATCGTGAAGTCCACTCCACAAGGGAAGTTAGGCTCACGAAATGTCTATTTTTGGGAGGGGGGGAGGGGCACAATTTTTTTCTACACTTAGATCGAAGATCAGAGCGGCAAAGAATCCAACCATGTAGCTTCAGCTGTTCGTGATTGTCTGCAAAGGAAGATCGATTTGAATGGTGTGGAGAAGAACGGCTTGTTCTCTGACTGTTGCGGTGGATAGAACTGAAATCAAATAATTAAGAATGACGTCAAAATGGTTACAAGCAGTCCCACGTGACTGTCAAGAGGTTGAAATTGTGTTTACAGTACCTGGGCGCTCTTACGTTCCACCCGATCGTCTTTTTGGACACATAAAGGGTGAAATCAAGCGCCGTAAAGAAATAACACAGCCAGAAAACATGTGTCAATCTAATGAAAAAGTTTACTGAAGTTTTTCGACAGGGACACGATTGGATATACACTAGTGACCATTAAAATTGCTACGCCACAAAGAAGACGTGCTACAGACGCGAAATTTAACCGACAAGAAGAAGATGCTATGATATGCAAATGATTAGCTTTTCAGAGCATTCACACAGGTTTGGCGCCGGTGGCGACACCTACAACGTGCTGACATGAGGAACGTTTCCAATCGATTTCTCATACACAAACAGCAACTGACCGGTGTTGCCTGGTGAAACGTTGTTGTGATGCCTCGTGTAAGGAGGAGAAATGCGTACCATCACGTTTCCGACTTTGGTAAAGGTCGGATTGTCGCCTATCGCGATTGCGGTTTATCGTATCGCGACATTGCTGCTCGCGTTGGTCGAGATCCAATTACTGTTAGCAGAATATGGAATCGGTGGGTTCAGGAGGGTAACACGGAACGCCGTGCTGGATCCCAACGGCCTCGTATCACTAGCAGTCGAGATGACAGGCATCTTATCCGCATCGCTGTAATGGATCGTGCAGCCACGTTTCGATCCCTGAGTCAACAGATCGGGACGTTTGCAAGACAACAAAACCATCTGCACGAACAGTTCGACGGCGTTTGCAGCAGCATGGACTATCAGCTCGGAGACCATGGCTGCGGTTACCACTGACGCTGCATCACTGACAGGAGCGCCTGCGATGGTGTACTCAACGACGAACCTGGGTGCACGAATGACAAAATGTCATTTTTTCGGATGGATCCAGGTTCTGTTTACAGCATCATGATGGTCGCATCCGTGTTTGGCGACATCGCGGTGAACGCACATTGGAAGCGTGTATACGTCATCGCCATACTGGCGTATCACCCGGCGTGATGGTATGGGGTGCCATTGGTTACACGTCTCGGTCACGTCTTGTTCGCATTGACGGCGCTTAGAACAGTGGTCGTTACATTTCAGATGTGTTACGACCCATGGCTCTACCCATCATTCGATCCCTGCGAAATCGTATATTTCAGCAGGACAATGCAGGACCGCATGTTGCAGGTCCTGTAAGGGCCTTTCTGGATACAGAAAATGTTCGACTGCTGCCCTGGCCAGCACATTCTACAGATCTCTCACCAATTGAAAACGTCTGGTCAATGGTGGCCAAGCAACTGGCTCATCACAATACGCCAGTCACTACTCTTGATGAACTGTGGTATCGTGTTGAAGCTGCATGGGCAGCTGTACCTGTACACGCCTTCCAAGCTCCGTTTGAGTTTATGCCCAGGCGTATAAAGGCCGTTATTACGGCCAGATGTGGTTGTTTTGGGTACTGATTTCTCAGGATCTATGCACCCAAATTGTGTGAAAATGTAATCACATGTCAGTTCTAGTATAATATGTTTGTCCAATGAATACCCGTCTGTCATCTGCATTTCTTCTTGGTGTAACAATTTTAATGGCCAGTAGTGTATTATTGTTTGAAGACTGAAGCTGAGTAGACCGTGAAAAGTGCCGCAGCATTACATTTGAACATAGCTCAATGCGAATGCATTATTTTCAAAAGAGAGGGCAGAATTTAGGTCAGAGGTAAGTATCTGCACAAGAACAACGTGGGTTTGGAGATAAGCATCCTGAAGAAAGGCAAAACGTGAGCTTCTACATACCCGCAAGCGCTGCCAGTTGGCGTTGCAGAGGCCAAGGCGATTGACGTTCAGAAACTGTTGGTGAAGCATTTTGGTGCGCAAAGTGCAAATGATACTCATTTTCAGTACTATAAACGTGTGACTGGAAATAGCAAAGTGATTCAAAACGTGAATACGGATGTGGATGACGAAATATGTGAACAGAGACCTACATAAGAGAACCATAACACTGATTTTTCTTAAAAAAGGACCATTAGCTTAATGCCTAAACTTGTATAACTACTTATATTTTCACATTGTTAATTCAGAGGATAGAATAAAGCATTATGTTATTAATTACGAAAATTTACTTGCACTAAAAACTGATACAACACATTTTTACAGTGTTCCCTTCTATTTGAGTTTCAAAACTGCCAACTTCCAAATAAAGCACACAAAATTATTGGCAACAATGGCTTCTGATCTTCAAATATTCTGGATTACTATACTGATCACGAATGGCAATTAATTCACCAAATTTGAATTTTGTACATATAGTAATATAGAAGTTACACACTTTCCTTGAAATGTTAAAAGTGTCATGTGGCGGATATTTCAACGCACCAACTCATATGTCACCAACACGTCCATTGTTGATATTGTTTAGGTTTTGATATCTTCTGCAGGACATTTTAGCAGTACTCTATCTGACAATTGCTACACAGACGAAATTTCAATTTTGGGTTTTATAAATAAATAATTTTACAGTCAAAACCAGCTATAATGTCATTTAACAAAAATTTACATGTCTGTGAATCCCAGTTAAGAGATATTTTTTGCTTAGCAATGTGATGCTTCATACATATTACTTACGGAATTAATGCTCATGTTGACATCTTTTGTAGACAAACAGTTGTTCTTCCTTTTGTTAGCAGAGGCGGTACTAAAAAAAAAAGCTTGACTTCACGTTCAGTATTATTAGTTTTTACGGCTTTTAGAAGTCTACTTTTCTATTAAATGAACTTTCTCTAAATTTCGTGAAACATTGTGTAGTAGGCGACTTCATCCAAATATCTAAAATACATACGAAAACAAATGAACACACAGCACTGACTGCAAAAGATGGGCAGCTGCAGTAGAAGTCGCCTATGACACGAAGGTTGTGAACTAAATATAAAACTGTGAACTGCATATAAAAACGAAACTAATTAAAGAAAAAGTGGGCTTCTAAAAGCCGAGAAAAACGAGTAGTGACAGCGAAACCAAGTTTTTTTTACTATAACCTCTGCTGGCAATTAGAAAAAAAATAGTTGTCTTCAGAAACTGTAAAAAGGAGCAACAAAATACATAAGTAACGTAAGCATCGCAGTCGTAGGGAAATCTGTTTCTAACTTCATATGAATCAAAATACAAAACGCGTTATATATCCAGAGGTTGATTGGGTCGCCATTGATGATGGTTACCAATAAAATTAATAGCGTCTGATGAAATTTTTTGTATGACCGTCGTCAGACCTAAAAAATAACATACAAAGATAGTCTCACGTACAAAATCTCCAAATTACATAACATACTGAATCAGAAATCATTATTAGCAAACATGACAGCGTTTCCCTACCTGAGTGTATCCAGTACATTACATAATTCATGTTAGCAGAGAGGTTGAAAATACCGCTTCAATTGTAAATTACTTTATTTTCACACGACCGGTTTCGGACTGTTATAAGCCCATCCTCAGGTGTCGTACTGGATATAGCAAAAGACGGGAGATAGTTTTCACACGCCGCAACACAAATAAAAAACAATTTTTTTCTAAAAGTTTTAAAAACTTTTAAAAAACATTTCGAAACCGCTGGTCCGGCTAGGTGCTATGAAACCTACGTCAATGCACAAGTGGCACCAGACAGCACTGCGGACTGCCTTGGTAGGGAATGTGTACAAATGATATCACGACACCTCTGCTATAACTCACTTGCGGATGTTCTGCCAGCAGGATTGTTTATAATTCATGTTATTGTGTATACAGCTTGTACAGACACATTTATCAACGATACAAGCTTCGTCATAGAATCTAAAAAAAATTCTGAGTACCATGCAGTCTGCTACGGCAGACATATTGTCACTTTAAAGACATAAAGCATACAGCCGTGTAGCGACTACTGGCGTGCTTGAACTTTGGCGTGCTAAATGCCGCCGCAGCGCGCCACTTCACATAACCTCAACCAAACACTCTTTTAAATTGATTGTACAATACCCTGTCCACAGGATTTAGCGCAAATAAATCACAAAACGCAGATTACTTTGCTCATATGTTGTGTAATAAAATGTAATAAGAATAGAGTCTTTATTAAAAATACCAGCAGCGTTACAAAATTACATAGCATCATTATACAATGCAATCGATCGTTGAAACGAATGGCGGTCTGTTTCCACTCATCCATGTATCTCTTTTAATAAATCACACATCGGACTCTCCGTTTACGCTATGCAACTGTCTATCTGTTTTTATATCTTCGTGTGTGACACGCATTTTCCATTCATCTGTGTCTATATTTTAATTAATCACCGAGTCAAACTTCTATATTTTAACTTACGCAACTGAAGATCTGTCTTTTTTATTGTACAAAACGTTTATGATTGTCAAATACCATGCCCAGTTTTTATATTATATTTTCTAAAATTTTCCCCTTATGTGGTTGAAGAGCGGCAGTTTGTATCCGCTGACAACCCACTCCCTTCCCATATGTGAGGGTGGTGATGAAATAACAATAAAGAAAAGAAACTGAAGCGAAATCTGTAGATTGCTAATCAAACAGAGCACAAAAACCATACCTCCAAGCGAACACATGGCTCCCACACCATCCATCTTGATCCTAGAGTTGATTCTAGAAATCGGATCTCAACCATATGCATAGAAACCAATAAAATGTCAGCCAGCACCTGTATCCCATAGCGTTTACTTATGAGCCACAGTTAAAATAAACTTTAAAAAGGGGAGAATTTATTAAAATAAAATACTATGGTATGAAAATGTGCAATACTATTGCACAGTGCATACGAATCATTAAAAAAAAAATGGCTCTGAGCACTATGGAACTTAACTGCTGAGGTCATCAGTCCCCTAGAACTTAGAACTACTTAAACCTAACTAACCTAAGGACATCACACACGTCCATGCCAGAGGCAGGATTCGAACCTGCGACCGTAGCGGTCGCGAGGTTCCAGATTGTAGCGCCTAGAACCGCTCGGCCACTCCGGCCGGCAATCATTAAAACAACAGGTTTGCAGCGCACCAATTAAACAGAACTACGATTTTTTTTTTAAATTTAAATTTACAAACTGTGTCCGCATAATCCAGCCACTGTTAGGGAGCACATAAGCCGGTTCAGTTATATGCAATGAAATGTGAAAGCAGTTGTGCTTTTGGACATTTTTGTCAAATACCATGCCCAGTTTTAATATTATATTTTCTAAAATTTTCGCCTCATGTGGCTGAAGAGCGGCAGTTTGTATCCGCTGACAACCCATTCCCTTCCCATATGTGGGGGTGGTGATGAAATAACAATAAAGAAAAGAAACTGAAGCGAAATCTGTAGAGTGCTAATCAAACAGAGCACAAAAATCATACCTCCAAGCGAACACATGGCTCCCACACCATCCATCTTGATCCTAGTCACTCGTCGCTGCACTGCTGTATACCTCATGCCTTTAAAGAGTCAACGTATCTGGCGTAATACTATCTATGGTACATAGAATTTTTTTTTAAATTTTATGACGAAGCTTGTATGGCTGATTAATGTGACTGTACCATCCATATACGCAGTGACACGAATTATGTAATGTACTGGGTTCACTCAGGTACGGAAATGCTATCATGTTATCTAATAACGATTTATGACTCTGCATTTTATGTACCGAGTGATCAAAAAGTCATTATAAATTTGAAAACTTAATAAACCACGGAATAATGTAGATAGGGAGGTAAAAATTAACACACATGCTTGGAATGACATGGGGTTTTATTAGAACCACCCCATATTGCTAGATGCGTGAAAAATCTCTTGCGCGCGTTGTGTGGTGATCGTGTGCTCAGCCGCCACTTTCGTCATGCTTGGCCTCCCAGGTCCCCAGACCTCAGTCCGTGCGATTATTGGCTTTGGGGTTACCTGAAGTCACAAGTGTATCGTGATCGACCGACATCTCTAGGGATGCTGAAAGACAACATCCGACGCCAATGCCTCACCATAACTTAGGACATGCTTTACAGTGCTGTTCACTATATCATTCCTCGACTACAGCTATTGTTGAGGAATGATGGTGGACATATTGAGCATTTGCTGTAAATAACATCATCTTTGCTTTGTCTTAATTTGTTATGCTAATTATTGCTATTCTGATCAGATGAAGCGCCATCTGTCGGACATTTTTTGAACTTTTGTATTTTTTTGGTTCTAATAAAACCCCATGTCATTCCAAGCATGTGTGTCAATTTGTACCTCTCTATCTACATTATTCCGTAATTTATTCAGTTTTCAAATTTATACTGACTTTTTGATCACCCGGTAAGTTGGAGACACTGAATGTCAAGCTACCTTTGTAGGTTATTTTTCAGGTCTGAAGATGGTCATAACTGATCGAAATTAGATATCTGATTAATAAAATTTTTGTGGCTCACGACTGGATTTATAATAAAACACATATTTCCTGCCGCCCGGAGTGGCCGAGCGGTTCTAGGCGCTACAGTATGGAACCGCGCGACCGCTACGGTCGCAGGTTCGAATCCTGCCTCGGGCATGGATGTGTGTGATGTCCTTAGGTTAGTTAGGTTTAAGTAGTTCTAAGTTCTAGGGGACTGGTGACCTCAGCATTTAAATCCCATAGTGTTCAGAGCCATTTGAAACATTTTTGAACATATTTCCTGAATCGTTGTGAATCAACCTTATACCGAATATACCGTAACTCGTATAAATAACAGTTGCCATACTGGTTAGAATAATTATTTGATGTCAACTTTATGTTAGAAAGAGTGAGTGTGTGGAGCCTGGTACTCTTGTTTGTACACAAAAGGCGGCGCAGACGGCCGGAGCAGGCTGTTTACGTGTTGGGCGGCGCGGCTGGCGCCGAGCTGTCTGGGAGACTCAGCTTTCTCGGCGGCGCGACAACAGCGGAATGAGCGAGTTTCCCCGCTTACGACACGTCAGCAGTCCGCGCCTCGGCGCATCCGCTTGTGAAACAGCTGGCCCAGCACGTCCTATCCACTGTTTGTGTGAAAGCGAGAACGCTGGAAAATCCCTCACCGCTGCTGCCCGCTTCCACTACTGCAGGGAAGGCCGAGATATTGTCAGGATAATTGAATTGGGTTCGCTTCCGCCATACGTTGTTCTTTAATACGCAAATCACAAAAAATGGTTCAAATGGCTCTGAGCACTATGGGACTTAACATCTATGGTCATCAGTCCCCTAGAACTTAGAACTACTTAAACCTAACTAACCTAAGGACAACACACAACACCCAGCCATCACGAGGCAGAGAAAATCCCTGACCCCGCCGGGAATCGAACCCGGGAACCCGGGCACGCAAATCACAAAGTTCTCCGAAAATACTACCTCACATTCGTTTCTGCGTCAACGCACTGTGAACGCGCCCCACGAGCCATTGGCGCAGGGAGCTCCTTACCTTTAGTAGTAATCCCCCTTCCTAGTCCACTCGTAAATGGAATGGGGCAAAAATTACTGCCTACTGTATATGATTCTCTACGAGCCCTAATCTTCCTTGTTTTGTCTTACTTGGCATTAAGGTTGGAGGAAGCAGGATCGTCATGCAGCCTGTCGCAAATAACCGGTTCTCTGCGCTTCGTCAATAGTGTTTCGCGGATGATCGCTATCTTTCCTCCGAGAATGCCTACTTGAGATCCGTAACACTCTTGCCGATCGAGCCTGCCAGTGACAAATGTAGCACCAAGTCTCTGAATTGCTTCGATGTCTTCCATTAATCCAACGTGGTGGGAATCCCAAACATACTAGCTGTACTCAGCAGTAGTTCGCGCAAGTGCATCGTACAGCTAACATAGCTGGGTTTGAGTCTATTTAATCTGAAAGGCCGATGGACTTTACCTGGATGCCTTCTACCTGGGCTGAGGGGTTTGAAATGAAGTGTTAGGTGTTTTTTTCTATTTTTCTTTTTAGTTTAGGAATAGTTTGAATTAAAAAATGGCGAGTTATTGTGTTTTTAGAGTGTTCGCAATTTACTTGAAGTGTGTTAACATGTAATGTAAGTGAGACGTGCAAGACTCAATTACGAGCTGGACGATTCACGTGGTGGTTGGCTTGTTTGTATCCTTGTGAATGTGGGTGTTTGAGATAAACCAGGACACGGTTCAAAATGGTTTAAATGGCTCTAAACACTATGGGACCTAACAGCTGAGATCATCAGTTCCCTAGACTCAGAACTAATTAAACCTAACTAACCTAAGGACATCACACACATCCGTGCCCGAGCAGGATTCCAACCTGCGACCGTAGCAGCAGCGCGGTTCCGAATGAAGCGCCTAGAACCGCTCGGTCACAACGGCCGGCCCAGGACTCGAGTTTTATAATTCTGACAGCCGTGTTACTGATGTCCGTTCTCTTTAAGCGAATAACTGCAACCGCGACCCATATCTCACAACGGTCATCATTATCAGTTTATACAGGGTGTTACAAAAAGGTACGGCCAAACTTTCAGGAAACATTTCTCACACACAAAGAAAGAAAATATGTTATGTGGACATGTGTCCGGAAACGCTTACTTTCCATGTTAGAGCTCATTTTATTACTTCTCTTCAAATCACATTAATCATGGAATGGAAACACACAGCAACACAACGTACCTGCGTGACTTCAAACACTTTGTTACAGGAAATGTTCAAAATGTCCTCCGTTAGCGAGGATACATGCATTCACCCTCCGTCGCATGGAATTCCTGATGCGCTGATGCAGCCCTGGAGAATGGCGTATTGTATCGCAGCCGTCCACAATACGAGCACGAAGAGTCTCTACATTTGGTACCGGGGTTGCGTAGACAAGAGCTTTCAAATGCCCCCATAAATGAAAGTCAAGAGGGCTGAGGTCAGGAGAGCGTGGAGGCCATGAAATTGGTCCGCCTCTACCAATCCATCGGCCACCGAATCTGTTGTTGAGAAGCGTACGAACACTTCGACTGAAATGTGCAGGAGCTCCATCGCGCATGGACCACATGTTGTGTCGTACTTGTAAAGGCACATGTTCTAGCAGCACAGGTAGAATATCCCGTATGAAATCATGATAACGTGCTCCATTGAGCGTAGGTGGTCGAAACTAAAATGAGCTCTAACATGGAAAGTAAGCGTTTCCGGGCACATGTCCACATAACATCTTTTCTTTATTTGTGTGTGAGGAATGTTTCCTGAAAGTTTGGCCGTACCTTTTTGTAACACCTTGTATAAACTGATGACTGTTGTGAGATGTGGGGCGGGGTGCAGTTATTCGCTTAAAGAGAACGGACATCAGTAACACGGCTGTCAGAATTATAAAACTCGAGTCCTGGGCCGCCCGTGTGACCGAGCGGTTCTAGGCGTTTCATTCGGAACCGCGCTGCTGCTACGGTCGCAGATTGGAATCCTGCTCGGGCACGGATGTGTGTGATGTCCTTAGGTTAGTTAGGTTTAATTAGTTCTAAGTCTAGGGAACTGATGATCTCAGCTGTTAGGTCCCATAGTGTTTAGAGCCATTTAAACCATTTTGAACCGTGTCCTGGTTTATCTCAAACACTCATATTCACAAGGATACAAACAAGCCAACCACCCTGTATTGTAAGTTAAAGTTCATTGCCTTGTTTTTCTGTCTACATGTGAAAGCTAAGCTCAGGAATTAATGTAAGGACTTCGATACGGTTTTCACTAGCAGACAGGCTGACAAACGAGGACGATTGTTGTATACAAATTAATAAATATCTGGTGCCATTTGCATGAACTACGACGAATTAAGACCCCAGCCTCGTTTTTACGTCTGTATTTGAAGGTTAACCTCAGGAACTATTGTAGGTATTTTAATAAGATTTTCACTGGTAGACTAATTCACGAAGATGGTTTATGCATATGTTTTATTACCGCTATGCAGGACAAGTCGTCCTGCCGTAGATACTTAGTGCTACCCGAGCGAAGTCGAGGTGGATCGCTAGTGTAGTAATAATGAAAGGATCACCATTTCCCATTTTTGATTCTATTAATGCTGCTTGTCATATTACAATTATCATTATTTCTTAGGTTATTATGATGTAAATATATACTGTCTGTGTTAAACCATGGCCCGAAGTAAGAGAGAGCCCCAAGGCCCGAACCTCGTCGGGTTGAATAAGTGAACAAGTAAAAAGCCTCCAAATGGGTAGAAATGCCCTGGTGGCCAGCCCTTTACGTATCAGCAAGCGGTATCAGTCATGTAAACGGCGGAAGTGTTCCATATGCGGTCTGTATAGTAGGTGCCCTGCACTTTCCCACAATTCTCCCAATAATCTGTAATCAACGAGCCGCCCAGCCTAAAACTGCTCGTTTAATTTCGCGACTTTTAGTAACATTACGCAAAAATATTTGATCTACGCACATTACATGAAGATTTCTTTTACCCATGGGCATTAACATACATCTATCCACGTTTAAAGTAAACTACCACCATCGCACCAAATAGAATTTATGTCACAGTCGCTCTGAATCGTTTGACAGGCATTCAGCGACACACATTACCGTACAATGTGTTGTTGTTGTTGTCGTTGTTGCCATCTTCAGTGCAAAGACAAGTTTGATGAAACTCTCCACGCTAGTCTGTCCTGCACAAGCTGTTTCATCTCCTAATAACTACCACAATCTACATTCATTTGAGCCTGCTTACTGTATCATCCATTGGTCTTCCTCTACAATCTTTACCCCGCGAACTTCCATCGAGTACCATACTAACAATTCCTTGATGCCTCCGGTGTGATCCCTCTTTTTAGTCAAGTTGTGCCACAAATTTCTTATGCTCTTAAGTTCGATCAGTACTTCCTCATCAGTCAGCAGATCCATTCGTCTTATCTTCAGCACTCTTTTGTAGCACCACATGTTAAAAGCTTCTATTCCCTTCCTGTCTAAATTGCTTATCCTCCACGACTCACTCCCGCACAAGACTACACTCCAAACAAACACCTTAAGAAGAGGCTTCCTAGCACTTAAATTTATATTCGATGTTAACAAATTCCTCTTTTTCAGAAACGCTTCCTTTGCTATAGCCAGTCTGCATTTTATATTCTGTCTACTTCTGCCACCGTCAGTTAATTTGCAAACCAAATAACAATGCTCATCTACTACTTTTAGTATCTCATTTTCCAATCTAATTCCCTCAGCATCGCCTGATTTAATTCCATTACATACATTACCCTTGTTTACTTTCATCAATATTTATCTCGTAAGCTTTTTTCAAGATTCCGTTCAACTACTCTTCCGAGTCATTCACTGTCTCCGACAGAATTAAAATGTCATCGGTAAACTTCAATTTTTATTTCTTCTTTCTGAACTTCCATTCCTTCAAATTTTTATTTCCTTTACCCCTTACTCAGTGTACAGCTGAGTAACATCTAGGATAGGCTACAACCCTGTCTGACTCTCTTCTCAACTAGTGCTTCTTTTCGTGTCTTAATTGCAGTCTGGTTTCTGCTACAAGCTGTATATAACCCTTCGCTCCCTGAATCTTATCACTGCTAACTTCAGAATTTCAATGATTTTATTCCAGCCAAATGCTATAAACGTAGGTATGCCTCTTGTTTAACCTATCTTCTAAGATAAGTCGCAGGATGAAACATAACAGTAAGAATCGGAGTACGTAAAAACCTAACTATAATGTGACAGAAATGGAAATTTACAAAAAAAGGTGTTGGCATGTTACTATTACTAAGGGGGAGATAAAAAGAAAAATGTGAGTGGAGAAAGAGTTGTGGAGGAAATGCAAAGACTTGACTTAAATGGTTTGGTTACGTCATCAACTTCCAGATAATCTATGGACGACGAAGACTTCGTGCATTTTGAAAGAATATCTTATATAGTAAGAAGAAAGTAATATAGTGCATGAATCTACAGAAATGCACGTATGGCGAAATAACACTGTAATGAAACACAGAAGAAGAAAAATTGTGATATGTGATTTACGGTAACGCAGTTACAATTTTAAGTTTGTAAAGAAAATACGCGGAGTGCATGGCATAACTATGTTGGTTCACATAAAACGCTACCGATGTGTAATGGCGAAAAAGTTATGTCATTGGAAAAAGGAAGTAAGACAAGTGCGCGTAAGCAGAAAGAAAAGGGCCCCACCATGAAATCACGATTGTTCTCATTTGTTCATAGTTTCGCTGTTATTGGCAGAGAGCATGAGCAGGCACAGTGGCTATTCTAGTATCCAATGATTGGATGCTATAAATATTTCTTAGCAGATGTTTGCGTCGTAATAGGCTCCAGAAGGAGCCCCACGGAAATGTTGACTGCTGAGACCTTCGAACGCAGCCACCGGCCAAGTGGTATTAATGTGCTGTTGATAATGACTGATCAGTGTAAAATGGTTTAGCCATTAAGGAGTTTATGTGAGCATTTGCCAGAAATAAACTTGATTGTCTTTCATTCTGAGGCACACTGATCGCTTTCAAATTTTTCTGACAAATAAGAAATTTGAATATCAACAAGTTCTTGCCATCGGGCTCATTTCTCTCTTGTCTCTCTCTCTCTCTCTCTCTCTCTCTCTCTCTCTCTCTCACACACACACACACACACACACACACGCACACTTTCTATTTTCTCAGAACATTCATGTCTTAATCTGCATTTTAGTTTCCGCAAGTGTTCGAAAAATGTAGGCAATCCATAAATTCGGCGCCACGAAGAGTAAGAGATGAGGTACGGGAAAGAAATGCACATCTTTTAAATTAAAAAGAACACAACGCGAATTATTACTTACATGTTGCCACATTAGAAAAGAAGAAAAATGACCTATGAAAAAACAATACCGAAATCTACGGCTAACTACTGTTATAATACAAGAACGCTCGTCTCCATGGTTATGTGCAAGCAACCACCGGCATCCACGTCTTTCTATAGTCTTCGCCTAATAATAATGGATTACGGCGATTAACAGCGTAGTGCAAAATTAGCCTCTAATCGTTAGGAATTACTCTCGTGCAGTTCCTCTATAGTTTCTCATAATTACTTGTGCCTACAAATTCTGTGAGAGTTTTGAATGTTTGAAAAGAGAACGAACTGTCGGTCACTATTTATTGTCATTGAAGCACCACTAGTAACTTTCACAGACAGTGCCGCATCAAGTTTGTTTTCCAGATTCTGAAAACAGATCTCCCTCCTTGGATGTGATAGTTTCAGCCTCTTTTTTTTTTCTTTTTAAAGCGGCATTGTAAAGAAGCTGCAGCTGTCGTGGAATACTAAGCATTTTCTCAACAGCGCTTACTGGTAGCGAGTTATATTTTGGTAACTATATTTGTGAATGAATGTCTTATTCTCCTTACAGCTTTGCTTGTTAATCAGTATTAAATTAATCAGTGGCGTGATCTACACAGAGCAGGATACTAAATTTAAAAATTTAGAGCTGACAGTACGCAGTGTAAAACAGCTTAAATAAATATATTTAAGATATGACAGGCTGCCTCGGTAGCTGCTATTCCGTGAGCTACTACCGCACACCGGCATGCGTCGTTGGGAGTATTCGTCGATCGTTGCTCTTTTAAAATGGTGATACTGAACGGGAATATTGGAACCGACAAAATGCAGGGAGTCGTATTGGAACACGAACGGCGTCAAGTTACAGTTCTCCAAAATGTTCGCATTTTAGATACTTATGCGTTGTGTAAGGCACTTTACGTTACCGATTGTTCCCGCTTGCTGTGATGATGGCAACAAAATTAAAGCAATCGTCTGGGCGGTATTCACGGAAACGTTCCATATTTAGACTGCGCTATACGATCAGGACCAAACCACGTATCTTAGGGTGTTTGGGCCTCTCTAACATCAAGAAAAACGCTTCTGCTTAATACATTCGGTGCACTGTTTTGATTATTACTGAGGGCTCCAATACTTTCACGGCTCGGCTGTTCACACTTCTGCGTCCACCGAGTCTTGATCCGCCTGTTGACACTAGTCGCCTTAATTTTAAACTACGTCACGTCAGAGAATTTAACCTCGCCTCGAGCGATTTTGGTGCCGATGTACTTCAGTGTTAGTGACACAGACGAGTGTAGTAAGTGTGTTGTGTGCTCTTACAGGTTGTATCAACATCGATTTACCTGCTGTGCACATTTGGCGATCTGGTATTGGCTCCGGAAACAGTTGGCTTTTCTTGCCAGATTTGTCGACACCGCCCAGACCCGCCAGGTTAGCTGAGGGCGCTAATGCGCTGATTCCTGAACTCGGGTAGGCGCGCAGGTCCCGGATCTAATCCGCCCGGCAGATTAACGACGAGGGCCGGTGTGGCAGCCAGCCTGGATGTGGTTTTTAGGCGGTTTTTCACATCCCACTGGGTGAATACCTGGCTGGTCCTATGTCCCGCCTCAGTAACAAGACTCGCACTATTTCATGGCTTACACTAGACGCAGACGGCTGAGATACACTAATTCTCTCCCGGGGGCTACAGGATAGCGACAGGAAGGGCTTCCGGCCAGCCTCTGATTCTAACATCGCCACATCCATACTAACAAGACCGACCCCGCGTTGTAGTCGGACAAAGGCCCATGGAAATGATGATGATGGTGACACCGTCTACACCACTGACGTTGTTCTGCGGCCCAGAACTCTGACTTTCTATCTTTTTCTTTTTTTTTTTTTTTTTTTCGAGAACGAAATATAATACAATAGCGTAATGTGGCTACTTGGTCATTTTGTACACTTTGTGGTCGCTGGTGATGGGGGAGACGATCACTTGTTGCTTCGCCAGTATATGCTAGTGCAGCTGCTTATTGTTCCGCTTTCAGGACGTCTTTTCCAACGTGCTCATCCTGGTTTGACGGACAGGGCATTGGCTGAGACCGGATGCAGATGCTGGGTACTTTCGATGGCATGTTATGTTGCACAACACTCATGTGAGAGACGAATAGATCTACAGTGATGGTTAATGGGTAGTGGAAACGTGACAGTAAGGACGGAATATATATTAAATAGAGAGAGAGAGAGAAACGGAGGCTCGCAGGGTCGAGGCCATTCACGGAAATCTTTTTCTGATTTATGTTCACCTTTTTAGTTATTTGCGCTGCGGATGAACGGAGACGTTCGTCGATGTCTCGTGTTTATTCGTTAAAGAAAAAAAACCGTTCTTTGAAGTAAAATATCGGGAGGTGTGATTAATAATCAAATAAAACTGTACTGTACAAACATCTCAAAAATGAGATCGGCAAGAAGCGCAAAATGGCTAAGTAGAGATGGCTAGAGGACAACTGTAAGGACGTAGATGCGTATATCACTAGGGGTAAGATAGATACTGCCAACAGGAAAATTAGAGATACCTTTGGAGAAAAGAGAACCACTTGCATGAATATCAAGAGCTCAGATGGAAAACCAGTTCCAAGCAAAGAAGGGAAAGCAGAAAGGTGGAAGGAGTATATTGACGTTTTATACAAGGGCGATGTACTTGAGAGTAATATTATGAAAATGGGAGAGGACGTAGATGAAGATGAAATGAGAGATGTGATATTGCGTGAAGAGTTTGACAGAGCACTGAAAGACCTAAGTCGAAACAAGGCCCCGGGAGTAGACAACATTCCATTAGAACTACTGATAGCCTTGGCAGAGCCAGTCATGACAAAACTCTCCCAACAGGTGAACAAGATGTATGAGAAAGGCGAAATACCTTCAAACTTCAAGAAGAATATAATAAATCGAATCCCAGAGAAGATGTGAAAATTACCGAACTATGAGTTTAATAAGCCACGGCTGCAAAATGCTAATCCGAATTCCTTACAGACGAATGGAGAAACAGGTGGAAGCCGCCCTCAGGGAAGATCAGTTTGGATACCGTAGGAATGTTGGAACAGGTGAGACAATACTGACCCTACGTTGTATCTTATAAGATAGGTTAAGGAAAGGCAAACCTACGTTTCTAGCATTTGTAGACCTAGAGAAAGCTTTTACCAATCTTGACTTGAATATTCTCTTTCAAATACTGAAGGTGGCAGGGGTGAAATATAGGGAGCGAAAAGCTATTTACAATTTGTACAGAAACCAGATGGCAGTTATAAGAGTCGAGGGGCATGAAAGAGAAGCAGTGGTTGGGAAGGGAGTGAGACAGGGTTGCAGCCTATCGCCGATGTTATTCAATTGAGTATTGTGCAACCTGTAAAGGAAACAAAAGAAAAATTTTAAGTAGGAATTAAAATCCTTGGAAAAGAAATAAAAACTTTGACATTTGTCGATGACATTGTAATTCTGTCAGAGACAGCAAAAGACTTGGAAGAGCAGTTGAACGCGTTGGACAGTGTCTTGAAAGAAGGATATAACATGGAGATCAACAAAAGCAAAACAAGAATAATGGAATGTAGTCGAATTAAATCAGGTGATGCTGTGAGATTAGGAAATGAGACACTTAAAGTAGTAGATGAGTTTGAAACATCCCCTTAGAAAAATTTATAACTGACAGTGTTGGAAAACCTCTACGTTATTTGATTTTCAAACAGCTGAGCAAAACTGAACGTACTCAGACATTTCTCTATTTACTTATTCTGATCAACACGAAACTGACACACAATTTTTTTTTTAGCGCAACGCAATCTGACTTCCAATAATCCCTACAAAAGAATTGCCCTGACTAACAATAACCTATACCTTTCATGAATCACTTACCCCACAAAAATCTTCGTTACTCAAACTACTGCAATACAGCAAGCGCCAATACTGCCAGCTAAATAAAAGATTCTAACTACTGAAGGCACTAACTACTGATAGGCATAGTTAGCAAACGAAAGATTTTGATGGAGAACAAAAAATGTATTTACCTTAATAGTGTTCAAAAGTTATAATATATATATATATCAATTCATCACATCCGATCTTACAAATTTCCTTTTTCTGACGTACACGCGTCCATATCGCCCGCTCTCAAAACTCTGCCATCTCTCTCCCCAAATCCACCACTGCTGGCGGTTCACCTCCAACTGCGCAACGCTACGATCTGTTCAGATCCAACTGCCCAACACTACAATAGCCAATATTCCAAAAATGCAAACCAGCCACAGACTGCACCCAGCACAGTCAGTGATTTTCATACAGAGCGCTACGTGGCGTTGCCAACATAAACATTTAAACAACCTACTTACACAGCCCCCATGTTCCCCACAAAAAATTTTGCAAATTCCTTTGTGCAGTGCCCAATAAAGGTTTGAATAAATTTTTCCTAATTACAATAACAAAGATATCAAATGCACACACTTATTGATACACTGTTAGCCAAAAGCAAAAACTGTTATCATAAAGACAGTCATGATCATTCATCACAGTAGTAATTACATTGCACAAAGTCTCATCAGTAAAAGAAAATGCACACGGAAGTAGTTGATATCCATGTAGTCTTGAAGAAGTAGTGCTGTCCTTCCAACGGAAAGACAATGCTGGCTCTTGACATGAAGACTGGTAATGGGCCACAATAGAGCAAACCCACAGCGGAGTCAGTCGAAGTTTTGATGAATATTTGTAGGCAGCTCAAAAAAATGGTTCAAATCGCTCTGAGCACTATGCGACTTAACTTCTGAGGTCATCAGTCGCCTAGAACTTAGAACTAATTAAACCTAACTAACCTAAGGACACCATACACATCTATGCCCGAGGCAGGATTCGAACCTGCGACCGTAGCGGTTCCAGACTGTTTTACTCCGGCAAAAAAAAAAAAAAAAATCTAAACCTGTTGTCCCTAAACCCTACTGTTTCGTTCATATACTCTTTCAAAATAATTATTCTTTATTGTACACTACTTTTTTTGCCAAACTTTTTTTATACCTTGTCAATGCATTTCTTCCAAATCATCGCAACTCATCCTCTTATTATAGTCTACCCCCTCTTAAGCTAACTTAAATCTACTGAGCCCAGATGCATAAACTAAGGGACGAGGCAATGCAGCAGCACAAAAAAGTTAACACAAAGAGCAATGACAAAAAAATGCAAACTGGCAAAGCAAGCAGCAGTATATCTAAATTAGCAAAGCAAATGCAACATTACAACTAATGTGAGCCAATGTGCAGCAACAAGAAAAATAAATCAGTATTATAACTGGCTTAGCAGAGTAATACAAAATAACAAGTGTAATAACTTATACCTAAACACGAGAAAGCTCAAGCAGAAAAAATGTCACAGTAAAGATAGGAAATGTCTAACACCTATGCCAGATCTTAACATTAGAGTGATGCATCGCAATAACTTAACTCTACCAAACAGGTTACCAAATCGTTGAAAAAATTATGTATGCAATTCCTGTGAAGGGAAATGTCTATTTGTGCTCCCCTTTTTTAAGAAAGTAGATCATAAAATTATTATATACGGGGCTGTAGACAGAAAACATTTCTATTAGTACAGCTATTAAATTTTATTTTAACCAATGCTGCAGTGCAGCTAGAAACTAGATATTAAACAAAAGGAGCAAATACATATATAAAGGAAGGCATAAAACGTCATTCACTGGCCATATGGCATCTTCTAAGGCAGTAAAAAAAAATCTCTCAACTAGAGAGACAACAGATGTAAAACGTTCCTCATTATTTCATTAGGCATTTCAGTAAATATCAGAAATTACAAGCTCCAAAGTGTAATCATATGTTTTCAAGTATGTGCATGTCGCATTTGCTTTCTACAAAGAAATGTCAATAGCGAGGTTAATGGCCTCTTTTCTTTCTTTTTTTTTTCAGGCAACTGTCGTGCAGCTGGGCGCCTACAGCGCATAACGTCAAGGTCACTTACCTTCCTTACCGAAATATTTATGACTGCAGTTTCCGCTACAGTGACAGTCTCATATAAAAAAAATTTGACAGCTCGAAAAATTACATTAGAAATGTGTAGAAACGAAATCTCATGAATAGCAGTGTTGTGATACATTCATGCATGTACACACATTTCATAACTCTTTAAGTACGATTCCTGGTTCCCAACATCCTTTTCCCAAACCAGTGTCCCTAACCTCTTCTCATTATTCATATACATATAAACACATGATCACATTCCTCGTATAGCATCATCTTATTGATCATCAACATACCTCACGAGCATAATACACATCATTGTCATAATAACATCATCATAACAGATGAATCACATCTCAAAATCTTCACAGCTTCTTTCAATAATTTCAAAACCTAAACAAAAATTCCTCTCTGCTCGTTTCAATAGTGTCAACTACCTCAAACGTACTTCAAAAATCATGATCCCTTACCAAATACAACATTCAAAGCTCTCTTAGTATCACAATAGTTCCAAAAAAATATAAAGAGTTCAGAAAGTACAGACAAAATACAATTTCATGAGTGTGAAATTATGCAGCTGTGTAACTGCGTTAACATTTGTCACTGACGTAATGAAAAAAATATTTGTCTCTCCCCATTAAATGATCAGATAGCTATGTAATTCTGTGTTAAAGAAATATGGTACCGATGTGTAAAGTTGTATAAGCAAATACCATATTAGCTAGGGCTCCTACCGCTTGCCACACGCTTAGTGCACCAAGTAGGCGCGTACCCCCTGAGGATAAATGTAATTATACCCTCTGGTGTTACAGATTACAGCAATGGAATTAATTGTACATGCACTGTAGCGCTAACCTGTGTGTCTTGTTGTAAGATAATCTCTGTCATTACTTAAGGGTAAAAATGTGCCAAGTGTCGTAATTATCGTCGCTCTAAGCAAAGTTCTGTAGAAGTCAATGTACTTATCTTGTAATAAACAAAAGTGAAATGCTATGCCTGCTGCCGTTGGATAATCAGCTGCCAGCAGCAAGTCGTATACTCTTAGCTCATTTATTTGTTACATAGTTTAATTCTTAATTTCTTTGCGAGTTTTTGGGTACTTGCAAAGTTTAATTCATAAACTTCGGGCGTTTTATAGTATTTGAGAGTTGTAGCATCGCGTTTTAGTACCTGAATAGTGTCAAATCGCGTAGTCTCCTTCTGCCGCCGAGCAATGTATCAGCAGTGCGCAAGCAGCAGCAAGTGGCTTATTTAGCGATCATATAAGTGTAGTAGTCAAGTTGAAAATTTGTTTGAGTGTTCTTAGCGCACTTGTTTAGTTAAATCCGTCAAAACATTGTGTAGTTTCATAATTAGCAGGGGCAGATTTGCATTTTAATATCTGTGACGTGTCAAGTCGCGTAGTCGTCTGTCATTTGTTTATTTCTTTCGAATAGTCTTTGTACGTTACTGAGAGAACAGTTAGCCTTATGCCGCAGAGCAGTGTGTCAACAGTGCGCAAGTAGCAGCATTACTGCATTTACTAGGCAATCTTGTATTTTAATAACCGTTTAACTTTTGTGTCGAATTGCTTGTGCTCTCTGTAGATTAGTTCAGACGTTCTTTGCACAACAGTATTTAGCATGGATAGGGACTGCGACTGCTGTGTTCGGATGCGGCCTGAGTTGGCGTCCCTTCACTCCCAGCTTCAGGCAGTGTTGGCTTCGGTCACACAGCTTGAGGCTGTTGCCAATGGGCATCACTGCGGGGGTCTGGACAGGGGTTTGTCAGAGACGGCCAGCTCGTCCCACACATCCCCTGATTGGACTACGGCTGTGGCTGACCAGGATACTGCTCACATTGAGGCTGACCCCTCACCTGTGGTAGAGCGGGAGGTCGTCTCGAGGTGTGGCAGGGGGTGAAAGACATTCCAGAGGGCTGAATGGAAGGCCTCTCCAGTTTGTCTGAAGAACTGGTTTCAATCTCTATCTCCAGCTGATACTGATCTTCGGTCGGACATGGCTGCTTGTCCTGTTCCAGAGGTTGCCCTTCAGTCTGCAAGATCCGGGGGGTCGCAGAGGGTGGGCTTGCTGGTAGTTGGGAGCTCCAACATCAGGTGCATAATGGGGCCCCTTAGGGATATGGCTGCAAGGGAGGGGAAGAAAACCAATGTGCACTCCGTGTGCATACCAGGGGGAGTCATTCCAGATGTGGAAAGGGTCCCTCCAGATGCCATGAAGGGTACAGGTTGCACCCACCTGCAGGTGGTCGCTCATGTCGGCACCAGTGATGTGTGTCGCTATGGATCAGAGGAAATCCTCTCTGGCTTCCGGCGGCTATCTGATTTGGTGAAGACTGCTAGTCTCGCTAGCGGGATGAAAGCAGAGCTCACCATCTGCAGCATCGTCGACAGGACTGACTGCGGACCTTTGGTACAGAGTCAAGTGGAGGGTCTGAATCAGAGGCTGAGACGCCTCTGCGACCGTGTGGGCTGCAGATTCCTCGACTTGTGCCATAGGGTGGTGGGGTTTCGGGTTCCGCTGGATAGGTTAGGAGTCCACTACACACAGCAAGTGGCTACATGGGTAGCAGGGGTTGTGTGGCGTGGACTGGGCGGTGTTTTAGGTTAGATGGCTTCGGGCAAGTACAGAAAGGGCATCAGCCTCAAAGGATACGGGGCAAAGTGAGGACATGCGGGGATCAAGCAGCAATCGGTATTGTAACTGTAAACTGTCGAAGCTGCATTGGTAAAGTACCGGAACCTCAAGCGCTGATAGAAACCGCCGAAGCTGAAATCGTTATAGGTACTGCAAGCTGTCTGAAGCCAGAGATAAATTCTGCCGAAATTTTTACAAAGGCACAGACAGTGTTTAGAAAGGATAGATTGCATGCAAATGGTGGTGGCGTGTTTTTCGCTGTTAGTAGTAGTTTATCCTGTAGTGAAATAGAAGTGGATAGTTCCTAAAAATCATTATGGGTGCAGGTTATACTCAACAACCGAGCTAGGTTAATAATTGGCTCCTTTTACTGACCTCCCGACTCAGCAGCATTAGTGACAGAACAACTGAGAAAAAATCTGGAATACATTTCACATAAACATCCTCAGCATGCTATAGTCTTAGGTGGAGATTTCAATTTACCAGATATAGACTGGGACACTCAGATGTTTAGGATGGGTGGTAGGGACAGAGCATCGAGTACATTATGCTGAGTCCACTATCCGAAAATTACCTTAAACAATTAAACAGAGAACCGACTCGTGGAGATAATATCTTGGACCTACTGATAACAAACACCCGAACTTTTCGACTCTGTAAGCGCAGAGCAGGGAATCAGTTCTCATAAGGCCGTTGCAGCATCACTGAATATCGAAGTAAATAGGAATATAAAAAAGGGAGGAAGGTTTATCTGTTTAGCAAGAGTAATAGGAGGCAGATTTTAGACTACCTAACAGATCAAAACGATAATTTCAGTTCCGACACTGACAATGTTGAGTGTTTATGGAAAAGTTCAAAGCAATCGTAAAATGCGTTTTAGACAGGTTGTAAGTAGGCTGTATATGTTTTCTTATTGGCAACGTTACGTAGCGCTCTGTATGAAAATCACTGGCTGTGCTGTGTGCAGTCTGTGGCTAGTTTGCATTGTTGTCTGCCATTGTAGTGTTGGGCAGCGGCAGCTGGATGTGAACAGCGCGTAGCGTTGCGCAGTTGGAGGTGAGCCGCCAGCAGTGGTGGATGTGGGGAGAGAAATGGCGGAGTTTTGAAATTTGTAAGACTGGATGTCATGAACTGCTATGTATATTATGATTTTTCAACAATATTAAGGTAAATACATTGTTTGTTCTCTATTAAAATCTTTCATTTGCTAACTATGCCTATCAGTAGTTGGTGCCTTCCGTAGTTTGAATCTTTTATTTAGTGGCGCTCGCTGTATTGCAGTAGTTCGAGTAACGAAGATTTTTGTGAGGTAAGTGATTTGTGAAATGCATAGGTTAATTTATTCAGGGCCATTCGCTTGTAGGGATTACTGAAAGTCAGATTGCGTTGCGCTAAAAAAATATTGAGTGTCAGTTTAAGCACAGTCATTTATAATTTTTCTAAGGGGACGTTTCATATGGCGACCCTGCCAGGATTCGAACCTGGAATCTTCTGATTTTTTCTTGTAGTTTGTGTAATTAGTGTAGCTTTCGTTTATTGCTAGTGTGTAATATAGAGAGAATTTCCTTTGTAGTTGTAGTTTTTCATTGTCGTACACAATTGTGGCATGCATGTAGATTTTCACCAAGTATTTCGCAGCTGTGCTTGCAATTAATTAGATATTATTTTCAATGCTTTGTTAATGTGTTTTGTTATTTTGCTCTTCAAATTGTGCTTTTCTGTGTTGTCGTGTGAAATATTGTGACAATAATGGCGTGTGAAAAACGTAATACTAGGCTTCAAAGTAAACAGAGAAATGACAGTGAAGACGAAAGCAGTGTGTTAGCGCCGCAGAGTAATGAATTAACTAATGTTCAAAGTAGTAATTTGGTAACTGTGCATAGGGAAATGGAGTGGGCTGCAAATAATGGTGTAGGCAGCGAAACAATTAGTGAACAGGGAAGCATTATCGATCGATCGGTCGGCAACAGCTCGCCTCAGGAATCCGAAATGACAGAACACAATATTCTAAATACTGTAGACTCAGGTTTTGGGTCCTCACCGTTTTCTCAAATGAGTCAAGACACATTTTCTGCTTGTCAAAATGTGAATGTTGCCGGTGCAAATGCACTGCCGAAAAGCGTAGAGGAACAGATTCCAGACACTAATGCATTGTTATTACAGCTAATGCAACAAATAGAACAAAATCAGAGATAAACACAGCAAAAGCTTCAAAAGGTAGACACAATGAAACAACACTAGAGACAAACACAGCAACAGTTAGACGCAATGGAACAAAATCTTCACACCGCGCTTGAACAAACACATGAAGATTTAACTACTGAGTTACGTAACATTGAATCGAAATGTCAAAAAGTCTGTAATGACGTAAAAACACAAATTTGTGAGCATTTCCAACCTATTTTTTCGCGTCATGAAAATGCATTACAGAATCACGAAGCAGCCATAAAAGAACTGCAAACTATTGTTCATGAAAATCACGACACCTTGCAAGCTAAAATTGACTCAGTTGCATCTACCGATTCGGTTACGCAACTTGCAAAAACTCAGGAAAACTTAAAGGACACAGTAGATACGACTTCAACACAAATGGACACTCTGAAACTTGGTTCAGAAAAACACACAGAGGAAATAATTTCACTATCGGATAAAGTAGCCGAACTTTCAGATCAGTTCACTAACTCATCTACAAAGGTAGATGATGATCTGAATGACACAAGACCTGTAGCCTTCACGGACACTGAAGAGTATGAACAAATTAGAAAATTCAAATAAAATCAAAATCAAATCAATACACAGTACAAAAGAGAAATCCGGGAAGTACAAGATCAGTTGGCACAAGTAATACAAGAATTACGTATTTCAGAGGACACTCGCGCTCCAGTATGGGAAGAGGGACATAGAAATACGGAACAACCACAAAACAATAACACAGGACATTTCGGAAATTATGAAAGAAATTGGCAAGGTGCACCGAATTTTGAAATGGAACCGCCGAAAAGACGTAACAATGACCGATATGCGACTCGCCGACATGATGATTTTGACTATAAGCTGTTCATTACTACATGTAAATTTAAAACATTTAAGAATTCTGGCAACGACATTCATCCACAAGCGTGGTTCCATCAATTCTCTCATTGTTTTCCTCCCAACTTGTCATTAGAGCACAGATTAGAATTTATGTGTGGCTATTTAGAGAATGAACCAGCTGTAACAATGTGATCAGTCATTCACGATTGTCACAGTGAAGGAGAATTTTGTCATGCCTTCCTCTCAGCATATTGGTCTCAAGCTACACAAGACCGAGTAAAACGTAGCATCATAATGATGAAACATTTCGAACAATCTGAATTTTCCAGTCTTGTGAAATATTTTGAAGACATGTTGCACAAGAATGAGTACCTGTCAAACCCATACAGCCCCTCAGAACTCATCCGCATTTCCTTAATCAAATTACCTGAACATTTACGACATATTATTTTGGCAGGACGTTGCAAAGACGACATTGAAGCTTTTCAGTGACTCTTACAAGAAATACAAATTGACACTGACAATCGCGGAACGCGAAAACATGAAAACAACAATTACAGGTCACATCCGTCACATTTCCGTGATGACAGAAATAATAAATGGACACGACAAGGCTATTCTCACAACACAAATCGTGACCAAAACAGACACCACCCTTATGACAACCGCTGGCAGAATAATAGTTACAGAGAAAGATCGCATTTCCGTAGTAATGAATATGACAGAGATAACCATAGAAACAGACAATATGGTAACCAGAACTATTATTATCAAGGGAGACAGAATAATTTCAGACGCAACAGTTCTGCGCGCAGTTACGATTCTGGGAGAAATTCTCCACCACATGACCGACAAACAAGAAACTATGTAAACTACCAACAAAACGACAGACCTGAATTCCATCAGAACTGGCGGGATTCAAACAGAGCAGGGCACTCTTGACAAGGTGAATTTGTAGAAGTTAGGTCTCCTAATCCCAATAATGACGCACCCCAACAAAGAGACAGACAATGACTCGCACCGCAGGCAGCCACGTGCGCCGGCTGGCTCAGGGAAAAATTACATAGACGCTAACCTTGAGAAAAAATTTAGCATTCCTTACCGACGTATACTGGATGATAATTGCATTCAAGTTGAAAGGGTAAAAGATTGCACCACATTTCACATGTAAAACCGTTTATTGAGAGACAATCTGCTTTTTAACTTTGTCTTTGCCATAAAACTTTTCACTTCACATTACTAGTACTCTTTGTCACACTTAGAAACTGTTAACATGCAACAATGTTTGAAGTTAACTATCCAGTCAAGAGCCAAGAGAACTTATTTAAACAGAAATTACGAATGCATTGTTATAGTGAACAGACGATGCAGTGTTATTGTGTGTGTACATTCTTGCTTGTTAGTTGCACGATTATGTAACGACTATAAGACTTACATACTTGGAACATATACAGGTACTGCTAATGAGATTTTAATGCAACATTTTGGTTTACTTGAAAATACATTCTGGATTTAAAGTACTTTCTGAGAGATACCAGATGACACAGTGGTTAGTTTATGTGACAGCTACACGATTTTATCACGACGCTACTAATGAGTGACAATTTACAATGTTGCTTTTGCGGTGTTTCTGTTTTATATCTGCACAGTTTTTCTGAATTATTCTGGAAAATAAAACATGTTTTAGTAGTAACTTTTGTGGTATAGCTACAATGAGACAGCCTTTTCCGTAGCACAACAATAAGTTACAGCACAGTACTTTCTTCATCACGGCAATAAGCGTAATAACTAAGATATCTATACGCAAAGTATTTCACGTTTGTTTATCATGAGGTAAGTACATAGACGTCTGCAGAACTTAGCTTTCGGAGGACAATAACTACGACACTTCCACAGAGATTATCTTACAACAAGACGCACAGTTTAGTGCTACAGGACACGTATTTGAGTGATTAATTTTGCACTTAAATCATTTATTTTTAAAGATATTTGAAGTACGATGATACAAAGTTTTTCCGTGATACATTTCATTCCATTGCAATAATCTGTAACACCTGAGGGTATAATTACATTAATCCTCAGGGGGGTATACGCTTACTTTGTGTACCATGTGTTTGGCAAGCACAAGGAGCCCCAGCTAATATGGTATTTGCTTATACAACTTTACACATCGGTACCATATTTCTCTAACACACAAATTACACAGCTATCTGATCATTTAACTGAGAGAGACAAACATTTTTTTTTACTACATCAGTGACAGATGTTTATGTAATTACACAGTTGGATAACTTCACACTTATGAAATTGTATTTTGTATGTACTTTGTGAACTGTTCATATTTTTTCAGAACCATTGTGATACTATGAGAGCTTTGAATGATGTATTTGGTATGGGGTCATGATTTTTCAAGTACGTTGGAGGTAGATGACACTATTGAAATGAGCAGAGAATTTTTTTATTTTTTGACATTATTGCAGAAAGCTACGCCTTTTTTGAGATTTGGCTGAGGTTTTATGATGTTATGATGACGATGTGTATTACGCTGTTGCGGTATGTTTATGATCAATAAGCTGATGCTATATGAGGAATTTGATTATGCTACGTATTTATTATGATGAAATATTGAAGAAGTGTTGACGAATATGTATATGTGTAATAAGGTAATGAATAATGAGTAGTGGTTAGGGACTCTGAATTGTGAAAAAGGATGTTGGAAACCAAGAATCGTACTTTAAGAGTTATGAAATGTGTGTAAATGCGTGAATGTACCACAATGCCGACGAAAATTTTTTGGACACTGTTATATTTGCAGGATTTTGTTTCTAGAGATTTGTAACGCAAATTCTAGACCTGTGAAATTTTGTATATGAGACTGTCACTGTAGTGCAAACTGGTGTTATAAATATTTTGGTAAGAAAGTTAAGTGACCACCTGCACGTAATGCGTCGTGGGCACCCAGCTGCCCGACAATCGCCTGGAAAAAAGCCATTTGTGTGTGCCTTTCAGAGGCACAGGTGAAGAAAAAAAAAAAAAAAAGAGGCCATTATCCTCGCTATTGACATTCCTTTGTAGAAAGCATCTCCAATACCACACGCTCATTACTTGGAAACATATTGTACTTTGTGCTACTTACTGAAATGCTTATGAACTGATGGGAAATATTCGTACATCTGCACACCTGATTAGGACAAGTGTCTTTCTACGAGAGTTGAGAGAATTTCTACTAACTTATGAAATGCCACATGACTATTGAATGATATTTTTATGCTTTGTACATAGTTGCTTATTTCATTTGATATCTGTTTTCCAGCTGTCTTGCAGCATTGGTTTTATAAAATAAAATTAAATGCATTTGCTAATGTGAACACTTTCTGTCAACAGATCTATTAAATAATTACTTTATGATCCACATTCTTCGAAAAAGGAGCTCTTGGAATGGAAAGAACAATAAGAAAGTACTAATAACAGTAACTGCATATTTAATTTTCTTTTCAAGTACTTGGTAATTTTTTGTAGAATTAGTTTTTGTGGTGCACCACTTTAATGACATAGATATTAAGATGTGAACAGACATTTCCCTTATCTGCATTGTTGTCTGTAGTGTACTATTTTTTCTGCTTGAGCTTTGTCATGTTTAGGTATAAGTTATTGCATTTTCTGCTGCTGCTTGCGAGGCAAAGTGCTACTAAATTTCACTTTACATTACTGTGTTAGCCAGTTTTACTACGAATTTATTTTTCTTGTTTGCTGTGCATTGCCTTATATTAGTTGTAATATTGCAATTGCTTTGCTAATTTCTATAATGCTGCTTGCTTTGCAAATCTGCATTTTTTGTCATTGATGTTTGTGTTAATTGTTTTGTGCTGCTGCATTGACTCGTCCCTTAGTTTAGCATCTGAGCTCAGTAGATTTAAGTTAGCTCAAGATGGGGTAGACTATATAAGAGAATGAGTTGCGATGAATTGGAAGAAACGCATTGAGAAGTTATACGAAAAAAGTACAGAAAGCAGGTATAGATAGGACTTTTTGGAAATAGTGAAGAACGAAGGGAGTTCTCCGAGAAGTAAAGAAAGTTTTGTTTGCAAAACACTGCAGTAAAACAAACCCTGTCCTTTCCTTGTGTTATCCTACTATGTGTTTGTGTACCCTTGGGTATTTGTGTTCTTCCTGTCATTATGTGTTCATCTCATGAGAGTTACGTTGTAGAATTTTTGTAATAATATGTTATTTACTTTGTAAAGATGTTTGGACATTATTTATTCTGTTTTGTTTTAATGCTCGTGTGTGAAGTTGATGTTTCAAAAGTTATTCTGATGTTTTATGTATGAACTTATGTCATAATTCCTGTAACACTGATGTATATGTTATTTCGATTCTTTTGTAAGGCTTGTACTAAAAATGTTATCTGTACTGTTATGTTCTTTAATGATGTATTTTTTACCTTTGTAATTGTATTCTTATGTTATAAAATTGTAATTAACACCAGTTCATCAAATTAAGTAACTTGTAAGTTCCATTTCACTGCACACGTTTCTGTTGGTCATAGTACACGGACAATATGTGAGAAGTAGGGACTGTTATTGTTTGCACGTGCGTTAATAATTCAGCAAGGGACTGGATAACAGCACTGCTGGTTCTAAGGACAATTCCAAACACTTTGTGAGTGCACAAGTGGTGGTTATGGACTTGCTATATTATCCGCAAGACTCTTCAATGGTGATTGTGCACCAGCACAGTCACAACAGATGGCTGCTGGTCATCTCTACAAGGACTACAGTGGGTCTGCATCTTTGATGACCCACCAATACCATTATTTCTACAAGGACTACAGTGGGTTTACACCTTTGCTGACTCAACAGTACCATTATTTCTACAAGGAGTGCAGTTGGTCTGCACCTCTGGTGGCCCACCAGTACCTTAATCTCTACCAGGACTACAGTGGGTCTACTCTGTGATGACCTACCTAACAATATTCTTCAGAACTGCGACTGGCTCTGCTGTGGGTTTGCTTTGTTGTGGCCCATTACCTGTCTGCATGTCAAGAGTCAGCACTGTCTTTCTGTTGGAAGGACAACACTACTTCTTCAAGACTGCATGGAAATCCACTACTTCCATGTGCATTTTCTTTTACTGCTCAGACTTTGAGAAAAACACCGCATTTTTACTGTGATGAATGATCAGGACTGTCTTTATGGACTGTGAGAAAATTTTAGCTTTTGACCAACATTGTATCAATAAGTGTGTGCATTTGATATCTTTGTTATTGTAATTATGAAAAATTTTATCAAATCATTATTGGCCACTGCCCGAAACAATTTGTAAAATGTTTTGTGGGGTGCATGGGGGCTATGTAAGTAGGCTGTTTATGTTTTCTTATTGGCAACGTTACGTAGCGCTCTGTATGAAAATCACTGGCTGTGCTGTGTGCAGTCTGTGGCTAGTTTGCATTGTTGTCTGCCATTGTAGTGTTGGGCAGCGACAGCTGGATGTGAACAGCGCGTAGCGTTGCGCAGTTGGAGGTGAGCCGCCAGCAGTGGTGGATGTGGGGAGAGAAATGGCGGAGTTTTGAAATTTGTAACACTGGATGTCATGAACTGCTATATATATTATGACCTTTGAACACTATTAAGGTAAATACGTTGTTTGTTCTCTATAAAAATCTTTCATTTGCTAACTATGCCTATCAGTAGTTAGTGCCTTCCGTAGTTTGAATCTTTTATTTAGCTGGCAGTAGTGGCGCTCGCTGTATTGCAGTAGTTCGAGTAACGAAGATTTTTGTGAGGTGATTTGTGAAACGCATAGGTTAATTTAGTCAGGGCCATTCTCTTGTAGGGATTACTGAAAGTCAGATTGCGTTGCGCTAAAAAAATATTGTGTGTCAGTTTAAGCACAGCCATTTATAATTTTTATAAGGGGACGTTTCAAGGTACGTGCCGAGTAAAACTGTGAGGGACGGGAAAAACCCACCGTGGTTCAACAACAAAGATAGGAAACTACTGAGAAAGCAAAGAGAGCTTCACTGCAAATTTAAACGCAGCCAGAACCTCTCAGACAAACAGAAGCTAAACGATGTCAAAGTTAGCAGAAGGAGGACTATGCGTGATGCGTTCAATGAATTCGAATGTAAAATTCTATATACCGACTTGACAGAAAATCCTAGGAAGTTCTGGTCTTAAGTTAAATCAGTAAGTGGCTCGAAACAGCATATCCAGACACTCTGGAATGATGATGGCATTGAAACAGAGGATGACACGCGTAAAGCTGAAATACTAAACACATTTTTCCAAAGCTGTTTCACAGAGGAAGACCGCGCTGCAGTTCCTTCTCTAAATCCTCGCACGAAAAAAAAAATGGCTGACATCGAAATAAGTGTCCAAGAAATAGAAAAGCAACTGAAATCACTCAACACAGGAAAGTCCACTGGACCTGACGGGATACCAATTCGATTCTACACAGAGTACGCGAAAGAACTTGCCCCCCCCCCCCCCCCCCTCTAACACCCGTGTACCGCAAGTCTCTAGAGGAACGGAAGGTTCCAAATGATTGGAAAAGAGCACAGGTAGTCCCAGTTTTCGAGAAGGGTCGTAGAGCAGATGCGCAAAACTAAAGGCCTATATCTCTGACATCGATCTGTTGTAGAATTTTTGGAACATGTTTTTTGCCCGCGTATCATGTCATTTCTGGAAACCCTGAATCTACTCTGTAGGAATCAACATGGATTCCGGAAACAGCGATCGTGTGAGACCCAACTCGCTTTATTTGTTCATGTGACCCACAAAATATTAGATACAGACTCCCAGGTAGATGCCATTTTCCTTGACTTCCGGAAGGCGTTCGATACAGTTCCGCACTGTCGCCTGATAAACAAAGTAAGAGCCTACGGAATATCAGACCAGCTGTGTGGCTGGATTAAAAAGTTTTTAGCAAACAGAACACAGCATTTGTTCTCAATGGAGAGACGTCTACAGACGTTAAAGTAACCTCTGGCGTGCTACAGGGGAGTGTTATGGGACCATTGCTTTTCACAATATATATAAATGACCAAGTAGATAGTGTCGGAAGTTCCATGCGGCTTTTCGTGGATGATGCTGTAGTATACAGAGAAGTTGCAACATTAGAAAATTGCAGCGAAATGCAGGAAGATCTGCAGCGGATAGGCACTTGGTGCAGGGAGTGGCAACTGACCCTTAACATAGATAAATGTAATGTATTGCGAATACATAGAAAGAAGGATCTTTTATTGTATGATTATATGATAGCGGAACAAACACTGGTAGCAGTTACTTCTACAAAATATTTGGGAGTATGCGTACCGAACGATTTAAAGTGGAATGATTATATAAAATTAATTGTTGGTAAGGCGGGTGCCAGGTTGAGATTCGTTGGGGAGTCCTTAGAAAATGAAGTCCATCAACAAAGGAGGTGGCTTACAAAACACTCCTTCGACCTATACTTGAGTATTGCTCATCAGTGTTGGATCCATACTAGGTCTGGTTGACAGAGGAGATAGAGAAGATCCAAAGAAGAGCGGCGCGTTTCGTCAAAGGGTTATTTAGTAAGCGTGATAGCGTTACGGAGATGTTTAGCAAACTCAAGTGGCAGACGCTGCAAGAGTGGCGCTCTGCATCGCGGTGTAGCTTGCTATCCAGGTTTCGAGAGCGTGCGTTTCTGGATGAGGTATCGAATATATTGCTTCCCCCTACTTGTACCTCCCGAGGAGATCAAGAATGTAAAAGTAGTGAGATTCGAGCGCGCACGGAGGCTTTCCGGCAGTCGTTCTTCCCGCGAACCATACGCGACTGGAACTGGAAAGGGAGGTAATGTCAGTGGCACGTAAAGTGCCCTCCGCCACACACCGTTGGGTGGCTTGCGGAGTATAAATGTAGATGTACATATCGTGGTTATTACGTACATTACCATGATCAAGAAAGTACTATACTGTAACGTATTGTTGTGCTACGGTAAAGGCTGTCTCAATTTAGCTATACCACAAAAGTTACTACCAATTCATGTTTTACTTTCCAGAAGAATTCAGAAAAACTGTGTAGATATAAAACAAATACAGCGCAAAAGCAATAATATAAATTGTGTCACTGATTAGTAGCATCGTGATGTAATCGTGTTAGCTGTCAAATAAATTAACCACTGTCATCTGGTATCGCTCAGAAAGTACTTTAAATCCATAATGTATTTTCAAGTAAACCAACATGTTGCATTAAAATCTCATAAGCAATACCAGTATACGTTCTAAGTATGTAAGCCTTATAGTCGTTACGTAATCGTGCAACGAACAAACAAGAATGTACATACAATAACACTGTGTCGTCTGTCCACTACAAAAATGCATTTGTAATTACTGTCTAAATAAGTTCCCTAGGTTCTTGACTGGATAGTTAACTTTAAAACATTGTTGCATATTAACAGTTTCTAAGTGTGGCAAAGCATACTAATAATGTGAAGTGAAAGATTTTATGGCAAAGACTAGGTTAAAAAGCAGATTATCTCTCAATAATCGGTTTTACGTATGAAATGTGGGGCAATCCTTTACTCTTCCTAGTATGCAGAGTTTCAGCTTCAACGCAATTATCAAGTGGTATACGTCGGATTCTGTAAGGTCCATTGTGGTGGTGGTGGTTGTTGGGATGTTTAAGGGGGACTAAACAGAAGGTCCATTGTAAATCAGAAAGAATTTGTGACTCAAGTGTTTCTTATGTGACAATGAATGAGCTTTAATGATAACTTTCTGACCGATATATAGTTTCTTTGCATTTGCTTTACCGTGTAGTTTCCTTCTTCTGTCTACAGCAGAATTTATATTTTTAATAGCCAAATCAATTATGTCTTTGTGTCGAAGTTTACGTATATTCGGGAAAGGCACAAGCTCTCTGATTCTGTTTGGTGGTTCTTCATCCTTCAGTACAAGAATAGGTGGTAAAGCAGTGGAGTCATGAGGCATTTCATTGAGCACGTTTTGAAATAAGTGTAAATATCTGTCCCAACATTGATGCTTTCTGTGACAATAAAGTCTGTTCAGACGGGTTACAATGTGCTGAGTACAATGAAATAAAAACAGTTTTAATTTTATGATCCCGAAGCATGCGTGACCAGACAGCAGATCTGAATTGCAGTCCGTTTTCTGAAATGACTTTAGTAATGTGTCCAACTTCACGTAAGAAATTTTTAACAAAGGCGTTGGATACAGACCGTCCAGTGGCTTTACGTAACGGAGTGAGCACGATGTGAGATGGTAGATGGTTTAGCTTTTTGACAAAGTTTACAAATAGAATTCTCTTTTCCATATTGGTAAAATAACAAGTCGTCCGGAGAATATGAAAACATTTTCGTGGACCAAAATGTGCGTAGCTGAAATGAATGTACCAGATGAACGTATTAACAAAATTGTCAGGAATGCAAAGTACCCATAGATAGTCATCAACAGTGCAACGTTTGAAAAGTATGTTGTTTCCAACTAGATAATAATGCCGAATCTGCGCGTTTGTCCTTTCATGCCATTTGCTTTTGGGGTCTTTCCAAATTGGATCCTTATCTTGTTCATGAGCAATGTCCTTTAATGATGTGGTGATGAAGTTTTCAAAGGCGACTTTCTGAATGTAAAGAATACTCAATTTTTTTTCGAGGTTGCCTTCTGTGTTACTTTTCTCAAGCCCAGCCGGTGCACGTGATAGTGCGTCTGCAACAATGTTCTCCTTTCCGGGGATGTAGACTATTGTGAAGCGGAATTCTTGCAGCAACAATGCCCAACGTTTTAACCTGATTTAAATTTTGAAGACATAAGAAATTGTAATGCACGATGATCACTGTATACTTTTACGTTCTTACCAGAAAGAAAGAAACGGAATTTGTTAAATGCCCAAACGATAGCTAAAGCTTATAATTCAGTAACGGAATAATTTTTTTCAGATTTTGTTAGTAGTGTCATTTTCTACGTCTTCTTGAAATAAATGGGCACCAAGACCAACTTTAGAGGAATCCGTGCTAAGACACAAATCTTGTGACAGATCTGGATGAGCTAGTATTGGCGCGTTAAGTAGCGCTTCTTTCAAAGAAGTCAATTCCAATTGTGCCTGTTTGTCCCAGTTCCAAATAGTATTTTTGCCAGTGAGTGAACGAAGTTTTGGTTTAACTAGAATTTGCATATTCAGAAAACGACGGTAAAAATTTACGAGACCTAGAAAACTGCGGACTTGTTTTTTGTGGATGGAACTGGAATGACTCTGATTGCTTCTAACTTTTCAGGATCCGGCTGAATGCCTTCAGAAGAAATAACATGTCCCAAAAACTTAAGCTTTGACCTACCGAATTCAGACTTTTCCAGGTTAACTGTAATTCCAGATTCTGCAAAAATACGCAACATACTGTTGAGGATGCGATTATGTTGTTTCCATGAGGCTTCTGCTATTAGAATATCGTCCACATATAAGGTGATGTGACGTTTCAAGAACTCAGATAATATGGAATTTAGCCCACGAATGAATGCTGCCGAAGAAATGTTCAAACCAAAAGGAAGTTTCCGAAATTGATAACAAACGCCGAAACTGAGAAAAGCTGTGTAATTTCTACATTCTGGATAAAGTTCGATCTGATAAAAGCTGAATCTGAGATCAATACAGGGCAACACTTTTACACCATTAAAATTTTGAAGAATTTCTTCCAACGTTTTCGGCCTGTCTCTTTTTTCAGGAATGATGATAGTATTGATTTATCTCGAATCTAAGACAAGCCTGATCGATCCATTTTTCTCCTCAACAACATGTAATGGATTATTGTATGAGCTTACTGCAGGCTCAATAATGCCCTCGTCAAGCATAGATAGTGTTTCTGTTCTAACACGGTCCCTATAATGTGAAGGAATTACGTATGGTCTAACACAAAATTTAGTATGTTCACGAACACGAAGTTGGTATTGAAATCCCTTGATTGTTCCTGTTTTGTGAGTAAAAACTGTGGTATGTGCTTGTAATATCTCAAAACGATCCTGCCTATCAGTATCATTACAATTCTCAATTGTTTGAATTTTATTCTGAATTAACTCATTAGTATCATATATGCCGTCGATATCATCCCTGTCAATACTTGCAGAGTGATTGTTAGTGTCAGGGTCCGTGGAAAATTCCTAACTGTAGTCTAACAGGAGGTAAAGTCGATTAATTCCCTCGTCATGGTTTGAGAGCCAATCAACAAATTTCAAAGCTATTGACTTACCTTCTTTCTCTCAACTTATTTCAGCATCGTGAAAGTTTAAGATTGCTCTGTATTCATTCAAAAGTCTACTCCCAATATAATTTCTGTTGACAATAATGGAACGATAAGAAAGTTCATAGAGAAACTGTGGCTTTGACAAAAGAATTCTAAGTTGGTTTGTTGGCGTACATCTACACTTTTTCCAAAGATTGCACCTTGTAATTTAATCTTACGTAACGGAAGTGTGGGGCAATCGTTCGATTTGCTGCATTTGCTAAAGGCTGTTTCACTAATTACTGAAATGGGACTGTCAGAGTCAAGTACTGCGGTTTATAATACAAAATTTTGTTTGCAGTGTCTGGATTATTTTTTTATTTTTCACATAACTATTTTTATGTTATTATTGTCCTTTTTTTACGTTCTGACGATTATGTGAACCCGTTATACACTGAATGGTTGACGTGAGGTAGAGGGAGAAGAGGTAAGCGGAGCATCTTCGTATTTAAGCGTATGCCCATCACTTGCTGGCACCAGTTGACATCACAGCAGCTCAGAAAAGTGCTCCACCTACCATCTTCGAAGGATGCCATGGGTACAAGAAGTCGTATAGTATTTTATCCTTATAAGCATTTTGTCGTAATTTATTGTCAATCTAGTAAGGTTTCTATTACTTTCTAAATTAAATTACAGATCTGATGATGGTCATGTGATATGGCCGAAACCGGTCACCTATGTTCTTGTAGCATACGTGGTACGGCCTACACATAAACAAAACTGACAACGAAAACTGGTACAGATGATTCATGTACGTATAGAAAGTAGATCTCGTGCCACCCATTGTCAAATACTTGTTGCCACGGGTAGGAGAAGTAGGTATTTTTTAGGATAAATCGAGACAACAGGTTCCGAGCCTAAAAAGTATCTCCAACAGTATAAAAAAATCTGAGACAGTCGCTCACAATATAGATTGTGACCCCTCCCTCCTCCCACACACACATGAGACACATACTACATGTCATAAAGAAAAATAAACCATTGGAACAAGCAACATGGGACATTTCGCACACTTTACAACCCTTCACCGAAACTTTCAATCAGTAAAAAATAAAATACAACAATCTGAAATTCAGCTCCAATCTCTGAACTGTACAGTAGTTTGTGCTACTGAGCACTGGTGTACAGAGACAGAACCCTGACATGTAGTAATATCATTGAACGAAAGGACAGACTCTTATTTTTGGACTGCTTCAAATGGCAGAGGATAATGCATTTGTATTAGAAAAGGAGGACAGTTCAAGTCAAGACATAAACTTAGTACAGTAAGTGAAGACAAACACTTAGAAATATCAGCTACTGAAATAACAAGGTTTCTGATCATCTAGAAATTAATTTTTTGTGTTTGTTTCGATCTCATAGTGGTAGTGTGGATACTTTTTCTATAAATTAGCGAAGTTCTGGATAAAAACTCAAGTACAAAAGTCAACATGACTATCTGTACGGACATAAACACGAATATCACAGAGGAAACTAGTAGTGCCCTCACAAAATCCTTCAGAGTTTTGACATGTCCTTGTTGGTCAATAGTGCAACAAGGGTAACTTCAATGACTGTCACAGTTATTGGCCATGTGGCCACAAATATCGAGAGAGAAAAGAGTGATGCAGCTGTAATATATCTTGGACTATCAGCCTATATCTGCCAAATAACAACATTACATTTGAGTATTGAAAAATTACCTAAACTGCAAGCTTAATAAGGACATTTATCGGAAATCAAAATACAAGATTTTTCTAATGAACTTGCAAACCAGAGTTTTGAAGTTCTCAACATTATTTAATTTCAACTTTGACGAGACGTTTCCAAAAGTACCCACATCAGTATAATGTCTCACAAAAACAGATGAATAACAGCGGGTATTAAGAAGTTCTCCCAATCCCCTATGTACTGCAGTTCAACAGTAAATATTCGTAATGAGCCTTATGGGAATATGCTGACTGCTGCAAAAATGTCATTTAATGACAAAATAATATACACTGCTGAGAATAAAATGAAAACGACCTGGAATGTCATAAAAAAAGAAACTGGGAGAGACAAACAAAAGCATAATAACATACTATGCTGATAAGGAATGGTGATAAAGTAATAAATGACCCATATCACCTAGCAACCTATGTGAATGAGAATTTTATTAAGTATTTCAGAGAATTTAAAGCAAAAACTCCCAAAAACAAATATAACAACTCCACATAATTATGCACTAAGTATAACGATATCGCTACCAACCACTGGGCATGACATCACTAAAACTGTACAAAAACTAAGACATAAAAATTCAGTAAGCTTAGATGAAGCACCAGTGCATGTACTGAAACAATGCATAGAGAGTATACAAGTTCCCCCACAAACATAATAAATGAATCTTTCATATCAGGGAAATGTCCAGAGTATTTAAAACAGGCAAGAGTTGTACGTCTGCTAAAGAAAAGTAATGCAGAGAACACAGAAAATTACTGGCCCATTTCCCCGTTGTCACCATTCTCAATAATAATAGAATCAGTTACAAAAGACAGATTAATGAGGTACTTCCGGCCGGGGTGGCCGAGCGGTTCTAGGCACTACAGTCTGGAACCGCGCGACTGCTACAGTCGCAGGTTCGAATCCTGCCTCGGGCATGGATGTATGTGATGTCCTTAGGTTAGTTAGGTTTAAGTAGTTCTATGTTGTAGGGGACTGATGACCTCAGAAGTTAAGTTCCATAGTGCTCAGAGCCATTTGAAACATTTTGAATGAGGTACTTGAATAAACAGAATCTTTTAAGTGAACCACAGTTTGGTTTCTGAAGTGGTAGAAGAACGGAATCTAGGAAAATTCATAAAAGTGCTACTTGGTGATCTTAACAAAAAATGGCTCTGAGCACTATGGGACTTAACATCTGAGGTCATCAGTCCCCGAGAACTTAGAACTACTTAAACCTAACTAACCTAAGGACATCACACACATCCATGCCCGAGGCAGGATTCGAACCTGCGCCGTAGCGGTCGCGCGGTTCCAGACTGAAGCGCCTTTAACCGCGTGGCCACACTGGCCGGCGGTGATCTTAACAACTACGAGTGTTTCACAGACTTATTTTTAATCTCTCTCAGGCTTTCGATACTGTTGAGCTTAAGATTCTACTAAATAATCTAGAAAAATTACGGATAAGAGGGAGCGCTAATGACTGGTTCCGATCATACCTACCAGATAGGGTACAAAGAGTAGAGGTAACACCTACTAGTATCTCAAATATGTCTAAACTTTTAGTAAGACGCTTATCAGAGACAAAATGCATTAATGAAGGAGTTCTTCATGACAGCAATTGTGGCCAACACTTTTCCTGATGTACAGGGTTACAGTTATTGAACTATATGAAAAAATCGTAAATTAGTTACTAAATACGGTCTGCACACACTTTATTCAATATGTAAACGTCTCTACAGACATTCGGATTTAGGTTAGGACATGTTCGACATACCTGCCACTATTCCATCATTGGCTCATGGGTCGCAGACGAATAGCGAAATACTGCATGACCGGCTGAAATGTCGGAACATCTGTGCTGTCGATGACCCCCTTAACGGCTGTTTTCAGCTCAGTGGTTTTGGCGTTATTGCTGTACATCTTGTCTTTAATTCAGCCGCGCAACAAGGAGTCACGCGTGTTCAGATCAGGAGAATATGGTGGCCAATCGAGGCCCATGTCAGTGGCCTCTAGGTATCCCAGAGCCAGAATTAGGTCCCCAAAGCGTTCCTCCGGGACATCAAACACTCCCCTGCTTCGATGGGGTCGAATTCCTTCTTGCATGAACCACATCTTGCCGAAATCAGGGTCACTTTGGATAACAGGGATGACATCATCTTACAAAATATTGACGTACCGTTCGGTAGTCACCGTGCCATCAAGGAATATAGCACACCACACAGTCACCCGTTGAGAGTGAAGAGACATTTCGATCGTGAAATGCAGATTCTCAGTCTCCCAAATGGGCCAGTTGTGCTTATTGACGAACCCATCCAAATGAAAGTGAGCTTCGCCGCTACCAAACATGCGCGCATTAATTCCCACCATGTCCCACGGCCCACCGTGCAGTTTGAACGTCCTAACGCAAACCGTTTTGAAGTTACGACGATTTTATTTCATTTAGTTCAATAATTGTCACCCTGAAGATCAACGACTTTTCCAGAAGTGTTAGTCGTGGGAAAAAATTGTCTTTGCTGATGACAACAACATTACAGTCATTGAGAAAATAAGAGAACTCCTTGCAGAGAAAGCAAACGAAAACCTCAAGGAAGTTCATAACTAGTCAATAAGCAATAAAGTGACATTGAATACAAAGAAAACAATTGCCATGAATTTCTCTTTGAGGACAGCAAATGACGCTATTAAATTAAATGTAGATGGTACCTTCGTAGACAGTGTAGCAAATGCAAAATTACTACTAGTTATGAATATTGATTCTCAGTTGAAGTGGTGTGATCACATGAAGATACTTGCAAACAGAATGTTATTAGCATGTTATGCCCTTAGAGTCCTGTAATCAGTGTGTAACAGCCAATGTCCCTTGGTTCTTATGTAAACTCAGTTCTTAGTTATGCTATTCTTTTCTGGGGATCAAATGCACGACTATGAGCACAATTGTCAAATGCAGAAAAGGCCTATAAGAATAATAACCAAAAATAGTTGTCGACCTCATTGAGAAGATCTGCTTAAGACTCTGTAGACTTTAACTGCACCATGCGAATACATTAACCAAACAATTATACACATCAAAAATAACATGGGTTATTTTTGCATAAACAGCTCTGTGCCTGACCATGGAATAAGATCTAGACTTAAAACACATTTACTGAAAAAGAATAAACATAAAACTCAAAACATCATTTTGTACCTATAATAAAACTGCACACTAAATTACCAAAGGAGATTAAAGAAATTGCCAAAATAAACTTATTTAAAAAGGCAGTTAAAAACTACCAGTTAACCCAAAAATTCTGTACACTGAAGGATTACTTACGCGTAGATTACACAAATAATAATAACAATAGTAAAACATACAACATTCCACATAGGACTTTCACTCTGTAGTTTTGTCTACTTTTTTCTTTTCTAGAGAAACGTGCATCTAAAGCTACGGATTGTACTGTATAATGCAAACACCTTAGCCTCTCTCTAAGCACAAAATCTCTTTCGTTATAGAGGGCTGCCGACCCAGTTCTTCAGGCTACCAAATGGGAAGCTGAGGTGTACAAAATTCTCCTGACATCATCCGATAGCATTTCATGTCTGTGTGTAGTGTTATGAAACAATGTGTGTATAGTGTGTGGAGTGACTGGGAGTGAGAGATGAATGAACAGTGTAGCATTTTAGCCTTTTATCAGTATTAGGTAACAGTATTGGACAGTAGGGGTCAACCGAACGAGGTAGCACTGTTACAAACAGAGTAGCCTTACATTCAGGAGGAAGGAGGCTCTAATTTTCATCCAGTCATCATGATTCAGGTTTTACGTGGTTCCCTAAATTATTTCAGGCAAATGCTGGGATGGTTGCAATTATAAGGCCACAGCCGACTAACTGACCCAGCCTTGTCATTCTAGACCCATAAGTCTGTAAATGTCTCTGAGAATGAATTACTTTATTTTTACTGTTGTTAAATTGTAATACCAACGCATTTTCAATATCCTTGTCAAAGAGATCTACGAATAGGTAAAACTAATAGTCTCTATGAACGAATTACTTTATTTTTGCTGTTGTTAAATTGTAATACCGACACATCTTCATTATCCTTGTCAAAGAGATCTACGGATAGGTAAAACTACTAGTCTCTATGAACGAATTACTTTATTTTTGCTGTTGTTAAATTGTAATACCGACACATCTTCATTATCCTTGTCAAAGAGATCTACGAATAGGTAAAACTACTAGTCTCTATGAACGAATTACTTTATTTTTGCTGTTGTTAAATTGTAATACCGACACATCTTCATTATCCTTGTCAAAGAGATCTACGGATAGGTAAAACTACTAGTCTCTATGAACGAATTACTTTATTTTTGCTGTTGTTAAATTGTAATACCGACACATCTTCAATATCCTTGTCAAAGAGATCTACGAATAGGTAAAACTACTAGTCTCTATGAACGAATTACTTTATTTTTGCTGTTGTTAAATTGTAATACCGACACATCTTCAATATCCTTGCCAAAGAGATCTACGAATAGGTAAAACTACTAGTCTCTATGAACGAATTACTTTATTTTTGCTGTTGTTAAATTGTAATACCGACACATCTTCAATATCCTTGTCAAAGAGATCTACGAATAGGTAAAACTACTAGTCTCTATGAACAAATTACTTTATTTTTGCTGTTGTTAAATTGTAATACCGACACATCTTCATTATCCTTGCCAAAGAGATCTACGGATAGGTAAAACTACTACTACTACTACTACTACTACTACTACTACCGTGGACTGTCAGTAAGGTGACCATTGTTGCGCCTCCCTTATGCATCAGCCGAAAGAGACACGCCGACACTGGTGTGCTCAACGACAGTTCCGTAGTTTCTTTAAATTGTTTGAGGCAAATGCCAAGATGGTTCCTCATAGATGGACACTGCCCATTTTCTTTCCTGTTCTTTCGTATCTGATGGTATGCTCCGTCTCTATTGATCCCAATATCGACAGGACGTTAGACACGAACTACTTTTCTTTCTAGTACCAGACTAGTCACAGAAATGTTTTGTATATGTGGTGTCCGTTCTTTCGGACATGTCTGGCAGAACAGGTATCAGTTTGATTGTGCAGCCATCAGGAATCAAGACACAATGGAATTAAAGACCTTATTTACCAGAGGGAATTGATTTAAATCAATGGTGAAAATTTGTGAAAGACTAGGATTCGAACACGTGTCTCTTGCTTATGGACGCAGTGGTCATTGCTGTTGCACCGTCTACCATCGCACGCTTCCCAACAGACCTGAATTCTGAAGTTATCCTCGTACTACTGATGTACATCATTACAGTTTCAGAAAAATTGGAAGAATTGTTCAAGAGAAAGAGCTTCTCAAATTGAACAAGTCAATACGTGTTGGTCCAGCTCTCACACTTATGCAAGCAGCTGTTCGACTTGGCGTTAATTGACAGAGTTGTTGGAGGTCCTTCTGAGGGATACCATGCCAAATTCTGTCCAACTGGCTCGTTAGATCGTCAAAATCCCGAGATGATTGGAGGATCCTGCCCATAATGCTCCGAACGTTCTCAGTAGGGGAGATGTCTGGCGAGCTTGTGGGCCAAGGTAGGCTTTGGCAAGCATAAAGGTCAGAGGTGGACCAACACATTATTGACTGGCTCAGTTTGTGCAGCATTTTCTCTTGTACAAATCATCCAATTTTTGGTAATTGTAAATATTTGTTTTTCTATACATGTGCATCATATCTACAGATTTCCGTTCTGTTCGGATAATTTCTTCGTGGTGAGTGTTTTTTTGGTCTTAGGATGTATTAAATGCGAAGTAAGACGTACTCTAGTACCGACTGAGCAGCGACTTGGCCTGCAATGACTGTTACCACCATGCAGCAGTTTGTTGTTCGCTGTTAGCACATACCGATAAAATGAATATCGTACTACACGAGTCTGCGACCGTACTATCGAATGGTCAGATAAAATTCTGCTTAAATAATCATGTTGTTTGTAAAGGGAAACAATTCGACACTTTCTGTTGAGACTGGGCATCGAATGACCACTTGGTGAGCAGTGTTTGTTTGGGGGAACCCCAGCTACTGATTGCAAAATCTAAATTGCAGATATCTGCCGAGACACCTGAGAAAATGCGCCTGACAATTCTCTCTGAGAGAGAGAGAAAATGTACACTCCTGGAAATGGAAAAAAGAACACATTGACACCGGTGTGTCAGACCCACCATACTTGCTCCGGACACTGCGAGAGGGCTGTACAAGCAATGATCACACGCACGGCACAGCGGACACACCAGGAACCGCGGTGTTGGCCGTCGAATGGCGCTAGCTGCGCAGCATTTGTGCACCGCCGCCGTCAGTATCAGCCAGTTTGCCGTGGCATACGGAGCTCCATCGCAGTCTTTAACACTGGTAGCATGCCGCGACAGCGTGGACGTGAACCGTATGTGCAGTTGACAGACTTTGAGCGAGGGCGTATAGTGGGCATGCGGGAGGCCGGGTGGACGTACCGCCGAATTGCTCAACACGTGGGGCGTGAGGTCTCCACAGTACATCGATGTTGTCGCCAGTGGTCGGCGGAAGGTGCACGTGCCCGTCGACCTGGGACCGGACCGCAGCGACGCACGGATGCACGCCAAGACCGTAGGATCCTACGCAGTGCCGTAGGGGACCGCACCGCCACTTCCCAGCAAATTAGGGACACTGTTGCTCCTGGGGTATCGGCGAGGACCATTCGCAACCGTCTCCATGAAGCTGGGCTACGGTCCTGCACACCGTTAGGCCGTCTTCCGCTCACGCCCCAACATCGTGCAGCCCGCCTCCAGTGGTGTCGCGACAGGCGTGAATGGAGGGACGAATGGAGACGTGTCGTCTTCAGCGATGAGAGTCGCTTCTGCCTTGGTGCCAATGATGGTCGTATGCGTGTTTGGCGCCGTGCAGGTGAGCGCCACAATCAGGACTACATACGACCGAGGCACACAGGGCCAACACCCGGCATCATGGTGTGGGGAGCGATCTCCTACACTGGCCGTACACCACTGGTGATCGTCGAGGGGACACTGAATAGTGCACGGTACATCCAAACCGTCATCGAACCCATCGTTCTACCATTCCTAGACCGGCAAGGGAACTTGCTGTTCCAACAGGACAATGCACGTCCGCATGTATCCCGTGCCACCCAACGTGCTCTAGAAGGTGTAAGTCAACTACCCTGGCCAGCAAGATCTCCGGATCTGTCCCCCATTGAGCATGTTTGGGACTGGATGAAGCGTCGTCTCACGCGGTCTGCACGTCCAGCACGAACGCTGGTCCAACTGAGGCGCCAGGTGGAAATGGCATGGCAAGCCGTTCCACAGGACTACATCCAGCATCTCTACGATCGTCTCCATGGGAGAACTGCAGCCTGCATTGCTGCGAAAGGTGGATATACACTGTACTAGTGCCGACATTGTGCATGCTCTGTTGCCTGTGTCTATGTGCCTGTGGTTCTGTCAGCGTGATCATGTGATGTATCTGACCCCAGGAATGTGTCAATAAAGTTTCCCCTTCCTGGGACAATGAATTCACGGTGTTCTTATTTCAATTTCCAGGAGTGTATAATAGGTATAAGTGCAGCTTTTTCTGTTGGTGACTAAGGACGGTGTTATGAAAGCATTACATCAGTATTTACTTCATTTGCAAACTAATGATTATACCTTGTAAGAGTAGTGTGCTTTTTAGGTTTGTTAGTACCTCCAAATATAAGTGGCAACAGCAAGCCATTGACGCTTATTTTTCCCTGGGCAGTAGGTCAGGCGTTGAAGTGTGGACATATGGACACGAAACGGTTATCCTACAATGACAGGCATAGCCAACTTAGTGGTGTAATTATGGCAATGCAGAAAACATCAGATCGTAAAGTTTATGACGCGCTTTTGGGGAGACTTCAATTCAGAGATAAAACAGCCGACACATTGATGCGAGTACATATTAAGGTACCACGTATAAAAATACATGCAATGGCACTCATTACATCGCGCACACATAACACAGGGTGCTACAGGTACAGATATTCTTATTGGTGACTGAAGACAGTGCACTGAACAATGTTAGATCATTATTTACTTCATTTTCAGGCTAATAATTAAAGCTGTTAGGAGTAGTATGTCTTTAGGTTGGTTAGTGCCTCCAAGTACATGCGGCAAGAACAAGCCACTAATGCTTATTCTTCCCTGAGCAGCAGGTCAGGTGTTAAAGTGGTGACACAAAACGGCGTAGTCTTCTGACTGGTGTAGTTATGACCATGCAGAAAACATCAAGCAGTAAACTGTGTGATGTGTTTGCGGGAAGACTTTTAATGCAGAGAAAAAACAACAAACACACTGCAGTGGGTGCTTATTAATGTACTCATGATCACAATACCTGAATTTATACGCCTAACACCCAATATATATTCTCACTGACATGCTATATTCCTACTGAGTGCTTGTCGAATGACAACAGGTCTGACAGGTCGGAAAGACATCCTGCGGACAGTGGCGTGGCAGTAGTACACGTACCTGTCCTGTTCAACTAAGTACAAATACATTAAATATAAACTGCATACAGAGAATTTCATAACGTTATTAAGTTACCGTAGTAGAGCAGTGCATCTGTAAAATAAATATGCAGTCGTGCAAGGAAGCAGTACAACGTTACCTGCTGCCCTTGTGCTGCATTGGAGTGCTGTGACACCCACACACAAATTGGTGAGTTTTGCTAATAATAACTGTATTGCTATAACAAGAAAAGAATTGACAAATACTTAATGTACGAATTTTTCCGTCCGGCTGATTGCTGCTGGCGGTGTTTTATGCTAGACAAAGTGCAGACAGTAAATGACAGCACTCGTAGAATGAAATCACAAAAATTAAAATCGCTGAGGGGGTAGGGGGTGAAATTGCACGCCGTAGGTGCCACGGCGCATCTCGGTGATTCGCAAATACGTAACGCCATTGGCACGTAAATTAATTAGAGTGCTCCCACGACTGGCAGGTGTGCAGGGGTGTGTAGCGTTGAGGGGGCACAAGGCGAGTGGCAGGTGGGATGCAGGATGGACGTGATGGTGTCACGGCCTTAGTGCAACTGTTCGGATGTGATAATGTCAGAATTCCCGGAATGCTGATTCAGATGTCAGTAAATTATAAAAATTACGATTTCCCGAGCACCAAATGCTGGTGTCAGCGTTTTTGGCCATAATCGACTGTGATCCTCTACTGACATATATCCACTTGATATGGAAACGCATCCTAGAAGGAATAATAGGTGTGACTCGTTACAGGCATTTGTATTTTCACTCGAACTACGTATTATCTGCTTGCGTTCGTTGTGCGAATACCCTGTGAACGACACTATCTGCGTTTCTGACATCGCAGTTAATCAAAAAGGGAGAGGGATGATGCGTGGTGTGCTTTCTGTCATCTTAAACGTCCACAAAACCACTCTGGTTTTACACAGTTTCATAGGCTCGAAGTGTTAACTACGACAGCCACACTGAAAGTTGTGAGCAAACCACTGTCGAAACTTCAGTTTTAAACCTGTAACAAAAACGACTGCAGGAGCGTAATCTACAGACTTTAAACCGTGCTGCCATATTTTGGCGTCATTAGTGTCCATCACGTGGCCACAGGCAGTACGTCCGAAGAGGCCAACATCAATATTTCACTTCGACAGCGTGCTGCCAGTGAATTCCTTCTTAAAGAGGGAAAAATGTGCTGCTGAAATTCGTCTCGGACCTTAAAGTGCGTTTGGAGGTGTCTGCATGGGTACTAGCAGTGTCAGGAAATAGCTGAAATATTTCAAAAGAAGAAACATTAGTATCCGAGATGAGCCTCGTAGCAGTAGTCCTTGAACTACCTCAACGGAAAGAAGAGAAGCAAGAGTCTGATTTTCTTGAACCTGGACGAACCATAAATGCCACCTTCAGTATCCAGATACTTTTGAAGTTCTTTCGTGTGTTGCGCGATGAACGACCTGGGAAGAAGATTATATTGCAACAGGGTAAAAAGCATCCTCAGATTGCTCGTGCCCTCTTGGAGGAGATCAAAGTATTTGGGTGAGAAACTCTTTCTTATCCTTCCTATAGTCCCGAATTGCCACCCTCCGAGTACCATTTTTTTTTTTTTTTGTTCTGTTAAGGAACAGATGCGAGGCCCACGCCACGAGACGATTAGGCATGTTTAACAAGCAGTGCTCCAGTATCTCTGAGAAGCTACATCAGAGTTCTATCGTAAAGGTATTTTCAAACTCGCAGAGTGTTGGAACAACTGTATGCAAAGAAATGGGGACTGGTTCTGAAGTGAAAGAAAGTATTTAGATAAAGGCGATGTAATTAGTTTGTCTAAAAATGAAGATCATAAATTTTAAAAATGTTGTTAATTACTTTCAGTATGATCCGCGTACATGTCGCTTATACATTGCCAACATTGTGGTCCGTGCGGCGCACAAGACGGTTAGAAAATCGATGCCGTGTTCAAAGCTAGCTGAACTCGCACAGTTAAATACGGACGATAATAAGATTTTCTCACGTCGTTATAACGCTGTCAAAGTTCCTACCCTCTGCGCCATTAGCGAAGGGAGCGAAAAATGATAACAGTCAGTTTAAACCGCTCACACATTATTTTTCTGTCCCTAATGACCCAGATATAAGTGGTAAAATCCAACATACAGCGGCCTTCTGGGCTACACGGGGACAAATCAGGTAACCAATGCGACTGGAATCTTCCTAAAGGCACATTTAGTGAATCAGTAATATATTCTGCGGCAATTACCATTTAAAGCAGCTGAACTACAAGAAATGCAAATATCGACTGAGATGTAAGATAAGAGGCCTTCCACTCACACTGAAGTAAAGTAGTTATCAACCGCAAGGCTGGCTTACTGGGCGTAAATGAATTCCTAGGAAACATTGAAGGACTTCTAAAATACTAAAGAAAAAACTCTTAAAATCAACTAGCCTTTTGACTCTGTTCTCATTCTGAGCTCCCAAATACACTAAGTTAAAATGTTATGCCTTTTTCGCCCTTCGTAATCTCCAAATACCTGCACAGGTAAAATTTTAGTCTGAGTCGAGAAGATGGATTGAAATTTAAAGACCGTAAATTCAGCTAAATACATAAGGATTACAAATATGAACAAACAATGTGCATTCATTCTTCAGTCTCAACTGTAGATTTTTAATACGTGACATGTCTCGATCCCTCTGAATCATCTTCAGACCTAAAACAAAGTAAAGCTTAATATGTACTGTCCATTATTTTATAATAAGTAGAAAAGAATTGTACATAAATGTAGAAGTTCCCTATGGAGCTGCGTCAGGAGTCCGTCGTGTCTGTCTCAGAACCTCACATCAGAGTACTATATTGGTTGAGATAGGAGTTGGTGGCGGGGGTAGGAGGAAAAGGAGGTAAGGGGGAATTGTACTGCGAGAGGGAAAGAAAGCAGAGAGGGGTGGTGGCCGAGATGTCGTGAGTTTAAAAAGGGAGGGTTTGCGCTAAAATTATAAAAAGTACAGTTATGTAAAAATCCTCGTTAACATATTAATGGTGCGGAATAGTAGATGTGTGAACTGGAAAAGACAGGAAATAGTAAATTATGAAAGTTGAATATAAAATAACAAAAACTAAAGCAGTGTCTCAAAAAATTTTAAATGTGAAAACATTGAAATTATAAAGGTAGTGTCTTGCACTAAAGTTATAAAAAGTAAAAGTGTATAAAAATTCCTAAGGGACATTTCCTGACATTTTGGAAAAAACTGAGATTTTTACACGTCATTTACTACACTCCGAGGCCAAGGAGAAAGACAGGCCCCGACGCGTCAACGTGACGTCACACTCGGCATCTTAGTGGAAGCAACGTGTGTGAAAGAGCATTGCTATCTGCTGCGTTTGTTTTTCGTAGTATAAAAGTGGATTTTAACTAAGTGCCTCAACAGAATACGTGTTTATATGTGTAAGTGTGGTGGTGATGTATCCACAATTTGTTATATTTATGGTGTTGTGTGCAAAACATTGACAATTGTAAGCAAGGTATGTTAACCTCAAATACATCTTCGTTTACTACATTAGAAGATTCTAACTGTCTGTGTGTGTTTATCCTGACGCGATTTCGAGATCTTACACCTCACTGTAACTTCGAGGTAATGTATTGAAATACGGTTTCATTTTATTGCTAGATCTGGAACTCTTGAAATGCCACGTCGATGTAGTGTGTTCGGCTGTCAGTCGAATTATGATTCCGAAACAGAGAGAACGACTACAGTTTCTTTGCCATCTGACGAGAGTCGACGTGTACTGTGGCTTCGAAATATCCCAACAGACTTAACCAAACTAAAACGGCCAAATATTTGTGTAAAACACTTCGATTAATCATGTGTAATTCGAGTGGACATAATTATGGACAGAGGACAACTGAAAGAATTTCCCAGAATAATCCCAAAACTCATCGAAAATGCTGTGCCAACTATTTTTCTCAACACTCCCTCATACTGTTCTAAGTCAACTACAAAAGTGAGACGTCTTGCTGATGTGGAAGACGATAATCTTAAAAAAGCTATTCAAGATAGTATTGAGTCAAACAACTTACACCTCCAACAAAATTCACTTTCGTGTCTCAATGACATTTCTGTATTTCTAGAAGGCCAGAAAATTTGCAGCAACAAGTGGTCTGTGATTAGAGATGATGGAAAATTGCACATCTGTCTTTTGGGATTAGACAGGGGAATACCTTGTCTTACTGCATTCGTCACTGTTAATAGTGATTTAAGCTTTAGGGTAAATGTTAGTGAAGGAATTCATTTTGCAATTAATGCATCCATCAATGATGTGAAGAAATTAACTTCCATAAACGTTTTAGAAAATGTAATATCAATGGTTGAGAAAGGGGAAATTTTGCGTAGTGTTACAGATAAATTAAACTGTGCTGTCAATTGCCTGCAGACTATCCCAAATTATGATGAAAATGCACAACTGAGATTTATGGTAGAACAACTCCATGCATCACAAATCTCAAAAAACAACAGACACTATGGCAACAACACCATGATAATGGCATGGTGCTTGTATGTACATTCTGTCAGTGCATACAATGCCTTGAGGAAATGTGATTTAATGTTTTACCCCACCCACGAACCCTGCAGAATCTAATTTGTAATTACCAGTTAGTCACTTCATCAGTTCAAACGAGTCCTTATTTAGAAAATAGGGTGAAATATTAAAAAAAAACATGAGTTGTTAGTGTCTCTGTTGTTAGATGAGATTTATGTGCAACCACGACTTTCATTTAAATCTGGCTCAATACATGGGAGTAGCTTTTTTCATCCTGAGACGTGTGCCAAAACAGCACAGGTTTTTATGGTCTCTTCTCTTTTGTCTAAATATGTTGATGTTGTAGCAATTATACCATTAGCTAACATGACAAGTGAAGAGCTGAAATCTTTGATCAGAAATGTTGTGTGCATAGTGGAAAGAGTGGGCTTCAAAGTTGTTAGTCTGATAACAGTTAACAACAGTGTAAACAGGAAGGCATATGAACTGTTCACCCCCAGCAAAATTCTCCAACCCACTATTGAACACCCTCTAGATTCTTCCAGGAAACTTTTTTTTATGTTTGACACTGTACACATTCTGAAATGTATCAGGAACAATTGGCAGACAAAAAGAAGTGTTAATAAATTGTTACAGTTTCATGACATGACTGATCATTCAGTAATATTGACAGCACAGTATAAGCATTTGGAGTTGGTATATGAGAAAGAAAGAGACTCTTTAGTCAAATATGGCCACACAGTATCAGCTAGAGTGCTGTATCCATCGTCTATTCAGAAACAAAATGTGAAATTAGCTTTGAAAATTTTCAATGATAATAACATTGTAGCTTTGAAACGTGCAACAAAGGATTTGCCTAATGTTACTGAGCACATAAATCAGAAAGTAAAGATTGTGAATGTTAGAAGTGTATTTGAAGGCCAGAGGTTCAATGATCTTTACAGAGAAGCCATCAGGAAGACAACAGACAATCAGGTGACATTTCTAAATAATCTGTGTCATTGGCTAAAAGTTTGTAGAGTATCTGTACCAATAAGTGATGCTTTGACATCACAGACATTCCAGTCTTTAATATTAACAACTCAATCTTTTCTGCAGATAATTCCATACTTATTTGAGAAATATGACATTGACTACATATTGCTAGGAAAATTTCAAAGTGATGATTTAGAGGACCGCTTTGGGTGCTACCGACAGTTAAGTGGGGCAAATTACTACATTAGCTACATCCAAGTTTTAGAAAATGAAAGAAAATTAAGATTCAAAAATTATGTACTGTTTGCAGCTCAAAATGATAATGTACACTTGAAACACATAATTCCTGTCCAACAGCAGGTAGACTGTGATATTGACATTAGCATTTTTTCTGATATTATGCACGTGACCTTCGGTATGGATGATGTTCCACCTAACATGTTACCTATTTTGACATACATAGGAGGATATGCAGCTAGGAAAGCCCTTCAGAAATCTAAGTGTGACAAATGTACTGAATGGTTGCAGCTGAACAAAGGAGCTGAGGTAGATTCTTCTTACAACTTTGTGAAGGAACTGGACAGGGGTAAACTGACTTTGCCTACAGAGACAGTAGTGATCACAGTTGGAATAGTGTGGCATACAGTCTCTCTGCTTGTGAATGACTTTATTCAGCAATTTATGTCATGTGGCAAACAGCTTTCCATTTGAAACTTCCTGGCAGATTAAAACTGTGTGCCGGACCGAGACTCGAACTCGGGACCTTTGCCTTTCGCGGGCAAGTGCTCTACTAACTGAGCTACCCAAGCATGGCTCACGCCCCGTCCTCACAGCTTTACTTCTGCCAGGATCTTGTCTCCTACCTTCCAAACTTTACAGAAGCTCTCCTGCGAACCCTGCAGAATTAGCACTCCTGGAAGAAAGGATATTGCGGAGACATGGCTTAGCCATAGCCTGGGGGATGTTTCCAGAATGAGATTTTCACCCTGCAGCGGAGTGTGCGCTGATATGAAACTTCCTGGCAGATTAAAACTGTGTGCACACATCCTTATTGGGCCTTAGAACCTGTCAATTTCCTGGTACAGCACCTAGAACTTTCTTAATAAATTTCTTTATTGCTCTTCGCAATGATGAGGTGAGCAGCATAATTTTGTAGTATCGGAACACCTCATTTTTTTGGATAGAGATAAGTTATGTACCAAAATAGATATATTGCTTTTCGATTCTCCTCACAAATGTGCGATTTGTTCTACCAGAGCATTTGCCCGCGAAAGGCAAAGGTCCCGAGTTCGAGTCTCAGTCCGGCACACAGTTTTAATCTGCCAGGAAGTTTTAACAATACAGTTGTTGTTCTCTCGCGACGAATTTGTCGACTATAGTGAAATTATGAACATCTTAAACTGGAAGAACTCAAAGAAGGAATTGTCTACACCAAGTCTGTCCGTTCTCTTCTGGAGTACTGTTGTGCAGTGGGGTCCTTACCAGATGGAACTGACGAAGGACATCGAAAAAGTTCAAAGAAGAACAGCTTGTTTTGTATTATCACGAAGCTGCTGCGAGATCTCTTCACGAAACTGCAAACACCAACGTTCTCCGCCGGATTCCAAAATATTTTGTTGACTTCTATATACATAGGTAAGTCTTTTGACTTATACCATAAAAAAAAGAAAGCAGAGTCCTCACGAAAAGTTTAGTGTACATTTTTTTCAATGTGCTATTCTAAGGTGGAGCGGTAGATAAATAGTCTGAAAGAGGTTCTACGCACCCTCTACCAAATAATAAATTTAGATATACACTAAAGAGCCAAAGAGACGTACACCTGCCTAACATCGTGTAGGGCCCCCGGGAGCACGCAGAAGTGCCGCAACACGACGTGGCATGGACTCGACTAATGGCTGAAGTAGTGCTGGAGAGAACTGACACCATCAATCCTGCAGGGCTGTCCATAAATCCGTAAGAGTGCAAGGGGGTAGAGATCTCTTCTGAACAGCACGTTGCAAGACATCCCAGATATACTCAACAATGTTCACGTCTGGGGAGTTTGATGGCCAGCGGAAGTGTTTAAACTCAGAAGAGTGTTCCTGGAGATACTCTATAGCAATTCTGGAGGTGTGGGATGTTGTATTGTCCTGCTGGAATTGCCCAAGTCCGTCGGAATGCACAATGGACATGAATGGTTGCAGGTGATCAGACAGTACTCTCACGTAATTGTTACCTGTCAGAGTCGCATCTAGACGTATCAGGGGTCACATAGCACTCCAACTGTACACGCCCCACACCACTACAGAGCCTCCACCAGCTTGAACAGTCCCCTGCCTACATGCATTGTCCAAGCGTAAATCTTTGTGTCATGCTGTCATCAATAGTGCACGAGTGGGCCTTTGGCTCTGAAAGTCCATATCGATGATGTTTCGTTGAATGGTTCGCATGCTGACGCATATTGATGGCTCAGCATTGAAATCTGCAGCAATTTGCGGAAGGTTTGAGCTTCTGTCACTTTGAACGATCGTTGGTCCCGTTCTTGCAGGATCTTTTTCCGGCCGCAGCGATGTCGGAGATTTGATGTTTTACCGGATTCCAGATATTCACTGCACACTCGTGATATGGTCGTACGGGAAAATCCCCACTTCATCGCTACATCGTAGATGCTGTGTCCCATGTTGTGTGACTTCGCTCGTGCGCCGACTATAACACCACGTTCAAACTCATTTAAATCTTGATAACCCGCCATTGTAGCAGCAGTAACTGATCCAACAGCTGCGTCAGAAACTTGTTGTCGTATATAGGCGTTGGCGACTGCAGCGCAATATTGCCTGTATACATATCTCTGTATTTGAATATGCATGCCAATACCAGTTTTTTTGGTGCTTCATTGTAATAAATGCATATGGTTTCTAATTGACAGAAACACGTCACTGACGTAAAACATGTGATTTTTGCTACGTCTCTCGGCCAGTGACAGTCTACTACACAGGTTAAAACTTCTTCCGAATGAAAGAAGTGTAGAAACAGCAAGGTCATTAGAGCTGGAGAAGAAGCTCGGTTTGGATTACAACTGCAATGTAACCGCCATGTGCTTCTCTGGAAAAATATTGGACGGAGGCCTTTATCGTGCGACCTGGATCACTGCGCCACCTCTCTTGCTTATACAACATTGTGCTGGAACTCAAACCGCAAATGGGATGACTGGTAAGAATTTTTGGATCTCAGCTGCCCCAAGAATGCCGTAAGGCTCCGAAGTGATGTGCGCTTATACCATCCATGTGATGATGTTGGGTCACGGAAGAAACGCTGGGGAAAAGTGCAACAGCTTAACTGGCGCGGCTAGAATGCTACTATACGAGTTCAGTGTTTTGTTCCAACACCGTTTTAAACGATTTTTTGGTTGCTGCGTGAATTTTTTCATCTACAGGATGTATGAAAACAACAAAACCGAGATTTGACGCACTTGGACTCGTATTAGGGAGAGACGGCGGTTCAAACCACTGCCTGCCCATCCTGATGTAGCCTTTCTGATTTTTCTAAATCGCTTAATGCAAATGTGAGATGTGTCCTTTGGAACGGCATGGCGGACTACCTTTCCCATTCTTTCCCAATCTTATGTTTTTCTCCGTCTCTAATGAAATCTTCGTCAGTGGGATCTTTAACTCCAAGCATTCTCTATTCCTTTATCTGAACAGGCAAAGGGAACGAGAGATGACTACAGCCGACATACTTGTCCCAAGATAATTCATCTACTGTGTTCCTATTTTTAAAAATATTATACATATTACTGATCTTAGAAAATGATCCAGGGAGATCGAAACTAGTCACATTGTAGAAAATGTGCAACTAACTCTGAGAAATTAACGATTTATAAAGGTATTTAAACCTGGAGATATTTTAGACACTCAAAAGAACACACCATGTGCTTTTTCATCATTTAACAATCTATATGAGTAGCTCATATCATTTAACAATCTTTCCGTGGTACTTCGACTTCTATGACCAACCGTGTCCTGCGAAAAACTGAGTCTGTGGGGTGGGCAAAAGGTCACTCATATTGTAAGAATCCTCCACGAAACTAATAGCCGGCCGCTGTGGCCGTGCGGTTCTAGGTGCTTCAGTCCGGAACCGCGTGACTGCTACGGTCGCAGGTTCGAATCCTACCTCGGGCATGGATGTGTGTGATGTGCTTAGGTTAGTTAGGTTTAAGTAGTTCTATGTTCTAGGGGACTGATGTCCTCAGATGTTAAGTCCCATGGTGTTCAGAGCCATTTGAACCATTTGAAACTAAGATCTACGTTCCAGAAGTATGGTCTCGGCTCGATATAATGCCAGTTTTATACTATGGTCACGTTTATCTCCAGATATTTATTTTCGGTAAGGTTGAGATCTGGGGCATGAGGATGCAAGATGAGAAACGCAATCTCGTTCTGTTATGCGAAGACACTTTCATCACCGCTGACCTGTGTGATAAAACAAGTCCTGGTGTATAGAGATGACTCTTCTATAATGTAGTTGTCACATTGATGGGATCATAATGAGTACGTGCACAGCACCTATCCAGTGAAGCAGTTCAAGTCGGCTGGAAGGCATCCATCATCACACTAACATAGAGATAGGGGCAAAACGTGTGACTCGGGGATATACTAGTATTAAGATAGCAGAATACCTGGCGTTGTACAGTGGATGTATTTATTCCAGTCTTGTATTAGGCCATCTCATGCGCGTCCTCCTCCTCCCATGTCTCTGTCCATCTCCTCTTCAGTCTCTCTCTGTCCATCGCCAGCTCCTCCTCTCTGTATTTCTAACACCCTCTTCTTCTGTCTATTTCTTTTCCCTTCTTTTCTTTCTTCATCTGGTCCCTTCTCTCTCTCCCCATCTCCTCATCCTCCTTCCCGCTTTATTTGTCCATCTCCTCCTTCCCCCTCTCTCTCCATCTCCTCCTCTCCGTCTCTCGCCACATTATCACCCCCACCCCAACAGGAGGTTTCTGTTTCTTACCCCTCAGTTTTTCTTCCCAGATAGTAAGTAAAATGTGTACCGAGTTTGGCTGAATTCGATTCAGGGGTTTACGAGAAGCTTTTTACCCTTAGTTTCGCCCACATACGCACTTGTCACATTTTTTTCACATGCACACTAACAAGGAACCCCTTGAATGCGAGGTCGCAAGTTCAGTCTTTAGTAAGGCTCATTTGAAATTGTTGTGTTAACATTTGTGACAGGAAAAATATTAGCTGCTGATGACTCACCACGTGCATCAGGATGGCGAGAGAAAATGAGTGTCCTGGAGGTGCAGAGATCAACCTTCTATGGGATGTATGTATTACGCTTTACTATATCGTCGACATTCGAGAAATGTTCAAAACAAGCCATTAATTTGCACCATCAACACCGAATGAAAAGTGGCGCACGACAGTAATTAGAAAGGTTCGCACCATCAAGATCGAAGGCGAACGCCTTGGGAGTTACAAACCGTTCAGGACGTTCAGACAGTCATCCACTATTAAAGAATGCGTAGAGAATCAAATTGATGTAACGGTGTGATGAGAACTAATGGAATATGATGGCACACAGCCGATTGCAAAACGGTCTGTCGTGGTGCGTATGGTGAAACTGGCTAGCCTTTAAGGCATAACAGCAGATAGTGCGTTAATATGTTTTATAGGCACGGGAAAAACAAACATCCAGAGGCTGAACTTGTCCGGTGGTTCCAGGTGGTATGAGTTGCAATGTCAAGCACATTCAGGAGGGATAGTTTGCTCTAAAGGAGTATGATTTTTGGGCACACATCAGGAATCAAGCAAAAGCAAGTTATTTTAACCAGCTTCTGGCCAAAAGCAGCGCACATACCGTATTTGTAGTTCTCTCACGCTCATTTTCCCGCTCTCGGTTGGTTTGACGTAAATACTCCCCACTGGCTTTGCGAGGTCACGTGCACGAGAAAGAATCGTAGGGGCACAGCACTTCCATCTTCTTGCAGCACAAAAAAATACTTACTAGCCAATTTACCATCCAGATTAACAATGGCATAATAGTGCATGAATGCGTTAAGGCACTGATATTAGTTGATTTTGATACAACTCTCTTGGTACTCTTAATTTCCAGGGTTCCCTTGTATGCATTTCCTCTTCAAATCCCGATTGGTCAGTGTTGAAAACAAATTCCTTACTGAACGTTGAATAAGGTTTTTTATCTGATCTACAAATTTTCGGGCCGATTCTGCAGTTTGCCGTGTATCTTACGTCTTTCAACTCTGTAGCACTGTTTGAAGTTATGCAACCATCCACCGTTTCCCTTGTAATCACTGTAATCTATGTCGCGCTCAGTTTGATGTGCATAACGTAGTAGGCCACCATCAAGCACACCCCGTAAGTTGCATCGAGCACGCCTGAAACGTTCGTACACTAATTTTTGTAAAAAGTGCGCCTTGTAATTCCCTGAATATCCGTGGTTTTTCTTATGCACTACGCGGTCATTTTGCTGCGGAATTATTCGAAATTTGTTCATAATTGTTTTTTTACTATGGTCCGGATGATCTTCCATGTACGTTCAGTACACGCTCCCTGAACAACAATTGTTCTTCACTGGAGACGGGATTTGTGACTCGCTGTCCAACAAGGATGATGAACTACATGGTTCGACACCTGGTTCAAATGGCTCTGAGCACTATGGGACTTAACTTCTGAGGTCATCAGTCCCCTGGAACTTAGAACTACTTAAACCTAACTAACCTAAGGACATCACACACATCCATGCCCGAGGCAGGATTCGAACTTGCGACCGTAGCGGTCGTGCGGTTCGAGACTGTAGCGCCTAGAACCACTCGGCCACCACGGCCGGCGCTCGACACCTGTTTCAGTATCACTGTCCCTTGTTAATCATGCACCGTCATCATTGTACACCTCCTGTAAACTGTCCCCATAGTCGAAACAATACAACACCACGCATTTCACTGACTGATCTTACAGAAACACTAGTATTTCAGGTGCCACTTCTTTCTCACTCTGCCAAATACCTTGTGTCCCTTTCTGACGAAATGTCAACTTCAGCAACTTTGTTGTAGATATAATGCAGTGTTTGCTTTGTTTATCGTTGGCATTCTTCTGCTTTATATCGACACCACCAGCACTGTAGCGCTGCTGTGGATTACTCGTTGACTAAGCATCTGAGCTACGCTCCGCAGCCTCATGCTGTTCTCAGCACTAGATACCTCCAGTCCCGCTCCCTGTTTGCCATTGACAGCCAATATTGTGGCTGCATGGTAGACAATGTGCCGGGATGCCGGATACCGTAAACATCATTGGTTTTTTGCGAAATCGCACTCAAGGAAATCCTTATAATAATAAAAAAAAAGACTCACCACGAAGGAATTATCCGAATAGTAAGGAAATCGGTAGATGTTATGTACATGTTCCAGACAAACAAATGATTGCAATTTCAGAAATTTGGATGATTTATTCGAAAGAAATAGTTCCACAAATTGATGAAGTCAGTAACGCGTTGGTCCACCTCTGGCCTTTGTGCAAGCAGTTATTTGGCTTGGCACGATTGATAGGGTTGTTGGATGTCGTCCTGAGGGATATCGTGCCAAAATCTGTCCGACTGGTCCGTTAGATCGTCAAAATCGCGAGCTGATTTGAGGGCCATGCCGATAGTGGTCCAAACGTTCTCGACTGCGGGACAGATCCGGCGACCTCGCTGGCCAAGGCAGGGTTTGGCAAGTAAGATGGTAAGCACTCAAAAGTAAGGCCATTATCTCTAAGCTCAGGATCGTATGCCATCAAGGGCAACAAAACGGAGCGTAAAATATTTTCGAAGTAGCGCAGTGCTGACAACCAAAGGGATCTGGCTGTCTGGCAGTGTGGCAGGCGACTGTCAGTGTGATAAGCCACCACTGTCCGTAGCATCTCTAAACACATCTTCGACGATCATCGGGGACTCGAGCAGAACTGTCTTTAGTGATAAGTACACCGCGGATTTTAGGTAGAAACCTATTTTGTTCCTGAGGTCCTATTTGCATAAAAATTTGTGCTTATGCGTTTCATGACTATTTACATTTAATAGCGTTAATTCTATAAGACCTAAAAAAGCCTATTTCGACGTTAGTGCCTATTTTTGCCTATATCGGCTTTAATATACTATAAAGTGCCTCTTTCATCATATAAGACTGTGGTTCCAAGTTTTCCCACACTATACGACAGATAGAAAAAAATATTTTCTGCCCAGCGTGCAGCAAGGTGACTATTTGATATGCGCTCATGCTTCGTATTTGCCTAGCACTTCGGTCTTTTTTTATTTTTTTATATCGCTATCCCTGTTAATACCAAATACTCTTTCTAGGTGTTTTATTATTCATATGTAAAAAATAGATCACGGATCTTTAGGTTAAAACCTATTTTTTTTCCTAAGCTCCAATTTGCATATAAGTTGGTACTTATACGTTTCATGACTAACTAAACTGAATACCGTTAGTTATATAGGACCTAAAATTGCGTATTTCGACGCTGACGCCTAATTTTGCCTATTTCGGCATCAAAATCCTAAAAAGTACCTATTTCGTTAATCTGACATAGAGTTCTTGTGTTTTCAAAGGTTAGAAAGAGGAAGTAAACTTTGGGCTTTACGTCTCGTCGAAGGCGACGGTCGTTACAGACTGTTTACAATTCCTTTGCTTGCCTTACTATCAACAGCACTCGGCACGGTTGAATGGCCATCCATCCAAGTACGCGCCGAGCGCGACGGTGCTTATCTTCGGTGAGCGAATGGGAACCGGTCAAAGATTTGAGTTACGCATTACAATCGAACGTGGGAGTACTAAATGTTATATTTGAAAATATTTCGTTCTTAGGATTCTGGCCAGCTGTGTATTTTCGCAAAGAAACGGTTTCATAGGCCTTAAGCTGAGCACGGATTAAAAAATCACACTGTTAATCGTAGACGCCCTCTATAGCTAAATTACTGCCCTTCGCGCATTTTCTCGCTGCTGTCTACAGGCAGTCCTATCAAACTACTCTGTTTCGTGAAAGGTATTATACGTGAATTTTCCGGTTCGAAAAATAATTTGCCTGTAGTGAGATGTTTTCATCTGAAGCACCGGTAGATTCCATTCGCTTGTTCAGAGGGGCAGCCATCTGTCAGGTGCCATATGTCCAGCAACGAGTACGGTACTTCCACTACCGCTCCCATACACCGCAGTAAAAGGAAAAAAAAACGGGTCATCGTTCACTTTTTCCCAGCGAAAACAAATCAGTACATTGTGCAGCGACCGACGTGTTGTTACTGACGTTCTAAGTTCAAAATAAATTCTAGTTTCTGTGTGAGAATACTACGCCATGCCGAAAACAGCTAGTTCAAAGTCTAATCATATAAGGCAGTGGCTGCAAGATTTTCCGCATTATACAACAGATGGGAAAATTATTTTCTGCCAAGCATGCAACAAGGAGGTTAGTTGATGTTTTTCTTAGACTGTCACTTAGGATTCTTTTTTATCGCTATCCTTTAGTAATACGAAATACTCTTTATATGCGATTCTAAACTGCATTTCCCTTTTCTCTCGTATTAGGTTTCGAGTGCTGAGAAATCTCACTTAACTCAGCATGCAGATGGAATCGCACATAAAGCTAGTGTTGAACGAAAGTCAAAATTGAAGCAAACTCTTTTAACCAATAAATCGTATGAATCCTCCGAAAAAACCAAGTTCTTCAGTGGTTTGTGTCATGCACTTGTGGCAGCAAACATCCCCTTTCGGAAACTATAAAACCCTATTTTCAGAGGTTTTCTTGAGAAGTACTGCCATCAGTCTATTCCTGCAGAGTCAACTTCACGTTAGAATTATGTGGATTCAGCTTACAATGCTGCATTGCACAGAATCCGAGAAGATGTTGGAGAATCTTGTATATGGATTTCTGTGGATGAAACTACTGACAGTCTTGGCCGTTACATTGCAAACCTGATTATTGGCAAGCTAGATCCAGATGATCCCTCCAGGGCTCATTTGATTTACTGAAAACAGCCTGCAAAAACTAACCAACAAACAATAGCACAGTTTGTGAACAATGGGCTCAAGGTGCCTTACCCAAACGGAGTGGATGAGATTAAGGTGCTTCTGGCCGTCACTGATGATGCTGCATATATGATAGCAGCGTTTCAACCATCAAAAGTATTCTACCCATTGATGCTGCGCGTAACTTGTGTAGTGTATGGGATGAACCACATAGCAGAGCAAGTAAGGCTACAATTTCCTAAAGTAAATAAAGTAATATCTATGGGGAAGAAAATTTTTGTTAAGGCACCATCAGGAATACAGGCATTCAAAGAACATCTTCCAGATGCCCCATTGCCGCCAGAGCCTGTTGTCACCCGCTGGGGCACGTGGCTGATAGCTGCAGAATACTATAGTACGCATCTCTCAGCTGTCCAGAAGGTGGTTGAAAATATACCGGAGGATGCTGCATCCGTAACTGCAGCAATGGAGTTACTCAAAGATTCTTCTTTAAAATGGGACTTATCTTACATTAGGGCCCACTACACATTTATGGCAAGAATAATTTCACAATTAGAAGGCTCAGAGAGACCTATCTACGACAATAATTCTTTGCTTGAAGAAGTCAAAATGAAAATTAATGAAGGAAGTAGGGGAAAAACTACGGGCAAAAATGCAAACGGTTTTGCAGAAGAACACTGGCCTGAAGGAGTTGTGTGCAGCTGCCGACATACTTAGTGGAAAATCCAGCGCTCCTGACTGCAGCATTCCTGTCCAAGATGTGCCGAAAATGAAGTACGCCCTGTCACATCTGTCGATGTAGAACGTTCTTTTTTAGCGTATAAATTGGTTCTGACTGACAAGCGCCACAGTTTTTCACTAGAAAACCTAGAAAAGATTTTGGTTATTTATTATGAAACCAACTATGGTCAGAATATGTGAAACTACGAATGTATTAATTAAACCATTGCCACATCTTTTTTACGGAGAACTTTATCCTGCATGAACTCAAAAATATTTGGAGTTCTGTTCAACATTAATGTTGTAAATTGCTGTGCTCTGTAACTGTGTAAATATTCATTCTCCTTGTTTTAATGACTAATAAGATGTTCATACTGTCAACAGTGTGTATTTTAATTAATTTTTATTTTCTCTGCATCATTTTTATTAGAGCCTATTTTAGGTTTTATATAGCCTAAATGGCCTACTGAAGGAGCCTATTTTAGGTGCCTAAAACACACTTTTTATGACCTAAAAATCCGTGGTCTAGTGATAAGTCCCACTTCGAGCTGAGCCCCGGATACCAGCGAAGAAGTGTCCAGTGACGCCTCGGGTACCAACCTGGCTGTCACTCACCATACGGCCCAACAACCATTAGCGATAGTATGGGGTGTGACTTGATTTCATTCATTCTCCGCCAATTTTGTTGCCCTTCGTGGTAAGCCATCCTGGGCTTACATTTCAGCAATATAACGCCATTTCACACGTGTGAGAGTTTCTGCTGCTTATCTTCGTGCTTAACAGACCCTATCTTGGCCAGCAAGGTCGCCAAATCTCTCTCCAATTGAGAAAGTTTGAAGCATTATGGGCACGACCCTCAAGCCAGCTCTGGATTTTGGCGGCCTAACGCGGCAGTTGGACAGAGTTTAGCACGATATCACTCTGGAGGACATCCAACAACTTTGTCAATCAGTGCAAAACTGAATAACTGCTTGCATAAGGTCCAGATGTGGAACAAAGTGTTACTGACTTTCTCAGTTTGCGACGCTCTATCTCTTGCATAAACTATCCAGTTTTTCTGAAACTGTGATTATTTGTTTGTCTGTATATTTAGGTCACATCTACCGATTTCTATCCCATTCGGATAAATTCATATAATTTCGTCGCGGTGCGCCTTTTTTTTATTTTAGAGGACATATTTATGATATTTCACCCATAGTACTCGTATTTCACCGTATTTTTAGTGAATTTCAGCCTACACTTTCGTTTTCACATACCTCAATGTTTATGACATAATATCCCTTGAAGTAAGTATCGTATAACGATATAATTTTGCAGTTAAATCCAGTGGAGTATGTAAATACTGTGTACGAAAGGTACTGCCAATAGATTTAGTAATGAAGAAGTAATAAATTAAAATGTTATGCCTGATGAAGTAGTTTTACTGCATGAACAGCGAAAATGTAGTAAGTGATAAGCTTTTTTCCTTTCATCACTTTGTGGGGGGTGTCAGCGAGGAAAAGTCTCGTAGAGGTTTCAGATTATGTGTAAAGCTTGTTGTAAGACACTAAGCGCTCTCATTCTTAAATACGTAATGAATATATTCTGGCTATTTGCTCGTCGTAAGCCACGACACTTTTACACCCCCATCCGCACCCTTGCAGAGAGTGGTGGTTCTCACCCCACAGAGGTTCTTTTCAGACAGTAAGTGATATGTGTACTAAGTTTCGTTGAACTCGATCAAGTGGTTTACGAGGAGATGTGGATCACACATACATGGATACCTAGAACGGACGCCAGGAGTCGACTTTTGGTCTGCGGCTCCCTTTTCGCTGTCAGAGTCAGCAGGGCGAGCAACACGTATTATTGTGAAAGCTTGAAAGAAGTAAAAATCTGGTAATTAATTTTACCATTAGATATAGAATACCGCGAACGCGTTATCTCTTTAATTTCAGTGCAGTTGCGGAGAAATTTATCATTTTTCTATATGTACAAAGGCGCTCAATTTTAAAGATAAAAAAGTGACATTTCATTCTTATCTACGAAAACAAAATAACGATTAAATGTGCCACTTCGTAAAATATGTTGATATTGTTCCGGAAGTTCAAAAAATACTAAATTTTAGCCCAACAATGGTGTATTATGCAGGTTGAGAAAAGTAGTTATATCCTATGAAACAATTCCAGTGACTAGAAAGAACTTTGAAACTGTTTCTTCCCTCCGTGCATCATCAATCCAGCCAACTTCTGATACACGAAGAAAGGAACAAAAATGAGTATGCTCTAATGTGAATCCTTCGTCTGATCTCTCTCTCCGCCCCCCCCCCCCCCCTCTCTGTCTCTCTCTCTCTCTCTCTCTCTCTCACACACACACACACACACACACACACACACACACACACACACATACACACTATAACGCTACATCCTCTCCCAAGATTATTATGAAGTGTCTGATACCACCTTTTTTTTTTTTTTTTTTTTTTTTTTTTTTTTTTTTTTTTTTTTTTTTTTTTTTGAAATATGCATCCGTGTATTTATCGTACGATTCAGTGCTCCATAAGACCTTTTATGTGTATCTTTATAGGTATCATTCAGTTCAATTTGCCAAAAAACCTATTATTCTTTGCAAACATATAGAATATTCTGGAAGGACGTACATTATCGTAATTGTCAATAGACTGTTGTCATTAACAAAATTACGTACATATGCCAAATTATACAACAAATCGAGAAATTGACGTAATAAATGCTTAGCAACAAATATTAAGAGGCTGTGGAAATGTTGGCATAGATAAATAAAGCCTCTAATTACTGTAATTGCAACTGACACACTAGTTAACACAAAGAACGTCATTCCGATTCAAATGAAGATAACAATTATTATCCAGTGATGCAAATTCATTCGTTATTCATTTTTACGTAAATCATTGTAATTGATGGTGCTGGTAAATTACGCAGATAATTACCACTTGTTAGTTACACTACCCAAATTTACAAAACTCCGGCATATAAGACAACAAGTGAATATTTAATGTATAAAATCTGGCGAAGCACGATGTGTATACTTCGAACTAATGTTAGCAACGAAATTCGTACAATCACTAATTCGAAATTGAAGTGAAATAAAAATAATTGTTCGAATCAGATTGTAGATTAATTTTCACACGAAAGACCAAAGATGATAATAAAAAATAATATGTTATTCTACATTATATGTTATAATCTGTACAACTGTAACACCAGTCAGTTTAGATAAAATTGTTTTTAATTGTAAGTTACGTTTTGTAATCAATTAACAATGTAGCAATTGTTAAAAATTGTATTTCAAGCGACGCAGCGCGACTGCAAGGTCAGTCGGTCAGTGAAGTCAGTCAAAGAGGTCAGTCAGTCAGTGTTTTGTTTTACCGCAGGAGTCTGTGCAGTTCGGTTGTCAACTTATGTCAATAAATAATTTTGTGAAGCTTGAAACTTTCGTGATGTTCTTATCAATCATAAGTGAACTTCAGGCCAAGTTAAGCTAAATTAAGTAAAGTACATATACATCTACATTTATACTCCGAAGGCCACCCAACGGTGTGCGGCGGAGGGCACTTTACGTGCCGCTGTCATTACCTCTCTTTCCTGTTCCAGTCGCGTATGGTTCGCGGGAAGAACGACTGCCGGAAAGCCTCCGTGCGCGCTCGAATCTCTCTAATTTTAGATTCGTGATCTCGGGAGGTATAAGTAGGGAGAAGCAATATATTCGATACCTCATCCAGAATCGCACCCTCTCGAAACCTGGACAGCAGCTACACCGCGATGCAAAGCGCCTCTCTTGCAGAGTCTGCCACTTGCGTTTGCTAAACATCTCCGTAACGCTATCACGCTTACCAAATAACCCTGTGATGAAACGTGCCGCTCTTCTTTAGATCTTCTCTATTTCCTCTGTCAACCCGGCCTGGTACGGATCTCACACTGATGAGCAATACTCAAGTATAGATCGAACGAGTGTTTTGTAAGCCACCTCCTTTGTTGATGGACTACATTTTCTAAGAACTCTCCCAATCAATCTCAACCCGGCACCCGCCTTACCAACAATTAATTTTATATGATCATTCCACTTCAAATCGTTCCCTACGCATACTCCCAGATATTTTGTACAAGTAACTGCTACCATTGTTCGTTCTGCTACCATATAATCATACAATAAAGGATCCTTCTTTCTATGTATTCGCAATACATTACATTTATCTACGTTAAGGGTCAGTTGCTACTCCCTGCACCAAGTGCCTATCCGCTGCAGATCTTCCTGCATTTCGCTGCAATTTTCTAATGTTGCAGCTTCTCTGTATACTACAGCATTATCCACGAAAAGCCGCATGGAACTTCCGACAGTTTCTACTTGGTCATTTATATATATTGTGAAAAGCAATGGTCCCATAACACTCCCCTGTAGCACGCCAGAGGTTACTTTAACGTCTGTAGACGTCTCTCCATTGAGAACAACATGCTGTGTTCTGTTTGCTAAAAGCTCCTCATTCCAGCCACACAGCTGGTCTGATATTCCGTAGGCTCTTACTTTGTTTATCAGGCGACAGTGCGGAACTGTATCGAACGCCTTCCGGAAGTCAAGGAAAATGACATCTACCTGGGAGTCCGTATCTAATATTTTCTGGGTATCATGTACAAATAAAGCGAGTTGGGTCTCACACGATTGCTGTTTCCGGAATCCATGTTCATTCCTACAGAGTAGATTCTGGGTTTCCAGAAATCACATGATACGCGAGCAAAAAACATGTTCTAAAATTCTACAACAGATCGATGTCAGAGATATAGGCCTACAGTTTTGCGCATCTGCTCGACGACCCTTCTTGAAAACTGGGACTACCTGTGCTCTTTTCCAATCATTTGGAACCTTCCGTTCCTCTAGAGACTTGCGGTACACGGCTGTTAGAAGGGGGGCAAGTTCTTTCGCGTACTCTGTGTAGAATCGAATTGGTATCCCGTCAGGTCCAGTGGACTTTCCTGTGTTGAGTGATTTCAGTTCCTTTTCTATTTCTTGGACACTTATTTCGATGTCAGCCATTTTTTCGTTCGTGCGAGGATTTAGAGAAGGAACAGCAGCGCGGTCTTCCTCTGTGAAACAGCTTTGGAAAAAGGTGTTTAATATTTCAGCTTTACGCATGTCATCCTCTGTTTCAATGCCATTATCATCCCAGAGCGTCTGGATATGCCGTTTCGATCCAGTTACTGATTTAACGTAAGACCACAACTTCCTAGGATTTTCTGCCAAGTCGGTACATAGAATTTTACTTTCGAATTCACTGAACGCTTCACGCATAGCCCTCCTTACGCTAACTTTGACATCGTTTAGCTTCTGTTTGTCTGAGAGGTTTTGGCTGCGTTTAAATTTGCAGTGAAGCTCTCTTTGCTTTCGCAGTAGTTTCCTAAGTTTGTTGTTGAACCACGGTGGGTTTTTTCCGTCCCCCACAGTTTTACTCGGCACGTACCTGTCTAAAACGCATTTTACGATTGCGCTGAACTTTTCCATAAACACTCAACATTGTCAGTGTCGGAACAGAAATTTTCGTTTTGATCTGTTAGGTAGTCTGAAATCTGCCTCCTATTACTCTTGCTAAACAGATAAACCTTCCTCCCTTTTTTTACATTCATATTTACTTGCATGTCCGCTGCTCGTGGTTTCGCGGTAGCGTTCTCGCTTCCCGAGCACGGGGTCCCGGGTTCGATTCCCGGCGGGGTCAGGGATTTTTCCTGCCTCGAGATAACTGGGTGTTGTTGTGCCGTCATCATCATCATCATTCATCTCCATTACCGTCGGAGGAAGGCAATGGCAAACCACCTTCACTAGGAGCTTGCCTAGTACGGCGGTGCGGGTCTCCCGCATCGTTCCCCTACGCTCCGTCACGGAGTATGGGACTTTATCATCATCATCATTTACTTCCATATTCAGGTATGCTGCAACGGCCTTATGATCACTGATTCCCTGTTCTGCGCTTACAGAGTCGAAAAGTTCGGGTCTGTTTGTTATCGGTAGATCCAAGATGTTATCTGGGCGTTTGAAAATATATGATCGCTACAACACATACATATAATGTATGCAACAAAATCTTAAATCTAGGGAAACTATGAGTTAAACATCGTTTCACTGTTTGAAGAACAGCTCTCTCTTTCCTAGCGTTTGCTCCATTGTACGGTCCCGCTGTTTCGTGATATGGCGAATTATTTTTGTTTTGCAGCGAGTCCAAAAAGTATTCGTCTAACAGCATTTTTTTAAAGTGTGGCACGTGAGAAGAAGCGAACACAAATTCTGAAGAGCCAATCCTGTGAAAGTACCTCTCTAAATCATTTTTATTGAAAAACAAGAAACAAAATACATTCATAGTTCAAAAATGTTCAAATGTGTGTGAAGTCTTATGGGACTTAACTGCTAAGGTCATCAGTCCCTAAGCTTACACACAACTTAACCTAAATTATCCTAAGGACAAACACACACACCCATGCCCGAGGGAGGACGAACCTCCGCCGGGACCAGCGGCACAGTCCATGACTGCAGCGCCCTAGACCGCTCGGCTAATCCCGTGCGGCACATTCATAGTGATAACAAGGTTAACGAAATAGAAAATTTCACACAAAAGGTACTTCATAAAGCATTTGACCACCGTCTGACTACGTCTAAAATTCACACCTAGTGATTACACTGCTATCTCATGGCACATTCTTGTGTCAACAGTCTGACTGTCCCCCACGTTTTGTTTTGAGCGGCGCTAGGACAATGCAGTTTGCAACAGAGGCCGTGTGGGTAGTGAAACAACCCTAATCGAAAGAAGACTTATTCTACGTTTGCATAATCAGTGAAAAGACTCTTACGAGATTGTTAAAGTAGCCGTTACATCTAGATCGACGGTTCACTCGATAAAAGATCGCTATTGTATAAAAAAAAATTGAGAAACCAGCCACGGACCTGGTGCCCTCGTCATTGACCGATGGGGACGTGAGTTTTATCCTGAAGGATATCAAGAAAATTTCTAAATCAGCTCTCCTAACTTGGTTGGGGATATACAGTCGAGAGGCAAGAATTTATGTGCCAACACAGTCAGAAATGATATAAGAACGTAGACTTCCGCAGCCGGTGTCATAGTGATTAAAATTCTTCTGGGTATTATGCCTCGTCATTGCTAAAAACTAACAACAATAATAAACTAAAACCGACGTTTCGGCCGAACTGCAACGGCCTTCCTCAGGGCACGGCTGGTTTTGCATGGGGATAGGTGCTTCTATTTATTACACCCTATCGATGTCTGACGTTACTGTTGAAAACTTTTAATTGGCTAGTCATGACGTAAGGGAAGATGGAAGGAAAGAGGCTATTCGTGGATGTCCATGTCGTCAACGATTGGTAGCTGTCCGCCAATCAGCGTTCGGCATCTGGTCGGCAAGTTTTCCTCCTGGTGTGCGCGGAAGTGGACTCACAGTTGCTCTACAGCTGTTTGTTGAGGTACGTCCGTGTCCCGCGTAGCTTCTGCCCCTGCGAACGCTCGCGGCCCGTTGGGCTGGGATGGCCGGCAGCCAGGACGCCGGCAGTTTGTAGCCATCTTCTCTGTTGATGTTGTCAAGCTGCTTAATAATTTCGATCGCCTCCCGTATTTTGCGTTCTCGCATCCACGATTCGTTCACCAGTACTCGGGCTTCTTGGAACCTGATAGGTTGTCCACAGTCACGGTGGTGTTCCGCTATCGCCGATTTATTATGTTTTCGAGGAACATTATTGTTTACTATGGATATAAATGATCTAGTAGAAAACGTCGGAAACATTTTCAGTCTGTCCGCAGATGCTAAGGTAGCCTATAAGAAAGTAGCAACGCGAGAAGACAGTACCGATTTGCAAAATAACCTGCAGAGGATTGATGAATAGTGCAGGCACTGGCAGTTGACCCTGAAAGTAAGTAAATGTAGTATATTGCGCACATATAGGAAAAGAAGTCCACTACTCCGCAACTACACTTATGGGTGACAAATTGATGGAAACAGTAACCATCGTAAAATATCTAGTAGTATCTATTCGAAGCGACCTCAAAATGGAATGACCATTCGAAACGAATAGTAGGAAAAGCAGATTCATAGGAAGAATCTTAAGGAAATGTAATGCATCGACTAAAGAAGTGTCTTACAAGACGCTTGTTCGACCGATTTTTGAGTATTATTCATCTGTCTGGGACCCTTACAAGGTAGGAATGATACAAGAAAGAGGGAAGACCCAACGAAGAGTGGCGCGTTTGGACACGGGAGCGTTTAGTCGGCGACGCTACAAGAGAGCCGTTGTGTATCACGGACAGATTTGCTATTGACGTTTCGAGAGAGCACTTTCCGGCAAGAGTCGGACAACATATTACTTCCCCGCACATACACCTCGCGAAATGACCACTACGTGAAAATTCGAGAAATTATAGCTAATTTCGAGGCTTACCCACAATCATTCTTCCCACGTGCCATTGGCGAGTGGAACAAGGAAGGGAGGATCATTTTGTGGTACCAGAAGTACACTCCGCCAGACATCGCTAGATGTTCCGAGTAGACAGAAAGTGACTATTTGTATCACAATGACAATGCACCTGTCGTAAAGCAGCATCTATGAGGCAACAGTCTGTGGGCCATAACATTCTTGAAGTGGACTGGCCTGCTAGGAGTCCAACCTGAACTCAATGGAACGACTCTGCGACGAGTTAGAACGTTGACCTAGCTCCAAACCCCAGCATCCTTCATTGCCGGCCGAAGTGGCCGTGCGGTTAAAGGCGCTGCAGTCTGGAACCGCAAGACCGCTACGGTCGCAGGTTCGAATCCTGCCTCGGGCATGGATGTTTGTGATGTCCTTAGGTTAGTTAGGTTTAACTAGTTCTAAGTTCTAGGGGACTAATGACCTCAGCAGTTGAGTCCCATAGTGCTCAGAGCCATTTGAACCATCCTTCATTACTAGCTTATTTGGTTTCGACCCTTGAGGAGAAATGGGCTACCATTCCTTCAGAGACATTCAGCCACCTCACTGGAGGTGTCCCCAGCAGATTTCAAAACGTCTTGCAGGCGAAGGATGGACACACTTCATTTAATGTCCATTAATAGGCGTCCAGATGGCCAGATAGAGTACGTGCGTGCGTTAGTTGGTGCTGCAATACATCCAAGAGGAACATCCAGTATCAACATTTACTTCCTTACTCAGAAATCGTACGTGTGGTAGCGGAGTGTACTTCAAGTCCCATTATTGTTTCCCTCCATCCATGTCCCCTTAACAAATTATGCGTGGAAAGAACGACTATCAGTGAACCTCTGCACCGACACTAATTTCTCTGATTTTATCGACATGGCCATTTCGCCAGACGTATTTGGGAGGAAGTAATTTGTTGCAGAACTCTTCTAGGAACACACGCTCTCGGAATTTCAACATTAAACTTGTCCACGATACACAACACCTGTCTTGTAACGTTTGCCACGAGTATTTGCATTATGTCCTCGAGTTTAGTAAACGATACAAGAAGGAACGTTCCGCTCTCCGTTGTATCTTTAATTAATCTATCCACGATAAGTTCTCAGGCTCACGAGAAATACGCAAGGACGGTCCAAGATATGTTCAGTGGATTCATTACATTTACTTAACATTCTTCCAGGGAATCTCATCCTGCAATTTGTTTTACCTACAACGTGTTTTATGTGGTGATTTCTCTTTAGGTTTTCCTCAGTGCCATAATCATCAGTAAAGGACCTCTTCATCTGTTTATGCGCAATATGTTACATTCATTCTCATTCAGGGCCAACTGCCAGTCGCTGCACCAAATGTCGATACCCTGCACGTCTTTCTGTATTTCACTATACTTGTTTTTGCGTTGCAGCCTTCCTATAGGTAACACCATCTTCAGCGAAAAGCCTCTCTGAGCTTCCAGAGCTATCCACCAGGTCATTTATGGTTCAAAATGGTTCAAATGGCTCTGAGCACTATGCGACTTAACTTCTGAGGTCATCAGTCGCTTAGAACTAATTAAACCTAACTAACCTAAGGACATCACACACGTCCATGCCCGAGGCAGGATTCGAACCTGCGACCGTAGCGGTCGCTCGGCTCCAGACTGTAGCGCCTAGAACCGCACGGCCACTCCGGCCGGCCCAGGTCATTTATCTACATACATTTTAAGCACTCCTTTGGGGTACCCCCAAAACTATCTTTATATCTGTCGATTTCGTTCCGTTTTGGATTTTGAAATTTTCTGTGTGTGGGATATAAGATTGTATTTGTATCTGATGGCTGCATACATCCCTGGCATTTTTGTTGTGTCATATCGTACGAGCTTACCCGTTTGGACAGTGCCTTGTGAATATCGTGACTGTGTACGAATTCGAATGCATCGCAGAATTAAGAAATATTTACAGTTTTATTGAGAGGAAGATTAGATATATTCTGTTGAATGTTGTTACAGCACCGTTAAAGGAAAGTTCTGCATATTTACTGCCAGTTTTTTAATAGTAGAGCTCTTGTCAAAGCCTATCCTTTGGTGAGCGTTAATTATTTTTAAAGTGAACGCAAAAACTTTCTCGCATCGAACTTTGACATTTTTGTGATTTAGCATACTGCTGCCTAAAACGTGTTTAGAATATTCTTCGTAGGATCTAAATAGTCATTAGAAGACCTTCTTTTACGAGCCTGTTTGACTGCAAGGCTTGGATAAACATACTGTTCACCACGTAACACCAACAACCATTCGAGAACAGTGTTCCAGTTCGAGCGAGGTGACTCTATTTGCACTTGGATCTCAGTTGAGGGAACTAAATTACCGAAGAAAGTAGACTGATATGATCGTCGTCTACAGTGGGGTAGACTGGCGTGACAGTATTATCAGAGTTCAATATTATTAGTTTTTTCCCTTGTAATACTTTTTGTTTACGAATTCGCATTGCGGTATCTAGTATTCTTTCACATTTTTTGAAAAAGCAATAAGGGTACATTGTAGTGTGTGACAAGATGATTTCGGAAGCGAATCCTGGCACAACAATTTCCTGTGGTATTTTATATCAAATCCACCGTTACTATTATTATTATTATTATTATTAGTTACAATGTCCACCATTGGATGTCGATTCCCGTCCTTCTAATTATTCAGTTACTACGCAGTGCATATGTAGGTAATGACCATATATTCTACTTGCAGGGAAGAACTCGTGTCTTTTTGGAATATATCTAGACTGTTGAAATGAACATTTATACATCATTTTCAAATAATATTGCCTCCTACATGCGTGTCCAACGTAAACTTACATGTCACATTTCATGCGTGTCGTAGTTATACAGAATTACAATATGCCCGTAATTTCGGCCAATCATTTCTTATGCTGTGAAGTTAATATACAAGGCTCTCGGCAAAAGATGTGTCAATCTTTCCAAGCAGTACATATAAGTCATTTCTGGACATGAATTGCAGCAAATAATATCCTAGAAAAATTTCGACATTCGGAACATCCCTTCGATTCAAGTGGATGACATACAGCTAAAACTGCGAGAAGTCTTTATATTTTCGCGCATCCCCTGGCTAACACCGATAAATTGATTTATCCATAAACTCCAGTTACAGGATCTTTTCACTGTACCTGAGGAATACCTCAAATGACAATACTCAGAACCAAATCAGACTATCATATCCATAAACAGAGATTTTAGGCGTAAAAGAGCAAAGGAATCTCCCAACAACTGAACCAATTCCGCAACGGTGATCTTCGGTAAGTAAACTCAACTCATAGGAGCAGTGCCCAGTAACGAACGAGGCTATTTTGTTACGTCTATGTAACTTCGTACCCGGGTACAACTTACACTTACGTATATTATGAATTTCCAAAACCAACTGTTGTGCAACATTTCCAGTATTGAGGTGACTATATAGGCACGTTCAGAAAATCAACAATAGTAATAATAATAATAACAATAATAATAAAACGAGCCCAGCAACACGTGAGTTCCGTCAGGAAGAGCACGTGCGAAATGTCATATTCGTAAGAGCTCACTCCTGCATACTACTTTGTGATAACATCAGCCGGGAATAAACACTAGTATAATTGTCATATGCTATAAATCGTCAAATGTCCCTTATCACTTCAGATACTTGTCATAGCACTATCTATAGATACTGAGAATACATTAATAATGATGCTGCAGGAGTGACCTACGTAGAATCAAATCGCGTGAGCCTGATATGATAGCAAACACCAATCGTCTTTGACCAATGAAAGATGGGTCCATAGATGCTGTAAATTTCTTAAGTGAAATGTGAAGGGACTGAAAACCCCATCCGCGAATTTTCTTTTCCACCACCTCGACCGAAGTCCAAAATCAAAATCCTTCACTTCCCAACGCCATCAATGACCACAAATACAAAGAAAACAAGTGTCATAATATCGACTCGTAAACGTCACATAAAAGTAAAATACATTGCTCCATGCTCACAAAGAAAACTTTGACAACTGGAAAAAACGCTGAATAAAAAAAAAAGATTAGTGACTTTAGTCAGCTATACGAGGATATAACTAAAGATGAGCATCGGCCACTGGGCGGCGAACAACCATCAGAAGTTGCAAGAACTACCTACAGACGTGGGACTTTTTTACGATGGAAATCTGTCAACAGCTGTAGAACAGGCAATGCAAGAGCCAAGCAAATCTCAAGAACTGGATTGTTTTTAAGGGAATAGTTCAGTAGCCGATGGACGTATATAATAAACTTTAAGGAGAACCTAAGAAGTGAGACACTTGCCGCGGGAAACGGACGGTAGACGGGTAACGGTTATTAAAAGATCCAAAACGTACTTGAACATGTGGAACGTTTTCTACAGATATTCAGTAGACGCTGAACTGACATCGGAAGATCCATTCACAATTTGAAGAAGTGAAATGTATTTTTTTGTGTAGATCACTCAGCAGATGGTAAACAGGAATCTTTTGGCTGGTGGATAACATGAAGAAATAGGACAAAAAAATGGTTCAAATGGCTCTGAGCACTATGGGACTTAACTTCTGAGGTCATCAGTCGCCTAGAACGTAGAACTAATTAAACCTAACTAACCTAAGGACATCACACACATCGATGCCCGAGACAGGATTCGAACCTGCGACCGTAGCGGTAGCTCGATTCCAGACTGTAGCGCCTAGAACCGCACGGCCACTCCGGCCGGCTAAGAAATAGGACATCATTTGCAGAATTTGTTTAGTAACCACCTAACACGCCGGTAAATACAAGGGAACCTAATGGAGTATTTTATTGAAATCTCTTAGTAAATAGTTGACAGGACTTGGAAAATCCGATGGTTACCTGAAGAAGTCTGAGGGAACATCAGTGCATTGATGAATTACCCTTCATGTACATATATCTGTCCACAGTATACAGCTTCTCTTAGCAGTGGCTAATGCAATGCGAGCAACACAGCCACAACCCAAGTCTAAATACATAAATAATAGCCCGCATCTCGTGGTCGTGCGGTAGCGTTCTTGCTTCCCACGCCCGGGTTCCCGGGTTCGATTGCCGGCGGGGTCAGGGATTTTCTCTGCCTCGTGATGGCTGGGTGTTGTGTGCTGTCCTTAGGTTAGCTAGGTTTAAGTAGTTCTAAGTTCTAGGGGACTGATGACGATAGATGTTAAGTCCCATAGTGTTCAGAGCCAACCACATAAATAATAAGAGTCTTCAGGAATTTAACATTAGTTCCAGAAAGATTTTATGCTATCACGTTATTTACTTGGTGTGCATGCAATGACACAAAAATATTATCAATTTTGTATCTTTTGATACGTAATGATAATAATTTACAAAGAAATTGTGACATGTAATTGTTTATTATTTGTGACTTTTGTGTATCATTACTTACGTTTTACAGAAAGCAGAAGCATTGAGTTGTATATCGGCACACAAAAAATGAACAAAACTGATGAATTCTTCTGGGAGGAGTTGTGGCTCAGCCAAAGACCAGCTGGGGTTGCAGGCGTCGGGCATTTACAGCATTGAGTGCGAATGTGGGAGGGAATGTATCGGGCAGAGGCAGCGATGTATCTCCCAGTGCAGTACTGGACACATCAGGAACGTACGACTAGGACAGGCAAACAAGTCCGCGGCAGCAGAACATAGCATTATCGAGGGAGACACCTTCGAATTCGAAAAAAAACACAAGAAGCTGTGCATCGCCAACAGTTTCTGGGACTCGATCTTCAAACAGGTAGTGGAGATGCGTCTGCACAACAGTTTAGTAAACAGAGATAGTGGTTTTCAGCTCAGTGCAGCGTGGAATCCCGCAATTGACAACATACGTCAGGAACGCTCCGACCTGAAGGCAGCGGCGTCCGCAGACTTTTCTCTGCCTCGTGATGACTGGGTGTTGTGTGATGTCCTTAGGTTAGTTAGGTTTAAGTAGTTCTAAGTTTTATGAGACTGATGACCTCAGAAGTTAAGTCCCATAGTGCTCAGAGCCATTTGAACATTTTTTTTTTTTTTTTTTTTCGTCCGCAGACAGACTGGATAGCCACCGGATCTCGCCGCCGCGGTCCCCCACCACCACCGAAGCGGTACCCCATTCCGGTGGAAAGTGACTGGCCGGCCTACAGTAGCGGATGACGGCCAAGCAGCTATATAGATATGCAGAACACAGCCCCTCGACATAAGAACAGAGTGGTAAAAGAGTGGAAGATCACCAGAAATCAGGCCACCAGGAGGCTCCTCAATCGTCTGCAGGGAGAGCTGAAGGTAGCGCTCAATGAGCACACAAACCAGCAATGGCAAAACCACATCACGGCTCTCAAACTAGACGATCACACACTATGGCAAGCAACCAAGCAATTCACAAAAAGACGCGCTAGGATGCCGCCACTGCACGGCGAGCGGGGTCGGGCCTACAGCCATGCTGAAAAGGCCAACGCCCTCGCCGACTCCTTCGAGAAGCAGTTCCAAACGGCAGAAACCCAGAATAAAGAACATGAAGAGGTAACTTTTCGCTCCCAAGGACGTGACAAAAGTAATTAGGTCCCTCCCCACAAAAAAGGCGCCGGGACATGATAGTGTCACCAATCAGTTAGTTAAAAACCTCCCACCCTCGGCTATCAAACACGTCGCGAACGGCCGGCCACAGTGGCCGAGCAGTTCTAGGCGCTTCAGTTTGGAACCACACGGCTTCTGCGGTCGCAGGTTCGAATCCTGCCTCGGGCATGGATGTGTGTCATGTCCTTAGGTTAGTTAGGTTTACGTAGTTCTAAGTCTAGGGGACTGATGACCTCAGATGTTAAGTCCCAAAGTGCTTCGAGCCATTTGAACCGTTTTGAACCTCGCGAACGCCTTCAACGAGATTACTCGTTCCCACGAGTTCCCAGCTTGCTGGAAACACGCGGAAGTGGTCGCGATACACAAACCAGCGAAAGACCCACTATTCCCGCATTCCCGCAGCACTACAGGCCGATTAACCTCTTGCCAACTGTCAGCAGGATCTATGAGCGCCTCCTGCTAATACCCACACAGAACCACATTACCAATTCGGATTCCGGCAGAACCACTCTGCCCCACAACAGATCATGGAAGTGGTTGAAACAGCCACAGAGTGCTTCAACCACAGAGGCTACAGCGGGATAGCCTTCGACTCAGTATGGCATAGAGGGCTACTCTACAAGATGTACACACAAGGGATCCCCAGGAGCATAGTTAAGCAGATCAAAAGCTATCTCACGGATAGAACTTTCTCTGTCAAAGTAGAAACTTCCACATCCACCAAAAGGCGTATTCGTGCTGGCGTGCCACTGGGATCGATCCTGGGTCCCGTTTTGTACAGTCTGTACACTGCGGACACACCAACGGCCCCCCTGGTGCACACTGCACAGTAAGCGGATGACACAGCCTTCTACACTCGAAATACGAACAAGGACCTGGTCATCCATAGGCTACAAAGGGTTTTAGATGACACAGAAACTTGGGCCCGTCACTGGCACATCACCATCAACTCTGAAAAGACGCAGGCTATGCTGATCACCCGTAGGCTCTAAGGTGCGGACCTCCTTAACACCCCCCTCCCTCCAACTTCACCTAAACGGAACCCAACTCCCCTGGAGCAGAACCGCCAAGTACCTTGGCGTAACTATCGACTCTCGCCTTACGTGGAAACCCCACATAGACAAGGTCCACAGGAAGGTCTGTGCCAGAGTGTCCATCCTATACACAGTCCTCAACACATCCAGTTCCCTTCCCTGCTCTGTAGGAGCGAACATTTATCAGGCCCTCATGTGGCCAGTAATGGAGTATGCATGCCCTGTCTGGGGATACGCAGTGAAGCAGCACCTGGACATACTCTAAAGGCTGCAGAACCGCGCCCTCAGGAGGGCACTGCATCTACTCCTCGGATTCCCCACCGATGATCTGCATGCTGCTGCTGAAATCCCACCCCTGAAAGGGCGTTTTCAAGATCTGGCAAGGACCTTCTATGAAGGCTCTTCCAGAGCAGGAAACGTCCCCGTCCACTCCTTAGGTTGGTACGATATGTCCTGCGATAAGCACAAACGACCAATGACGATCTTCGACGACTAAGTCGAAGAGAACATCCCTATATCCAATTCCTAATCCTCCTCCCTCCCCCAAAATACCAATCACCACGCCAACCTCAGGCAACTACCAGACACATACAGAACATTCATCACATCACGCAGACACCCAAAAACTACAGAAATAACCATACACACAAGTACACAGTAGAATAAAAGCCGTAAGGATACAAACTCCCCCAAACACACTTCCCCAAAGAGGGGAAAGTATTATATGAGAGTGAGGCAGCCACTCGCTAAATGGCAGTCAAGTGTTCAACATCTGTTCCACTAAGTCACGCACTGTCAGCCATAGGCCCCCGTTCGCACGGGTGACAAAACAGGAGAATCATCGGCTTTGCTTTTATTAAAGCATCAGGGGGATCTCAATACAGATCTGCAGTAAGCAATTACGGTGGGCAGGATATTTTGTTTGGCGACGCCCGACAGCAGAACTGTCGTGTTTCTTTTCGTTTTTCGGGATGTTGAGCTCCAGTGGTGCCTCGGGTTCGAAGCGGTCTACCGCTGTTGACAGAAGGCGCGTCTTGTTGATGCCGCGGGCCGCGTCGCCGGCCTTTTCGAGCGCCCCAGCTGCTGCAGAGCCAGTCTTTGCTCCCCCAAAGGTTACGGAGATTGTGGGCTAGGACCTGGAAGCCGGCCGCAGGACAACGAGAAGGTTTCCGTCGCCGCCGTGCAGACCTCCGCGTCCACCAGCGCAGCAGGGTCTGCAATTCAGCCAGGCAACCTAAGAGTAACAACGATGGCTGTAATTGGCACCCCCTTGATAGCAGCGCCCTTCTCCGTTCTGGACATGGCTAATAGCACAAGAAATGCATTAATACACAAAACACCAACAGCTTCATACGTAGTCAGTACCTGCGATCCCACCCCTCCTCCCCTTATCCTAAGTCCGCTCCTGCTTGCCAGTGCCACCAACAACCAAATTACATAGCGTCCCTAAATAAAGGCAAGCCGACGACCTGTCAGCTGACCGAAATCCTCCCCAAATCCACCACGTCGACCCAGCCCTCCACCTGATCCAAATACCTAAAATCTCCCCCCCCCCCCAAACAAGTCCTCTTCATCCAAACAGCGGTGTGCAAGGAAGGACCGAAAGGAAAAGCACTCCAAGAGCAAGAAACAGTCCACCACCCTTACCCCAACCACTCCCTCACCCTCTGAGGAAATTGCGCCCCAACAGCACCTGTTGTCGCCCTGAGAGGGGACCAGAAAACCATCGCCCTGGAAGAGAACCGTGTAACCGGGCACCGCCTGCCGAGGCTTCCGGCAGTCCAGGGAGTGGAACCCATCCCGAACAGGTTTCAGGCGGTAACTGATGAGCCAGCGACAACACAAAACAACACCACAGAAACACGTCACCCACCAACTCACTCTGGTTGTCCCAGAGCTTCCTCAGAATTACGAAGAATTCTTCGAGTTGCTAAAAACAGAAATCAGGGGACGCAATTTCAAGGCGAAACCTGCCGGTGGTGACAAATTAAAAATATCACTACACACACTAGAAGACTGTAATACAGTCAAAACACTTTATACTAACAAAACATACCCTACTACATGTTCCCCACAACAAAAACGCGACACAAGAATATCGTTATCAGAGACCTCCCAAGATGACTGTCTACCCAGGCAATCAACACAGACTTGACTGCCCAGGGGTACGTCGTCAAGGCTGTCTAGCATATGGACAATGTGGAAAGCAAGTGGCCCCTATTCCAGGTCACACTGCCAGACATCCCACAGAACAAAAGGGATGTCAAAATGGTCCTGGCTGTGCCTGTCACCACAGAACCACTACGCTGTAAAAACAAGATGGTGCAGTGCTTCAGGTGTCAGGGCCTAAATCACATCACTGCACCATGGTGATACGGTGCAGAAAGTGCGCCGAGGCCCATGACACGAGGTCATGCACACTAAAACCCTCGGACCCACAAATAAGGTGTGTGTTGTGTGGCAAAAACCACACAACGGGTTACGAAGGTTGTGAGGTCCACAAAAGACACTCACAGCAGGCAAAGGGTGCAAGGGCCGCCGCCCACACACGAAAACAAGACACCACCACCCCATCCAGTCACACAAAGAAATAAAACACGTCAACACACACGCACAAGGCTTGGGTAAAACCAAGACCAGACACACCAAGGGCAGCATACGCAGAAGTGGTTTCTCCCTCGAGAACCCATGAAAACGTAGTCCTATCACCACAACACCAAATACAGTCACAAGAACAACACCAGGAAAGACACAACAAAAATGATCAGGTCCACCAAGACAGAGGAAGCTCTAGGGAACTCCACACTCAGTCCACCCCCTCGGATCAGTTGTTAGGCATTATGGTGCAGACCATGAACCTCGTCACGGAAATGAAGAAGGAATTCAGGGAGGCCCAGAAGCAGAACACTCAGATCTTCGTTGCCCTTCAGGCAGCAGTCCAGCAGTCGCTCCCCTCTGCGACTTCCTCAGTAGTTTCAAAACCCCATCATGGATGGACGACCATATATCCAAGGCCTGACAATGTCCGTCTTTAACGCAGATGGCATTGTTAATCAAGAGGTTGAGTTCAGGGAACTCATCAAGGAGTTCTCCATCGTCATATGCATGATGGGTGAAACCCACCTAAAACCGGAAATAAAAGCGACAGTTCCCAACAACGTTAGCTACCATAAAGACAGGCCAAACCAAGGTGGAGGAGCGGCCATATACATAAAAAGAGGTATCCCCCACCACCTGGTATCGAAGTAGTGGCTGTGGAAGTAACCACTGCCACCAGACCCCTAACAATAGTTGCACTCTACCGACCCCCACAAGACGAGATAGACGAGGGAGACATAGCTGCTCTAGGGCAAATAGAAGGCAAACTCATAATAGGAGGCGACTTCAAAGCCAAATAACTCTAGAGTAACCTCCAGAGCAGGCGCCAAACTGCAACGACTAGCGCACGACCACCACTTCGAAACATGGGGTCCAGTCGAGCCCACACATTTTCCAAAAAATGGAGGTAGGCCTGTCGTGTTAGACATAGCCCTCACTAGGAGGATCGCGGGGTTTGTGGCCACAAGGACAATCAACAGAATGTCCTCCAACCACAACCCAGTGATTCTAGACGTCGATGTGGGAGAATAGGTAGCACTCCCACGGTACCAGACGCTTACAAACGTACAGACTGGGAGCGATACCAAGAAACTGTCGCCTCTGATACTGCTCGTGCACCGTGACCTACTGCCGAAATGGTAGAACAAGCGCTGCAAGACCTAACAGGTACGATCTTGCAGGCAGTCGGAAGATGTCAACCCCCCGCCCCCCGCAAAGGAACTGACCGCACCCGCAAATAAAGTTTCCGGAACACTTGCTAGCTCAAATTCGACATAAGAACAGAGTGGCAAAAGAATGCAATATCACCAGAAATCAGGCCACCAGGAGCCTGCTCAATCGTCTGCAGAGAGAGCTGAAGGTAGTACTCAGTGAGCACAGAAACCAGCAATGGCAAAACCGCCTCACAGATCTCGAAGTAGACGATCACACACTATGGCAAGCAACCAAGCAATTCACAAAAAAACGTACTAGGATGCCGCCACTGCACGGCGAGCGAGGTCTGGCCTACAGCCATGCTGAAAAGGCCAACGCCCTCGCCGACTCCTTCGAGAAGCAGTTTCAAGTGGCAGCAGAACCCCGGGATGAAGAACATGAAGAGGTAACTTTTCGCCCCCAAGGACGTGGCAAAAGTAATTAGGACCCTCCCCACAAAAAAGGCGCCGGGACATGATAGTATCACCAATCAGTTAGTTAAAAACCTCCCACCGTCGACTATCGAACACCTCGCGAACGTCTTCAGCGAGATTACTCGTTCCCACGAATTCCCAGCTTGCTGGAAACACGCGGATGTGGTGGCGATACACAAACCAGGGAAAGTCCCTCTATTGTCTGGCGTGGGGTGCCTTGTCGCTTTATGGTGCGTTTTGGTGTTGGTCAGTCCGCGCCAGTGCGCTGTAAGGCACGGAGACTCGCACCAGGGCGAATTGTTTCTGGTCGGGCGTGCCGCGACGGGCCTCACAAGGCCAGGGTCGGCATTTCTCGGGCCCGCCCGGATGTTGCCTTGCGTCAAAAGGGAGAGCTGCGACCGAACCCAATGCCAAAGCGAAGGGTGCGTGGCACAGGGGGAGCTATGTTGAGGGACCAAACATCAGTCCCTTTCTGTTCGCAGGGCACAGACCAGCAGGTGCTCTGCATGCCGGTGACCTCGTTTGTCGGCGTGGGATCACAGCGCGAGTCGGCAAGGGTGCTTAGCCGTGCCCCTCGGTATCCGGCGGGTGTTCTGCCAAACCCAGGAGGTGGTGATATCGCCTGGTCCATGTTAGATGGGTCCAGACCGCTGAACGACTGGGGGCACGGTCCACAACCTCAGTAGGAGTGGGTCCTTGGCCGATAGGTGGAAAATCGGGCAAGTAGGCGTTGAAGGGCGATAGGTGCATCCGCCTCTCCGAAGTGCGGGGTGCAGTTCCCGAGGAGCGTCAGGTGAAATCGTCAATGAAGGGGCCACCGAGGGGGACCAGTGTGCTGGCAACGGCGCGTTAATCCAGCAACTCGGGAGTGCCCTTGACCTAGGGGCGAGGTCGGTGGGCGAGTTGCAGCAGTCCCCCCCCCACCCCCCATGCCAGAGGAGCCAGTCTGGGTCAAGAAATGGGCTCCCACCATTATATCACTCGTACTAAAAATGCACTGGCAATGGCGCGTTAACCCGGCAGCTCGGGAGTGCCCTTGGCCTAGGAGCGAGGTCGGTGGGTGAGTTGCAGCAGTCGCCCCCACCTTCCATGCCAGAGGAGCCGGTCTGGGGCAAGAGACGGGCTCCCACCATTATATCACTCGTACTAAAAATGGCCACAACCGAAGCAAGTGATATGAGTGCACCTTCACGGGCTTCTTTGATACCTGAACCCACGCCACAGGACGAGTTACGACAGGCAGGTCATGAGACTGTCTTACAGAGACATGCCAGAGTCATGCTGCTCTTGGAGTAAAATATAAATAATGCGAAAATTAGTCAAGCGGCACTGACAATTATTAAGAACGAGTTGGCGGCATGGGCCATCGACAATGCCAAACTCGAGGGCCACGTGGAAGAGTTGGAGAAAGAGAATGAGAGGCTGAGGAAGCAACCTAAAAAGGCCTGGGCGGGAGTGGTCGCACAAGCGCCACCCAAACTGCAAACCATCAGAGATACCATTGCACGCATAGCAAAACAGCCAGACACAACAGTCATTCTCAGGACCCTGCCTGACCAAGATACAAGTGTAAGAAAAATTCAGGAACTGCTAATAACTACAATAAACCCAGATAAAGACAAAATCAAAAGAAATAGAGTGAAACCTAGTAAAAATTCAGTAATCGTTGAGGTTGCGTCTGAAGAGGATAAAGAAAAACTTCTGAATAATACTAAGTTGAACTCGATGGTCAAATGCGAACCACCCAGAAAAAGAAATCCTTTAGTCATCTTATATGATGTGCCAACTATCATGACAAATGAAGAATTAAGTGAAACTATAAGGGCTCAGAACTTTGAGGACTTGAAAGATGAAGAGTTCAAAGACAGCTTCAAGTTGAGATTTAAAACGGGGCCTCGGGACTGTGATGTGGTCCATCACGTTGCCGAGGTCTCCACACACATGTGGAAGAAGATCACTGAAATGAGCAAACTGTACATTGGATTCCACGCAGTCAACACCAGAGATTATCTTGTGGTACCACGTTGCCACAACTGTGGAGACCTTGACCACGTTCTGAGGCACTGTACCAGGGGGTCGGCCTGCTCGAAATGTGGTGAGGATGGTCGTATTAGAAAAGATTGTAAGGCTGCAGCAGTCTGCATCCCATGCAAAAGACGGGGCAAGAGACCTTGTGGAGCCACCGGACGCAACTGCCCTACTTACAGGTTGTTAGACCGAGCGATGTGGCGCAGTGCTTAGCACACTGGACTCGGACTCGCATTCGGAAGGACGACGGTTCAATCCCGCGTCCGGCCGTCCTGATTTAGGTTTTCCGTGATTTCCCCAAATCGCTCCAGGCAAATGCCGGGATGGTTCCTTTGAAAGGGCACGGCCGACTTCCTCCCCCGTCCTTCCCTAATCAGATGAGACCGATGACCTCGCTGGGGAGCGACGTGTAGACAACCTCCAAGATGGTGCTCCCCGGGCAACGCTGCAGTAAAATGCAACGGCAAAAAGTCTACACAATTCCGGCGACTGGAAGCTCAAATGCCTCCCGGTCCACAAGAAGGCAAACGTTTCAGAAGCAGAATTACTCCACGAAGATGGTGAGAGTGTGCCACTTCAATATAGAAGGCTACACAATGACGAAAGGAGAAATCCTTGAAAAAATTGTAACAAGAGAAAGAGTAAGTGTTGTACTCTTGCAGGAAACACACCTGATGGATGAAAACATCGAACGATTATGCATACCAGGATTCACCAATGTGGGATACTCAGGACATGACAAACATGGTATGGCGACCCTGGTGAAAAATGAGCTTCTAGGAAACCTCGAGAACAATGTGGAATCGGTTCCACACGCAATAGGCATTAAACTGGGAGAGATGACAATCTACAATGTCTACAAACCACCTTCGCAGCAATGGCCTATAGGAATCTTACTGCAGGCTAATCATCCAGCAATCTATGCCGGCGACTTTAATTCCCAGCACACGAGATGGGGATATCAGAGATCCACTCCGGAAGACATTGGACTAAGTGACTGGGCTGACAACCGGGACCTACACCTCCTGTTTGATCCCAAGGACAGAGCATCCTTCAGTTCAAAAGTATGGGGCACAAAGACGACACCTGACCTGACCTTTGTCACACGCGGCACAACAGGCGTACCAATGCACGCTACAAGAAGAGTCCTCGAAACTTTCCCACGGAGCCAACACCTCCCGATTATTGTGGAGATCGGCCTTTCCATCCCGATCATAAAGAGTCCCCCGATTCCACAGTGGAATCTGAGAAAAGCAGACTGGGGGAAATATAAATCTTTTATTGACAAGACAATAAATCGAATACCACCAAGTCCAGAGAACTACCAAAGGTTTGTAAACCTGATATATAAAGGGGCCCTAAAGGCTATCCCCCAAGGGGCCCAGAGGGAATACATTCCTTGCTGGTCAAAGGAGTGCGAGTCATTGTTAGAGCAGTATGAGAGGAGTGGGGAGGACGAGACTGCAGAACGACTGATCAACACTATGAACGAGGAATGTAGGAACAGGTGGAAGATGGAAATGGAGAATCTGGACTTTACCCACTCTAGTAGGAAGAGCTGGGGTCTACTACGGAAACTGGGTGGTGCCACAACACCACGAAGATCGGCCGCGGGTGTGGGCCCATCCGAAATAGCGACTGCCATGAAACAGACCTCCAAAACACACCTGAAGACTGAGGTGAAGAAAAGGATCTCCAGGAACCTAACCAAGGAATTAGCCAATAATCCAACTAATCTAGATATTGTCAAAGCAGTAGATGTCGAAGAGATTACCCAGGCCCTAACACTAATGAAAACAGGGAAAGCAGCCGGACCCAACGAAATCCTCCCAGAATTTCTGAGGGAACTGGGACCCATTGGGAGGAAATGGATGGCCAAGCTCTTCACGGAATGCATTAAATCAGGTGCACTCCCGAAGTTATGGAAAGAAGCTGAGGTAATAGCGGTACTGAAACCAGGGAAGGATGGAGATAATCCAAAGAACTATAGATCGATCTCACTGCTTTGTACCTCTTACAAACTATTTGAGAGAATATTACTGGCCAGACTAGCACCATACACTGAGGCGAACCTCCCGGACTATCAAGCAGGGTTCCGTGTGGGAAGGAACTGCTGTGAACAAGTTTTGTCCCTTACAACATATATAGAGAAAGGCTATCAGAACAAGCTGAAAACGGGCCTGGTATTAATAGATCTTACATCAGCCTATGACACTGTCTGGACCGAAGGACTACTGCTCAAGCTTACTCGAATTATCAAATGCAATCAGACGTACACATTACTAAAAAATATGCTGACAGGCGGGAAGATCAAGGTCTATCTCCATGGAAAGAGCAGCATAAGCATGGTCATAAACAATGGCCTGCCGCAGGGGTCAGCCCTGGCGCCGACCCTTTTTAATTTATACATATCTGATATGCGGAGCACCAGGTCGCGTAAATTTGCGTATGCGGATGATCTGGCCATCGCATACCAAAGCAAAAATTTCGAAGATCTTGAAAAAACATTGAATGCGGACCTTGAAGCGCTGAACACCTACTACCTTAAGTGGTATTTGCATCCCAGCCCCAATAAAACGACCAGTACCATAATGCACCTTAATAACAGAGCTTCAAGCAGGAAACTACAGCTTTCCCTGAATGACCGGCATATCAGACATGAAGATAAGCCCAAATATCTGGGAGTAAAATTAGACCGCACACTAACGTTTAGCTCCCATCTGGAAGACACCAAACAGAAATTAAAATCTCGAAATGCCATTATGTCTAAACTGGCCGGAACATCATGGGGGTGTGGAGCTAATACACTAAGGACGTCAGCATTAACCCTCGTGTACAGCGTGGCTGAATATTGTTCACCAGTCTGGGCGAAAAGTGCGCATGTAAATAAAGTAGACACCCAATTGAAAGAGACGATGAGAATTATCTCAGGCACACTTAGGGCTACCCCAAGTGACTGGCTCCCAGTCCTTGCCAACATAGAACCCCCTGATATAAGGTGCTCCATGGCGATCTCAAGAATATATAGGAAGCTCATGCACAATCCAGAACTCCTTATACACCAAGACTTATCACCCATCAACAGGCTAAAATCTAGGTCCCCCTTTTGGAAGATTGGCAGGGAATTACAGGACTTCGACCCAAAGCTAGCCTGGGGGGAATCATGGCGCAAAGGGACACACAAGAACCAAAAGCTTATCGATGACCCAGCAAGAAGATAAATGGTTTTGATCTCCCTCGGAAGCTCTGCGTTGCCTTAAATCGCCTTAGAACAAGCGTGGGAAGATGCAAACACCTAATGAATAAGTGGGGACTTGCGGAGAGTCCCGTACGTGAATGTGGTGAAATCCAGACAATGGACCACCTACTGGTGTGTGAAGTGGTAGGATATAGTGGTGAACTGGAGGACATACATTACCTGCCTGACCTAGCCATAGATTGGCTCAAAACTATAAGTAGCATTGTGTAGTGTTGTAATTTCCTGGTGGATTGTAATGACACTGTAATATTTGCCTTGTATATGCCGAACGAATAAATAAAATAAGATGACCTCGCTGTTTGGTCTCTTCCCCCAAACAATCCCAACCCAACAGGTTGTTAGAAGAAAGACTGATTTCAAGAACTGATTATGGTTAAAAGTGCTAAGGCTAACAGGATGCCTAAGAGGAAATCCCCGAGCAAAAGGAAGAGGGAAGCCATGAGGGCAAGTGCTTTCAAGGAATTCCTGAGGTCGCTTTCGGGCGCCACCAAAATTGAAGCAACTGCACTCAGACTGACTTCCCTACAATGGATAGGGGGACTCAAACTGACCTCCCTTTCACGGTTGCGACTCCCTCCTCCCAAATCCAGGAGATGAGGCCGACTAAAGATCAGCAGCAATGGCATCCTGTAGTAGTGACCACGCCGGTGGCAATCCCAAAGACAGGAAAGAACAAAGACGAGCAGCAACCAGTCCAAGAAAATATAGTAACTATCTCGAGCGAAAAACTCACCACACTAGATACTCCTGTTGTTAGATTGTCACTAGTTGACCCAGTTAGAGTACATCCTAACATTGAATTTACGATGCAACTGGCGAGGTTGGAGCAGCCGACTACCCTGACCACTGCCTTACGACACGTGGTCCGGGTGGGATACGAAAATGGCAGGAAAGTCACCTTCTCGGTAATGGAGGCTATAGACAGGATACAGCTTAAGTCAGTGAATCTCCCCACCGACTTCGGGGCCCTGCAAGACCTACTTAAGAAAGTCTTTGAAAGACGAGGAGAAAAATTTAACCTTGATGTCATCTATGAACAACCAGTTTTGGCTAATGGACAAATTTCTTTCGACTGGAGCAAGACCTGGCCAAATGACAGAATTCATACGTATTTTCCATAAATGACTAAAATTACCATCAGCCAACTCAACACTCACAACAGCAGACTGGTGATGTAGGAGCTGCGTAAGGAGATGGAGGAAAGGAGACTGGGTGTGCTCTGCCTGCAGGAGCCGTACTCCCAAGCTGGGAAAATAGCTTTTGCAGCTGCGACCTGGCAAGTTGTAAGTAGAGAAGAGGGCCCAACAGCTGCAATCGTTAATAACCAACAAACTCCTGAGGGCTACAGTACTGTCACAATTTACAACTAGCCACTGCAACGTTGTGGAGTTGCAATCTCCCGCGGGAGTGATCACACTTATCAACATGTACTTTCAGTACGAGAACGATATCGAGAGACATTTGGGACATCTGACTACAATGATTACGTAGTTGCAGGGGCGAAGAGTAATAATAAATACCGACATTAATGCAAAATCCCCACTATGGTACAGCGGCACTAGGGACCCGAACAGAGAGAAGGCAGAAGAGGTCATCATGGGTTTGCAACTAGTGGTGGCCAACAAGCCAGGCAACCCTCCGACCTATGAGGCGGGGGGAGGTCAAGGGACAAACATTGATGTGACCCTGGTCACGCCCAATGCAGTCAACTTTATTCAATAATGGAAGGTAGAAGAGAACGCCACCACTAGTGACCATAATCTCATAACCTTTACCGTGGGAGACAGAGAGAGCCGCTGGGCCATGGGGTGGGAAGTGCAATAGAATTACAAAAGAGCCGACTGGGAACGACTAGCAAGGGAGTGCGACATTCCTGCATTGCCACAGGGTGACAGACACCAGGACATTGACGTGGACAAAAGAGCTGAGGAACTGGTGAGCGTGATAGCTCGAGTGGTGAAAGCTGCCGTACCTACTAGGAGGAAGGAGATGGCGGCCTCTTCGTCACCACGGTCAGGCGAACTAGAGGATATGCGCCGGTCTGTCAGAAGGCTCAGGAGGCACTACCAGCGCAGTGTTGTCTGGCTGGAAAGACAAAGGTGGTTGCAGCTGTACCAGGAAGCAAAAGACAGATTCCAAAAAGAACTGCATGCAGTGAGATCAAGTAGTTGGGAACACTTTGTTTTAAATCAGTTGGCCTTGGACCCATGGGGTGTACCCTATAAGTTAGTCCGAGAGAAAATCCGCTCTCCCATGGAGCTGTCGACCGCCAGGCACGGGCGCGTGATGACGGAGTCTTGGCAGGAGACTGCTGAGGTCCTCCTCTGGTCCCTGTTGCCTGATGACACTGCGGACAGGGAAACCGTAGAACAACAACAGCTGTGCAATGAAGACCACAACGAATATGACAATGCAACAGCAGTCTGCCCCTTCTCTGAAGAGGAGGTGTCTGCCCATATAAGATCTCTAAAGAGAGGAAAAGCTCCTGGGCCGGACGGCATTGTGGCGGAGGTGGTGCAATTCCTGGCCCCCCAGATAGTTGCGCCACTAACTCACCTCTTTAATAAATGCCTTAGGCAGAGAAAGTTCCCACCGATTTGGAAAACTGCTAATGTGGTAATTATCAAAAAGGGACCCGATAAAGACCCAGCAGAAACTAAATCTTACAGACCAGTTTGCTTCCTCGATCTGCTTGGGAAGATCCCAGAGAGACTACTGGCTGATAGACTGGCTGCACACCGAGTGCTGTGCGGGATGAGCAGCAGGCAGTTCGGCTTCAGGCCTGGGCGGTCGGCATGTGATGCATTCGCCCTGGCGGCCGAGGTCTGTGGCTCTACCCAGTACAAGTACGTTGTCCGGCATCATGGTAGACATAAGTGGTGCCTTTGACAGCCTGTGGTGGCCTTCACTCTTCTCCTATTTACGGGAGAAGGAGTGTCCAGGGCTGCTATATGGGTGTCTGAGAAGCTATTGCAAGGATTGGGAGGTCTGGCTATCATCCCCTAGCGGAAGAATGGGAAAATCTATTACTAAGGGATGTCCCCAGGACTCCGTTCTGGGCCCCCTGTTTTGGGATATCCATATGGAGCCATTATTGGACAAACTACAGCTAAGCGATGTAGTGCTAGAGGTATGCAGATGACCTCCTCCTATCGGTCGGCGGCCGTAGCCGAGAGGATATAGAGCCCAAGATAGAAAGAGCTATACAGATATTGCTACTTTGGTACCAAAATACGAAGATGATAATTTCACCAGGCAAGTCTACCTACCTTCTGTTGAAAGGTCAGTTAATTCGAAACCCGACAGTGAGGATTGAGGGCTCACCAGTTCTCTGGCGACGAGAGACTCGCTACCTTGGAATCATCATTGATGAAAGGTGGTCCTTTGGGAAGCACATTGACACCGTAACCCAGAGAGCCCTTCAAGTACTCAACAACCTCATTTCCATTGGACATAAAAGATTTCATCTTCCACCACATCTCATTAAATTATACCCTAATAGCATACTCACATCAATAGTGGGTTACAGCTCGGTAGTGTGGGCACACAGACTCACGAGGGTGGTGCCTGCCATGACAGTGAGAAGAGGTCAGAGGAATATGATAGTGAGATCAGTGGGGGCATACAGGACAACGCCAGGAGGAGCCTTGTTAGTCATAATGGGGGTTTGCCCCCTGGACATCAAAATTCGTGAACAGGCTGCTTGGTATTGGGTCAAGAAAGGGAACATAGAGAAAACAGAAGAGATATTAGGCATCAGGGCTGGGAACAGGGTTGAGATTAGACTAAGAGAAGACCAGTTATGGCAAGAATCCTGGGAAGCTGAAGAAACCGGACGTAGAACTTTTGATCTTCTTCCAGACATTAGGGAACGGCTGGGAATGAAGTACTTCGAACCAACCCAGGGACTATTCCACTTTCTCACTGGTCATGGACCCTACCCAACATATTTATGTCGATTTGGGAAGAAGGCTACACCCGCGAGTTCCAGGTGATGCAGATAGGAAAGAAGCTATTGAGGTTGTGAAGGAATGTGGATAGGGTGTCTTGGCCCAGAGTCCAAATCTGAACCAGGTTCTAGATAAGTCATAAATGGGTTTGAATAGGAGGGTGTCATGCAAGTACCCACAGCTGTGCTGAGGATTTGTTTGTATACTTTTCCTTCAAAAGAAATGTTGTTGTGAGTTGGTATATAGCTGTTAAGGTGTGTAAGAAATGAGCTAGTGGGTTTGGAGTCTGGAGGGTGTTGGGAAAGGCAGTATTCGATAGCAGAAAGGCAATGGTCATGAGGGATTAAACCCACTAACCATCAACTTTAGTAGCATTTCGACAGCTGCCATCGCTTCCACACCAAAAAATCCCTTCCACATGGACGACACGTCTGCAGTGATGAGACCTCCTTTTTCCAGTATGTTGAAGGTCTTACAAAGGCCTTCATAGACAGGCAGTACCACCGAAACCTAATCCACAAACAGATTTTTCATGCCATAACTTCACACACCCTCAGTCCTCCCACCACATCCAAGAATCAGCTACAAGGGAACAACTCTCATCACCCATTATTACCCTGGACTGGAACAATTGAACCAAATTCTTCAACAGTCATCATGCCCTGAAATAAGGAGCATCCTACCAAAGATCCTCCCCATCTCTCCTAAAGTAATATTCCATTGGCCACCCAACATAAACAATGTCGTGGTCCATCGGTACACCACTCCCACACCTAATTCCTTGCCACAGGGTTCATATTCGTATGGCAGGCCAAGGTGCAAGACCTACCCAATCCACCCAACCAGAACCTCCTTCTCCAGTCTAGTTGCAGGCGTATTCAACCCCATCAGAGGCCAGGCCATCTGTGAAAGTAGCAATGTCACATTCCAACCCTACTGCAAACATTGCACAACTTCTTAAATGGTTCAAATGGCTCTGAGCACTATGGGACTTAACATCTGAGGTTATCATTCCCCTAGAACTTAGAACTACTTAAACCAAACTAACCTAAGGACATCACACACATCCATGCCCGAGGCGGGATTCGAACCTGCGACCGTAGCAGCAGCGCGGTTCCGGACTGAAGCGCCTAGAACCGCTCGGCCACCGCGGCCGGCGCACAACTTCTTACGTTGGTATCACCAACTGTCCACTAGTCTGAGTGGCCACTACTGAATTGTTGTCAAGAATGAAGTCGACCACTTAGCAGTACAACATGCAGTTGAGTACAATGTGATCAGTTTCAATGGCTGCTTCATGATTCAAGCCATTTGGTTCCCCACTTCAAGCTTCTCTGAACTACAGAGATGGGAGTTATTATTACAACACATCCTCCACTCCAGTAATAAGTTTTTAAAGAACAGTTACCTATTTATTTTATATCATATTTTTGCATAATTACGTACGAACTTAGTTTCGTGCATTAACCTCTCTTATGAGGCCTATATTCTTTGGTGGTTTGATGATAGGGTACTAACTGACGCTTCATTAAACCACGAGCATGAGTCATGCGGGGCGCAGGGCATGATCAAGTGCGGCGACCCGAACGAGCAGTCGTATGAGGGCAGGCGTTGTTGATGGTTGTACCTATATTGACACGGGTTCCCAGGTAGATGCCGTGTTTCTTGACTTCCGCAAGGCGTTCGATACAGTTCCCCACAGTCGTTAAATGAACAAAGTAAGAGCATATAGACTATCAGACCAATTGTGTGATTGGAAAGAAGAGTTCCTAGATAACAGAACGCAGCATGTCATTCTCAATGGAGAGAAGTCTTCCCAAGTAAGAGTGATTTCAGGTGTGCCGCAGGGGAGTGTCGTAGGACCGTTGCTATTCACAATATACATAAATGACCTTGTAGATGACATCGGAAGTTCACTGAGGCTTTTTGCGGATGGTGCTGTGGTATATCGAGAGGTTGTAACAATGGAAAATTGTACTGAAATGCAGGAGGATCTGCAACGAATTGACGCATGGTGCATGGAATGGCAATTGAATCTCAATGTAGACAAGTGTAGTGTGCTGCGAATACATAGAAAGAAATATCCCTTATCATTTAGCTACAATATAGCAGGTCAGCAACTGGAAGCAGTTAATTCCATAAATTATCCGGGAGGACGCACTAGGAGTGATTTAAAATGGAATGATCATATAAAGTTGATCGTCGGTAAAGCAGATGCCAGACTGAGATTCATTGGAAGAATCCTAAGGAAATGCAATCCGAAAACAAAGGAAGTAGGTTACAGTACGCTTGTTCGCCCACTGATTGAATACTGCTCACCAGTGTGGGATCCGTACCAGATAGGGCTGATAGAAGAGATAGAGAAGATCCAACGGAGAGCAGCGCGCTTCGTTACAGGATCATTTAGTAATCGCGAAAGCGTTACGGAGATGATAGATAAACTCCAGTGGAAGACTCTGCAGGAGAGACGCTCAGTAGCTCGGTACGGGCTTTTGTTGAACTTTCGAGAACATACCTTCACCGAGGAGTCAAGCAGTATATTGCTCCCTCCTACGTATATCTCGCGAAGAGACCATGACGATAAAATCAGAGAGATGAGAGCCCACACAGAGGCATACCGACAATCCTTCTTTCCCCGAACAATACGAGACGAATAGAAGGGAGAACCGATAGAGGTACTCAGGGTACCCTCCGCCACACACCGTCAGGTGGCTTGCGGAGTACGGATGTAGATGTAGATTGCGAATTTTTCGGAGTAAATTAATTAAGACTTAAACACAACGCTTAGATATTGTCGGTTTGATATTTACCTACGTTGCCTAGGTAGCTTATTTGTATTTAAATCTCGTACTTCGTCATTTTAGATGTATTCTGATTTGATTTGATTTACTTAGTGGTCCCCCGATGCGACTACGCTTGCATCATATTGTTACTGCTTACATTAAACATAAAAGACCAATACATTTTATTTTTTATTTTTAGAGGTTTCTTTGTGTCAGTATTTTTTAAATTTTTAGTTTAAATCTGATTTCATGCTTTTTAAACTTTATATTTTGCTAGTACGATCGACACTTTATCCCCACATTCACACAAATACTTTCCGGGACGAAACACGAAATTGTGACGCGACATCTTTTTCACTTCTGCGATTTACATGTTTTTTTTTTTTTTTTTAGTTCACACATATATTCAATGGTTATGTTTTAGCATACATGTAGCCTAACATAAGCAATAAGAAGTGCCGGTAATACTAAATCAAGTATGGCTCTGAGCACCATGGGACTCAACTGCTGTGGTCATAAGTCCCCTAGAACTTAGAACTACTTAAACCTAACTAACCTAAGGACATCACAAACATCCATGCCCGAGGCAGGATTCGAACCTGCGACCGTAGCGGTCGTGCGGTTCCAGACTGTAGCGCCTTTAACCGCTCGGCCACTCCGGCCGGCTACTAAATCAAGTCGGAAGAAAGTGGGCTGCCATTGTGCTCTCTTGCAGTAGGCTGTCTGAACTATTACGGCAAAATCATTTGATTTAGTGCTGAGTTGTGAACCTCAAAAGTCTAATAAAGCATATGTTTATCTTTCACAGTCGAGTCACAATCACCCTTCTTCTGTTTTTTAGGGGCTAAAACGGGTGACTTCAAAAGACAAAAATCACTGTTGTTGGTCAACCATAAAAGATAAACATATATTCTCGCCGACTTTTATTTAGATCTTTCTGAGCTCTAAAATCTGGTACTACGTAGCTTGATGAAGCTCTTACGTTTTACGGTTCAATCCCGCGTCCGGCCATCCTGATTTAGGTTTTCCGTGATTTCCCTAAATCGCCCCAGGCAAATGCCGGGATGGTTCCTTTCAAAGGGCACGGCCGACTTCCTTCCCCGTCCTTCTCTAAACCGATGAGACCGATGACCTCGCTGTCTGGTCTCCTTCCCCAAAACAACCAACCAACCTCTTACGTATTACGTAGCGTATAATAAGAGAGCGCGCTGGCGAAGAACTTTTTTACTTAATTTAGCTGATCAAATTTAAACGGCTGAACAAACTTTCATGGAACATAGCTAAGAACCATCCTGATTAAACCAGCTTGCAAATTAAAAAAACTGCATTAAAATCAGACGTTTCGGTTGGGAACAACGATGCCACAGACAGATACACACGTTCAACTTATAAACTTAAAACTTATTATTATAATACCCCTCCATTCACTTCGGGAGTTAAACTGAGTAGTTTCTGAGCTATGACATTATAATTTTGAAACTCTTTCCCGTGTCGAAAAATTTCATCCGTTTAAAAAAAGTAACGTAACTTCGGTCTCAATGAAAATTAATAACATATTTGTGAGATGTGGATTGACAGTACATGTATCAATACCGTACGTAAATTTGAGATTTTTTATGTGATATTTGTACGAGACACAGACTTTAAAACGATTGTCTATCGCCATGGAGAGCAGTACGCTTGTGGCGGCTCACTGCAGACACTATTTGACTTGGCGTCGCCACATCACACCTTTAACGTTTGATGACAACTAATTTAAATTAGCCTACATATATAATCGTAAAGAGACACAGTCGAGTCTCCTGTGTTGAGCAATTGTAGTTGATTTTTTTATTCCGAGGTCTTAATATCTGTAGTTTCGATACTGATTCACTTACTGGAAGGGTAACCGGAAGTGAGAAAATTTCGGAAGACGCAACATTATCTTCCTTATCGATTCTAGTACGATCACTGTGTGACCGTAGAGGTGAATTTGGTACCGGTTACAACCTTTATGAAAGCATTGTAGGATTTTTCGTCAGAACGGTAAATAAAGCTGTCTTTTCGAACGCACTGGACGCTTCCCAGACTGCTCTCTTTAATCTTATTTTGGCTTCATTTCTTTTTCAGAATGTCACAACTTAGTTCAAGTCTGTAGTGAAGCTCATTTTGCAACGTCTTCCCACGATAGATGAACCACGTCGGGTCTTTTCCATCCCTCATGACCACTCGATACACATGTCAAATTCGAAAAAAAAGTATTTATTATATTATGGCTTGATATACATCCTTGGACACACAGAATTAATAAACATTGTGCAGTATCAGGAAAGCACTTTTCGCTGACCTCATGTAAGTGAAAACAACAACATTTGTACACAATAATTTCGGCAGTTCATGTAACAGTAATACCGGAAATAAGTCCTTGTCTCTGTGTTTATGTCCTCTGTTTAGGTCTGGCAAATAGAAAACACTCTGTTCGTCCGATAGATCCAGAAAGCAATACACACGGGCGCCCAGGTTGATGCCGGTTCTTTGACTTCCAAAAGGCGTTCGATACCACTCCGCACTGGCATCTAATGAAGAAATTGAGATAAACTGTGTGACAGGATTGAAGAGTTCCTAGCGAACTGGACAGTACGTCATTCTTAATGGGCAGAAATCTTTAGACGCTAAAGCAATTTCGGCCTATCCCAAGGGAGTGTTGTAGAGCCATTATTTTTCAAAATATGTGTAAATGACCAAGTGAATAACATGGGAAGTTGGATGCTGTTGTATACATAGGAGGCGCAACCCTAGAAAATTGTAGGAAGGCGCTTAGTGCACGGAGTGATAGTTGACCCTCAGCGTAAACAAGTATTACGCATAAATAGGCGGAAGAATTCACCAAGCAATACTCGTATACTGCTCATCAGTCTCGGATCCGTACCATACAGGACTGACAGAAGAAATTTGGAAATTTGTGGTAAGTTCCTATGGGACCAAACTGCTGAGGTCATCGGTTCCTAGGCTTACACACTACTTAATCCAACTTAAAATAACTTATGCTAAGGGCAACACACACACACACACACACACACACACACACACACACACACACACACACACACACATGCCCGAGGGAGGGTTCGAACCTCCGACGGGAGCAGCCGCGCGAACGGTGGCAAGGCACCTCAGAAATGGAGGAAATAGAAGATTCAAAGAAGAGCTGCGCATTTCTTCACAGGTTCATTTAGTAAGCGGGAAAGCGTCATGGAGATGCTCGGCCAACTCCAGTGGCCGACGTTTCAAGAGTGGCGTTCTGCATCACGGTGTGTTTTGCAGTCAAAATGTCGACAATGTACGATCGTAGAAGATACAACCAATATATTGCTCCCTCCTACGTATATCTCGCGGAAAGCCCATGATGTCAAATTAGAGAGATTCGACCTCCCACGGAGGCTTACCAACAATCGTTCTTCCCGCTGACCATTCGTGACTGGGACAGGAAAGAGGGAAGTGGCAGTGCTACACAAAAATCCTCCGTCACGCACCATAGAGTGGCTCGCGGACTATACACGTAGCCTCTTATTTAGCTCGGATTTATCGTGAATCTCTCGTCTAGTGCAAAGTCACAAGCGACTGAAGAAAAGCACAGGTGCCTCCTGCATATAAGAAGGGTAAAAGAACGGAAGCGCTAAATTACAGACCAATATCTTTAACACCGGTTTGCTGCAGAATTTTTGAACATATTCTGAGTTCGAACATAATAAACTTCCTTGGGACCGAAAAGCTTCTGTCTACAAATCAGCACGGCTTTAGAAAGCATCGTTCACGTGAAACTTAGCTTGCCTTTATCTCACATGATATTCTGCGAACTATGGATGGAGGACAACAGGTAGATTCCATATTTCTGGACATCCGGAAAACATTTGTCACGGTGCCCCATTGCAGACTGTTAACGAACTTACGAGCGGGTATGTGTGTGGCTTGAACACGTTTTCAGTAACAGAATCCAGTAGGTTGTCCTCGACGGCAAGCGTTCATCAGATACTCGGATGTCGGCACGAGAGCCCCAGGGAAGTGCGACAGGATCACTATTATTTTTTATATACGTAAATGCTCTGGCACCAATCTGCGAAATGTTTGCTGATGATACTGCGGTGAACGGTAAGTGGCTGTGGGAGCATACAAGATAACTTAGACCAAATTTCTAGTTGGTGTGATGAATGGCACTAGCTCTAAATGTAGAAAAGTGTAAGTTACTGCAGATGAGTAGGAAATACAAACTCGTGATATTAGAATACAGCGTTAGTAATTTCCTTCTTGACACAGTCGCGGCGTTTAAATAGCTGGGCGTAACGTTGCAAAAACGATATGAAATAGATATTGTGGTATGGAAGGCGAATGCTCGACTTAGGTTTATAAGGAAAATTTTGAGGAACTGTGGTTCATCTGTAAAGGATACCGCGTATGTGACGCTGGCGCCTCCTATTCTAAGAGTACTGCTCGAGTGTCTAGGATCCGCACCAGGTCGGATTGAAGGAAGACATCGAAGCAGTTCAGAGGTAGGCAGCTAGATTTGTTACCGGTAGGTTCGAGCAACAAGCAAGCATAACAGAGATGCTTCAGGAACTCAAATGGGAATACCTGCAGGGAAAGCGACGTTCTTTTCGAGCAACATTACCTAGAAAATTTAGAGAACCAGCGTTGAAGCTGACTGCAGAACGAGTCTACTGCCTCCAACATACATTTTGCTAAAAGTTTTGAGAAATTAGGGCTCATACGGAGGCATTTAGACAGTCGTTTTTCCCTCCTCTGTTTGTGACTGGAACAAGAAAGGAAATGGCTAGTAGTGGTACAGAGTACCCTCCGCCACGCACTGTACGGTGGCTTGTGGAGTATGTATGTAGATGTATATGCAGTACATGTAGATGAAGGAAATATTTCCATAATAAGGTTCTTCTACAACTCGGAAGAAGCTTGAAAAGGAGTGAGTATGAGATCTACGCGGTGCCCTTGCCTCACTACTTAACGTGAACACAGAGGCCCCATCAATTTTCGACTTCATTCGAGGTGGAGCGGTGGTAGGACACTGTATGGTATAGGAGACGATCTCGATTCAGATTGTCGTCCGGCCATTAGGTTTTCCGTGGTTTCTCTAAGTTGCAAGGCAAATACAGGGGTGGTTTCTTTCGAAAGGACACGAACGATTTCCTTCCCCGTCCTTCAGGACGACCATGTACTCGTCTCTAATATCCTCATCATTAAATACAAATCTTCCTTTTCTCTTGTTGTGCTAAGTTTGTTTCGAACAGTTAACTCTCATCAGATGCGAAATGCATAGTCATCCTCCATGTAATGCTGCCCTGAACAACTGCACGGAACTTCCAATCAACAGAATTAAGTAAGAAAATGTATTTATACTTCATCGAATTAAAAATTTTCTTTAAATCTTAAAAAACGCTTATTCTTCCAGTGCCACCTTTCCTCCAATGTTCTTTCGTTTTCTATATTACAGTTCTAGGTTAAAGAGCATTTCGTCGAAATTCGTGGCTACAGCCAAATTCCATAAAAATCTTATGTGCTGTACACTGCTTCATGTCGTAAAATTGCAATTGGCCTTCGTACGGGTGAGTAATACCAGTGGAGCAATGCAGCTTTTAACTTTTATATACTGTCTTCACAATCATCCCTATAGTTGTTTAAAAGAGACGTAGACAACATTCGTCACATGATTGGATGTATGAAGTGGAGGAGAAGGGAGTGGATATTCTTTAATGATCGTAATTTACGATGAAATTTTATTGACTTATCATACATGATATGATCACTTTCATGTACACTCCTCTTAGGTAACTGCAGGGACAGCAGGGAAGACATTATAGGCCCGTAAGGTTTAAAAGCTGTTTTCTTCTTGCTGACAGTCGTAGGTGGTCCTAAGAACTTCCTTTGCCGCGTTCACCTAAGGTCGTAGAAGGCGCTGTGTGTTGCAAGAGTGCCAGTGAAAGTAGATCAAACGGTGTTACTTCTGTTATTGAAATCGAGCGAACACAAACATGGTGCCGCCATCGATAGAGATATTACGGGCTGGGGGATATTTTGATTCCCCTCTTGCAGTGCCCAGTGGCATAACATCGCCTGAAACCAAGAGGATGGCACCCGACCTCTGGTCGCACTTAGAACTGTTATCAGTGGTCACGAAGGTTTATCGTCCATCTTAAATAAACTGCTTGACAAAAAAAAATTTAAGCACCTAGAAGAGGAGGAGGAAACGAATGAAATTTGATGGCTTGAAACATAATTTGGTGATACTGCGGTGATTACAAAATCGAGTCAAATTTAAATGATTTTGGAAGTATGAGCTCACTTACTAGTTATGACGTTGCACCCTCCAGGCTTGGATGCATGCACTGATTCGATTGGGAAGAGTGAATTTTCTGGAAACTCAAACAGCCTGATTGAAATATTTCATTAACTAACAAGATGTTTTAGTAAAATTACAAATTTTTGAAAACAGAAAAGTCAGGGCTAAAAAACAATCACATTTGCATGGAAAACTCGGGAGCAAAGGGAGCAATTCACCGATGAGTAGGTATTGAGTCATCGACAGTCACACGAAGAAGACAGGAAATTTCGCGAGCTTTCAGTCAAATACTTTTTTGAACTAGAGTACACACACACACACACACACACACACACACACACACACACACACACACACACAGACGTGTGTACAGCTACAAAGATGGCGAACAGAACCGTATCACCTCTAACCAATACGTTCACAGACAATACACTTAAGCCGGCCGCTGTGACCAAGCGGTTCTAGGCGCTTCAGTCCGGAACCGCGCTGCTGCTACGGTCGCAGGTTCGAATCCTGCCTCGGGCATGGATGTGTGTGATGTCCTTAGGTTAGTCAGCTTTAAGTAGTTCTAAGTTCTAGGGGACTGATGACCTCAGAGCCATTTGAACAGTACGCTTAAGAAGACGAAAACAAAGCAAATAAAAATTTAATCATTACGTTCGTAATTTGAATATGAAACTATGTAAGGATACTGTGATCAACATCCTTGTCAGAGAGCTACGGAGCAGCGTTGCTAGCTGGTGAGCCTGAGTATCTCAGAGCCTTCCGTAGTTTCCTGCTTCTTCCGGCGGGCATGACATTTTTGTGTTGCGTCGACAATGCAAGTTCGTACAGAGCACGAGAGAGCTGTATTGGGGCAGATTCGGTCGAATTAACACGTAATTAAAGAGTTGTGACCTAGAAATAAGAAGTTGAATTATTGAAGGAAATATTTCGTTGGAGCAGGAACGCTCATTTATCCACGGCGTTTTTGGAGTGCATGAATTTCATAATTTGTCAATACTATCAGAGGAATAAGTGTAATACAGTTGAATATTTTTACCATTGTTCGAAGATAAATGAATCAAGGTAAAGGAAGTCATATTTTATTCCTGATTTTCTAGACTAGGTCTGAGAGTTGTAGGGTCCGCTTAAATGCGTCAGGTGTGCACTACACGTCAGAGGGGGGCACCCAAGCAGCTTTATCGATTAGGCGACAATCCATCCAGTCCAGATAACGATTGCTTTAGGAAACCCAGAAGCATCAGTGTAAGGTCCAAAGAAATGACTCCCACGAGTGACAGTATTAAAATACAGGTGGTTAACCGCCTAAGCATTCGCAACAAAATGCCAGAAGTAGAGAGATCTTTGGGGAACATTTAAGAGTATACCGAAAGGATAGGAAAATGGGTAATGGAGGTGGTGTAGACAAGAAACTCAATTCCAGTGAGCCAGAAATTGAAGCTGCATATTTTTGTTTGGTCAAGACTCAGTATCAATGGTGGGCATAAAATTATAACAACGTCTTTCTACCGACACCATACTCACCTCACGATGTAATCAAAAACTTTAGAGAAAACCTCAGTTCTATTGTACATAAGTTTCCTAATCATTCTGTAATCATTGGAGGAGACTTTAATCACCCAACAATCAAATTGGATAATTATAGTTTTGTTAGTGGTGGACGTTACAAGCTACTCTGTGGAACGTCGCTATATGCCTTCTCTGAAAACTACCTACAACAGATAGTTCAGAACCTCACTCACGATAGAAATATATTAGATCTAACGCCAACGAACAGACCTGACCTCTTTGATGAAGTTCACATCGAAACTGGTATCAGTGACCATGAGGCAGTTACAGCAACAATGAATACCAAATCACAAAGGACAACTAAAACAAAGCAGAAAAATTTACACGTTCAGCAAACTACAGAAAGAAATGGTAGTGTCATTTCTCAGTGGGGAACTTCAGATTTTAGCTTAAGACAGAAGCACGAAGGGGAACTATGACTCAAGTTTAAAAGAATAGTGGACCATGCATTAGATAGGTATGTACCCAGGAGAACATTTCATGACAGAAAAGATCCTCCATCGTATAGAGCCACTGTAAAGAAACTTCTAAAGGAACACAGACTACTGTATTATAGGTATAAAACAAAGCAAAGGCTATCGATAGAGAGATGCTGAATGATTCACATTTGGCAGTCAAGAGAGCAATGTGTGGAACATTCAGTGAATACCGTAGCAGAATATTGCGCAAAGATATTTCACAAAACCCAAAGAATTATGGCTGTATGTGAAGGCTGTTTAGTGACTCCAAAGTTTGTGTAGTCACTCGTGGACGAGACTGGAACTGAAACTGAAGGTAGCAAAGCAAAAACAGAAATGCTTAACTCGGTTTTCAAAGTTCCTTCACAAAGGAAAACTCAGCAGTATTACCACTGTTTAATACTCGTCCCATTGAAAAGATGAGTGATATGGATATTAGCGTCAGTGGAGTTGAGAAACAGCTGAAATCGTTAAAATTGTACAAAGGCCCAGGGCCCGATGGAAGCCGTATCAGATTCTACATCCAATTTCTGCTCGAGTTAGCCTCTCTGTTAACTATAACCTATTGTAGATACCTCCAACAAAAAACCGTGCCCAGTAGCTGAAAAAAAGCACAGGCCACGCAGGTCTACACGAAGGGCAGCAGAAGTGATCCACAAAACTACCGTCCAGTGTCCTTGACATCCATTTCTTGCAGAATCTTAGAACATATTCTGCGCTCAAACACAATGAGGTATCTCGAACAGAACGACCCCATCCGTGCCAACCAGCATGGATTTCGATAACATACATTATGTGAAACCCAACTCGCACTTTTTTCACACGACATCCTGAAAACCATGCGTCAAGGCAGTCGATTTCTGAAAAGCATTTGACTCAGTACCACACCTACGCTTAGCGAAAGTACGATCGTAATTTGTGACTGGACTGAGGATTCCTTGGCAGAGAGGACGCAGCTTGTGATCTTAGATGGAGAGTCATCGATAGATGTAGAAGTAAGTTCCATTGTACCCTAGGGAAGTGTGTTGGGTCACGTTGTGTAGTAATTATCTTGCGGTCAATATTAATAGTAAACTCAGATTTTTCGCAGCTGATGCAGTTATCTACGAAGTACAGTCTGAACGATGGTGTGCAAATATTTAGCTAAATCCTGATAAAATTTGAAAGTGGTGCAAAAATTGGCATCTTGCTTTAAATGATCAGAAATGTAAAATCGTGCAGTTTACAAAATGAAAAACCATGTATCTTGTGACCATAATATCAGTGAGTAACAGATGGAATTTGTAAACTCATACAAATACCTGGGTATAATACTCAATAGGGAAATGAAATGGAACGACTACATAGGCTCAGTCTGGGAAATCGGGTAGCTTACTTCGGTTTTTTGGTAGAATACTAGGTGAATACAACCAGTTTACAAAGGAGATTGCTTACAAATCACACGTGCGACCCGAAGGAAACAAACTAACTAAATAAATCGGAACACGGAGAAAAATTAGTGCCGTAGAAAAATGCTTTCAAAACTGAAGACTTTTACGTAAAATTTTTATATTGTTATTTTGCGTCGTTTTAATGATAACACCAAAATCTGTTCCCTTGCAACAGTGATAAGTGTTGGCGCTAGAGAGCGTAATTTATGGGCTTCAGCTTATTGATCCATTTAATCTACTTATGCTACTTGGAGAATGTCTCCAGAATCACTTATAAGCAGAGGGGTGTTGCACGCCAAGGTTGTCCGCGGCCGTTTATCGGCGTCTGGAGGCGTGGATACGAAATAATGGCCAGGTGCAACCGACTCACTGTCGAAACAAACATCTATATCTACAGGACTACGCTGTAATTCCCACTTAAAGGTTTGGCAGAGTATTCATACAACAACTTTCAAACTATCTCTCAGCTCTTCCAGTCATGAATAGCACGTAGCACTGCTTCTCAACGCACAGGCTCGTTGGTTAGGGCTTGGAAGTATTGTTTGGAGCTTTCATCATTTTCCGTGATATTTCTTCGATATACACCCTCAGCCTACTTTTGCCCGCCATTGCTTCCTCTGCGCTGGAATTATGGGACAACCCGTCTCGTTCTGCAACGTCGAACGCAAATTTTCTTATGTTCCGCATACTTAAACCAGACATCATATCTTCTAATATAAGAATTATGCTCTTGCAATTCGTTTTCAGCTTCGTTGGAGAACAGTTTCCTGCGACAAAAATTTTTACCGCCCAGTTTGCATTTTCGATTTTATTTTCAGATGCCTCTTAGGTGTTGGCTTAGGAACGTTTTACACGCGAGCATATTCACTGAACCAATGATCCTGATTTAGATATGCTGTTACAGCTAAATGCAATTTATCTGTGCTCCACTTTCCATGTTGCTTTTCTGTTTCCACACAGTAATACACAATAATTATTTAATTAATAACTTAGGATAAAGAACATACTAAATAGCTCACTGCATCATTTCTAAAAATTATATTGCACTAATAACGCTATTTTTAGAACTCGCTATACGAGCAATTTTCTCAAATCGTACGTCGCCATTTTCTCTTTGTCAATTTGCTGCAAACGAAACACAACGAATAGAGATTCATGACTGTCTGAAAACGAAGACTATCTCATGCATATTCATCTTAAATAAAACATTAAGTTGCCTCCTACCTTAGAAAAGTCATTCTCTTCGCCACGTACACAAAAAGTTAGACGAAAACTACAACAAAATCGACGCTGTTCTCCGACGATCTCTTCCTGAACACATAAAGTTCGTAGATAATAACATAGCTCCAAGCAGCACGTAGCTCACACTCACCTCACTAAATGTCGGAGGTACGAATTTTATAGCATTGGTAAAAATTAGGAGCCGCTACAATATAGACTACGCTCCCCTACGACGGTGGCAGCACAATGGTTTTTTGTAATGTTCCGTAGATCACATTCACAACAGCTTTCCATGTTGTAGAACGTGTCAGTAGGTTCACAAATGAGATAAATTTTCTCTGCGTGAACTTTACTACATGCTGTCTATTTACACAAGTGCATTTTTTCGTTTTAATCTTAATCTACAGCAAAATTAGATAAAACTAACCCAACCACATGTATACTATTTACTCAGAACTTCATGCATGGGGTAGAAGGAGTTGTCAAGTACAAATTATTTCAATTTTTCTTTAAAACTTACATTATCTGCCAGGGCCTTTAATTCACAAAGGAAGTGGTCAAATATTTTTAAGAGTGCATACCTCCCATTTTCTGTGCGAGAGTCCTTTCTTCCAGGAGTGCTAGTTCTGCAAGTTTCGCAGGAGAACCTCTGTGGAGTTTGGAAGATAGGAGACGAGGTACTGGCGGAAGTAAAGGTATGAGAAGGGGTCATAAGTCAGGCCTGGGTAGCTGAGACGCCACAGTCTACCTTCGGCAAGGCAGCGGCCCGGATATCGTATTTACGTCCCTGCCGCGTCAGCGCGAGCGCCATGTTGTGGTTTACAGCCGACTCCGTGCAGTTCTACTTCCATGACATGTTCACAGCGAAAGACGACATTGAAGTTCAGTACGCACGACCGAAAGCATTAGAAATTGAACAGTTTTCACGAGATGACTTTCACGTCGATTGTTGCTGTTGTTGTCTTCAGTCCTGAGACTGGTTTGATGCAGCTCTCCATGCTACTCTATCCTGTGCAAGCTTCTTCATCTCCCAGTACCTACTGCAACCTACATCCTTCTGAATCTGCTTAGTGTATTCATCTCTTGGTCTCCCCCTACGATTTTTACCCTCCACGCTGCCCTCCAATACTAAATTGGTGATCCCTTAAAGCCTCAGAACATGTCCTACCAACCGATCCCTTCTTCTGGTCAAGTTGTGCCACAAACTTCTCTTCTCCCCAATCCTATTCAACACTTCCTCATTAGTTACGTGATCTACCCATCTAATCTTCAGCATTCTTCTGTAGCACCACATTTCGAAAGCTTCTATTCTCTTCTTGTCCAAACTATTCACCGTCCATCTTTCACTTCCATACATGGCTACACTCCATACAAATACTTTCAGAAATGACTTCCTGACACTTAAATCTATACTCGATGTCAACAAATTTCTCTTCTTCAGAAACGCTTTCCTTGCCAGTGCCAGTCTACATTTTATATCCTCTCTACTTCGACCATCATCAGTTATTTTGCTCCCCAAATAGCAAAACTCCTTTACTACTTTAAGTGTCTCATTTCCTAATCTAATACCCTCAACATCACCCGACTTAATTAGACTACATTCCATTATCCTCGTTTTGCTTTTGTTGATGTTCATCTTATACCCTCCCTTCAAGACACCATCCATTCCGTTCAAATGCTCTTCCAAGTCCTTTGCTGTCTCTGACAGAATTACAATGTCATCGGCGAACCTCAACGTTTTTATTTCTTCTCCATGGATTTTAATACCTACTCCGAATTTTTCTTTTCTTTCCTTTGCTGCTTGCTCAATATACAGATTGAATAACATCGGGGAGAGGCTACAACCCTGTCTTACTCTCTTCCCAACCACTGCTTCCCTTTCATGTCCCTCGACTCTTATAACTGCCATCTGGTTTCTGTACAAATTGTAAATAGCCTTTCGCTCCCTGTATTTTACCCCTGCCACCTTTAGAATTTGAAAGAGAGTATTCCAGTCAACATTGTCAAAAGCTTTCTCTAAGTCTACAAATGCTAGAAACGTAGGTTTGTCTTTCCTTAATCTTTCTTCTAAGACAAGTCGTAAGGTCAGTATTGCCTCACGTGTTCCAGTATTTCTACGGAATCCAAACTGATCTTCCCCGAGGTCGGCTTCTACTAGTTTTTCCATTCGTCTGTAAAGAATTCGTGTTAGTATTTTGCAGCTGTGGCTTATTAAACTGATTGTTCGGTAATTTTCACATCTGTCAACACCTGCTTTCTTTGGGATTGGAATCATTATATTCTTCTTGAAGTCTGAGGGTATTTCACCTGTTTCATACATATTGCTCACCAGATGGTAGAGTTTTGTCAGGACAGGCTCTCCCAAGGCCGTCATTAGTTCCAATGGAATGTTGTTTACTCCGGGGGCCTTGTTTCGACTCAGGTCTTTCAGTGCTCTGTCAAACTCTTCACGCAGTATCGTATCTCCCATTTCATCTTCATCTACATCCTCTTCCATTTCCATAATATTGTCCTCAAGTGCATCGCCCTTGTATAGACCCTCTATATACTCCTTCCACCTTTCTGCTTTCCCTTCTTTGCTTAGAACTGGGTTTCCATCTGAGCTCTTGATGTTTATACAAGTGGTTCTCTTATCTCCAAAGGTCTCTTTAATTTTCCTGTAGGCAGTATCTATCTTACCCCTAGTGAGACAAGCCTCTACATCCTTACATTTGTCGTCTAGCCATCCCTGCTTAGCCATTTTGCACTTCCTGTCGATCTCATTTTTGAGACGTTTGTATTCCTTTTTGCCTGCTTCATTTACTGCATTTTTATATTTTCTCCTTTCATCAATTAAATTCAATATTTCTTCTGTTACCCAAGGATTTCTACTAGCCCTCGTCTTTTTACCTACTTCATCGTCTGCTGCCTTCACTACTTCATCCCTCAAAGCTACCCATTCTTCTTTTACTGTATTTCTTTCCCCCATTCCTGTCAATTGTTCCCTTATGCTCTCCCTGAAACTCTGTACAACCTCTGGTTCTTTCAGTTTATCCAGGTCCCATCTCCTTAAATTCCCACCTTTTTGCAGTTTCTTCAGTTTTAATCTACAGGTCATAACCAATAGATTGTGGTCAGAGTCCACATCTGCCCCTGGAAATGTCTTACAATTTAAAACCTGGTTCCTAAATCTCTGTCTTACCATTATATAATCTATCTGATACCTTTTAGAATCTCCAGGGTTCTTCCATATATACAACCTTCTATCATGATTCTTAAACCAAGCGTTAGCTATGATTAAGTTGTGCTCTGTGCAAAATTCTACCAGGCGGCTTCCTCTTTCATTTCTTAGCCCCAATCCATAGTCACCTACTACGTTTCCTTCTCTCCCTTTTCCTACACTCGAATTCCAGTCACCCATGACTATTAAATTTTCGTCTCCCTTCACTATCTGAATAATTTCTTTCATTCTATCATACATTTCTTCAATTTCTTCGTTATCTGCAGAGCTAGTTGGCATATAAACTTGTACTACTGTAGTAGGTATGGGCTTCGTATCTATCTTGGCCACAATAATGCGTTCACTATGCTGTTTGTAGTAGCTTACCCGTATTTCTATTTTCCTATTCATTATTAAATTTACTCCTGCATTACCCCTATTTGACTTTGTGTTTATAACCCTGTAGTCACCTGACCAGAAGTCTTGTTGTCGATTACCACGACCTAATAGGGATTCACCTCTCCATCGTGAGCAGCGTGGTCGACGTGAAACTGGTGGACGACGCGGCATGTGAAATCATTCTCAAAAGGACGAGCGACCTTCGGTTGAGACATTCGAGGACACATTGGGCTTGTGAATGTGGAACATGCAGGTCTCGGCCAGAGGGCGATCCGTGCGTTCGAGTTGCCGTTTGAGCTGCCAGCAGAGATGGTGATCGCGGCGTTGACACCCTATGGCACTGTGATACGCCATACGGCGGGAAAATGGGCACATTTTACCACGTACCCCGTTCTGAATGCGGTGCGCCAGGTGAGCATCGATCTTACTAGACATGTCCTGTCCGACATGAACATCGACGTGTCATCGTAATTTATGAGGGCCAGCCAAAGACCTGTTCGGGATGCGGGCAAGAGGGATATCTCAGATCGAGCAGTATGCAACGTAGCATCACGCAACTGCCGACAGGAGAAGGTATCGCCCGACTTAACTGTGCTCCTATTGACATACTTGGGAACCCTTCAAGCTGTTCCAACTGATCATCAACTGTCGACAGAAGAGTCGCCTTCAGTCGACACTGAGCAGCGGCAGGGAACTACAGATGGACAGTCTACTCTGCCAGAGCAACCTCCGACATCGGCTTTGCAGTGTGAAGAGAGAATGGCCCTGCAGAAGAGGTTGACCACAGCAGATTTGGTGGTGAGGACCGACGTCTTTGTCCCTGATGGCAACGCCCCCAGTCTTTGGCGGATACCGACACTCGTGTCCGAAAACAACGGGCTCCAAAGCGACGGAAGAAACGGTTATTGTCCGTCTGATACCTGCAGGACGATGTCAACACAAGACAAAGATCTCGACGGTGACGACCATCCTCAGCAGGAAGATATGATTTTCGGTTCCCCTAACAGGATTCGATCAGCAGTGTATTCCAATGAGAGCTCTCACAATGCCACGCTTCTGCACGAAGGACAGCAGATGCATTCAGTATCTGACCCTGTCACTCACGCACTGCAGCCTTCAGCCACCCCGTTAATTCCGAGGGATGATCGCAGCACAAGCCTGCCTGCGTCGGCCGACGATGTCGTGGCGTCTGCTGCAGTAGCTAAAGCGGTTGCAGCTGCTTCAAGCACGACATTTAAGTGCCAGTGGACACAGGAGGGGAACCACTGTTGACAGCTGGGCCTTCTTCTGGTCTTCCACCTCCATCTCTCCCAACAGGAGCCAACAATACCGCCTCCCAATGCCAGGCCTACCGGACTGGCACCATCAATCACAATATCATTAGTTCTGACGTCCAGCTGCATATGTTTTGTAACTTGTTGCGTGTGGCGCATCTCGGTTTCGCACTCCAGATAGTGCTTGTCGACCAGTTACTATCTATTTATGGTTGGTTGGTTTTTTGGGGAAGGAGACCAGACAGCGTGGTCATCGGTCTCATCGGATTAGGGAAGGATTGGGAAGGAAGTCGGCCGTGCCCTTTCAGAGGAACCATCCCGGCATTTGCCTGGAGTGATTTAGGGAAATCACGGAAAACCTAAATCAGGATGGCCGGACGCGGGATTGAACCGTCGTCCTCCCGAATGCGAGTCCAGTGTCTTACCACTGCGCCACCTCGCTCGGTCATCTATTTATGGAGACGACGTTTATAAGACGCCATGAACGGATAATGACAGTGGTAAGGCCGTTCTTCTGAAGGAAGACGTAGTGATCGATGGTGTGACCTACCTACCGTCAGCACGAGGACTTACTATCACATATCAGGCCTTCACTACTGTGAATGTGTATGTCCCTTCCAGTACAGACAATGGGAGAGGCCGTTAGATATTTTATGCAGAGGAGGTCGCGTCCTTATTTGAGGGACGCTACTATCATATCATCCTAGGGGGCGACTTCAGTTTTGCCTGTCACCACAGGATCAAATACCACACTTTAGTACATCCAGAGGACTGCAACGCCTGGTGCAAGACCTTCGCCTCGTCGATACATGGCGGAGTATCCATGGCAACAGACAGGAATACACATATCTTACCACGCATTCAGCGAGTCACCTTGACCGAGTCCATGTCTCGCAGGGCCTTACAGCAACAAAGCTCGATGCTGAGATATGGGTGGCAGTCTTTACAGATCACGATGCCTACATCTGCATCGTTTCCCTTCCACGGCAGAGGGTACGGCGGAACAGGAGCACATGGAAGATAAATGTAGCGCTCCTCGAGGATTCAGAGTGTCAGCAGAGCTTAGTGGATACCTGGAGCAACTGTGAGAGGCGGCATCCAACGTTTCCTTCCACGATCCAGTGATAGCCCGATTGCGCTAAACCTGCAGTGCAGCGTGTGATAATGAATTACGGTCAAGAGGCTATGTGTTGGCAATGGCACACCATAGAATGCTACTGCATGAGATATCCATCCAACAATCGTCGCCTGGACGTCTGGCTCAGGATCGGAGATTGGACGCAAAGATCACAACGCACGTTTGTGCGCGTGCGTAGTCAAGACCGGATCGGGGATTAATTGCCGCCCATGTATCACATTGTCTGCGAACTTCGCAGATGTCACAGAGCATTGACCCCCTTCCTGGATATGCCGGATGGCCGGCGCCTGGCGGGCCAAAAGGATTTTGCCAACGCCTTCTTGGATCATTACCGGCAGTTCTACGCCGCAGAAGGCCAGGATGCTATGGCGATGGATGAACACCTTCGCTTGATACCTCAGACCCTCGATGTCAAAGCGATGACGACCCTCACGTACACTATAACGGCAGAGAACAGCGCTGATCCCCTCAGCAAAGGGGCGACAAACAAATTGCCGGACCCAGACGGTCTCCCGATAGAGTTCTATCGTACATACCACGATGTTATGATGGCCTAATGGTTGACCATGTACCAAGAACTGATGGACCCTGCTGTGCAGATGCCACATGCCTTTGTCGACGGTATCCTTATTTCAGTCCCCAAGCCATGTGCTGGATGGGGAGTTAACCATTACTGGCCTCTTACGCTGCTCAACAGCGATTTCAAGATATTTACGAGAATTTTGGCTGCCCCAATTTCGGGTGTCCTGCACCAAGTCTTCTCTACAGACAAGACGTGTCTTGGCGGTAACAGCAACTTACAGACAGCGCTCAGTGATTACCATGATGTCATCTCACTGACAGAAGAGCGTCGCATGTGCGGTGCCTTAGTGTCAGTGGACTTTGACCACACTTTTGATAGGGTATGCCACGATTATCTTGGTAAGGTGCTGCCACAGCTGGCCTTCCCCCAGTCCTTAAAAAATATCATCATGCGTCTCCTCTGTCGCGCGACTTCACAGGATACAGCCAATGGATGTACAGTGGGCATGATTACTATCACTGTCTCTCTGAGACAAGGTTGCCCCCTTTCAATGGTTACATATGCCATTGCCATGGGGCCACTGTTACACAGACTACGTTCTGGCTGCAGGGACTTATGCTGAGATACCATATCTTTGTCTGCCGAGCACATACGGACGATCTGGTGCTTTTAGCGCATTCGCCAGACGAAGTTCAAAGATCACTGGACTGGATTGCCCAATATGATGCCATAGCCAGATGCAACTAGAACTTGGGCAAGTCTAGAACAATGGTCATTGGCAGTGGTTTCCCAGAAGGAGCTTGATCCCATACCCACTATGGGATATTATCAAATGTTTGGAAGTTATATTTACGCGTGGTAGTCAACGGACGGAACTCCTACAAGTCATACATACAGATGTCTGTAGGAACTTGCTGCGATCTTGGGCATGGTACAGTGGATAGCTTATGTCAATATCTATCTGGCATCTAGGATACCCCATCTCGCTACGGTCCTCCCGATGACAAAGACGATAGCACGCAATTTATAAACAGTCTTTGGTTACTTTTCCAGTGCGGCAATGATCGTCAAAGTGCGATACGACACGCTCACCTTCTCTACCACAAAAGACAGTCTCGGAATGGTCAATGTGCGGGTTAGGGCAGCTGCTTTATATGCCACCATGACGATGAAGATGTGAAACCACCAGCAGCACAGCTTCACAGGAACTTTGATTGAAGAGATGGCCCCCGCCTCTCACGAACCACCCACTGCAGTGATGCATATTTCGCCAACACTATCTCACCTAAAGGAGTTTTTTGTGGGCTTCAGTTATGTCAACGGTGGCCTGCCGAGTGAGCGAATGCAGAGGGCCTGTGATGTTCACTGTCATATGATGCAAGGCCATTCCCGAAATCCGATTGAAAGCTGTCTATACTCGGTTGCTTGGACGGTGGGCTGGCGTGCAGTGCGTGGCAGTCTTCCTGATGCTGATAGCCGAACGGCCTGGTATTTTGTGGTCAACCACAAACATATGAATCTCCAGAGACTCCATTCCATATTTATGACTGATTCTCCGCTATGTCCTCAGCGCCATCTACCTGACACAGATGAACACCGTCTGGAATTTGGGTCCGCCGTGGGGGTGTGGAGGTTGGCGAGACTGATGTTGACCCTAATTCAGCAAACGACCGCTACACCAGTGACTTCAACATCCCTTCTTATCCCAGAGATGACGTTTTATCCACATACTAAGATGAATGCAGTGATATGGATCAAGAGCTTGACCATATTTTATCTTTGCCGTGGTGATGACAAACACTTCTTCGACTTTGGACTTTCCTATTGGAACGATTCACCCGCGATACCGCCAATACTTAGCTGATTATCTGGGTAGTGTCTTCTTAGACCCTCCCCACAATTGGGGGGGAAGGGGGGGTGCTGGGTAAGAGAAGTTAACCCTATGTGCAATCCTTTCTTCGTGACTATGTGCCTGGATCAATCAAATGATGAGTTAGAAGGATCCACGGACATATTGATCGATAGTAGCAGTGGGTGTCGTTTCTAATATTGGTTCCGCCAGAAGTGCAGCCTTTACGTTCTATTTATTCTTTAATGTTTTTGTTATTTAGTTAGTTTCTTTACCCCTACGAGGGCACCACTGTAAGAGTGAACATGTTTTGCTTAACTTGCCTTTCTCCTCCACAAAAAACACTAGAGAGGAGCGATTTAGGTACGGGAAGGGGGAGGCATCGTGGCCAGGCCTCGCGTTTCGACCCCTGCCCACCCTGCCTCCACTGGCTTGTAGCTAACTGCTCTACCTCCTATTACAAAAAAAGAGAGTAATAAAAACGTGGGTAAGCTGAAAAAAACGAAAAAGACCATAAAATATTTTTTTAAAAATAAAAAAGAAAAACAGAAAAAATAAAAAGATAGAAAAAGGAAAAAGGAGCGGAAAAAAGTCGATAGAGCTACTTCCCTGGATAAGTAAAGGTCCCGAGTTCAAGTCAGAAAGTTTCGTTTTGATCTCTGTCTGTTCGTATAACATGTTGAAAAAGAAATTATTTTCCATCGGGCACGTTGCCTGAAATAGTATTCATATAACTGAGCATTACTGTTGCGTTGCACTTTCACGACTGTCGGCTAGCAGTCTGTACCTCACGGTAATTAACAAATTCACTTCCTTTTTTGTTGCAAGTTTTGCCCAGTTGGGGTGAGTAAAGCGTCCTGACTTGGAACGTTCTAGGCTGTGATGTCACAAAGATACACCAAGAGAGTGCCAATGCGGAGGAACGCTGCTGAAACGTTAAAAACTGTAATGAGAAGGTTGTCCGAGAAAATAAGAGCTCTTGGAGATATCACAGAAGTAGTCACAAAAAAACAGCAAGCACAGAGTGCGTGCAAACAAAATCTATTTGCAGCTTAAGGAGGCAAAGACAAACAGCTCGGGATAGTAAACAAAGAGTAACGTAACTGTAACGTTTTTGTTGCCGCTTTATACGACTAATAGAAAACGGTCAACAACATTTTATTGGACTAAAATTGTCTACAACACATTAGACATTGTTCAGAAAAACAGTTCGAATGAGATTTTTAATATAAATGGAAAAAGTAAAAACAATGTTTCTCTTCGACGAAATAGGTTACAAGCCAATGCAGAGAAAGGTGAAGCTAGTCAGTGCGCTAGAAATAGATGGGCTATACTGCTAATGGACCGCAACAGTAGCGACACCTACCATAGGGAGGGTCTGCCAACGACGACACTAGGCTCTTCGTTGCAAGCTTCGCCCGGAGGTATGTTCCACTGCTATGCCAATCAAAGTCTACCATTCAATACAAATTATGGACACAACATGTTAACCTCCACTCAATACCCGTTCTTCGGTGAACCGGATGTAGCGCAAACTCATGCATTTGTACAAGAAACTTACGAAAAGCTACCTGTACCTACTAGCTAGTCAGGTGATAACAAACAGTTGAAAAAGTACGGCTATGTTCTATAGACTCTGTCGACGCTACATGACTACATGAGACTAGCCGTTACTCTCACTTAACGAGTCTGTAATAGTGACAGCCCTAGATCTTAAAAACATCATCTACTTTACGACAAGAAAACTACCCTGCATATACACCAGCTGACTGTTGAATCGTGAGAGGAGGAACCTCTTCTATTCCCCAAAATGTTGGTATATGAGAGCGGTAACCTACTAATTAAAAGAGTGGTTTCGTTAAATTGCCTTCAGATGCTCCATCTCCTAATGTTTTTGTAGTTTCCCTAATTTACATCTTGCTGTTACCAGGAAGTCTCAGTGGAAAAGAAATAGCAGATTTCTTTATTGTACCTCACCAATCCAAGCTAGTGTTCCGTTTCTGAGGGTTTCATGTCTACAGGACCTGAAACTGTAAACTTCCGCATTTCATCTTTGAAACGTCATTAAGCTATAACTTATATAACAATACATACAAAAAGATGAAGATTAATTCAAGCAGGAGACACGGTGCATTAAACACGGGTGTATCACAAGCTGAACGAAAAGTAAGGCACAAAGGTTAGACTATTTTTCAGTGTCTGTGTTTTACGGTGTACTAATGATCGAAAAGACGCTGCTACGACCTACATGTGTATGAAACAGAAGAATACCACTAGACTTCAGCCGCACAATTTATTGATGACACACGAAAACTTCTGCCGCACCGGGATTTGTGCCAGAATTTCCTGCTTTACTCAAGCGGTCGCCTTAACACCTATTTTTTTCATACTCGAAGTTTATTCCATGCCACTGACAAGAAACCACATAAAACCATTCCAAAATGCCATAATAGGCAGAGAATTATACGACAAATACGAACCTTTTTTTTACGAACACAGCATATTTGAAGTTTATTCCACGCTTTTCACAAGTAACGACATAAAAAACATTACAAAATGCCATAAAAGGTAGGAAACTGTAACAAAATAATCAGCTACGCACTCGCTCGATAAATGAAAATAACTGACTTGCAACAGTATGGCAAATAACAGAACATCCAAACCTCCAACTCTCGAACAGAGGACGGTCAGTAGGCTTCTCAGAATTCACTGTCCGTAAGGATTCATTCGCGTATCCAATGGAGACTAACCACGCAGTAAAATTCCTCTGAGATGGGACACCTTAACTGTTGGGAGGATGCGTGAATACTTTTCTTAAGAAATTGGCATAATGTGTTCCATATTTCGTTCGTGTTGTTCGTGTAAGTACATCCGTAATTGCAGCACTTCCATTCCATTGTCGTCATACGTGCAACTCACTGCCATTCCTGCGATCCAGCTGACTGCATTGTTCTTTTATCGGCTGAAGTATGTCACATCCGGGTAAAGAATTACCGCCGATGTAAGTGGTACGGCTACGAAAAGCTATGACATGGCGCGTCAGAGTCGACATTTGTGTCGCCTTTCCATACACTGAATGGTGTTCATCTGCGTCTGTCGGCCCGCAGGCTGCAACATGTGCAAATCAACCATGTTTATTATGTGCAGCCTGGCCGGTGTTGTGGTTTACTAGAACATACCATGAGGATCGAGCCGCCGAGTCCGCGTACGTGGGGTGCACAGAACACCAGGCTCTCATCGGGTTCCTGTCCTGATACCGCATTAAGAGATAATAAACACATCGTACCGTTGGGTCTCTGTGCGACGGCAGTTCATGGCGGACGTAGCTATTGCCTACTAGAAACGTCGCGAAACGTCAGCGAAATGTTGCCGACTGAAACACAAGAGCGCGGCAACAGTTCGTTATTCAGTGCCGGTGTTATTTTGTCCGTCCGACGGGGCCATATTCTGAGCATCAGCCACATGAATAGGACCAAAGCTTTAAGGCACACGCTAGTAAGGCCACGTGCCAGTGGTGAGAGTGGTATAACGAATCTTCAGTATTATCCTGTGGCTGTCAAAACATCTGGCCATCCGCAATTCCCGTCGGCACCGGAGATATCTGAGCAACCTATAGCAACCGCGACGGAAGATACACGTTGACGTATTACAAGTGTTGTATCATATCAGGACACGTAAGGAACTATCTCGCACCCGAACGCGCATCAAATGGAGCAGGTGCCCATTACTCGCCACCGCCGTCCTTCTCAGATCACGGGTAAATGGAATGCCAAGGTACCTCAACGTTTTCGACACTCATGATAGGCAGAGGTCCCCATCCAGTCCTTGTCCAATGGGAATTATCCCCAATTTCGCCGTATTCGGAACACTGCCCGCCGCGACTCCCAACTGTGTGATACAATCGAGGGCCCTTCGCACCTCCTCTGCTCATCGCGCGAGGAACACCTGTTCGTCCGCAGTTCAAGCGCTAACGCAAAGAAGATGACCACTGATAGCGGCCGACTTCGTCTTACCGAGCTCATAATCGGTATAGGGCACGCCTCTCGGCCGTTCACTACCACTTTGGAGATCGCGTCATGCAGCCACCACATGATCTGCATAAAAATTAGTGGAAACCCCATGCGGCATATTATCGATCTTAGGAAGTCACGATTAATCCTGTCAAAAATGAGCGTCAATTGTATGTTGCTACGTAGCCTATTCCAAGATACGTTTGATCTGGGGAAATATTGTGTGACAAAACCATCTTGAACTGTGTAGCCATCAGTCAGCAAAGATCGTATAATCACTAATAAGCATGCTGAGTGGTCTATGTTGATTCACACTGTGACCTCCAAACTTTTTCCGTACTGGGAGAAGGTAGCCTTCAAAGAAGACCAGCGGCACGTACGTATCAGACCGCACGAGCTCACTGTACATCGTTACCCATCAGGGCATCGTGTGGTAGGTAAGAGCCCAGTAAAATTCTGGGATTAAGCCGTCCGGTCCAGGAGATTTGTTTGCTCCCCAATATTTCATTTTCGGTGATCGCTTCCAGGAGCACTTCCTCATCCATGTCGTTCAGCCTTGCCCGTATTGGTCGCAAGATCTCATCCAGCACCACGTGATCTGTCTGGGCACCAGAGAACAGCTGACAAAATCTGTACAAGAACGCTGAAGCTATGTCCCTTTGCGACGTCAGATGCCGACCATCCACAGTATGGATGGAGTGTGTCGATGAACTTTCAGCGACATCGTCGTTTTTCGCCTATCACATGATGTACTGATGAAGGTTCCCTGGCAATACCGACCAAACGTTTAACCCTTACAGGCAGACTTTCCATGCTGGGTCGAGTGAGCTTGATAATGCACACGGTTAACTTCAGCCTGATGGTGAGAAACAGCTCATGAAGTACCATATAATACTACCCCACAGTGTCCTGGTACCAATGCATTTTGTCTCGGCCATATACAATTAGGGCGCCACGTAAAGCCAGCTTTGCACATCCCAGCCACCATAGTGTCACTACTGTGTATGCAACGAGTCGTCACTCACGTGAGACCCACGCATTCTCAATTCGCTCACGACACTCTCGATCTGACAATAGTTAAACATTTAATTTGCAAGTTCCTCAACTGTGCCACTCTGTCATCGAAGGCTGTTAACGCACAAGATTGCTACATGATCAGTAAAAGCCGTGGGCCTCATTTCAACAGCAATCGTCGCTTCCTGTAGTTCACCAGAGATATGAATATGGTCAACACAAATCGCCGAATGTCCAGTGCAAAATGTGAAACCTTATGTATTCCATGGATCAGTTCCCATGTGTCACACGGGTTCGTGTAACAGCATATCACTTGTTTCTTTCAGGTACTGAAATTGGGAGTTTGATCCTTCAGATCCAAGACGCAGCTGAAGTCACTGCCGAGGATAAAGTGGTTGTACCTGCTGGCAAAAAGAGGCTCAATATCTGCAGAGCAAAACTGTGCCATTTCCTTTCGCTGATCCATTCCGCAGGGAGCGTAGATGTTGATGATCCAGGTCACATGATTTCTAACCACCAGACCCCATGAGGATGGCGAGGACGAGGGGTCAGCTGACGGTAACCTTTTCCATGTCAAGATCGCCATGCCATTGTTATTGGTCAAGTAAGGTGATTACTGCGTCAGATAACTGGATACCTCAGGGAATGCATCGAGCCATACTTCTTGCACAAACAGGACATCAACGTCAGATGCTTATAACATATCACGAAAGAATTGCAGCTTCAGCGTCAACCAATGTTGTTGATATTGACAGACCCAATTTTATAGGCATCGGTTTAGTGTATATGATATGAATGTCAAGTTGAGTAAGGGGTGCATCTGCAGCATGGACTCCCGTGTTTTCGACGGCGGAGCTACCTCCATATAGTCGTCCACCATCATCAGTCACCTGAGTGGCGGGGAACCACCATCACATCCCAGACACTCTGCGATTCCGCCCCTTAGGTGTCGTCTTCTTGGTCGTCCCAGTAGAGGGTATCAAGACTCACAACCCCTCTCTGGTCCGTATTGTCGGGTGGTGTCTACGATGCCTCTGTTGCATCCTATTGCATCTGGAACAGGTCCTCATTCGTGTCATATATCACTACATTTCTGCACTTTCCGATACACAAATAAGAGGGTATGTGTTTTGTCAACTCAGTGCATACGTGTCGGACACTATTAAGTACTGGATAAGTTGTGAAGCATGCATATTTTTCGAAGGTGTGGTTGATCACCGTACCATATTCTCCTAGTGCGAATGTAACCATCATTTCCAGTTCCTCAAAGGGAGCCTCGTGGAGTAGCCGCACAGTCAGGGGCACCTTGTCGCGGTCCGTGCGGTTGTAACCGTCGGTGGCTCAAGTCCTCCCTCGGGCATAGGTGTGTGTGTTGTCCATACTGTAAGTTAGATTAAGTAGCGTGTAGGCCTAGGGACCTAGGGACAGTATGGTCCCATAATACCTTATCACAAATTTCCATTTTTTTTTTTTTTTTTACCTGTGTTGCGGCCACATGTAGTAAGTGTTGCTTCACGCAGTAGAGAATGGCAAAACAGAGGCACACCGGCGACCGAGGCGTTGTGAAGTAGGAAAGCACAGATAGCCTTGCTGACAGCAGCAGTCTACCAACAGGCTGACGCAAGGACGCACACAGACTGAGCGCTGAGCGAAGCCTGGAGAGTGCTGAGTAAGGGGAAGTGAAGCCAGCACGCTAAGTTATGCTGCAATATACTGCGTGAGTAATGACAAAAAGCTACCACAGAGGGTAAAGTGAAGCGCCGGCAGCAACAGACAGAAGCCATTGGGAAGCAGTTCGGATCTGAGGACGGACGTGGTCCGTGTCCGAATGTTTAATCTTCGTAGGTGACGATTCCGGAAGTTTGTTCCAGCTCGCAGGAGTCATCTGTTCGCCGCCAGATGTCAACTTCAGCTCTGGAGGTCGGCATCATGGCTGACTAACTACAGCGAGAACTTCCAGCAAGACCGGCCGCAGCGCGGTCTCGGTCACAGGCGCCGCTGGGGACTGACGCCTAGACTTCACGGCAAACTGGCCCCACGGCACATGGTCTGTCCATGACGGGACCTCACGGACACCGCAACTGACGGCTTCCCAGTCGCCGGTGCAGCAGGCGTCGGCAGGCGACGTGGCTCCGTGGGCGTGCCCGTACTGGGGCGCCGAGCGGCGACGAGTTCATCTCAACCACAGGGCATCCTGGCTTCAGCGGAGCACTGGTGGCCTGAGGCTCCCGAGTGTGATCAGCAGCGAGCGTTGCGCGCATTGTCGGAGAATCTACACAGCAGCAGCCAGGCGGAGGGAGCCGCAGGGCTGGGCAGCGTCGACGAGGGAGAAATTGTAAAGAAAGTTCAATAAATAATTGTAAAACTCCACGCCATCTCAGTCTTTGGCGCAGCCACTGTGTCTGCTGCTAACAAGTGGTACAGAAGTCGTGACAAGTGGTGTCAGGCGCACCCACGCGACGACTTTGACTAGCACCGTGCAGAGCAACCGAGAAACTCCAAATAGGGTGAGTCCAGCAACTGCCTTTTCTCTATGTTTTCTGTGTAGCTAGACATGTCGAGGGTAACGTTAAGGGATGTGAGAGTGTCATTTGAGAGGCCTAGCAGCCCTGTAGACTTATCGTAGTTTCGTGGGAATGATAGTCACGTTAACTTAGTACCATCTAAATGTGTAGTGTGTGGATTAACAAATCACGTCGCTCCTTGCGATAAATCTATACCAAGCACTTGTGATGCGTGTGGCTTCTATGGTCATGTAACGGGGCAATGTCGTAAGCTTAGATGGCTTGCCATTAGACGTGCTAGGAATTAACATGCTTCTGGGTAATGCAATTTTATTTTTGTGAGGTGAGGTATACCACACGGAAAATGCCAGAGCCATGAGCAACTGGGACAAGTGACGCCGTAGTCGCGTTGACAGAGCAAGTTAAGAAACTGATTGAAGAAAATAAGTTGCAAAAGCAGCAGATGCAGAGGATGGAGCAACAATTGTTGCAAAATACTCAATCAGGCTCGGGAAGCGATAGTGTAGAATGCAAGGGTACTGTCTTTTCCGGTGTGGCAGATTGTTCAGCGGCTAATTTTATACCTTCCTTTTCGGGTAAAACATCAGAGGATGTGAATGTTTTCATTGGTGACGTACATAGTACGGCTAGACTGCGTGGCTGGTCAGATGAAATGTGGCATACCACGAAGGGTTAAAGGATGCTACTACGTTCACAGAGTTGGCTGAGGGATTATTGCAAAGGTTTAGGAAACAAATACAGTGCCAGATTTTTAGAGAAAAATTGGGGAGGATGATGCAAAAAACGGGTGAAACGGTAGAAGAATTTTCAGACAGAATTAGGAGAACAAATGCGCACACGTGTGAGCTAACGCAAGATGCGAGTGCAAATGAAGTTCTATTGAAAGAGGCAGAGATTAGAGTTTTAGACGCATTTTTGCGAGGGGTCTCGCCGGATTATCACGCCGGATACGGATGGAAAATCCAAGTGGCTCAGCAGCAGCATTGCACGTAGCTATACATTTGCAGGAAGTGGATAACGCCACTAGAAGTCGCAATGACAAGAAAATTTTTTCGTCTTCCAAAGAGTGTTACCGTTGTGGGAAGCAAGGTCATTTTAAGGCACAATGTCGGGAACTGCAGTGTTTCAATTGTCAGAAAATAGGGCATAAGGCACGGCAGTGAAAAGCCAACAAACAGGTTAATGATACAGCAGGTAAAAAACGAAAAAGGGAGTGTTCCTGCCGTCAGGAGGCATTCCCAGTAAAAAGCGGTACTCAGAGAGTGCACGAAGAGGCGGATTGTAGTTTGATGGTTCGGATAAAAGATAAGTGGCGAAGAGTTTTAGTGGATACTGGAGCTCACGTATCAGTTGTCAGTGTGGACCTCGTGGGCAAGAAAGGATTGGAAGCTCCGAGATACAGATTGCGCGCAGTAGGTGACAAAAAATTAGATGCACTAGGGACAGCACAGCTAAAGTTTAAGATAGAGAACGTGTGGTTCCGGGAGCAAATGGAGGTGTTGTCAACTGCGGGACAGGGATTTTCAGCCATACTTGGGTTGGACTTTCTGATTAAACATCACACCAAAATTGACCTTTCGCAACATACGCTGGAACTCGATGGGAACTTGTTCTCAATGGGTACAGCCGTTGCAAATGTTTCAGAGTCGCAAGGTGCACCGGTAGCTAAGGTGATACCAACTAAACTGCGTACAAGTGCATTAAAGGTGATTCCGTGTGACAAAGCACGAACAGGTACAGGGAAGTTGATCTGGGTACCGGTGGATGACAATGTGCTACAGCAGGGGTTATTCTTGGTAGAGCCACTACCGAGTAATGAGGTTTTAGACGAAAAGCATTGCTTTATTCGTAGGAGTGTATCACGGGTAACGAACATGAACGGGCAGTTTATGGTTCCGGTGAGTTTAGATAACTTCGGGCGGGATGATGTCGATCTGCCGAAGGGATTAGTAATAGCCACAGTAGAGTTAATGGATGAAGAGGACATCGATAGTTCGAGGCTAGACTATGATGTAAAGGAAACCGTCAGCACGTCTGCACTTCGTGACAAGGTAAATCATTTGAAAGGAAATTAACGTTTGGGTATGGAAGCGTTATTACTAAAGTACAAAGCATTGTTTGAAGCATAGGGTACGTTACCTGCTACACCGATAACACAGCATCGTATTCCTACAGGGAATCACGCTCCGGTGTTTCGTAAGCCATACAGACTACAGAAACAATTACAACCAGTAGTAGAGCAATTATTAGAGCAACAACTGGAAGATGGGATAATCCAGCACAGTAATAGTCCTTGGTCTAGTAGCGTGGTCCTAGTTGCAAAGAAGACTCCGGACGGGTCGAAAAAATTTCGCTTTTGTTGCGATTACAGAAATTTGAATGAACGGACTGTGGCGGACGTATATCCGATTTCGAATATCACAGAAACGTTAGACAACCTAGGGCAGTGTAAATTTTTCTCCACTATGGATTTGCGAAGCGGTTATCACCAGATTGAAGTGTGTCCGGAGGACAGGAAAAAAACAGCATTTACGACGCATTGTGGTCACTTCGAGTATAAAAGAATGCCATTTGGACTAAAAAACGCTCCAGCAACATTTCAGAGGTTGTTGGATGGAGTCCTTCGCGGGTTGAAACCGAAAAAATGCATGGTGTATCTGGATGACATTATAGTTTTTTCAAGAGCAGCATGTGGAACTGTTAGAGGAGGTGTTTAAAAGATTAGAGGCAGCACGGCTAACATTAAGTTTGGACAAACGCCATTTTGCGCAAGCACAAGTAAATTATCTCGGGCATGTTATCAGTCAGGACGGGGTACGGACAGATCCTCATCTCACTTCTGCAGTACGAGATTTTCTGGTTCCGCAAACGGTTAAGCAACTGCAATCGTATATTGGTCTTGGTAGCTATTATCGAAAATTCGTACAGGGGTTCGCAGAAATAGCGAGGCCACTTACTGTGGTGTCACCGCCAGACACCACACTTGCTAGGTGGTAGCCTTTAAATCGGCCGCGGTCCGTTAGTATACGTCGGACCCGCGTGTCGCCACTATCAGTGATTGCAGACCGAGCGCCGCCACACGGCAGGTCTAGAGACACTTCCTAGCACTCGCCCTAGTTGTACAGCCGACTTTGCTAGAGATGGTTCACTGACAAATTACGCTCTCATTTGCCGAGACGATAGTTAGCATAGCCTTCAGCTACGTCATTTGCTACGACCTAGCAAGGCGCCATTATCATTTGCTATTTATCTTGTGATGCATGTACCGTCAGACCGATGTTCACCAATTATGAATTAAAGTTAAGTATTCCAGTCGTTACTTACGTTCTTTGCTACTATAAATTCCCATAACTGTTCCAGACCTCACGCCAGCCTGCGTGAGCTTAAACGCGTGCCTTTCGGCTACCAATCATAGTGGCTTGGCTGTCTTCCCAAGTCACAACACTTACTAAGTTGCTAAGAAAAGGTGTTACCTTCCAGTGGACTTCAGAGTCCGAGAAAGCATTTCAACAGTTGAAACGAATACTGACATCAGATCCAGTTTTGAAATTTCCAGACTTTTCGAAGGAGTTTATACTACAGTGTGACGCGTCTAATCACGCTCTTGGGGTTGTACTTGGGCAAGAAATTGACGGCAAAGAAAATCCGATTGCGTTTGCGTCTCGTCAACTTAGCAAGGCGGAAGACCCAGCCAGTAGGCTAGTGAGACGGGCGCTGAAACTCAGTGAGTTCGATTATGAGGTAATACACAAGCCAGGTGTGAAACATGGCAATGCTGACGCATTGAGCAGGAAAGTGGCAGTATTACAAGTAACAGGAGTGACTGAAGATGAGTGGAAAAGGGCACAAGCCGTGGACAGTGATTGCCAATTGTTCAGAAAGCAATCGCAGTTCCTAGTGCAAGACGGGTTACTTTGCAGGTCGACGAAATGCGGCCCGTGCGTCGTCGTACCAGCTGCGTTAAGCTCTGAAGTTTTGCAACAGGCGCATGACCATTTTCTTTCAGGACATGGCGGGAGAAGAGCTACGGACAGGCGGATAGCGGAGAAGTTTTGGTGGAGGACACGACGTCAAGACGTGGACGAGTACGTCAGGAATTGTGTGCCATGCGCACAGTGTGCGGACTTGAGCCATCAAAAGATTCAGCTTCAAAGATTACCAGAGGCAGACAGACCTTTCCAACAAATCGGAATTGATGTATTAGACCCATTTAATAGGAGTGCAGCAGGGAATAAGTATGTGTCAACAGTGATTGACCACTTTTCTAGGTATTTAGTCATGGTCGCATTACCAGATCAGAAAGCAAGTATGGTGGCACAAGCTTTAGTTAATAATTGGTTACTCAGGTATGGGATACCTCAGTCCTTAATCTCGGATCAAGGTACTAATTTCACGTGTGATCTGATGAAGCAACTGTGTAAGTTACTGAAGGTAAAGAAACTACGGACTAGTCCATTCCATCCACAAGCAAACGTAAGAACAGAGAGAGTGCATCGCACGATCGCTAAGATGTTGAGTCACTATCTAAATAGTCAACACACCAACTGGGATGTGTACTTGCAATTCGTAACCAGTGCATATAATAGTAAGGTACATACGTCGACAGGATTGTCGCCGTACGAAGTGGTGTATGGGCAGAAGATGCCATCACCTTTTGACATGCTTCGTCCAAGGCTGGGAGCGGAGGGCGAGCATGTAAGGTAATTTGCGAAAACCATTAAGGAAGTATGGCAGAGAGTTATTCGAGCTAACATAAAAGCTTTGGAACGACAAGAGCGGATGGGAGGTACAACGAGGAAGTTGCCACAGTACAGGGTAGGCCAATGGGTGCCACTACGTAATCCGTATGTTCCGAATGGGAGAACCAAGAAGTTCACAAACAAGTTCCAGGGACCGTACCGGGTAGTGTGAATGGCTCTGAGCACTATGCGACTAAACTGCTGAGGTCATCAGTCGCCTAGAACTTAGAACTAATTAAACCTAACTAACCTAAGGACATCACACATACCCATGCCCGAGGCAGGATTCGAACCTGCGACCATAGTGGTCGCTCGGTTCCAGACTGTAGCGCCTAGAACCGCACGGCCACTTCGGCCGGCTTACCAGGTAGTGGAAATGACATCACCTGTCAATGTAAAATTACAATTGCCTACCAAGAAAATGGTGGTTCATGTAGGTGGAGTTACGCCATTCCAGGCGGTAGTAGATCCGTGTATATGTACTTCCCCTTCGGCCAGAAAACGAAAAGAAGCGCCAGAAGCAGACAGTAAACCAGGTATTAAGTATAAGCTGCGTTCGAGGGATGTGTAGTTAGCAGTAATTATCATGTGTGTATTATTTTTGTACACGGGCTACGGTTATTTTATTGGTATTAAGGGGTAGTGATGGGAGTTTTTTCCTTCTCTCTCCATTCTGTAGGTGACGCAGGATGGGGTACAAGTGGATAGTATGGGACGTAGTCCTTTGCCAGCTGACACAAGGTGGCCAGGTACAGGATATGCCGTTGCGAAGTGGGGTGTTGTTCGGAAAACAACCAGATGTGGTCCTCACGAGTCACAAGTGGACGCTTCGGCTGGCACTCAACATCCAGCAGGTAAGGAACGAGATGCGGCAGCCACAGGAGGTGGTATCGAGTGTGGAAACAGTTGCATCTAAGAACGGAATATTACGGGACGTGCAAGAAGAGTACGAGGCTTTGGACAGGTCATGTAAGGAAATAAGGGAACAACTGCGCCAAGTCGTTAGCATGATTCCAGGGAGGAGAAAGAGAGTAAAGAGGGGTTCGTTGAGTGCAGGTGGGAAGTTGCTGAAAACAATTTTTGGAACAGCGGATAGAGACGATATTGAGGGTTTGAACAATTCTTTAACAGTTATTCGCGACAGGGAGGGAAGCATAGGGAAGTTAATGGATATACACACAACAGAGATACGGGGATCAGGTACAGAGTTGTTGAATGTGACATGTGTGGTGCGTGGGATGGCTACAGGGTTACAAGCATATATAGAACAAACACAGAAATTATTGAATACGGATCTGGAACAAGTACAAACGGGATTGGATATAGTGGAAAGGAAGCTGGAAATGGCTAAATTGCTGCTGGAACTGGTTAACAGCATTGGTGATGCACGAGTGAGGATGGATGAATTGCAAGACGCAGTACATCACGCGTTGCACGGGCAGGTGAGTGTGACGTTGATGCCTCCAGAAAAATTCAGACAGGGTCTGAAGCAGGCAGAGGGAGAGTTTCCAGAGGGGGTAGAGCACATAGTTCCGATAATTGAAGCGAGTTGTCACTTTTTTATCATATGTCTAGGATTAAGGTAACAATGGAACTAGTTTAGATGTATATAGAGATTAGATTTCCAGTAACTAGTGTTAACACAGTGCATCATTATCCAGTCAGATGGGAGCGCATGGGGAATGGCGTACAGTTCAGGACACAGGAGGTTTTATTAATCTCTAAGGAGGGGGATACTCATGCTACTATGTCGAGTTTAAGAGTTCAGTAGATGTCTAACGGAGCCAATTTCCATTTGTCCATGAAGGGGTAAGGGGTCGTGTGAGATCCAGCTATTTAGGGCAGAAGCAGAAGCTTCGGAGTGTCGGAGAATAATAGTCAAGCCTACGCCACATTTTCAGCAAGTTGGGAAGCACTGGTTGTATTCAGTATTCGCTACGGAGAGGATATCAGCCAAGTGTTATGACAATGGGAATTGGACAGCAACCACAGGGATGGAATTACGGGACAGTGGTTTGCTAATCAACGGGACAAATTGTGAAATAGTAGGGGATCGTTTCAGTTTACCAGCAACAGTCGCGGGAGTCACCAAGGTTACAGATACTCATCTGACGTTGTACTGGCCAGATGCGTCATTCAGCATCGCTCCAGGAGAAAATTTGACGTATATTAACAACACCTTGGATGCTACACTATTGCAAACGATAGATAAACTAGTAGATTCGGAGAAAGGTCAAATTTCAATGCAGAAATTATTAAGGCATGTGGAGGAGTACAATACCAGGCGGAAACGTAGCGTAGTGACCATTGGTATTTCAACCAGTACCATTACCGTGTTGATTGTATTTATCGGTGTGGTAAATGTCTTATTAAAACGGAGGATTCAGCACGTTAATGCAAGACCGCTTCATGAGATTCCTGTAGAATGGAATATCAGTAGGGCACGAGTCAGGGCAACCTGGATGTATATAGCGAAGAAGTAGAATATAGGATAGAACTAGAGTTAGGTATAGGGTAAATTCGGGGACGAGTTTAATTTTTAGGAAGAGGCAGTGTTGCGGCCACGTTTACAAAGCGTTGCTTCGCGCAGTAGAGAATGGCAAAACAGAGGCACGCCGGCGACCGAGGCGTTGCGAAGTAGGCAAGCACAGATAGCCTCGCTGACAGCAGCAGTCTACCAACAGGCTGACGCAAGGACGCACACAGACCGAGCGCAGAGCGAAACCTGGAGAGTGCTGAGTAAGGGGAAGTGAGGCCAGCACGCTAAGTTATGCTGCAATATACTGCAGGAGTAATAACAAAAAGCTACTACCGAGGGTAAAAAACATCCTCCTGCCGGGTATAAATAGTGGAGCGCAGGCAGCAACAGACAGAAGCCATTGGGAAGCAGTTCGGATGTGAGGACGGACGTGGTCCGTGTCCGAATGTTCAATCTTCGGTAGGTGACGATTCCGGAAGTCTGTTCCAGCTCGCAGGAGTCATCCGTTCGCTGCCAGATGTCAACTTCAGCCGCCCGCATCTCGTGGTCGTGCGGTAGCGTTCTCGCTTCCCACGCCCGGGTTCCCGGGTTCGATTCCCGGCGGGGTCAGGGATTTTCTCTGCCTCGTGATGGCTGGGTGTTGTGTGCTGTCCTTAGGTTAGTTAGGTTCAAGTAGTTCTAAGTTCTAGGGGACTGATGACCGTAGCAGTTAAGTCCCATAGTGCTCAGAGCCATTTGAACCATTCAACTTCAGCTCTCGAGGTCGGCCCGAGTTCGGTCGACACCATGGCTGACTAACTACAGCGAGAACTTCCAGCAGGAAGGCCGCAGCGCGGTCTCGGTCTCAGGCGCCGCTGGGGTTTGACGCCCGGACTTCACGGCAACCCGGCCCCACGGCGCGTGGTCCGCAGGGCTGGGCAGCGACGACAAGGGAGAAATTGTAAAGAAAGTTCAACAAATAATTGTAAAACTCACGCCGTCTCAGTCTTTGACGCAGCCACTGTGTCTGCTGCTAACAAGTGGCGCAGAAGTCGTAACACCTCGAAGGGCAGTTGAAAGATCCGTATGGTGCAGATACCTAAGCCCGCATGATCCACTAACGATCGTCTGTATGGCCACCTGAGGGTCAAAATGTTGCAGCACAAAAGTCTTGGCAGTGACTCTGTTACAAGTATAGCTCGGCGGCTCTACTGGCGTTTTTACAGACAGACTTGACCCTCTTCCTGCATCACCCTCCACAAACCGCAACATGGCTCTTCGCACACTTTCATCCTTTTCTTTACACTAAGCAAATGGACTTAAAACACAACATCCAGGTATTGCGAAGGAATTAGGATTAAAACCCTTTTCATTAGGATCCCTCTGTCAATAACGCAATGCGAATATTTCTTTTGTACATTAAACTTTGGAAAGAAAAGAACGAATCCCTTGGTTTTTCATCTCAAGGAATTTGGGGAGATCTCGGAAAGCATAAATCAGAATGGCCAAATGACAGGCAATTGTCTCAACCATTACGCAGCTTCACTCGGCAAGTAACAAGAAGCGTTGCGGAAATAAAGAAAGCCCACAGGAGTCCAAAGCATTAATGACAGAACAATACAGGACGATCCGTTGCAGAAATTGAGAGGCTCAGGTTGCACACTTTTATCTGTGATTTCCTTCTTTTATCTGTTCCTGATGTAATTTTATAATGTAACTAAGTATCTCGAAAATAAACTCATGTTAGTTCTTTTGTTTATGCAGATCACAATCTTTATTCCTCAGCTTTCTGTTTCACAAATCCGTTTAACTTGTGATAACACCTTTTTTTCACGGCTCTGGCAGGAACGACAGCAGAACTGTCACCGCAATTAAAAGATGAATCTTTCTTAATTGCATCGTCCTTTGCGTTCCAGTTGGTGAGATGGTGCGTCCCCATGTATCGAAGTGCGATTAACGTAAGTTTTAAAATAAATTTTCCTCAAATATTCCAAATTTATAGATAGACGCTATTATCTGCATCGCGTTGGAGCGTCCTACCCTTCAGACGCGATAGTTCTCTATGGTACCACCACCAATTTCCACATAAGACGACAATTGGTTTGTTGTTCAGAACAGAAAAATTCTAGCTTATAAATATTGCAATTTCCTCGAAAATTCGTATAAGATTCCCAAGAGAGGACCTCCACTGTATTTCTTTGAGATGTTTGACTGTAGCAGCAGCAATTACAATAGTTGCATTTGAGATAACAAAAAATAATATCTCTGAAATTAATATACTTGTGATTATGGCACAAATTGACAAGAAGAAGGGGCCGGTTGGTAGGACATGTTCTGAGGCATCAAGGGATCACAAATTTAGCATTGGAAGGCAGTGTGGAGGGTAAAAATCGTAGAGGGAGACCGAGAGATGAATACACTAAGCAGATTCAGAAGGATGTAGGTTGCAGTAAGTACTGGGAGATGAAGAAGCTTGCACAGGATAGGGTAGCATGGACAGCTGCATCAAACCAGTCTCAGGACTGAAGACCACAACAACAACAACAAAGAGACTACATGACGTTCAATGAGGACTTTCAAAATCTATTTGGATGAAAACAGAAATGCGAAATCTTAACAGCTTAACAGCTTAAATGAATCAAACTTTGCATCCAGTGGATGACCTGGAGGAATACGCCTGTAGCCCTTGATGCCGTTCGCGTGTACGGGGAGGCTTCATCGTTAAAACCTGTTAGGAATCATCGACAAAATGCAGACTATCAGCGTCTGGTACTAATATTGGCAGCTGGCTCGAAGCATAAATAAATGTAATATAACGGTTTTGTTTGTTATAAAATTACGTTGCTGCTGCCAGTAGCGATTTTCCTTCATTTATTTTCCGTGCGACAAATTTCGGGAAATAATTCGCATATGAAATGCGTTTTTCGTTTATTATGACGTTTTTATGCGTACTGTTTTCGATATGTGAGCTGCCCCATTATTCTGGTGCCTTTAGGATTTATTGTTATCTTCTCATGTAGAAACTCGCATCATTTACAAAGGTGACAGTTCACAGTACACTTCTGCAATCTCAGGCTTTCATCAACCATTTTTTATGAATAAAATTTTAAAAATAGTGTTATAATATGAGTAAATAGACAGAGAGATCAGACTTCGTTTGCCTATGCCGATGACTGATCGCTGGGTCAGTTACTGGACTCAGTCAATTCTTCGAATGTCTAGTAGTTTCTGCCCAGAGTAATTTAAGGTGAAACAACATAGTACGCCGGCCGAAGTGGCCGTGCGGTTAAAGGCGCTGCAGTCTGGAACCGCAAGCCCGCTACGGTCGCAGGTTCGAATCCTGCCTCGGGCATGGATGTTTGTGATGTCCTTAGGTTAGTTAGGTTTAACTAGTTCTAAGTTCTAGGGGACTAATGACCTCAGCAGTTGAGTCCCATAGTGCTCAGAGCCAACATAGTACGAGGGTTACCCAAAACGTAGTGCACCGCATTTTATTTATCAGTCAAAAACGATGTTACGAATGAGAAACGTTACGCATGTGTTATTTGAAGCCTCCCGAGTGAGCGCGCCAAGTTTCCGTCACTTCCGACAGACAGCGTACCTGCAGGACAGTTTCAAAATGGCGTCTGTAGGGGATGCACGTTACAAGCAACTTGCCGTCGTTGCAGAGAAAGGAACTGTGGAGAATACTCACAAATGCGTGTGCAATGTCTATAGAGCATCTGCTGTCGACAGAAGTACAGTTAGTCGCTGGGTACGGAGGGCGAGGTCATCAGAAGGCGGTTCGCCGGAGCTCCACGATTTGCAGCGGCCTGGAAGACCGTCCACGCCGACCGTGGTGGCCGAGCGATTCTAGGCGCTTCAGTCCGGAACCGCGCGACTGCTACGGTCGCAGGTTCGAATCCTGCCTCGGTGTGTGATGTCCTTAGGTTAGTTAGGTTTAAGTAGTTCTAAGGGGACTGATGACCTCAGAAGTTAAGTCCCATAGGGCTCAGAGCCAAGACCATCCACGGCTGTCACACACTCACACCTGACACGTCGCAGCGAGCTGATGTTCTCATACGCGAGGACAGATTCGGTAGTTGGCGTTGCATCTGTCAATCAAGTGGGAATGCAATTATCCGCACTCTAGGATATTCAAAAGTGTGTGCAAGGTGGGTCCCGCAGTGTCTGACGGTGCTTCACAAATCGCACAGATCTGGATTTGTTGCAACGTTTTGAAACTGAGGGGGAGGCCTTCTTGTCCCGGATTGTGACAGGTGATGAAATCTGAGTTCACCATTTTGAGCCCGAAACAAAACGACAGTCGATGGAATGGCGCCATTCCTACTCCCCACAGAAGAAAAAATTCAAAACAACTTCTTCCGCCAGTAATGTCACGACCACCGTGTTCTGGGACTGTGAAGGTGTGATTCTCATTGATGTGATGCCAAGAGGCGGTACCGTTAATTCAGAAGCATACGTGAACACATTAAGAAAACTCGAGACGTGTTTCCTGCGACTTCGGCGCCACAGCAACCCAGGAGATGTTTTGCTGCAGCACGGTAATACTTGGCCCCACACAAGTCTGAGGACTGCTGAACACATCGGAAAACAGGGTCGGACATTGTTATCCCATCCGCCCTGCAGCCCTGATCTAGCCGCCTAGGACTTCCCCACATTTGGGCCGTTAAAGATGTGGAAGACATTTTGAGGACGACGAGGAGGTGATTCACACAGTGAAGCACTAGCTCCGCACTCTGGACTAGGATTGGTACCGATAGGGCATACACACCACTGTTTCGCGCTGGAGGAAAGCCATAGAACGAGGTGGAGACTACATGGAAAAATAGGGTGTGTAGATAAAACACCATTCTTTCGTGTGTGTAATCCTCATTATGCTCAGCAAAGAACTGTCGAAGAAAAAAATGCGGTGCCTTACTTTCTGGGCAACCATCATAATTGTAGTCGTGGGGAACGCGGGCGCCCGTCTCAGATATTTTAGAAGACTTCAGAGAAAATGTAATTCACGCTAAAAAGAGGTAGCTTACAAAACCATGTTTTTTATTCTCATTTCAGTTCCCCAGGAAAGATGGGCTGACAGCTGTTGCAACCGCTCTTCGATTAAAGGTTTACATATTTAACAAAGCTTTAATAATAATAAACAGAGGAAATAAATTCTAGTTTTAAATATGCACCATGAAAACTTTTTGTAATTTAAAAAAGAATGACATGGTTTTACACAACAGTTCAGATGTAATCAGGGGTGATGATGCTGATGCTGCCGTAATACAAAGGTGCTGCTGGTGGCACATAGAAACGACCATGTTCATAACAGATACGGAATGATAGAGAGATGAACTTTGGTTATTATTGAATAGTCGGCCAATATGGAATACTGTGATTTCTCATCCGTTGAGCGGTTCTCCCACATGGGGGCGGAGACTACTGCAAAATGGTCCTGTGATGCTCTGTGTAGAATCCAGTTCGTCACCTGGCATCGTGCGCATTACGGCAGAGAAAAATTGTTATCATAATTTGACAACATTTTTGCAGGTAAGTTTTCAAAAATATGCATTAATTTTTCAAAATGTACTCGATCAGTTAAAACTATATAAGTTATTAAGTAAAAGAGTGGTGCACTATGTGATCAAAAATATCCGGACACCCCCAAAAAATATGTTTTTCATATTAGGTGCATTGTGCTGCCACCTACTGCCAGGCTCTCCATATCAGCGACCTCAGTAGACATTAGACATCGTAAGAGAGCAGAATGGGGCGCTCCGTTAAACTCGAGGACTTCGAATGTGGGAAGGCGATTGGGTCATATGTCTGTATGCCAGATTTCCACACTCCTAAATATCCCTAGGTCACACTGTTTCTGATGTGACACTGAAGTGGAAATGTGAAGGAACACATACAGCACAGAAGTGTACAGGCCGACCTTGTCTGTTGACTGACAAAGACCTCCGACAGTTGAAGAGGGTCGTGATGTGTAATAGGCAGACATCTATCCAGACCATCACACAGGAATTCCAAGTTGCATCAGGATCCACTGCAAGAACTATGACAGTTAGGTGGGAGGTGATAAAACTTGGATTTCATGGTCGAGCGGCTACTCACAAGCCATACATCACGCCGGTAAATGCTAAACGACACCTCGCTTCATGCAAGGAGTGTAAACATTGGACGACTGAACAGCGGAAAAAGTTTTGTGGAGTGACGAATCGCGGTACACAATGTGGCGATCCGATGGCAGGGAGTACGTATGGCGAATGCCTGGTGAACGTCATCTGCCAGCGTGTGTAGTGTGAACAGTAAAATTCGGAGGCGGTGGTGTAATGATGGGGGCGTGGCTTTCATGGAAGGGGCTTGCACCTCTTGTTGTTTTGCGTGGCACTATCACAGCACAGGCCTGCATTGATGTTTTAAGCACCTTCTTGCTTCCCACTGATGAAGAGAAATTCAGGGATGGCGATCGTTTATTCGGCACGAGAGCATTACAGAAATGCTCAACAAACTCTAATAATAGGTGCTACAAGAGAGGCATTGTGCATCGCGGAGAGGTTTACTATTGAAATTTCGAGAGAGTACTTTCTGGGAAAACCCGGACAAAATATTACATTCCACATACAATTTGCTAAATTACCACGATGAGTAAATTAGAGAAATCCGAAGTAATACAGAGACCTTCCGACAATCATTCTTCCGAAACGTCATTCGCGAGTTGAATAGGGAAGGGGGGCATCAGTTCGTGGAACCATAAGTACCCTCCACCACACGTGAAGTGGCTCGTGCAATATTGATGTAGAGCATGAATAAATATGAAGGTGGGATATGGATAGAGTTGGTGATTACTGGGTAGGATATTGGGTGCTGGCACTTGCGAGTACATGGACTGGTGATTAATCGTTAGAATATTGGGTGCTGGAACTGGGTTGTCCTATTAATGTATCTAGTCATAACGTCCTCGAAAAAGAGAAGATGTGTAAAATGGATGAGTTGGTGTAAAATTGTTGGTGAAGGTAGGCTTATCCGGGAAGCGAGGCGTAGCGCATGTCTTTCTAGATTTTTAGAATTTAGGAGAGACAGAGATTCAGGCATCACTGGATTAAGTTAGGAGGGTGCTGATGAGTGATTTGTAAATGATGATAATGGCAGATGGCCTCACATCCACACGATTATTGTGCAATTCACAATGAAGCGCCGGGCAGAGGGTTCATCGAACCATCTTCGAGCTATTTCTCTACCGTTCCACTCTCTAACAGCATACAAGAAAAGCGAACACTTAAACCTTTCTGTACGAGCTCTGATTTCTCTTATTTTATTACGGTGAACATTTCTCCCTACGTATTTGGGTACCAACAAAATATTTTCACACTCTGAGGAGAAAGTTGGTGATTGACTCTTCATGAGAAGATCCTGCTGCAACGATGAACGCCTTTGTTTTAATGACTGCCTCCCCAATTCACGTGGAGCTCTCTCCCCTATCCCGTGGCATTACAAAACGAGCTGCCCTTCTTTGAACTTTTTCGATGAGCTCCGTCAGTCGTATCTAATTCGGATCCCACGCCGCACAGCAGTACTACAGAAGAGGACGCACAAGCGTAATGTAGGCAGTCTCTTTAGTACGTCTGTTGCATTTGCTCAGTGTTTTGCCAGTAAATTGTAGTCTTTGGTTTGCTTTACCCACAACATTATCATGTGATCGTTCCAACTTACGTTATTCGTAATTGTAATCCCTAAGTATTTACTCGAATTTACAGCCTTTAGATTTGTGTGATTTATCGTGTAAGTCTTTTAGGCGCCAGGTGTGGTCTCAGAACCTCGGTTCGACAAATTCTTAACTACTGTTCGTCGATACGGGACCCATAAGTTCAACTTAATCAACCTGAATGTACAACACACTCTCTCTCAAAATGTTTGTGGTAAAAAGTGAATGTACAGTTTTCTAAATTGGTGGCAGCAACAGAATGTCTACCGCTAGCGTGATTAAGTAATCATTGCGGTATTCACGCGAGGCGGTGCGGGAAAAACAGCGGCGGGTTGTAGCGGGGGCGGCGCAGCGGAAACACCGTCGCCTCCCATTTCTCTGTGCTCGGTGAGCGCGGTTGACGGCTGTCTCCTGTCCACCTGCAGCTCCCAGCGCAAACACCGCTATGCTCTCTGCGTGTGACTCTTTGTGCCTTTACCACAATGACAATTCTGAGGCCCGTCTCACCTCCTGCTCGCGTTACGTGCACAACGGCGTCGTCTAGAAACATTCAACGCTACTGGGTTCAAATCCAACTGTAACATGTTGCAGTGGTATTCAGCCCGAAGGCTGGATTTATGTACACCTCAACGCTAATCTACCCTGAAAAGTTTATTCATCGCCGAATAACTGCTATAACGCTCGAGCTACACAGTTTTTACCCCTCCACTCTCTTCCATCCGTTACTAAATCGACGGCTACTTCACGATGCTCAGTACATGTGCAACATGGAATTCGATCATTCGCCTTCCTTACTACTGTCATTATGTGTTCGTTGTACCTCATACCGTTTTGTAACGTTTAACCTAGATATTTAATCGACGTGTCTGTGTCGAGCAGCACAACACATACACTGTGCTTTTCCTACTCACCTGCATTAACTTACATTTATCTACATTTAGTGCAAGCGGTCATTCATCACACAAATTATAAATTCCGTCTGAGTCATCCTGTACCCTCCTACAGCCACTCGACGACGACGATTTTCCGTGCACTACAGCGTTATCAGCAAACAGTCGCAGACTGTTGCTCACCCTGATTATGTACATAGAGAACAGAAGGGGTTGTATCACACTTCCCTGACGATACACTCATCTCTGATGAACACCCACAGTCCAGGACAATGTACTGGGTTCTGTTACTTAAGAAGTCTTCGAGCCACCCACATGTCTGTGAACCTATTCCGTATGCTCGGACATTCATTAACAATTTGCAGAGGGGCGCTAAGAAACACTTTTCGGAAATCTATGAATCTGGAATCAAAAGAGGAGTGTTTGGGCTTGACGTCCCGTCGACATTAGAGGTGGAGCGCAACTTGGATTGTTTCACGGATGGGGAAGGAAATCGGCCGTGCCTTTCCAAAGGAACCATTCCGATATTTTCTAGGACCGGTTTAGGGACATCGCGGAAAACCAAGATCTGCATGGTCGGAAGCTGATTTGAACAGCTGTCCTCCCAACTGTATCCAGTGTGCTAACCATTGCGCCTCCTCACTCCAAACATGAGTTTTATTTATTTATTTATGGGCTTTTGTGTTCACCGTTTAGCCAGAAATGTGATTAATTACAGATTTAGTACACATTGTCGTACATACAGCATTAGCATAATTAATTACATTTCTACCAGTTAAACTTCACAGTACTCTTTGTAAATTCAACACAGTGCTTATACCACATGTTCTCGTGATGGATTCTTTATGTCTGATTCATATTTGGATATCCACTTCTTGCAGAAACAGGGCAATACTGACATAGACCGCTGTGGTCAGCTATCGAAGCGGGCCCCTCACAGATTTAGGTTGGGGAACTCCTGCTCTGGTAAAGGCCCTGAGAAAGTTGCACCGCTGTCTGTCGTAGCGTGAACACCCAAGTAACATATGACAGAGGTTTTCGATCTCGGTTATGTGAACTTGACAATACCGAGATGGCTGAACTTTCATCCTATAATGATGCGAAGTATAACAGCCGTGACCTAGCCGGATACGCGTTGTAGTAATGGTATGGCGTCTCCATAGCTTGATTTGGTGAAACCAGGTATTGTGCTGAATGCTCAGCTGCAGTGTCGCGGTTCTAGGCGCTTCAGTCTGGAACCGCGCGACCGCTACGGCCGCAGGCTCTAATCCTGCCTCGGGCACGGATGTGTGTGATGTCCTTAGGTTAGTTAGGTTTAAGTAGTTGTAAGTTCTAGGGAACTGATGACCTCGGATGTTAAGTCCGATAGTGCTTAGAGCCTTTTTTTTTTTTTTTTTTTTTGTGTAGCATAATGTCTTCTTTTCGACTTTAGCGATATCTACCACGTCTATGACCATTCTTAAAGGATCTGTTTCTTTTCACCATCAACGAAATCTGGCAAGGCAAGTGTAATAAGGTTGGTCATCAATCACACTTTGTTTCACCAGGTGGTCCGCGAGTGCCCCGTGATCCAGTAATATGGAATTTGGCTGTTGGCCTTCATACATGATTCGCAGTATATCGTGCGAGAAAAGGATAAAGCTGAGTTTCTCAAAAGCGATGCTTTCTAATCTGTGCCGACTTGTGGACAGAAGCTTTTCTGTCTCAAGGAAATTTACTGTATTCGAACTTAGAATAAGTTCAGCAATTCTGCAGAAAATCGATGTTAAGGATATTGATCTGTAATGTTGCGAGTCTGTTCACTCTTCATATATCCAAGAATCACCTGCGCTTTTTCCAATAGCTTGGGAATTTGTGCGGGGAGAGAGATTCGCGATAAACACAAACTAAGTAAGGGGCCAGCGCCGAAGAGCAGGCCTACTCTCTGTAGAAGCGACTTGGGATTCAATATGGGCCTAGTGACTTACGAGTGTCAGTCCGGGAGTCCGTGCGACGCTCAAACGACGGTATGTCTGTACGATCCTCGTGCATGAATGGTTTGTTAAATGCCAGATTTAAAACTTCATTCTTCCTCTTGTCATCTTCTACTGCGATACCAGACTGGATACAATACTGGATAGAAGCTATATGCTTTGTGCATGGATTTTATTGAAGTACGATGAACGACCACATAACACAAATGAACACCACTTCAGTAAATAAAGAGAAATATACCACAATACGTTATTTTAAATTAGCGTGTGGCATCTGTTAACCATTATTTGAAATTTAAAGGAGTAAGTTTTTTTCAAGTGTATTTTGTGGTGCAGCTGTTTTGTTACACGAATAGCCGTTTGAGGTTTATGTAGATGTGCGCACCAAGCGACGGGGGATATAATTCTTAATGGGACCGCCTACACGAGTAATTTCGTTACTCAGTCGATCGACAGCTTCATTTCATTTTATTATAGCTTATTAGTAATGCTCGGAGTTTATTGATGTGTGATCTTTCCTTCCTTATGAGTTACACGTTGTTCGCAAGTACTAAAATCCCGAATATTCTGATTATGGAAATGGAAATCTATTTTTTTCAGTGTGAAGTAATTTTTGACATATTACTTCATTTTCTACATGTTTGTGTTTAACGTCCCTTTATGATACAATTGTTCATTCTCTTAATGTTAGCAAGAACGAACAATCCATGTGTCTGTCGGAGAAACGCAACAAAGTTTCTAAAGAATGTATTCATATATGCTGAAAATAAATTGATGGTTCATCTGCTTACTGTCAATGTCGCGTAATTTATTGTTGTAAACCTGCACCAGATATGGGTACTCTATCCAACCTTTCGATATTGTAACAAAACATATACCGAGCGAGGTGGCGCAGTGGTTAGCACACTGGACTCGCATTCGGGAGGACGACGGTTCAATCCCGCGTCCGGCCATCCTGATTTAGGTTTTCCGTGATTTCCCTAAATCACTCCAGGCAAATACCGGGATGGTTCCTTTGAAATGGCACGGCCGACTTCCTTCCCCGTCCTTCCCTAATCCGGTGAGACCGATGACCTCGCAGTTTGGTCTCTTCCCCCAAAACAACCCCCCAACAAAACATATAAACGTGTCGATTTTTTAGATTCGTTTCTGAAAATAGAGGAAAGTACCAAAGAGCACGCTTGAGTTGTTTCATCAAATGTCGAAGCCCGTGTTGTCAGACAACAGGCGTTCCCTTACCTTCGAGAACCTCAGCATGCTGACTGTCATACACTCCAATAGCTCAAGATGGTTATGCAACAATTTTCGAACATCTTCAGTGAATGAGACTTCTTAAAGGAAAACATTGCAATTTTAAGTGGGTTGGGTCGTTTATGGGGGAACAGACCAGACAGCGAGGTCATCGGTCTCATCGGATTAGGGAAGGATGGGGAAGGAAGTCGGCCGTGCCCTTTCAAAAGAACCATCGCGGCATTTGCCTAGAGCGATTTAGGGAAATCACGGAAAACCTAAATCAGGATGGCCGGACGCGGGATTGAACCGTCGTCCTCCCGAATGCGAGTCCAGTGGCAATTTTAAGTGAATCATTTTTCCTGTAAATTCATTTCCAACCTCCTATACAAATTTTTACTGCTATAGCTTATTTTATAACTCCCTTTACTTATGTTTTATATCACTATAGTCAATTTATCTATGTTTACACATCATTTTTGTGATAACTTTCCAGACATTTTAGTTCATAAAAATTCGGGCCCTTCCGTTACAGATCCTTTTTCATATTCGTAAACTAAACACTAAGGGCAACTGCCCCCACTGCCTTGCACTCCCCCCCCCCCCCCCCCCCCCCAATTTTCAACGGACCTTCCCTTTCGCATTCATATCCTTCTACGCCGATAACTTACGTCGGACCTCAGCAAATGTTTTAGACAATCTTTCTCTCCTTATATTTTATTTCCAAAGGAAGAAACAACTGTGTAACGTTGTCGGTTACGGGACAACGAGGGGCAATTTTAGCCGCCTAATAAAGAGGTCTTTCTTCCTTCACGTAGATTGGCCTTTTTCCATGTGGTTTATGAGAGTTCCGTATTGATTGTGGGTGACAGAAATGGGTGTTTATATTGTGTGGTGTCATATTTGTGTTGTATGATGACGAGAGAAGTGAGATAGTTAAAGACACTGCCAGCACGTGGCCTATTCCTCTAGAACAGCACCAGGGGAACCGTCGGATTTAACGTTCGCATTCGAGGGGCAGATCACCGTCAACAGTACGCCCTCATTTCACGAAACACTGTGGGCAGGACCTCTCGACCTCGTATCATTCAGAACACTTTGTAAGAGACGAAGGACACGTTAATGTTGCTGAACATAAATGGGAATGCATAAGAGACAGGTCACCCATTTAGGTAGTGGTACGTCACATATACACTGACAAGCCAAAACTTTACGATCATTCGCTTAACAGCGTGTCGGTTCACCTCTGAAACGTAATACAGCAGCAATTCTGAGTGGTATGGATTTGACAAATTCTTGGTACTTTTCCAGAGGCATGTGACACTTGATGTCTACTTACATGTCACGCAATTCCCGTACGTTACATGTCGGTGGTTTGTGGGTGCGGTGCTGGCGCCCGATAACGTACCAAATGTGTTCCATCGTGTTCGGATCAGGCGAATTTGGTAGCCGGGACATCAATATGAGTTCCCTAGATTGTCCCTCAAACCACTGTACGAGTAGCAGTATTCTGGCCTTGTGACACAAAATGGGTCTGAGCACTATGCGACTTAACTGCTGAGGTCATCAGTCGCCTAGAACTTAGAACTAATTAAACCTAACTAACCTAAGGACATCACACACATCCATGCCCGAGGCAGGATTCGAACCTGCGACCGGAGCGGTCGCTCGGCTCCAGACTGTAGCTCCCAGAACCGCACGGCCACTCCGGCCGGCTCCTTGTGACACAGACAGTTATCGTGCTGGAAGATACAATCGCCATCGAGGAAGAAATGAAGCATGAAGGAGATGCGCGCGGCCTGCAGAAATGTTCTCGTAGTTGGGAGCCTGCCGTCTTGTAGACGGCCACCCACCAGTTTACGGCCGTGGCGCGGTGCAGCCGTTCGCCTGCATGATAGCGGCCACCAGCCTTGTGTAACAACAAATTAATAGATCACCTATATAATAAATTAAATTCTCACAGAAACAAAGCAATACTAAATGACACCATATCACAATTAATGGACAATTTTGTAAGCATGCTATTTTTGGGAAAAATGCCGTATCAAGTAGCAAATCTTTTTCGAGGAAAAGATATAAAAATCATCTTATATAGATAACAAAATCTAGGTCAAAGTCAACCGTGGTACTAAAAATAACGACAATCCGTACAATCGATCGAGAATATACCAATTTAATGGCAATTCACATTCGAATACATTCTAAGGGGAAAAAACAAGGCACCACGAGGGAAATATCAGAATGGGACAGAAATCGGTAGATCTCACGTACACGTACAGACAAATAAATGATTACAATTTCAGAAAAATTGGATGATTTATTCGATAGAAAGAACTTCTCAAATTGAGGAAGTCATTAACGTATTGGCCCTTATGCAGGCCACTGATTGAGAGAGTTGTCGGATGTTCTCCTCACGGATGTTGTGGCAAATTTTGTCCAATTGGTGCGTTAGATTGTCCAAATCTCGAGACGCTTGGAGGACCCTACCCATAATGCTCCAAACGCTCTCAGTTGGGGAGAAATCCCGCGACCTCGCTGGAAATTTTTGGAAATTAGTGGTACGAGCAGTACATTCGTGCTAAGCAATTTCACTACAGAAACTTACACTAGAAACAGTACTTTCAGAACCCGTAAGTAAAATCCATCTTTGATCACTGAAATAATTTTTCGATGCAAATGAAGATGTCAGTCGGCAACATGGGGGATACTGTGTTGTTTTTGTGCAACATACAAATGAAAGTGTGTTTGTTCGGCGATTATAAACGCGGAAATCGAAACAACAGTAAGAACAGTAGAAAGTAAGTACATCTGACGAGTAATATATGGTAAATATGCAACTCGCCCAGTAACTAAACAGAATTATTATTTTGTACAGGCCAGCTACAGCATCGAAATAGCAATCGATGTTTTAACGATGGACTGACTGAGGAATGAAATATGTATTATGCTAACTGAAGATGGGTGAAAGCATGAAAATTGTATTGGCGTAAATATTATATTAAATAGTATCTGGTTGCTATTTTTCTTAAAATAAAAAGAAATGTGATATATCAGAATAGGTGACACGTTTCCAGTGATCCACGGTTGAGTCTCAATGATCCCGCCCCACTGCAGTCGTAACTGATGATGTCGATGGGTCATCGTGGGGACACTTAGCGGTAGTTTGCTGTGGATCCCCACGTTCAATAATGCACGCTGAACCCGGTGCTCCGAAACACTTGTACCTCAACCAGTGTTGTATCCCGTCGTGAAATCTGCCACAGATCGTCTCTTATCCTATTTCACAGATTGGGCAAACCTTCGACAACCGTGTTCTATGATGAGGCGTCGACGCCCAAATCTTGTCGCCTACTCGTGGTTTCGCCGTCCTTCATACGAAGAGCCGACCAGCTACGCCGTTTCCGAAATGCTCGTTGCCAGACAACAACGTGCCCTTATGTCAGTGGATTTCTCCATTCGCGCTCCTCACTCGCCTCTGCTCTGCTCATATCATTTCCTTACCTCGTCACGTGCTCCTAAGGCCACCAGCCACCACTCAGTCTCGTAGTGGGAAGTGTTCATAATGCTTTACCTCATCACTGTATAAAATAATGAAAGGTGTCAAAATAAAAAGCAAAAGTAACATAGGACAGCTCCAACAAATTTTAGGTATAATATTCGTAGTGTCACACCTTATTTCTATCTCTAATATCCCGATTAACGATCATAATTTTACGAGTGACAGGTTTACAAATTTATAACATATAACTCGGACAAAATCGTGAGTAAGTACCACACCGAACCATTGTCACGGCGACAGGAAACTAGTAAGGTGGCAGCCATCTCAATTGCTTGTCAGTTTCTAGCACGTAGAGGTGCCTTCTTGAAAATTCCATTGATATTGCTCCATGTTGTTTCATCATGGGTACCACATTAACATTCCTGTGATGATGTTGGAAAGGACATCACGTTTATTCTGGCATAGATGGAAACGTGACAACTTTTTCAGTGAATATGCATGTGAACTGAGAATACAGTGGATCTGATTTTAGTGGCCTGTAGGTGTTTACGTGAATATAGACTTTCCCTCCGTATATTAATAATGGAAAGTTCTTGGTTTTCCTGCCAGGTGGTGGTGCTAAAGTACAACGACGTTCCGAAGACTGTAATACTCATCATTTTCCGGCGAAGTCTGTATTTTACCTATGGGTGTTTATGTTTTTATGTTGTCTGGGTGGTTGATGAATCATATTCATTAAAGATTTAAAAACAAAAAAAACACTTTTTTTCTCTAGCACATTTGCTCATTTGTTGCTCACTGTGTAAATAGTGACAGCAACAAGATTAAACACACAAAGAAAGGTAGCTTTAATTTCGACTAAATTAGACACGCTGTTTTTACGTGAGTTTTGAACATTGATTTTTCATGCATTAACAGCGATATTGTGGTACATACAAAGTCTAGAAATTGTATGCTCTCTTAATTTACGATTCTTTTCTCTTTTATCGTATCGTTCGTATTACATTGTGACTTGAGACAGTTTAGCTCCTATTTTCTTTGTTTATTTATTTCTATTTACTTACATATTTCCTTTAGTAATGTCTCTGTGATAAGAACCAATAGCATTTCAGGATGTTCAAAAATGTTCAAATGTGTGTGGATTCCTAAGGGACCAAACTGCTGAGGCCATCGGTCCCTCGAACCTCCGGCGGGAAGGGCCGCGCAATTTCAGGTTGACAACATTCTTCCGCACTGGCTGTCGCTAGTTGGATTAAAATATCCTTTTATTTTGGATTCTGCACAGTTTCGGCCGTGTAGCGATTTTCTGGTGAGTCTTCAACACATACCAGGTGTAACATAGTTAAAATGCAAAAATAAAAAAAACCAACAGTTGTTTAATTTAAAGAAAAGAAAATAATAATAAAAAAGAGAACTTACATTTTTTTGTACAGGGTTGTAGATATGACCTCGCTCTGGAAACTGCACACCGAATAAAGAAATGCTAATCCTCCTTTCCTTTCCTGCCCTTCAGATACTATGTCACTTTCGCAAGAGAATAAAGATTACTATAACATTATTTGTACAACTTGTGGAGCATATCTTGCTGTTCCACTGTACATATACCTACACGTACACTTGTAAATGGTATGTTAAATCAGTGCTGTCCAGGAAGTACTTGGTGTAATGTTGTTAGCTGTGAAGTCCAGCAATGTGCTACAATATTTTCATTGCGAGATGTTCCACTTTACTGTATGCCTAGCACTTCGTAATTCTACTTGCGTTTAATTTTAGTGCATACTAGACCAACCCATAATATTTAACCATGTATGACTTTAACGTTTAGATTGTAATCCAAATAAGTCTGTTTGACGGGTCATTGTGTAGGCCCTCGATTTATTTTTATTGTTGTTCTTTGTAGTGAACAGCCACGATTGTATCATATATGTATCTTAATTATTTTACATTTGATATGTATTTCAGACACCTGAAAATAGCGAAAATTGTGCAGTTATGGTGAACCCAAATAAAAGATGTTTTAATTCAACTAATGAGAATTTCATTCGGAAATATGTTTGGCTGTGGACACCATAGGTAGCTTAAATACTTGTGTTTCAGAATTTACAGATTCAATACTACTTGAGTTGTGTGTTGTCCAGTTTCGTGCCTCGTGGGATACAGTGAATTTCACTTTCGATTTACTGTTTTTTTATGTTTTGCGAATTTCATTAATTTATTAGTAATGTTCCGATTTTCGAAGTAATTTAGAGTTCTAATACATTGTCGTGATTTTTAATTTTAATTCATTTTCTTTCGGTTTATATATGGCAGTTCGTACGAATGATTCAAAATTTGGATTTTTCAGGTGTCTCGCCTCATTACTTTCGGCTCAAATTCATCGTCACTGTCTTGATTCCCGCCGACAGTGTATATCTAGTGTGTGTATAGCACTAGCTTTTTACATCATGAAACAATTTTTCGCAAGAATGTATAACTAAATACCATTGTAAACTAGATATATATGCCAAAAAAACGAATTTGCAATATTGTTAACAGACTGACCTTGTATTCGGGACGATGGATGCTCTAATCCCCATGAGGCCATCCAGATTTAGATCTCTCATGGTTTCCCTAAACTACTTGTGGCAAATGACATGATGGTTCCTAACTTCCTATCCTAGAATATGGCCACGGCCGGCCACCTGCTCCATTTCTGTCAAACCAGAGCATCAAGTTTATAAACTCCACTACATGTAATTTACAGTTATTGTGATTAATCTAAAAAAAATGACGTGTCCAATATCCTAGTAAAATTGATACTAAACTCCGCCCGAACAGGCCTCGAAGGCCCAACGGCACCGACCGACCGCCGTGTCATCCTCACTCAGCCCACATGCGTCCCCGATGAGGATATAGAGAGGTACGTTGTCAGCGCACCACTCTCCCGGCCGTTGTCAGTTTTGGTGACCGGAGCCGCTACTTCCCAGTCAAGTAGCTCCTCAGTTGGCCTCGCAAGGGCTGAGTGCACCCCGCTTGCCAACAGCGCTCAGCAGACCGGACGGCCACGCAGCCAAGTGCTGCCAAGCCCGGCAGCGCTTAACTTTGGTGATCTGACGGTAACCGGTGTTACCACTGCGGCAGTAAAATTGATACACTGGTGAATAAAATTACTACTACTACTACTTCTCATAATTTTTTTTAATAAGGAATTCGAATCTTAGTTCCGTTTAATTTAATAGCACATACTAAGTTCCCGCTTTAAACGATTAATATTTCACGGGAATACACGTAACTACGTAAAAACCACCCATCTAACCGTCGCTCCAACATGATTAGGAAAAATTTTCTCTTCAGTGTTTTCTTATCCTGCACAGGAGTAATTCTGCATGTCGCCGAAAAATGGGGACTATGTAACATTTCATTTGTGAGCCCGATGAGGTGGTTATTTGGAGACATAAAAATGCGACGCAGATTTTAATTGGAGGAGTGATTTCAAGTTGCTTTGAAGAGCGTCACGACCGCAGCCGCGGACGCGTGTGAGAGTTGCCGTAACACTGTGACGTCACGATCACGAGGAAGGGCATTTCGATTGCTTTCTCCACCAACATCAGGACCATTAAGAACTAATGTGACGAGATAAAGCGGACAGTTCACTAACTCCTCCCATGTTAGCGGATCTCAGACATTCTGATAAACGTCCTGGGTCGTTTAGACAACGAGTGAAGAAAGATATGAAAACCGAAGGTGATTCAAGAGGTTGTTACAACTGTATGTATCTCGAAATACGACGGCCGTTCGGAATGTAACTTCTGTTTACATGTGACTCGGGAAGCAGTTGGGGGAACGTTGCAGTCGGTACACTGTATCACGGAAAAGAGCCACAATAGAAAGGAAGCTATATTGCTTCTCATTTGCCTAGTCATTCAAAATAAGGGCCCCCCTCCCCCCGCTCCACCAATATGAAATCCATTCTGTAATACCGGTTTTAGTGGCGAAATGTCTCAAAGCCAATCGCTTTCTACACGGAATTTATACTGAACACGGACCATATGTCATGAGTGAAGGTGGTGTGCGTCAATTGTGACGTTTGTTCAAGAATGTAAGGTCGAATGTTCGTGACAATGACAGAATTTGCCGAGCGTCTGTAATCATCAACGAAACGGTACAAAAAAACTGGTGAAAGAATTCGAGAAAACCGGCGTTTCTGGGTATCCAAACTGTCAGACAACATTTTGTAGATTACTCGGTGTGTTGTCAATAAGACCTGTGCTCGCAGATTTCCAAACCTTCTCTCTGATAATCACAAAAATAAATGGATGACTGCCTCTCTGGACGTTACTAGTGACTAGATATGGGCTTCCCATGCTAAAGAGAGACAAAACAGTAATCCATTGTGTGTGTGTGTGTGTGTGTATGTGTATGTGTGTGTGTGTGTGTGTGGGAGGGGGGGGGGAGCGGGGGGAGGGAGGGCGGAGGGCATAATGCATCGCCAACTGCCCTAAAAGAAACACCCCTCAATCATAAAGGTTGTGACTGCCATTGTTTGGGACACTAAAGGAATCTTGTTTGTGGATTTTGTAGAACGTGAAATAACAATCAGTTACAAAGTAAGCAAAGATGGCATGTTAGCAAATACACCATCTTTGCTTAATTGACTATAAAGGAAGTGTATGTGATGTAAATGTGTCTGGAAAAGGAGCCTGTGACCACTGAAAAAAAAAAGAATGCCACACGATTTTCAAAAGTCATTGGTATAATATGTTCACACCTTCTTAATTGACATAAATCCATCTGATGACAGAGTTATATCCTCCGAAATACATAGTGGAAAGTATAATACAGGGTGATTTAAAATTATGTTACCACTCAAATGGAATGAATGTGTATCTATTAGCCATGCACCAAACATGTATGATATTCAGTTTTTGCCTAATAATCAAACAAACTGCTGAGGGCTACGAGTTTCAGTGTTTTTCTTTTTTATAGGTGAGGTTCTATATTATGTGACTGATTTACAGTGGAGGAAAGAAGACTTGTATCAAGCTTGATCAAATAGTGTGATTCACTGACTGAAGTCTGTCGAATGTTTCAGGATCTATTTGCACATAGCCATCCGAGCCATCTACCAACTCGGTGTAGTTATCAAAAGTTTGTGGGAACTGGATCAGTAACAGACAATTATCAAGGAAATGCGGGAAGTCAAAGACCAGGAAAGTCTGAAAAGAATGTTGCTGTCGAACAGCGAGATGTAGTGCAGAGTTCTTCGAAATCAATCAGGCTGGGGTTTTTCAGCATATGGGTGGCTTATCTCCAAACATGATCTCTCAATGCGAACATATCACATACAAATTGTTCAGCCTCTAACAATGGAGCAAAAACTTGTTAGATTTGATAGCTAATAGATTTTAACTGAACTTTCGAATGAGCGGGACATGTGCAAAGTACGGGCATTCACTGCTATGTTACACACAAGTGGCTTTGTTAACTGAGGCAACACCATTTTTGGGGGCAGTGAAAATTATAAAATCTAGGAACATAAACATGACTCCCTTTAGGTTTGGCACACCAGTGACCACCTCTGGAGTAAGGGGTCCCTACTTCTTTGATACCTTCACAGTGATTGCAGAAATGTACTTAACGATGTTGCAAGAGTATGCCATTGATGTACTTCCATTACAAATAGTATGTATAGGTTTATTCAAAGAGGATGGAGCACAATTGCATTATGCACTCACAGTTGGTGTTTTCCTTGAACAATGGATCAGTCAAGGTGGACCATTGCACTGAACTCCACATCACCGAGCTTGACAACCTGTGATGTTTGGTTTCTGGTAATGGTCAAGGAAAGTGCGTACAACATGGAAATTAACATCAATGACCTAAAAATCAAAAATGAGAAGTGACATCCTCCATTCCCCATTAAATGAGTGTGCGAAGTTCACATGCTACTGTTAATTGTTGGTTTCTACGTGTTACACATGATGGCGAAAAAGTTGAGACCACTACATAAATTGCAAATTATGGCAACTTTCATTTAAATATACATTTCTTGGCAAGGCACGTATCTACTATTTGAGTGGTAACATGATTTTGAATCATCCCGTATAATAAATGTCACTGATTACAGCATTTGTATTTTCAAGAGGTAAGTGCTTAAGTCATAACTGCTATTATGTAGATAAATAATGCAGAAGTGTAGTTTTAAGATTTTTCTAAAAAACTGCTTTAGTTGTTCCAGCATTTTATTTGTAAGCTAATGAAGCTTACTATTCAGACAGCTCTCCTATGTGTATGATATGGATAACAAAGTTGGCCAAATTTCCAGTTCAGCCACTCAATAGAGTTTAATAGTATTAGATATTTAAATTGAAGTGGTCTACCAATATCAGTGCTCACTGCATACGTCCCAGAGTGAAACTGGAAGTCTGTCACCCTAAAGAGCAGTGTGCCACAGCTTCTTCAAGGCAAAAAGTTGATAGACACTTGAACTACTTCAGCTACTGCAGTCTAAGTGAGCAACAAAAAGCACTGCTCTTTCTGTTCTGTGGCAGAGCTCCCTGGTGAATCTGAGATCTTATCAAACATCTGCACAAATATTGCCTTTGTAGTGAAAGAACAAAGGGGTTCTGCAGAGATTAGTTACTCACTTTACAAGCAGACTAATGGAATGGCGACAGAATGAAAGAACGTATAAATTCTTTTTGTTTCCCTGTATCAGTGCTTATTTGGCCAGAGGAAAGCTCAAGTACTAGGTCTGTATCTAATTAATTCAGTTTTGTGCTCTTTTTGTTTCTCATAGGGAAGAATATCAACAGTCTCTTACAGAATTTTCACACCTGTATTAAATTCTCTGTATTAGGCCTACTATTTAAGGTTATACCACACACCTGCTTTACTCAGGATACTCAGCTATAATTTTGGCTGGAGTTAAATTCACATCTACCAGTATCATCAAGAAAAAATTTGACATGTGATTTTTATGAACATGACACTAATTCTTCCCAAAAGCCCAGCACAAAAAATATGATCTACCATAATTCTGTTCTCATAATTTCCTACAGGATTTCCCATATTGTAAGAGTACCTAGTGTCTGCTGTGGTGTGTATAGGAATTTTTTGTGAGCAATAATGTGATATTCCATAGCCCTTGCTAGATTTTTTTTGTTCCAGATCTTCACATCCTGAGTTCAAACAAAGGGCAAAAGACAATCAGCGAAGTGAAATTAACTTTATCAAAGACATAGCAAAAGAGTGAGTATTGATACTACCTTCACGTGAAACAAAAATAATAGCTATAATAAGAAAATACATAGTAGAAGTCAAAATATACGGAAATGGCAGAATTCTGCTGTGTAAGTAGGGTATCAAAGCTGCTACTGGCTCGGACCTCTGGTATGAGGTGACATACACTCCTGGAAATGGAAAAAAGAACACATTGACACCGGTGTATCAGACCCACCATACTTGCTCCGGACACTGCGAGAGGGCTGTACAAGCAATGATCACACGCACGGCACAGCGGACACACCAGGAACCGCGGTGTTGGCCGTTGAATGGCGCTAGCTGCGCAGCATTTGTGCACCGCCGCCGTCAGTGTCAGCCAGTTTGCCGTGGCATACGGAGCTCCATCGCAGTCTTTAACACTGGTAGCATGCTGCGACAGCGTGGACGTGAACCGTATGTGCAGTTGACGGACTTTGAGCGAGGGCGTATAGTGGGCATGCGGGAGGCCGAGTGGACGTACCGCCGAATTGCTCAACACGTGGGGCGTGAGGTCTCCACAGTACATCGATGTTGTCGCCAGTGGTCGGCGGAAGGTGCACGTGCCCGTCGACCTGGAACTGGACCGCAGCGACGCACGGATGCACGCCAAGACCGTAGGATCCTACGCAGTGCCATAGGGTACCGCACCGCCACTCCCCAGCAAATTAGGGACACTGTTGCTCCTGGGGTATCGGCGAGGACCATTCGCAACTGTCTCCATGAAGCTGGGCTACGGTCCCGCACACCATTAGGCCATCTTCCGCTCACACCCCAACATTGTGCAGCCCGCCTCCAGTGGTGTCGCGACAGGCGTGAATGGAGGGATGAATGGAGACGTGTCGTCTTCAGCGATGAGAGTCGCTTCTGCCTTGGTGCCAATGATGGTTGTATGCGTGTTTGGCGCCGTGCAGGTGAGCGCCACAATCAGGACTGCATACGACCGAGGCACACAGGGCCAACAACCGGCATCATGGTGTGGGGAGCGATCTCCTACACTGGCCGTACACGACTGGTGATCGTCGAGGGGACACTGAATAGTGCACGGTACATCCAAACCGTCATCGAACCCATCGTTCTACCATTCCTAGACCGGCAAGGGAACTTGCTGTTCCAACAGGACAATGCACGTCCGCATGTATCCCGTGCCACCCAACGTGCTCTAGAAGGTGTAAGTCAACTACCCTGGCCAGCAAGATCTCCGGATCTGTCCCCCATTGAGCACGTTTGGGACTGGATCAAGCGTCGTCTCACGCGGTCTGCACGTCCAGCACGAACGCTGGTCCAACTGAGGCGCCAGGTGGAAATGGCATGGCAAGCCGTTCCACAGGACTACATCCAGCATCTCTACGATTGTCTCCATGGGAGAATAGCAGCCTGCATTGCTGCGAAAGGTGGATATACACTGTACTAGTGCCGACATTGTGCATGCTCTGTTGCCTGTGTCTATGTGCCTGTGGTTCTGTCAGTGTGATCATGTGATGTATCTGACCCCAGGAATATGTCAATAAAGTTTCCCCTTCCTGGGACAATGAATTCACGGTGTTCTTATTTCAATTTCCAGGAGTGTATAATATAGGTGATCCCCCCCACCATTCTGCCCCCTCTAGGGAATCACCAAGAATTGATCAAGGTCATCCAGGGCAAGTCCTGCGCACCTTAGGCAGGTGCACTACTTATAGCCATGGTCATGACATAGCTCAGTACTGGTCACGTGCTTCTACAAATGCACATTAGGCAAGTAGACACATAACTAAGTATTGGTCACATGATATAAAATTGGTGGGTAGCCCATGAACCAGTGGGAGCATATTAAAATGATGGGAAATCCAATGGACCAATAAGATTCGAACTCCCCCTCCTTCCCCTTTATCATCCTTTATAAGTAGCTAAAATGTGTAGGTCCCTTCATTCAAGGTCTGAACATCAAGGAAGAGAGGTCCAAGTTTGTTATAAACAAATTATTATCAACAACAATTTTATAGTGGCAGGGTTTGGAAATAATAACAAATTAACAAGTAGTTTATTATGAACAATTTGTTTTTTGCAATATATTATTTACAATCCTTTGTTGCTTACTTCTTTTATTTTTACAATACTATTTGTAATATACACAGTGTATCTTTTCATTTACAATAATTAGTTTTTTTTAACAGTTTTTTATTTACAATCATTTGTTATTCACAGTGTGTTCTTTTACAAAGCTTTTTTCTATATACAATAATTTTCAATTCTTTTGAATATCAGGTGCAAGAAGAAGAAGAAGAAATTAAATTCTATGTTTCCCATTATCTGTCTATTTATATTTTCTTTATCACTGGTTTCATCATCATTTAATATATACAATATTTACATTTCATTCAGTACATGCAGTATTTACACTTCTGATCATTTATTTCCACTTCTGATCAATTATTTCTATTTAGATTTCAATCATTTCTTTTACATATTTGGTATATACATGTGAGGTGGGGACTAGCAGCATTAGGTGAAGAAGACCCCCCCCCACACACACACATACATATACATTTACAGAATTCAAAAAAAAAAAAAAGGTTGTCATTTTTGCAAAACTCTGTAATTGTTTCTCACTGTGAAGCATACGTTTGAACTTTGGCTAAAAGGTGCCTACAACCTTCCCTAGTAATGATGCAAAAGCTTGGTGCCCTACGATGTCACCCTGGGGCTTCGAACATATGATGAAAAAGGACACAGCTCAGAAGTTCATGCTATGTGTAAGGTCGGTTAATGATATCACATTGGCACCAAATATCACTATAATTCTGCCTAATGCCATCATGGGCTTGTCACATTATTGGAAGATCAGCACCACTCCCTCTTAAACACAGTTCATTGCTTTTTTTGCCACCTTTGCGATGAATGTCAGAACTTGTCCCCATAAATGAACTGTTTGTCATCATGATGTGCAGCCCTATTTTCAGCTTCAGTGCAGTATGTGCCTCATGGTCTCTTGATTGAAAGATTACCTGGCATACCATATGTGGAGCTATACCAATGCCTTCAAGAAGTCAGCTCTTGTAATCGTCGATCACGAGAGCCTTTGAGGCCGTACGATGCACACACTTAGCAGACCTCTGGGTGGTACCTGCAAAGCCTTAAACTTGGCTTTTATGGCATTTGAGCCAGTTGGCAGCATCTGTGTATGGTATGCACACATCTTTGATCTGAGCCCCACAAACTCTGTAATCTGTGAACCATTTGCCAGGTCAATAACCTTCTTGTTTTGAGGGATTATTCCGAAAGTATTATGGGCTGCTTATCCAGATGTGTGGAATGTTTCAGGATTGTACGTAATTACTTCATGTGGATGGCATCCTTTCACTCAGTAAATGGAACTATCTGTTTCCACATAAATTAATTTGGGATAAGCAAAGTTTGGACTTGTAAACTCATAGTGAAAGGGGTGCATGGAGATCTTAAGAGGTCCAGGACACACATACCAGTACTGACAGGCTTCGTGAACTGTACTGAAGCCTTGCCCATCTCCACAGCAACTACTCCTTCAGTGAACGTGGCGATCCATGTTTGTGGGTAATCATTTATCAGAGACCTGATAAACCACCTGCCTGCAGCTGTCTCAATGGGCTCATATCTGACACTCATTCAGTACTTATCGACTCGGTCACTGTGTGCGGCCCAGAGGTGGCAGCAGCAGAGCACCAGTGGGTGGCAGTGGCAGCGGAGGTAGCACTCTGACTCCCCATAGAGGAAGCTATATATTCTTTGAATAGGCTGTCAGACAGGAGACAGTGGGCGGGGGTCTGTGACTGAAACAACAATAATTCTTTACACACACCATGCTTTATTCACTTTATGCACACTGCATAGTGGCAGCAGAAAACTTTGCAAATAACTGCCAACTTTAGGCCTTAAACTTGGCTTTTATGGCATTCGAGCCAGTTGGCAGCATTATCCACATAGGAATTCCATCTGTGAACTCTCCTTCTACAGTCTCTACAGGTTCTACAGTTACACAGCATGGCACAGGAGTCATACACAAATGTATACCATGCACAACTTGGTTAACTCTAATAGAGTTTTTGCTCAAATAGTCTACAAGCTCATAGTAAGCAGCTCTTACATATGGCTACCAATGACACTATCTTTCTGTAGCAGTTGTTATTGCACAGTAAATATCATCTAATTTCATAACAATCAAATGTTTTAAGTATGTATTTGGACCCCTGATGTTAATTGTAAACATGGTCTCACCATTCATATCAACTGTGGTGACGTTATATTGAGCTTCGGAATGTCAGTCAGTGTATGGGAATGATCATATTCGTCTGTCATTTTATTCTTATACAACCCATCATACTGCTTAAATGTTCACACTCATATGATGAATATTGAACTTTGGAATTATCATGTTCACATTTTCAACTTCAATTTACTCATTTAGATCCACATGCAGTAATCTTATGTGTGCTTGTGATCAGTAGTACTCTCGACGGGGGTCTCGGCTGCAGTTTTGCGTGCTGCAGTGATGGCTGCTGCGTACACTATAGCTGAACAGAGGGCGCTGCTACAGTGGTGGTATAGTATAGCTGAAAGACACAAGTTCCAATAAAATGGGAAGTCCATCTGCTGCGGCAGTGCAGACAGTAGTATGCGGGTGTCCTCATCCAGCACTTCCGCTACCAGCATATTGCACTGCTGGAACAATAACAAATCATGACTATATATTAAAATATATATTTGTTAATGACAACAGTAATAATTATATTATTATTAGATACATACTTTGAGTCTTATTCATCTTCTGCCTTAGGGGTGCTGGGTGGTTCCTGCATCATCCTCTCACTATGAAGTTCAGATCTCAAATGAGGTGAGCTTGGGCTGCTGGATTCATAACATAATAAAGGGAAGGGAGAGGAGACCTCAATTCCTATTGATCCATTGGGTTTCCTGCCATTTTATTGTGCTCCCATTGACCAAGTGGTGTTACTGCCATTTTTATGTGATGTGACACACTTGCCTAAGGCTTGTGCTGATTCCCCTAGGTGATCATGATCGACTCCCATTGGTTTGCTGAGGGAGGGTGGGGGGGGGGGGGGTGAAGAAAGTAGGTCTAACCTTCAATATAAGTTGCCCAAAGGTGTAATCTGACATCCTTGTCTTATCTAGGGATAAGAAACCAGTTATAACCGATCCTGATCCGGGATGTCCACTGACAACCCATTTGTAAGTATTGGTATCCTTCTATTATCGCACCTGACCTCATGCGAGTGAGTGTTTTACATCTCACGATATAGCCTACTGAAGCTCAAACAAAATACTTTGTCATTTGTACGTAAGCAAATGAAATTATATGTGAATATCTTTTTGTATATCATGTTATCTTTTCTTAGTCATAAGGAAGGTGAAAAGGGATTTCTTTAATTTTTTGTGCAGAATACCTGAAAATTCTGCAGAATTAACTTTTCATGATGATAATGAAGCTGTGAGATGTTTCTCTGACTTTGAACATGATAAAGTCAAAGAGAATGAAAATGATAGTTGTTCAGATATTAATGCCACTACTGGTTTTGAAACAGTCACTGTGAATAATGTTCTCCTTCTTTTCTTATCTGAATGGTAAAATCAATTGAAACAAGCAATCATCTAGCCAAAGGAGCCCTGCTAAAACATTCACTAGAATTGCTATATGCGTACTTAGAGCTAGGGTGACCGTGTGCTCTGATGTGAAAAGCTTGGGTCAATCATGAAACTAGTCAAACTTGACACCAGAGTTGTTTTTCACCAAAACTACCCATATGGTATGCTATATTGTATAGTACATCAACAAGACATTGAAAATTACAAGAAAATACAATATTTGTTGATTATTTAATGCACAGTGCCATCAAATAGTAGTGTCACTCAGTATTTATGTATTAACTATGTGTTTAAGAGATTGAATAAATTTGCATATTGGTTGCTATTCATGGATTCTGATCCTTATAGGAAAAAATTTAATGAAGAATATACCTCTACAGGATATCTGACAACTGATGAATAACTCAATCCATTTTTGGAGTATTGTTCATTTAACCCTTTAAGTGAGACCAGTAAATATAGATATCATTGGCTTAAATGCTATTTATTATTTTCTTTACTAAAACAATCAAGTGTATTTGTATTAATAAATTCACAATAGTTGACCTCTTCCTCTCTGATGGTTCCATTCACATCTTTGTCCACATTAAACCCACCAACAGCCAACAGTACCTGCATTTCTACAACTGCCATCACTTCCACACCAAAAATCCCTCCCATACAGCCTGGCCACATGGGGATGGCATATCTACAGTAACAAGAAGTCCCTTGCCCAGGATTCTGTAGATCTCACCACGGCCTTCACAGACAAGCACTACCCCTCAGTCCACAAACAAATCTCCAGTGCCATTTCTCCATACACCCCCAATCCTCCCACCTTCCCCAAGAATCAGCTTCAAAGGAGTGCCCCCTTTGTCACTCAGTAGCACCCTGGACTGGAACAACTGAACCACATCCTTTGTCAGAGCTTTGAGTATCTATCATTATGCCCTGAAATGAGGGACATCCTATCTGAGACCCTTCTCACCCCTCCTAAAGTGGTGTTCCATTTCCCACCCAACCTCCACAACACCATAGTCCATCCCTATACCATTCAAAATCCCAACCCCTTGCCACAGGGATCATATCCCTGTGGAAGGCCTAGGTGCAAGATCTGCCCAATCCACCCATCTAGCACTTTCTATTCCAGTCCCATCCCAGGTTTACCCTATCCCATCAGGGGCCTGGCCACCTGTTAAAGCAGCCATGTCATATACCAACTCTGCTGCAGTCATTGCACAGTTTTTTTCCCATATTGGTATGACTCCCAACCATCTGTCCACCAGGATGAATGGCACATCATGCAGCTGAACATAACATGCTTGATTTCAATGGCTGCTTCACAACCTGGGTCATCTGGATCCTCCCCTCCACCACCAGCTATTCTGAACAGTGCAGATGGGTGTTATCCTTGCAATACATTCTCCCCTTCAGAAATTGTCCCAGCCTCAATCTACTGTAACATGGTAACCTACAGTCGTCATGCCCTCCACCAGTTACCACCCCCCCCCCCCCCACCCACACATCACCCTATCACCTCCTCCCTACTCGCATCCCCACGCCCTCATTGTGTGCTACCCATCTTTCCCTTTTTCTGCTCCTCTCCTTTTCACTCCCTCTCCACCTCCCCCCTCTCTGACCTGCAGCCTCCTGACATGGCACCTGGCAGTCTTGTCATGCCCCCATTTAGTCTCTCAATGCTCTGCCAGACAGCAGTCTTCTCTCCCCCCCCACTCATACCTTGCTATCACTCCTCCTTACCTATCCCACTCCAGATTGCCACTCATTGTGACAGTTGCATTCCAGTCCACTATTTAATTGAAAATTTTTACAGACAAGCATCAGTTACACAAAAATAAAGTCATCCAATAATGCAAATAAATAATTAAGTGAAAAATGCTTTAAATAAAATTTAGAAAATAAATGAAACAGATGACTGAATAACATAGACAACACTATGTCAAATAACATTTAAAATGGAATACTAATACATTCAGCTAACGCAGTTGCAAAATCAGAGTCCAAATCCTAACAAAACAGTACAGTGAAATTTCATGATCAGTTATACTACACTATTATTTGTAAATACATTAAATGTATTTGCAGTTGCAAAGACAGACAACCATCTGCTGTAGAATGGAATGACAACAATGAAAATTTGTGCCGGACTGGGACTCAAACCCAGATTTCCTGCTAATTACAAGTGGTCACCTCCGCTGCAGAGTGAAAATCTCATTCTCGTCACCTTACCATTTGGAAATCTGTGCACAGCTCATGCCCACACCCATACTTCCATACATTGTCAACTATGTGTTTACAACCTGTACTTGTACATCCATTATCTTTGTACTCCCATACAGCCAAGACATTTCACTTGAAAGTAGCTTGCCTGGTATTGGCATATAAATACAATATTGCAGTGCCTGTGTTATTCTGATTTACAATGCAAAGTTCCTTCACACATGCAAGTAAGCATCAGAATAGTGTGACAGCAACTCAGTCCATGCAGCTGCTCCAGTTTTATACTCATGCATTTTCTAAGTGTTGAATGGTGTGACTGTTTTACCTCTCAGAAAACTTAGTCTCAATTCCATCTCCACTAACTGCCGACCACCGATTCCCTTTACCACCCTCCATCAAGCAAGAGCTGCCAGCAAAAGGCCATGAGGTACTGAAGCTCTACCTATTTCAAACCTCAGAAAAGAGACTACGCTAGTCAGATTCATGACTTCTTACAGAATTGTAGTTAAAATAACCATCATCAACAAATACATACTTTTCATTACCATACAACAGGGGTTTACAAACTTTCTAGTACTGCAGGCTGCAAACCCCTCACTGAGACTATATGAGGGTCACCAAAAGCAAAGTGCATAATGTGGTGTCACCGCCAGACACCACACTTGCTAGGTGGTAGCTTTTAAATCGGCCGCCGTCCGCTAGTATACGACGGACCCGCGTGTCGCCACTGCCAGTGATGGCAGACCGAGCGCCGCCACACGGCAGGTCTAGAGAGACGTACTAGCACTCGCCCCAGTTGTACAGCCGATGTTGCTTGCCATGGTTCACTGAGAATTACGCTCTCATTTGCCGAGATAGTTAGCATAGTCTTCAGCTACGTCAGTTGCTACGACCTAGCAAGGCGCCATTTATCTTTTGCTGGTTCTCTTATAAAGCCTGTACCGTCAGACCTATGTTCTCCAATTATGGAATAAAGTTAAGTATTCTACCAGTTACCTCCTGTTTGCTAGTCTTATTTCTCTGACCTGTTCAAGCCCTCACGACCGTTTGCGTGAGCTTTAACAGCGTGCATTTCGGCCTCCTCAAGAAACACAGTGTTGGCACTTATGTCAACACCTCACATAATTAGTTCAAATCATTTCCTTCACAAATATTCACTTCATTTAACAAATATAGTTAAAGCAATGTATTCTTAAATGAACTAAATTCTACAAGGACACACATTTTCCTTTCCAGGAAGGAAACGAAGACAAGATGTGTAAAAAAAAATCTACAAGAACAAACTGTGAGGGAAGGGATGCCAACAGATCAATGGTAGGCCACAGTCTGTACATCCCTGCCATGCAACATATCAAAATAAGCGTCTTCTCAAGTTGGTTACTCTTCCACCTCCCAATCACTCTAACATGAATATTACCATAGTTATCGATAAAAAATTTATTGGTGTCACCATGAACTCTGTTTAGGTGAATAAAACATAAAGAAACATACACAGGATGGTCTATTAATAGTGACCGGGCCAAATATCTCAAGAAATAAGCATCAAACAAAAAAACTACAAAGAACGAAACTCGTCTAGCTTGAAGGGGGAAACCAGATGGCACTATGGTTGGCCCGCTAGATGGCGCTGGCATAGGTCAAATGGATATCAACTGTGTTTTTTTAATAAGGAACCCCCATTTTTTATTACATATTCGTGTAGTACGTAAAGAAATATGAATGTTTTAGTTGGACCACTTTTTTCACTTTTTGATAGATGGCACTGTAATAGTCACACACATATAAGTACGTGGTATCACATAACATTCCGCCAGTGCGGACAGTATTTGCTTCGTGATACATTACCCATGTTAAAATGGACCGTTTACCAATTGCAGAAAAGGTCGATATCATGTTGATGTATGGCTATTGTGATCAAAATGCCCAACAGGCTTGTGCTATGTATGCTGCTCGGTATCCTGGACGATATCATCCAAGTGTCCGGACCGTTCGCCGGATAGTTACGTTATTTAAGGAAACAGGAAGTGTTCAGCCACATGTGAAACGTCAACCACGACCTGCAACAAATAATGATGCCCAGTAGCAGACAAATTGCGCGAGACTCGGGAATCTCAAAAACGTCGGTGTTGAGAATGCTACATCAACATCGATTGCACCCGTACCATATTTCTATGCACCAGGAATTGCATTGCAGTGACTTTGAACATTATGTACAGTTCTGCCACTGCGCACAAGAGAAATTACGGGACTATGACAGATTTTTTGCACACGTTCTATTTAGCGACGGAGCGTCACTCACCAACAGAGGTAAAGTAAACCGGCATAATATGCAATATTGGGCAATGGAAAATCCATGATGGCTGTGACAAGTGGAACATCAGTAACCTTGGTGGGTAAATGTATGGTGCGACATTATGGGAGGAAGGATAATTGGCCTCCATTTTATCGATAGCAATCTAAATGGTGTGATTTCCTACGTAATGTTCTACCGATGTTACTACAAGGTGTTTCACTGCGTAACAGAATGGTGATGTACTTCCAACATGATGGATGTCTGGCACATAGCTCACGTGTGGTTGAAGCGGTATTGAATAGCATATTTCATGACAGGTGGATTGGTCATCGAAGCACCATACCATGGCCCGCACGTTCACCGGATCTGACATCCCACGATTTCTTTCTGTGGGGAAAGTTGAAGGATATTTGCTATCGTAATCCACCAAAAACGCCTGACGACATGCGTCAGCGCATTGTCAATGCGTGTGCGAACATTACGGAAGATGAACTACTCGCTGTTGAGAGGAATGTTGTTACACGTATTGCCAAATGCATTGATGTTGACAGACATCATTTTGAGCATTGATTCCATTAATGTGGTATTTACAGGTAATCACGCTGTAACAGCATGCATTCTCAGAAATGATAAGTTCACAAAGGTTCATGTATCACATTGGAACATCCAAAATAAAATGTTCAAACGTACCTACGTTCTGTATTTTAATTTAAAAAACCTACCTGTTACCAACTGTTTGTCTAAAATTGTGAGCCATGTGTTTGTGACTATTACAGCACCTCTATCACAAAGCGAAAACAGTGGTCCAACTAAAACATTAATATTTCTTTACGTACTACATGAATATGTAATAAAAAATGGGGGCTCCTATTTTAAAAAAAGGCATTTGATATCCGTTTGACCTATGGCAGCACCATCTAGTGGGCCAACCATAGCGCCATCTGGTTTGCCCATTCTAGCTAGACAAGTTTTGTTCTTTGTAGTTTTTTTGTTTGACGCTTATTTCGTGAGATATTTGGCCCGGTCACGATCAATGGACCACCCTGTATATGTAAATAACTGTTTCATATGAAAAGACACAGACTTCTCTTCTTCCTTGTGGTACACTCAGTTTATGGTTATGCCACATCAGATTTAACACATTCATCCCCCAGCATGATTCAGTTGAGTTTCATGTAGAACCCAAATCTGACTGTTGGAGGGCCAGAATATAAAGAGAGCAATACGCAGGAATAGTAATGATGCAACACGAGTAGGCCCATGTGGTGCTGGTGATCTAATGGCACAGAGTGTCCAATTCATTACAAAGAATAAAGTGCTTAGTTCCCAAATGGGAAAAGCAATAAGTACTTGGGCTAGAGAACTACCTGTGATCTCACTGAAGCTATCCCAGATCTGTCACTGAGTCAAGAAGCACACTGTGTTTGAGACACACATCACTGATCTTTGTATCCTCATAATGTTCCTTGAACAATGTAAAGGAATAATTGAAAGTGAGGAGATAAGTGATGATGAAGTAATGTGCTTTAGACAAAAAGTGATAAATAGAATTTCATGAAGTTCAGATCTCAATAGAGAGGAATCACATGCAAGAGAAAACCTTAATGACATGTTGGAAGAACTTGCTGCAGACAAAGATGAGGAATTGAACTCTGTTGATGATTCATTGGACACTATCGAGCGGAACGAGTTTGATAACAGGCAACAGTCATTTCCATTCACTGGAAAAGATGGGCTTCTGATGGATTTGCCATCTGATATTAGCGTCGGTGAAGCAATGGCAAATACATATGGGGGCATGTGGGGTGCGCTCCCCCGCCCCCCCCCCCCCCTTGTGGGGCCAATATTTACACTCACGCCCCCCCCCCCCCCACCAGTCAGCCTGCATGCTATTCGTTCGTTTCCTTCATCAGTCGACTTGACTGAATCGTGTTATCAGGTAGTTGTACTTTGCTATGTAGCACACGCGTCCACATCATCATATTTTATATGTTTCTGCCCGGGACATAGATAGCTAACACATACATACGAGATAGGTCATGGCCATTCTAGTGATCTTAATACATTATTCTGTCTGACATTTGATTGAGAAAAGTTGTGAATATTCTACTGTCTCTTGTAGAGAGAACCTTCAATACATAGCACTAAGGACTATTTGCCAAATAGGAATTCAGAAGCAGAAATATTAAGACTGAAGAATGTCCTAGTTGTAGCAAGTGCAAGTGTGAAGATTAGTCAAGAGTGCGAGTGATTAGTTGATTGTGAAGTGTTAATAATAGTAATTAATAGTAATTTCTCAGTAAAAATATTGTTACGAGACTTGTAACAATATTTTTACTAATAGCGTGACTTGATTATTTTTTATTACAGTAAAAGTAACGGTAGCTCAAGATATCTTTAGCATCCCCCCTCCCCCCTTGAGGTTTTTCTGTATCTGCCACTGAGGTGAAGTGCTTTCACTATTCTTAGATAACAAGGTGAGAAGCCTTTTAGTCACAGTGACTAACAGATGCGCAGAGTAGAATCTACATCAATGTGAAATGACTGAAGATGCTGGTTTTGAACAGATAAAAACCCACCATGTCTCAGGGGATTATGAACTTCAGCAGACTGATGATCTGAATGGGTCTAGTACAAACACCATGCATTAGATGTTGGTCAACAGACCCTATTTACAACTTACCTTTCTGCACAGCATGATGTCCCAAAATCATTTTGAATTACTGTTAGCAAACTTGCATTTAGCAAGTAACAAAATGATAGATGAGAGTAGCAGACTTGGAAAAGTTTTATCACTCCTAAACATATTGACAGACAATTATCAAAAAGTCTTTTCACCAGGCAAAGATACAGTAGTTGACGAGTCAATGGTTCCTTCGAGGAGATGAATAAAGTTCAGGCAATACATACCAATTAAATTGCTTAAGTATGGTATAGAGCTTTTCAAACTGTAGTTCACCATAGGGTATACATGGTCTGTGAAAGTATATTGTGGACGAGATATACAAGCAGAAGAAAGCAAGCTGGTATAGCCAGTAACGTCTGCATTGCATGTGCAGCTAAATTGCTAAATGAAGGACAAACTTCATTTGGTTACAACTTTTACATGAGTGCTGAATTGACAGTCAAAGGTCTAAAATTCAAAATGTATGTCATTGTAACTGTACGATACAACAAAAAATTTATACCATGTTTTGTAATGTACTCACAGAGGAGAGGTGAAATGATGGCACATGTAGATGACAGTGGTACTGTGGTGCTAAAATGGAGGGACGTTCACAAATATTAGGATATTATCAACAAAACATACACCTATTCCAACATCAAGCTCAGATTATACACATCACAGTCATCCTTCAAAACAGAAACCTTTGGCAATATTGGCATATAACAAAGGAAAAATTGGCACTGACAAAAGTGATCAGATTGTGTCATATACAACAACAGTACAGAATGGTATCAAAAGGGATTCAAAATTAGCACTACATTTGCTTTTAGGAACAAGTATGGTAAATGCTCACATTGTGTACCAGAGAGCCACAAATACAAAAAGAAAAATAAGAAAATTTTGGAACATCTCATTACCAAATTGTTGCTCATGGAAAATGCTATGCCCAACAGTACAGAATTAAACAAAGAAAGTGTCCAACAATATACAGATTCGTAAGAATCAGCAGTGCAAGCCTATATGAAGGGCTTATTTCAATAGTGGTACAAGTCCATTTTTGTTCATTCCGAGATACAGAATCCTAAAGTTAAATGAGTGCTGAAAAATCTGCAGTTGAGATACCAGAAATAGTCAAGTATTATATACTTGAATACTCAAAGTTCAGGCCTGGTACAAACACACAATACGCTATAGCTCATTTCACAAATGTTGTTGTGGAAGCACTAGATAAAGGAGATCTTCCTTGACTTCAGCAATGCCTTCAACACAGCAGATCACACAATTCTGTTAAATAAACTGGAAGCTCTAGGTATAAGAGGGGCAGCAAATAAGTGGTTTCATTCATATCTAAAAAAAAAAGTGCAACAGGTAGAGATCTCTCAAAAAAACTCCAATCATGCCATAAAATACCTTTCTGACCAAGAATATATTAATATTGGGGTCCCTCAAGGAAGTGTGCTTGGCCCAAACTCTTCTTGATATATATCAATGATTTTCCCGAGAGTATCAAACACAGTGAAACAACATTGTTTGCTGATGACAGTAATACGGTAATCAGTGAAACATCACCAAATGTACTAAAGGAAAAATCTGAAGAAACACTCATACTTGTATGAAGATGGGTAGACAACAATAAATTAAACTTCCTGGCAGACCGAGACTCGAACTCGGGACCTTTGCCTTTCGCGGGCAGGTGGTCTACCATCTGAGCTACCGAAGCACGACTCACGCCCGGTACTCACAGCTTTACTTCTGCCAGTATCTCGTCTCCTACCTTCCAAACTTTACAGAAGCTCTCCTGCAAATCTTGCAGAACTAGCACTCCTGAAAGGAAGGATATAGCGGAGACACGGCTTAGCCACAGCCTGGGGGATGTTTCCAGAATGAGATTTTCACTCTGCAGTGGAGTGTGCGCTGATATGAAAATTCCTGGCAGATTAAAACTGTATGCCCGACCGAGACTCGAACTCGGGACCTTTGCATTTCGCGGGCAGGTGCTCTACCATCTGAGCTACCGAAGCACGACTCACGCCCGGTACTCACAGCTTTACTTCTGCCAGTATCTCGTCTCCTACCTTCCAAACTTTACAGAAGCTCTCCTGCGAATCTTGCAGGCTGTGGCTAAGCCGTGTCTCCGCTATATCCTTTCTTTCAGGAGTGCTAGTTCTGCAAGATTCGCAGGAGAGCTTCTGTAAAGTTTGGAAGGTAGGAGATGAGATACTGGCAGAAGTAAAACTGTGAGTACCGGGCGTGAGTCGTGCTTCGGTAGCTCAGATGGTAGAGCACCTGCCCGCGAAAGGCAAAGGTCCCGAGTTCGAGTCTCGGACAGGCACACAGTTTTAATCTGCCAGGAAGTTTCATATCAGCGCACACTCCGCTGCAGAGTGAAAATCTCATTCTGGAAACAATAAATTAACTTCAAATGTGAAAAAACCAACAGTATTGGTATCCACAAGAGCAGAAAACCTAAAAATAACTCATTATAAGTGAAAGATGAACTCATAGAATGTGTACCACAAACAAAATTTCTAGGGATGCGTGTTGATGCAAACTATAATGGACTGAGCATGTTAGTGCCCTCAGGAAATGAATAGCATCATCATGTTTTGCACTTAGAATAATAAATTCTGTGTGTAACTCACGCATCAGAACAACATATTTTGCATGTGTTCATTCTGTGAAGAGTTATGGAATGACATTCTGGGGAACAAATAAACAGAATAGACAGACAATCTTTAAGCTATAAAAAAGGGCTGTACAAATTAGGACAGAACACACTGCACTGAGTTGTTTAAACCTATGGGAATCTTGACTGTTCCATGTGCATACATATTGCAAACAGTGATCAGTGATCAACATTAAAAAAAACATTGATCAGTACCCAACACACAGGTCTCTACATGAACATGGAGCCAGATTCAGCCACCACTTACATCTAAAAAATTGGAAAATAGTGTGCCATATAATGAAATCAAACTGTACAATAAACTACCACAGGAGATCAAAGACAAGAGTGAAATACGTGACTTAAGGAATACCCTAAAAATTATCTGTTAGAAAAGTGTTTTTCTACCATAAAGGCTAACCTAAAATGCTGTGTACATTTTGTTGATAATTATGTTCATGATGAATTACTGCAATTAAGAGGCATTTTACAATATGTTCAATAGATCAGTGAAATACAATGTCCAAATGGGTAACTTACTATTGTCAGTAATGTATGTATCTATTTATGTATGTTTATGTCTCAGTGTCCATATTTTATGTATTTATGTGTTGACAACATCCAATTTAGTTGTCTATGAATGGATAAATAAAAATAAATAAATTAGGGGGTTAATGTCCAGCTAATGATGAGATCATTAGAAACTTATTATAAACAGACATTGTAAGTGTAGTGTGTATATCTTTAGGTAGGTTTCCAAAATTTATTTAAAATAATGACAAGAATTTAGAGAATTTAGTACTTATTTTTTTTCTATAAACACTTCACACCAGTTTGCATTTGTAATTTCCTTTAAGACCCTATATTTTTATTTAAAAATCTTTTAGGCGTCAGTGACTTTTTCTCAAACTTGTTTCATATATTTACTGTTTGGCATAAAAATTCTGAACCCAACTTCAGTTGAAGAGTGCAAACGTTAAATATTGTGTTCTGGGTACTCTGTTATATGTCCCTAGACATTATCCAGGTGCCATACCATGGAGGAAGTCTTTCAAACATGTGTTAGCAGATGGTGCAAGTTCTTTGTGCTGAGCTGTGCTGCCCTGTATAGTCCCAAAATTTAAAAGTCTGATAGTTGTTTTTGTTGACTACAGTTCTACTAGCTAAAATCCTAATTCTGTGACTCGGTTCTTGTATTATCACAAATAAAATGTAGTGCCTCAATATTAATGGTATTTGCAACAAATGTTGTCTTCTGCTATTTTATTGAAAACTGACATTTTTTGAGGCCATGACTGTGTACCAAATACAATTTGACTCTTTCAAAGAAGAAAGCAGCAACCATCCACTGTTACCAATGTTATTTATTCACACAAGTAGTGGCATTCTTGGTTCTGAACCAACAGGTTCACCTTCATATTTATATTATATTTGTTGCTGTTTAAATTCGATCTCAGCTGTTTCTTTCCTAACAACTAATGTACAGAACAACAAATGTAGTACTGTATAAATGTGAACAGCTGTATGAAGATGAACCTGTAGATTTAAAACTGGTAATGGCACTATTTGTGTAAATAAATAGCATTATTAACAGTGGCTGTTTACTGTTTTCTTCTTTGCAAGAATCAGCTTGTAAAACTTTCTTACTGGCAATTAGAACAAGTCAGTTTCCTGGTATGGCACTTTGAATATTCTTATTAAAGTATTTATTTTCTAATTTGTCTCGTTATTTTTTGTGATGATGATGTGAGTAGCATAATTCTGTGGGTATCAGACTACCTTCACAGTTTTTGGATAGAAATCGGGTATGTATAAGCAGAGATACATGTCAAATTTGGCACACAGAATGTTTCCCATTTCCACTCTTCAAATACTTACACATCTTTGTTAGTTGATAACCTGTTAGTTACACATTCCATACTTCCATACTTCATTTCCTGAATTTATATCAAAATTATGAAGAACAAGTCAGTTTTCAAGCTACATATACATAATTTGTTTTTGTGTGTGGCTGCATGTCAGCCATTTGTTGTCGTTATGGTCTTCTGTCCAAAGACTGGTTTTATGCAGCTCTCCATGCTACTTTATTCTGTGCAAGCCTCTTCATCTCCAAGTAACTACTGCAACTTACATCCTTCTGAATCTATTTACTGTATTCATCTCTTGGTCTCCCACTATGATTTTGACCCCCCCCCCCCCCCAAATACTTTCTCCCCAGTATACTTGGTAATCCCTTGCTGTCTCAGAATAAGTCCTATCAACTGATCCCTTCTTTTAGTCAACTTGTGCCACAAATTTCTTGGCTCCCCAGTCCTACTCAGTATCTCCTCATTAATTACATGATCTGCCCATCTAATCTTCAGCATTCTCCTGTAGCATCACATTTCAAAAGCTTCTATTCTCTTCTTGTCTAAACTGTTTATTGTCCATGTTACACTTCCATATATGGCTACACTACATACAAATACTTTCAGAAAAGACTTCCTGAGACTTAAATCTATATTCAATGTTAACAAATTTCTCTTCTTCAGAAACATTTTCCTTGCCATCACCAGTCTACATTTTATATCCTCGCTTCTTCAATCATCATCAGTTATTTTGTTGTCCAAATACCAAAATTCATCTACTACTTTAAGTTTCTCATTTCCTAATTTAATTTCCTCAGCATCACCTGATTTGATTACATTCCATTACCCTCATTTTGCTATTGTTGATATTCATCTTCTATCCTCCTTTCAAAGCACTATCCATTCCGTTCAACTATTCTTCCACGTTCTCTGCTGTCTCTGACAGAATTATGATGTCATCGGCAAACTTCAAGGTTTTTATTACTTCTCCCTGGATTTTAATTCCTACCCAAAATTTTTCTTTTGTTTCCTTTACTGCTTGCTCAATACACAGATTGAATAACATCAGGGAAAGGCTACAGCCCTATCCCACTTCCTTCTCAACTACTGCTTCCCTTTTGTGCCCCTTGACTCTTATAACTGCCACCTGGTTTCTGTACAAATTTTAAACCGCCTTTTGCTCTCTGCATTTTACCCGTGCCACCTTCAGAATTTGACAGAGAGTATTCCAGCCGACATTGTCAAAAGCTTTCTCAATATCTACAAATGCTATAAATGTAGGTTTGTCTTTCCTCAACCTATTTTCTACGATGAGTCATAGGGTCACTATTGCCTCCCATGTCTATAGAATCCAAACTGATCTTCCCCGAGGTCAGCTTCTACCAGTTTTTCCATTCATCTGTAAAGAATTTTTGATAGTATTTTGCAACCATGACTTAATAAATATACTGATAATTTACACACCTGTCAGCACCTGCTTTCTTTGGAATTGGAATTATTATATTCTTCTTGAAGTTTGAGGGTATTTTGCCTGTCTCATACATTTTACTCACCATATGGAAGAGTTTGGTCACAGCTGGCTCTCCCAAGGCTATCTGTAGTTCTAACAGTATGTTGTTACTCCCGGGGCCTTGTCTTGACTTTGGTCTTTCAGTGCTCCATCAAATTCTTATCGTAGTATCATATTTCCCACCTCATCTTCATCTACGTCCTCTTCCATTTCCATAATATTGCCCTCAAGTACATCACCCAGGTGGTTCTCATATTCTTCTTGAAGTTTGAGGGTATTTTGCCTGTCTCATACATCTTACTCACCAGATGGACGAGTTTGGCCACGGCTGGCTCTCCCAAGGCTATCAGTAGTTCTAACGGTATGTTGTTACTCCCGGGGCCTTGTCGTGACTTTGGTCTTTCAGTGCTCCATCAAATTCTTCGTGTAGTCTCATATTTCCCATCTCATCTTCATCTACATCCTCTTCCATTTCCATAATACTGCCCTCAAGTACATCGCCCAGGTGGTTCTCAATTCTCCAAAGGTTTCTTTAATTTTCCTGTAGGTGGCATTTATCTTAGCCCTAATGATATACAGGGTGTTACAAAAAGGTACGGCCAAACTTTCAGGAAACATTCCTCACACACAAAGAAAGAAAATATGTTATATGGACATGTGTCCGGAAATGCTTACTTTCCATGTTAGAGCTCATTTTATTACTTCTCTTCAAATCACATTAATCATGGAATGGAAACACACAGCAACAGAACGTACCAGCGTGACTTCAAACACTTTGTTACAGGAAATGTTCAACATGTCCTCCATTAGCGAGGATACATGCATCCACCCTCCGTCGCATGGAATCCCTGATGCTTGCTTTATCTAGGCACTCGTGTTTCAGTAATTGTTGTTCAACATTGATTAGAATGGACAGGGACTGTGATTGCTGTGTTCAGATGAGGGCTGAGTTGGCATCCCTTCGCTCACAGCTGCAGGCAGCACTGACTTCGGTCGCGCAGCTTGAGGCTGTTGCCAATGGGCACCACTGTGGGGAACCGGACTTGGGTATCACAGGGATGTCAACCTCGTCCAGTCTGTCCCCAGATCGCTCTGCCACTGTGGTTGCCCTGGTTGCTGCCCGCAGTGGGGCTGAGCCCTTGCCTGTGGTTGATTGGGAGCTCGTTCCAAGGTGTGGCAGGCAATGAAAGACATCCCCAGAGGCTGATCAGAAAGCCTCCCCAGTGCGTCTGACAAACAGGTTTCAGGTACTGTCTCTGGCTGAGCCAGATGCAGCTGCCTGCCCTGTTTCAGAGGATGATTCTCAGCCTTCAAGGTCCGGGCAATCACAGAGGGTGGGCTTATTGGTAGGTGGGAGCTCCAATGTTAGGCGCGTAATGGGGCCCCTTAGGGATATGGTGGCTAAGGAGGGGAAGAAATCCAGTGTGCACTCCATATGCATTCTGGGTGGAGTCATTCCTGATGTGGAAAGGGTCCTTCCGGATGCCATGAAGAGCACAGGGTGCAGCCAGCTGCAGGTGGTGGCACATGTCGGCACTAACGACGTGTGTCGCTTTGGATCTGAGGAAATTCTCTCTGGATTCCAGCGGCTATCTGATTTGGTGAAGGCTGCCAGTCTTGCTTATGAGATGAAGGCCGAGCTCACCATCTGCAGCATCGCTGACAGAACCGACTGCGGACCTTTGGTGCAGAGCCGGGTGGAGGGTCTGAATCAGAGGCTCAGATGGTTTTGCAACTGTGTTGGCTGCAGATTCCTTGACTTGCGCCATAGGGTGGTGGGGTTTCGGGTTCCGCTGAATAGGTCAGGAGTTCACTACACTCAGCTGGCGGCTACACGGGTAGCGGAGGCTGTATGGCATGGACTGGGTGGTTTTTTAGGTTAGAAGGCCTTGGGAATGTACGGGGTGGGCTGCAATCTCAAAGGGTGCATGGCAAATACAGGACGTACTTGGATCAAGGAACAGTCAGAATTGTAGTTGTAAATTGTTGTAGCTGTGCTGGGAAAGTCCCTGAGCTTCAAACTCTAATAGAAAGCGCAGAAGCTTAAATCGTTATAGGTACAGAAAGCTGGCTAAAGCCTGAAATAAGTTCTGCAGAAATTTTTACGAAGTCTCAGATGGTGTTCAGAAAAGATAGATCAGGCAGAATTGGTGGTGGAGTGTTTGTGTCTGTCAGTAGTGGTTTATCTTGTAGTGAAGTTGAAGTAGATACTCCGTGCAAATTGCTATGGGTGGAGGTTATACTTAACAGCCGAAATAAGTTAATAATTGGCCCCTTCTACCAACCCCCAGACTCTGATGATATAGTTGCTGAACAGTTCAGAGAAAATTTGAGTCTCGTAACAAATAAATACCCCACTCATACGATTATAGTTGGTGGGGACTTCAACCTTCCCTCGATATGTTGGCAAAAATACTTGTTCAAAACCGGTGGTAGGCAGAAAACATCTTCCGAGATTGTCCTAAATGCTTTCTCCGAAAATTATTTCGAGCAGTTAGTCCACGAACCCACGTGAATTGTAAATGGTTGTGAAAGCACACTTTACCTCTTAGTCACAAACAATCCAGAGCTAATAGAGAGCATCATGACTGATACAGGGATTAGTGGTCACAAGGTCGTTGTAGCTAGGCTCAATACCGTTTCTTCCAAATCCACCAGAAACAAACGCAAAATAATTTTTTTAAAAAAAGCGGATAAAGTGTCACTAGAAGAGACAATCTCCATTCCTTCCGAACTGACTATGCAAATGTAGACGAGATGTGGCTCAAATTCAGAGATATAGTAGCAACAACAATTGAGAGATTCATACCTCATAAACTGGTAAGAGATGGAACTGATCCCCCATGGTACACAAAACAGGTCCGAACGCTGTTGCAGAGGCAACGGAAAAAGCATGCGAAGTTCAGAAGAATGCGAAATCCCGAAGATTGGCTAAAATTTATAGACGCGCGAAATTTGGCACGGACTTCAATGCAAGATGCCTTTAATAGGTTCCACAACGAAACATTGTCTCGAAATTTGGTACAAAATCCGAAGAAATTCTGGTCTTATGTAAAGTACACAAGCGGCAAGACACAGTCAATACCTTCGCTGCGCAGTGCCGATGGTACTGTTACCGACGACTGTGCCGCTAAAGCGGAGTTATTGAACGCAGTTTTCCGAAATACCTTCACCAGGGAAGACAAATGGAATATTCCAGAATTTGAAACATGAACAGCTGCTAGCATGAGTTTCTTAGAAGTAGATACTTTAGGGGTTGGGAAGCAACTCAAATCGCTTGATACCGGCAAGTCTCCAGGTCCAGATTGTATACCGATTAGGTTCCTTTCAGATTATGCTGGTACAAGAGCTCCCTACTTAGCAATCATATACAACCACTCGCTCACCGATAGATCTGTACCTACAGATTGGAAAATTGCGCAGGTCGCACCAGTGTTTAAGAAGGGTAGTAGGAGTAATCCATTGAACTACAGACCTATATCACTGACGTCGGTTTGCAGTAGGGTTTTGGAGCATATACTGCATTCAAACATTATGAATCACCTCGAAGGGAACAATCTACTGATATGTAATCAGCATTGTTTCAGAAAACATCGAATGTGCAACGCAGCTAGCTCTTTATTCGCACGAAGTAATGGCCGCTATCGACAGGGGATCTCAAGTTGATTCCGTATTTCTAGATTTCCTGAAAGCTTTTGACACCGTTCCTCACAAGCGACTTCTAATCAAGCTGCGGGCCTATGGGGTATCGTCTCAGTTGTGCGACTGGATTCGTGATTTCCTGTCAGGAATGTCGCAGTTCGTAGTAATAGACGGCAAATCATCGAGTAAAACTGAAGTGATACCAGATGTTCCCCAGGGACGCGTCCTGGGACCTCTGCTGTTCCTGATCTATATAAATGACCTGGGTAACAATCTGAGCAGTTCTCTTAGGTTGTTCGCGGATGATGCTGTAATTTACCATCTAGTAAGGTCATCCAAAGACCAGTATCAGTTGCAAAGCAATTTAGAAAAGATCGCTGTATGGCGTGGCAGGTGGCAGTTGACGCTAAATGAAAAGTGTGAGGTGATCAACATGAGTTCCAAAAGAAATCCGTTGGAATTCGATTACTCGATAAATAGTACAATTCTCAAGGCTGTCAATTCAACTAAGTACCTGGGTGTTAAAATTACGAAAAGCTTCAGTTGGAAAGACCACATAGAAAATATTGTGGGGAAGGCGAGCCAAAAGTTGCGTTTCATTGGCAGGTATTATAAGCGAGTTGGGATGGAAGTCATTAAAGCAAAGACGTTTTTCGTCGCAGCGAGATCTATTTACGAAATTTCAGTCACCAACTTTCTCTTCCGAATGCGAAAATATTTTGTTGAGCCCAACCTACATAGGTAGGAATGATCATCAAAATAGAATAAGAGAAATCAGAGCTCAAACAGAAAGGTTTAGGTGTTCGTTTTTCCCGTGCGCTGTTCGGGAGTGGAATGGTAGAGAGATAGTAAGATTGTGGTTCGATGAACCCTCTGCCAAGCACTTAAATGTGAATTGCAGAGTAATCATGTAGATGTAGATGTAGATGTAGGTGCGCTGATGCAGCCCTGGAGAATGGCATATTGTATCACAGCCGTCCACAATACAAGCACGAAGAGTCTTTACATTTGGTACCGGGGTTGCGTAGAAAAGAGCTTTAAAAGAGGGTTGAGGTCAGGAGAGCGTGGAGGCCATGGAATTGGTCCGCCTCTACCAATCCATCGGTCACCGAATCTGTTGTTGAGAAGCGTACGAACACTTCGACTGAAATGTGCAGGAGCTCCATCGTGCATGAACGACATGTTGTGTCGTACTTGTAAAGGCAAATGTTCTAGCAGCACAGGTAGAGTATCTCATATGAAATCATGATAACATGCTCCATTGAGCAGTACATACTGATGAAACTAAAATGAACTCTAACATGGAAATTAAGCATTTCCGGACACATGTCCCCATAACATCTTTTCTTTATTTGTGTGTGAGGAATGGTTCCTGAAAGTTTGGCCGTACATTTTTGTAACACCCTGTATACTTCTACATCCTTACATTTGTCCTCTAACCATTCCCACTTATCCATTTTGCACATTTTTGAGATATATGAGACGTTTGTATTTAGCTTCAACTTAATAAAACTGAATATATTATTTTTTGTCACTACTCATTTATGAGTTGTTGTTTATTCATTAGCATTTAGTTATTAGCACTGTCTACATAAACATTATCAATTAGGGTATTTTGATATTACTGTACATGGGTTGCAGAACACACTAGTGAAATGAGATTGTAACAGGCAAATAATTTTTGCTGTTCATTTTCAGTGTCAGTATCTTTTCAGAAAGCTACACTAATAGCTGAACAAAACATTAACTGTTTCCTCTTATCTGACAGATAACTCACCAATTAACCTAGACTTCTTATAAAAAAACTGAACAGTTCCCCAGTGGGGAACTGCAGATTATAAATGACATATTCTGCAGTAATAGCCCATAATCAGATACTTAAAGGTTTTAATCTACACAAAAGTTGCCCTTTTCAATGTTCTTGGCTATGTGCTCAACTTCTATACTTGTGACAACTCCTCCTCTTTCCATGTAGCTCTCCCACATGAAAATCGTGTTAGCTTGTAACTAATTGTATTTAATTTTTCTATCTCTCAGGAAACATGGTATTTGGAAAGGCACAGAACAACTATAACTTCTACCACTCTTTTAAACACATAAGGAGTTAATCTACCTTGCTTTCAGTCCCCTAATGTTTTTATGGGACAAACTAACTTTACTTCTGTGAAAATAGTTAGATTTTTGTGACTTTGTTATGTCCTGGTTTGCTCAAGACTGGCTGTCTGCAGCCTGATTCTAACCTAACTCTAATAATCACAGAAACTTTTAACTGTGTGTTGGGTCCCCATTACATGTCTTGCAATAAGCCTCGCTACACTCTACAACAAAATAAAGAAGTTCACATACAACTGACAGTGCTGTTGCAGAATTTTCAAAAGTTATTGAAAATGGCTCTTTTCAGTACTGCCTGAAAGCTACCATTACCAAGAACTGTGGCAGTAGCCCTGCATATTAACTGTCATTTCTCTTCTTTAGACAGATGATCCGTAGTGTGTCTGTCATCCTCCTATTCAGGTACAGGCTTTGGTTAGTGCATCCCCACCTCCCAATGGAAGCCACATGTACAACTCAGACATGAGATATTTCTGCAGTTAACAGCAACCCACCCACTCTTTGTTTTCACTGCTAGTATATGTGTTAACAGAGGATGATTATGGCACTGTAAACCTCTTAAAAAACCCACTATAGTGTATAATGTGTGTATTCTTATCCCGTCCAGCTCATCCTTAATGATGTAATCTGAATCATTAGCCAGTCCTTTTCTTGCTCCTCCTACTTTGCACAACTTATGTTTTTCACTAAAATCGTTGTACAATGCACATACATCTTCTGTAACCTGGCCAGGTCTACAACCATGTTTCACAATGTTTGTGATTTGGTATTATACATCTAACTTTCCATACATCATGTTGTGTACACTCCTCCCATGGCAACTACTTGGCAGCAAGATTATCTTTTCTTTCTACTTGCTTTTGTTTCCAACACAGTCTAAATGTTATACCTATCAGTCTGCTGCACCCTACTTTTCTCTACAGTTGGCAGTGGGTCACACTAAAAAATCATTGCTGCAACTGAAATAAAAGATAAGTATTATAAAAAAAATCCTAGCACCTGCTAGGGCTGAATCCTGATCCTTTGGATTATTGAACAGGCCACTGAGCCCCAGATGTTTAAGTTTTAGAAGGATGTAGGTTAGCTTTTGTACAACAGAAATCCTCTGTAAAATCCAGATGAGTTCCTTAGCTGTCTCTGTTGGCCTGACACAACTGCAACATTTCCACTCCAGCCAAAAACGAATTGCTATATGATACTCCACTTTTGGCTCCTCTAGCAGTGTGTTATAGTACTGTGGTTTGAGGATTACAATGTGTACCAGGACTACAGACATGTTCTTGCAACCAACCAAATAATTAATGACATAACTTTATTTTTACAGGCGTATATTTAAACCTTTTGATTACGCCTCATATCAACCAGAGTGGCATGCAATATCTAATGAATAGCAAGCTGAATATCACAAATTTATCACACCAGAAATCAAATAATTCTTACAGAAAATTTGTTTGGTCTACAGAAGAATAATCATACAGGTACATTATCATTATGTCCAATATTTTTGATACCAGTGACCTACCATCCAGCTTTTATTCACAACTGGAGCACCTTGTATTCCCTTCAGATGAAATACTATGTCACTTCAGTGACTTTTAACAAACTGCTGGTAGGAATGGTCCTTGCTGTAGTCTCATATTTCATCAAAAGTGTTACAGGTATCCCACACATATAATTTATCCGATGATTGCAACTTATTTTTCTGTGCTGAGGTACATACATACATACATACATACATACATTAATCCTTGTTCCATAGATCATGAATACAACATTTCATAATGACGTGGAATGTGTCACTTCAACACAAAATAATTAATTAATTAATTAATTCTTTTTTCAGTTACTACTTCATATCTAAGAATTCATCCATTGAGTAGAAGGACTTGTCATTCAGAAATTCTTTTAATTTGCTTTTAAATCTTGGTTGGCTATCTGTCAGACTTTTAATTCTATTTGGCAAATGACCAAAGATTTTTGTAGCAGCATAATTCACCCCTTTCTGTGGCAAAGTGAGATTTAATCCAGAATAGTGAATATCATCCTTTCTTCTAGTGTTGTAGCTACAGACTTCACTGTTATTTTTGAATTGGGATGGTTTATTAATGACAAATTTCATAAGTGAATATATGTATTGTGAAGGTACTGTGAATATCCCGAGTTCCTTAAATAAATGTCTGCAAGGTGATCTTGGGTGGGTTGCACCTATTATTCTGATTACACGCTTTTGTGCAACGAATACTTTCTCTCCTAATGACGAATTGCCCCAAAATATGATGCCATATGAAAGCACTGAATGAAAATAGGCATAGTAGGCTAATTTACTGTTACATTTATCACCAAAATTTGCAATAACCCTAATAGCATAAGCAGCTGAACCTAACCGTTTCAGCAGATCATCGAAGTGTTTCTTCCATTTCAATTTCTCATCAATGCCCACACCCAGAAATTTTGAGTATTCTGCCTTAGCAACAGACTTCCATTGATAGTCTATAATTTATCAATGGTGTTATGCCATTTACTGTACAGAATTGTATAAACTGTGTTTTCCCCAAATTTAGTGAGAGTCCATTTGCAGAGAACTACTTAATAATTTTCTGAAAGACAATATTTGCAATTTCCTCAGCTGATTCTTGCTTCTTGGGTGTGATTACTATACTTGTATCATCAGCAAAAAGAACTAACTTTGCATCTTCATGAATATAGAGTGGCAAGTCACTAATATATATTAAGAACAGTAAGGGATCCAAGACTGGGACACCATTCTTGATACTTCCCCAGTTAGAGGACTTTGCTGATTTTTGTAGACTATCTGTACTGTTAATTTCAGCCTTCTGCATTCTTCCAGTTAAATATGAATTAAACCATTTGTGCACTGCCCCACTCATACCACAATACTTAAGCTTATCTAGAAGAATTTCAAGATTCACACAATCAAAAGCCTTTGAGAGATCACAAAATATCCCAATGGGTGATGTTTAGTTATTCATTGCATTTAATATTTGATCAGTGAAAGCATATATAGCATTTTCTGTTGAAAAGCCTTTCTGAAAACCAAATTGACATTTTGTTAGTACTTCATTTTTACAAATATGTGATGCTACTCTTGAATACATTACTTTTTCAAGAATTTTGGATAAAGCTGTCAGAAGTGAGATTGGGTGGTAGTTGTTAGCATCAGATCCATCCCCTTTTTTATGTAATGGTTTAACAATAGCATATTTCAGTCTATCTGGAAAAATTCCCTGCTTCAGTGAGCTACTACATACGTGGCTGAGAATCCTACTTATTTGTTGGGAACAAGCTTTTAGTACTTGGTTGGAAATGCCACCAATTCCATGTGAGCTTTTACTTTTGAGTGAATTTATTATTTTCCTAATTACAGTAGGAAAGGTGAGTTGAATTTAAATTTTATCAAATTGAGTAGGTACTACCTCTTCCATATACTGCCTTGCATTTTCTAATGAATAGCTGGAACCTATTTTCTCTACAACACTTAAAAAATGATTATTAAAAATGTTTTCTAATTCTGACTTCTTGTTAACAAACTTTTCATTGTGTCTTTTAGAAATACAGTCTTCCTGTGCTCTCGGTTGCCTTGTTTCCCTTTTCACAATATTCCAAATTGTTTTAATTTTATTATCAGATGTGCTAATCTCAGACATAATGCACATACTTCTGGACTTTTTAATAACTTTTCTTAATACAGGGTATTAGTTTTTATAATGTTTCATTGTTTCGGGATCATTACTCCTCCTAGCTATAAGATACATTTCCCTTTTCTGTTTACAAGATATTTTTATCCCTTTAGTAAGCCATGACTTTTTACACGGTTTCTTACAATTATATTTCACTGTTTTCTTAGGGAAACTGTTTTCAAATATACTCACAAAGGGTTCCCTGTACACCTCATCCCAGTTTAACTGATGCAAGCTTTCCCTAAAATTTTGAAGTGTTAAATCGTTAATGGAACACACTATTTTGGAGGTCTGTTTTGTATTACTGTATGGAGCTATATCATATACTCTAACTAGCTGTGCATTGTGATCAGACAGACCATTCTTAACAGGAAAAGTTTTTATTTGATTGAATTTATCTTGGTCTATGGAAACATTATCTATCAATGTGCTGCGTTCCTGTAACACCCGAGTAGGAAAATCAATAACTGATGTCAAATTGAAAGAACCACGTAATACTTCAAGGTCAAGCTTTCTATCTGACTCTTTCAGAAAATCTATCTTGAAATCCCCACAAACAATAATTGGCTTTCCTTTGTCTGACAGATGTCACAACAAAGAATCCAAGTTTTTCAAAAGTAGCTGAACATTCCCCAATGGGGACCTATACACGGCTACAATTATAAAAGTGACTTTATTTAGTTTAAGCTCACATGCACATGTTTCTATGTGTTGCTCTATGCATAACCTTTTAGTTTCCAAATTTTTCACACTATGACTGAGTTTAACATATATGGCAACTCCTCCTCTCTCCATAGTGTCTTTACTTACATGTGCAGAAAGCTTATATCCACCTACATTAACCATTTCCATATCTGTGATTATATGATGTTCAGACAGGCATATTACATTTATTCCAGCCTCAGTTTCTAAATATTCTATACAAACAAGAAGCTCATCTACTTTGTTTTTTAATCCCTTGATATTCTGATGCAATATATTAACATTATTTTTTACTGTGTTTTTATGTGAACCTTGTGACATACTGACATTATTTTTCACTGTACTGTTATGAGAATCTTGTGATATTTTCACATCACTAGTACCTGCCTATTTGAACTTTTCATTAAGCTTAATTTCAATCAATGTAGGATGATTGGATACTGATCTTAGCCTAAAGAAAGTACTCGTATGAGTTTCAGTGCTGCCCTTAAAGATTTTGCTATCATCCCAGCCAGTTTACCCTTCCCTTTCCTATTGAGATGCAGGCCATGTCTTGTGAAGTCCCACCTACCAATACCATCAACAGGAACCAAACCTATGCTTGACAAAGCAGCTGATCTAGCTCCATATTGACCCTCCTGACAGAGCTGTTCAACTGGGTCCAGTCATACCGCATGAAAGCAGGAACCAAGCCAACATATGCATGGTTCATTGTAGATGCTATTTTTACCAGGTCACACTCAATATTGTAGTCCTGATCCCTATCAATACTGTTTCCCACTGCACCCACTACCACAACATGATCCTGCTTCATAAAACCTTTGCACAGTGATCCTACGTCCTCTATCACTTGGCTAAGACATGCACTGGGCTTGAAAATACTTGTGACCTGGTACCTGTCACCTAATTTTTCCTGCAAAATCTGGCCCACATCTCTTCCATGGCTACTATCTAACAACAGAACTTTCCTCCTACTTTCTACTTTTTTGCAACAGTTGGTTTCCTAGAGAAAGTCTGTTGAGGCTGACTACACTTACATCTACTTAAGCCTCTTCCTTCATCTGTAACATGTTGTAAGAAACCACGCTTGCGGAAAGCCAAAATTCTGAATAAATGGGACAATAAGACTGAAATTTTATTCATATAAGTTATGCACTGTATACAAACATACTTGCAGGGCTATACACTTATTGATAGATTGTCTAGAACTACTTCAGTATCTTATATTTCCTGCCCAGATGCAATGAAAACCTGCCATTGTGTATAGAGATGACTACAGATGTATTGTATGTCACCTCAGGAAATTCTGTTCCATGTAACTTCCACTTATTGCCACATCTGATCAAGGATATTGCAGTAATGCAGAAAGAGATGTCATTGTGCCAAACCCATAGTCACTGACAGAAAAAAAGGTCTCACAATCATACTTGTCAGGGAGTTGGCAAACATGCTGGAGAGACAATTTAAAAATGCCAGAAGTACATGCATGTGCACTATCCAGAGGTAAGAGCACATCTCCTTGATATTGTAAGAATGGCAGTGGACTAGGCTCAGTATTGTGCACTGTTCACTGGAAGTCAAAGACTGATGCCATGACAAATGTTTAACAGTATAATGGCTGAAGGGCTTAAAGTGATCCATTTCTACCTGCTTCTTCAGTCTCTCTCTCTCTTCTAATTTTTTCTCCTCTTTATGTTGATGTACATTTTTAAAAATATTTATATTTTCTTGACATTTTATTTGATATACCTAGAATGGCAGAAGGGGTCAGTTTGACACCACTGAAATTTCTCTTCTGAATACATATTACTATTTATTTATTATTTTTTTGCATATAGTCACCAATTGGTGACTTTTGTAAACATCATAGCATTTTATACAATTTTTGTATAAACAGTAAGAATTTGCAATTCACATGTACAAGAAGCCACTTACGGGTGATGCACTTGGCAATATATGGTACAGAACTTCGTAATGCAACATGCAGTTGTTACATAAAAAAAAAAAACACACTACCGAGACCATCCGACCGCCATGTCATCCTCGGTGGAGGATGCGGATAGGAAGGGCGTGGGGTCAGCACACCGTTCTTCTGGTCGTAAGATGGTATTCCTGACCAAAGCCGCTACTATTCGGTCGAGTAGTTCCTCAATTGGCATCACGAGGCTGAGTGCACCCCGAAAAATTATCGCAACAGCACATGGCGGCCTGGATGGCCACACATCCAAGTGCCGACCACGCCCGACAGCACTTAGTGTAAGTATTTGCACTTACAGCATGTTGTTACAAAAATAATATATATGACAATCACCTCAGAATCATACATAATATAGATAGAAGAGTTAGGCCTACATTTGGGAAAAGCTACATTTTAATATCAGTATTCATTCAGTGAATAGGTTGGTTGGTTGGTTGGTTGTTTGGGGAAGGAGACCAGACAGCGTGGTCATCGGTCTCATCGATTTAGGGAAGGATGTGGAAGGAAGGCGGCCGTGCCCTTTCAGAGGAACCATCCCGGCATTTGCCTGGAGTGATTTAGGGAAATCACGGAAAACCTAAATCAGGATGGCCGGACGCGGGATTGAACCGTCGTCCTCCCGAATGCGAGTCCAGTGTCTAACCACTGCGCCACCTCGCTCGGTTCAGTGAATACAAACATTTGAGAGTTAAGAATGATTTTAATTCCATTTTGAATACTTTACCTCTGTGGAATCTTATAGCACTTGGGAGTTTGTTAAATCATATCTGGCCATTAATCCAAGGACTATGATCTGTTGTCTTTAGTTTAGTTCTGTTTCTGAAGAAGCAATCTTTTTGTCTAGTGTTATGGGTATGCACATCGGAGCACTTAGTTTCATTATTTTTATGGTCCACAAAGAATGTTATAAATTTTTACAGATACAAGGAATATACTGTTAGATATTTATGTTGTACAAAGGTTTCCCTACATGAACCTCTGTATCCTAGTCAATGCATGGTCCTGATTGCTCTTTTCTGCAGAGTTAGGATTCTGTTCATGTGTCTATCAGCAGCACATCCCCATACCTCTATTCCATAATTAATATATGCATATATTGTCCCATAATAAGCAGTTTTTAATGTTTGTTCAGGGACTAATTTTGATAGTTTGCTAATTAAGTGCAGTGAACTACTGATTTTATTGCATACAACATTGATATGGTCTACCCATCTAAGATTTTTATCTAGGTATATCCCCAAAAATTTAAATTTGTCAGTATCTACTTTTTTGATGTCACTTATTGTTGTGATTCGCCGATCTTTCAAAGCCCCACACGACGCTGTCTGCCAGTCATGCAGCAGTAGCAGCGCCACCTAAGCGGCCAGCCAGCCAGTGGCCGCTAGACTCGGACTCAGTTCTGATTTGACTGTTAAAGTGTACGCACGTCTTACTCTGTTTACTTGATCTGTGACTTTCATGTATTGCATCTTCCTTGAAATATATTTGTTCAACTTGAAGTTATTACAGTTGGCAACGAGGATGGGATTTTTCTTTTCCATCGTTGACCCACATGTTTCCATGGCTACTTTAGAGCAACTATTGCAAGGTCTCATAGAACAGCAAACGCTTCTCACAAATGCGATTCGTGATTTCGTCGCGGCATCAAATGCGGGGCATCTCTCGTCGTTGTCTCTACATACTTTTCCTCCTCACGACAAGACGGTGGAAGACTGGTCTGATTACGAAAAACGTCTTCGACAGCACTTCTTGGCATTTCATGTCACGGATGAACAAACATGTAAGTCTCTGTTCCTTTCATGGATTTCACCTCAAATGTATTGGTTGTTGCCGCAATTGGCTCCTTTGAAAGATCTTGCGTCTTTGTCCTTTGCTGAAATGTGCTCACTTCTGTCCATCTATTTTCAAAAGCAAATGCATGTGGTAGTCTCTTGTGTTGCCTTTTATCGTTGTCAAAAACAACCGAATCAATCCTATCGCGCTTGGGCTGCTGAACTTCACGGCCTCAGTAGAACGTGTCAATTTGTTACTGAAGTTCACAAAGAATCCTACGCTGATTCCATGGTACGGTATGCTATTATTCGATCGGCACCCGAGAAAGAAGTTAGGCAACGTGCCCTTCAGTTGGCAAATCCGACTCTAAATGAAGTCATATCCATCGCTCAGTCTTTTGAAATTTCTCGCGCCACTGGAGCGCAAATAGAGGCATGGGCTGACGTCGGAGAAATACAACCTCTGTGCGATGTTGACGAAGCGTGTGGCGTGTCCCCACCGGCCGAAGTGGCCGCACTACGCTCCCAAGCGCAGTGTCGGCCTAACCATAAACAAATGTCTAAGAAACTGCAGCAAAACCCACAGCAACTTCCTTCATGTCCGCGGTGTTTTACAAAACATTCACGAGAAGATTGTCCACAACGTTGGGCGGTGTGTCACAAATGAAAAAAAAAGGGTCATGTGTCATCCATTTGCAAATCCGACCGCATACATGATGTTCATGAACATGATGCTGATTCTGATTCTGTGTTGTCTATCAATTGTACTTCTTCCCTTTCAGGGAAGTTATTCCTCACTGTCCAAATACTTGGTCGAGATGTTCGCACCCAGGTGGATACTGGTTATGCTGCCACTATCATCAATTCTCAGACGTATCATCAGTTGGGTTCTCCAATCCTGTCACCTGTCACTAGGCAATTACGGACTTACAATAAACAGAAGATTTCTCTCTTGGGACAATTTGATGCTGAGGAATCTTACAAATCTGTCATTCTCACTGTTCCCATATTTGCGGTCGACCATAGTAACGAGGAGAACCTTTTTGGTTTTGATGCCTCGTTTTTGGGTTCTCCATAGATGACTCTGTCAATATCGTCTCTGATGCTATTCCTTATGCTCAATTGGATTCCTTGTCGACAACATTTTCGTCCCTTTTTTCTCCTGGGTTAGGCTGTGCAAACAACTTTGAAGCTCACATCACGCTCAAACCCACTGCTCGGCCTAAGTTTTTTCGGGCTCAGCCCATTCCTGTGGCCCTTCGTGATCAGGTCAAACGGGAGCTGGATCGTCTCACTGCTTGAGGGGTCTTGCATCCTGTCACTTACAGGGAGTGGTCCTCTCTTGTCATTGTCGTTGCTAAGCCAAATGGTGATATTCGTCTCTGTGGCGATTTCAAAGCCACTGTAAATGCTCAATGCCTTATCGACACATACCCTATGCCTTGACCTGAAGAATTGTTCACTAAACTTGCTGGAGGCCAGTATTTTTCTAAACTTGACCTGTCAGAAGCTTATCATCAACTTACTCTCAATGCTGCTTTCTGGCAGTTTCTGGTCCTTAACACGCCTTTCGGCCTCTATCAATACCAACGATTGGCATTCGGGGTTGCCAGCGCCCCTGCTCTCTTTCAGCGATTCTTGGAACAATTATTGCTCACTGTCCCTGGGTGTATAAATTACCAGGATGACATTGTTGTCACTGGCTCCACCACTGACAAACATCTTCAAAATCTCTGCACACTTTTTCATGTCTTACAGACTGCCGGTCTTAAGTGTAATCTTCAGAAATCAAAAGTTTTTCAGGCATCTATCACGTACTTGGGGTTACAACTCTCTCGGGATGGTATTCGTCCACTTCAGCAAACTGTCGCTGTGATCGATACCCTTCCTTGCCCTAAATCTGTTAAGGAACTGCAGGCCTTCTTGGGGAAAATAGCATACTATCACAAGTTGTTACTGTCTGCGGCTTCGGTGGCTCAGCCGTTGCATCGCCTGTTGCATAAAAACGTGCCCGTTCACTGGTCCGCGTCATGCGATGCGACTTTCCAAAAATTGAAGACTATGCTGAAACAGGCCCCGTGCCTGGCTACTTATCGACCTGGCCAACATCTCGTTCTTGCCACGGACGCCTCTCAATACGGGGTTGGTGCAGTCCTTGCGCACCGTTTTTCTGATGGTTCTGAACAACCCATTGCTTATGCCTCCAAAATGCTCATGGATGCCCAACAAAAGTAATCTCAAATTGAAAAAGAAGCTTTGGCCATTATTTATGCTCTTCATAAGTTTGGTGTTTTTCTCTATGGATCCAAATTTCATCTTGTTATGGATCACAAACCACTTGTCTTCTTGTTTCATCCATCGACGTCACTTCCCGACAAGGCTGCACACCGCCTCCAGTGTTGGGCTCTTTACTTGTCTCGTTTCAATTATGAGATTCATTTCTGGCCAATGGCTCAACATGCGAATGCTGATGCACTGTCTCGCCTTCCCATGGGTCCTGATCTGGCATTCGATAGGGACGAACTTTTGTGTTTCCACCTGGATGTTGTCGAGCAGCGGGTCGTGGACGGGTTCCCCATCACTGGGGACCGGCTGGTGGCTGCTACGGGTTCTGACCCTACCCTCTCCCGGGTTTTACGCTATATTCGGAAGGGTTGACCAGATCATCCATCCGCTAAGACTTCTGATCCGTTGCAGAACTGCTACGCTTTGCATTACTGCCTCACGGCTAAAATGGTGTTGTCCTCCTTTCCACCGACAATGCTTCACCGCGTGTTGTGGTACCTGCATCTTTGCGTGCTTCGGTCTTCGCCTCCTTCACCAAGGGCACTAGGGTGTCTCTCGCACAAAATTTCTGGCACGCTGTCATGTGTACTGGCCCAGCATCGACCCTGAAATCACACACATGGTCCTGCGACCCTTGTGCGTCACAGACCGCGGCCCTGAAGTCATCTTTGTCGCCGTGGCCTTCGCCCGAGAAGCCCCGGGAGCATATTCATGCTGACTTCGTGGGACCTGTTTTAGGAACTTATTGGCATCTCGTTATTGACGCCTACTCTAACTTTCCTTTCATTGTCCGTTGCACGTCGCCTACCACTGTGGCAACCACCAATGCTCTAGCTCACATTTTCTCTTTGGAAGCCGTTCCCTCTACTCCTGTTACTGATAATAGTCCACAATTTGCCTCTTCTGATTTTGCGGACTTTTGTGCCCGTCACAGCATCATGCATGTCACAGCCCCTCCGTTCCATCCACAGTCAAATGGTGAGGCTGAACGACTGGTCCGCACATTTAAGGCTCAGATGAGGAAACTCCTAACTTCTTCTGCTGATGATGCGCTTCTCCAATTTCTGGCTTCTTACCGTTTCACCCCCATGGGCGACCACAGTCCGGCTGAGCTCTTACATGGCCAACAGCCCCGCACGCTACTTCATCTTCTGCGGCCTTCCACCTCACGGCCGCGGGTGCCTTCGCTTGGCTGGTTCACCGCCGACGACCTTGTATGGGTACGGGGATACGGCAGGCGGCCAAAATGGAGTCCTGGCCGCATCTTACGACACCATGGCCAACGCCTGTATGAAATCCAGATGAACATGGGTGTTGCAGAGCGTCATTTGGACCAGCTTCGGCTTCGTGTGCCGGCAACGCCTGTTCCGGATGCCGCTACACCACCTTCGGCTCTACCTGACGCTCGGGATACTGGAATCTCTCATTACTCACAATGCAGTCCTCTCACCATCATATCGGTGCCAGCACAAGAACTGACGCCACCAGGAGACATTCCCATGCAGGAACCAGATGACCATCATCTGTCGGAGCAACTCTACTCGCCTCCTTCTCCTACGGATGCAGACACATCGCCCATGTCTCCTGTTATAACAACTGGACTTGCCGCAATGGGTAGATTGGTGCACGGGGCCCCAGCAGATTCGACCCCCACGTCTCCTGCCATCTCGACCCATTATCATCGGGGACACTTCCGTCCATACAGGAAGCCTCCTCCTCGAGACTTTACGGCCAGTCAAACAACACCTACGGATGTTAGCAATCTGCAGGCTACCTCCATCAAGACCTGTGCAAAAATTCAAAGGGGGGAAAAGTGTTGTGACTCGCTGATCTTTCAAAGTGCCGCCACGCAGTTACGTGTGTCCTCTACATGCGGCGCTGTCTGCCAGCCATGCAGCAGCAGCGCCACCTAAGCGGCCAGCCAGCCAGCGGCCGCTAGACTTGGACGCAGCTATGATTTGACTGTTAAAGTGTACACACGTCTTACTCTGTTTACTTGATCTGTGGCTTTCATGTATTGCATCTTCCTTGAAATATATTTCTTCAACTTGAAGTTATTACACTTATATTACCAATACAGATTTGGTGTGAATTACCAAGTTTAAATGGTAATAGCTGGGATTTGCCAATATTGACTTTTAGACCTTGATCAAGGAAGTAAGAAGTTATTTGACTTAAGCCATCAGCTGCAGCCATTGTCAAGTCATAAGTTTGTTTGCAAAAGAACAAAAGTGAGGTATCATCTGCATAACTTACTAATTGGGAGTACAGAGGTCCCTCTAAATCATTATTGTAGACCAGGAAAGGAAAGGGCCCAATACGGAGCCCTGAGGTACACCTTGTTTTACTGTTTCATAGCTGGATTGGAAATGTTTGATCTGATCATTAATTTCATAACTCAGCTTTGTACACTGCTTACGATTGGTTAGATAAGTGATCAGTAGTTGTATGGATGTGGCATTTATATTGTAAGTTTCCAGTTTACTTAGTAGTAGTTATGGTTTACTGAGTGAAATGCTTTAGTAAGGTCTAGAAATATCCCTGCTGTCTGCATTCCCTCATCCAGGGCATCACATACCTTGTGGAGAAATTCGGTAATTGCTGTAATGGTACTGTGATGCTTTCTGAAGCCATGCTGTGTTTCTGCTAGTAAATTATTCTTTGAAAAATAATCAATACGTTGTGTCAACAAAAAAATTTCAAATATTTTACTAAAGATTGGTATTAGTGATATGGGCCTGAAGTTTAATAGCTCTTCTTTCGATCCTTTTTTATGCACAGGTTTAACTACTTTTCTTCAATAAATTTGGAAATGTGTTCTCCCTGATACTACTGTTGATCATATGGATAATTATTCCAACTAATTCCTCTTTTTTTTTAAAAAAAAAGATTATAATACTACTCAGCCCATCACAGCCAGATGAGGTCTTATTCTTTAAGTTATTTATTATTTTTCCTATTTCCTCCACATTCATTTTCTTAAATTCAAAAGCAGTTTCCAGCCTAGGGTAAGGCTTTACCATCTGAATCAGATCTGTGTTATTAACTGGATTCAAAGTTGAAGATATAAAATATTCATTAAATATATTGCAGATTTTATCTGCATCATTAATATGGTTTCCTTCATGTTGGATTCTATCAATTTGAGCATCCAACTTAGGGGTGGCTTTGCGATATCTATTCATTATATTTCATGAAGTATTCCTTGTATTTGTTGACTGAGCTATTTCCTTATCTAGAATCTGTTTTCCTAAATTTGAGAGGTGTTCCTGAAATTGTTTTTTAGCTTGATTGTACTTATCCTCAAATATTTGCAATTTAGTTGACTTATGTAGCACACTTAGATCCTCGATATTTTGCCTCAGTTTAATGACGTAAGCTGGAAGAGTCAGTCTGGTGTTTTTTTACATTTTGGTTGTGAGTTACTACTTTCTTAATTTCTTTCACTGGGCAGTAAAAATTAAGATATTGTAAAATAATATCATAAAATTTGGCCCATTTGTATTCGGACCCTTTTTGCTGAAGAACTAGTTGCCATTCCTCAGATTCTAGTTTACTTTTAAAACCATTAATGTTTTTCTCTTTAAGCATTCTTTTATGTTCTATGACCTGAGTCCTTTATTGGATGCTTGTGTGTTCATAGTCTACAAATTGACATTTGTGGTCTGAGTAGTGGAAGTCCACATTCCAGCATCTAATACTATCTTTTACCTCTTTACTTAGTATTATGTAGTCTGTTCTACTAGAAGTAGACTGAGTTACTGTTGTATCTGAATTTACTGCATTCATAAGATTATAGGAGTTAAGGGTATCTATTAACCTGCTGTTATGGTTATTGCAAAATGTTGCCTCTATATTGAAGTCATCAAGTATTGTTACCTCGTTTGAGTCACAGTCTCCCACTGTTCTACTAAAAGTATCTATGAAACACCCTACCTCTCATTTTGGTGGACGATAAATCCCAATAATTTTCTGTTTCACCGTGCCCTTTCCCCATCCTTTGATATGGAGTTCAATGCCTGTCACTTCATTCAAACCTTCATTATTATACAGATCTAGATGGTTTAATTTATTTACTTTGGGCTGCTCTCTAACAAATACTGCTACACCTCCACTAATCTAACACTGATGCTACAACAATCAACAATCATGCACAGTTGTTGTTGATCATTGTTGGGGCTTGGCATGTACACATTCCAATCTGCCACTGTTTACATCATGTCATTCAGATAATATTCTTTGTTGATAGAAGATGTTTTTCAACATATCAGTGTGGAGTTTCTGTTGAAGAAATGTTATGCCTTTTAGAGAATTCCAATGTTGAATTGGAAACTGTCTTTGCTGATGAAGATGAGGATTTTGTGCCAGACACAAGTTATGATGAAGACATTGTGAGCAATAAGGGATTAGAGGAGGTGGATACAAATACTGTCATATGTCGAATCTCACCTTGTTCATCACAGTAGGTCCAATTGAATGCCTTTACAAAGATGGTCACCAAAGATGGAGCCAAGTGGGAGATTTTCAGTTTCTGCAAAAAGGTTGTCTGTGAACATCATAAAGGAGAGATGTGGTTCCACTATTTACACTTGCCAACAAGTAGAGGGCCCTGTCATCAGCACCTTACATCTTAATTTTGATGAAGCAATTGTATATCTCACGAAGAAGTACACAGAACCAAATGGTAGTACTGAAAAACGACAAGTGTCACTTGAGGAAATGGAAAAATTTATAACTGTCAAATTGTTTGTGGTGACATTTATACAAAAGGCATGGCTGCGGATTATGTATGGTCACATTCATAGGGGCATACTTCCATCAAGGACATTATGGCCAGGGAAAGGTGTCAGGAGCTTCCCCGATTTCTCTGTTTCAATGAAAAATTAACTTGAGCTGAACACCGGCCAGCCAACAAATTTGCTCTTGTATCTGAAATTTGCAGGAAATTCATGAAAAACATCTACATCTACATCTACATACATACATACATACTCCACAAGCCACCACATGGCATGTGGGGAGGGTATCCTGTACCACTACCAGTCATTTCCTTTCCTGTTCCACTCGCAAATAGTATGAGGAAAAAATTATTATCCATAAGCCTCCATTCAAGCCCTTATCTATTTAATCTTATCTTTATGGTCCTTATGTGAAATATATGTTGGCAGTAGGAGAATCGTTCTGCAGTCAACCTCAAATGCTGATTCTCTAAATTTTCTCAGTAGCATTGCTCAAAAAGAATGTCACCTTCCCTCCAGAGATTCCCATGTGAAAACACTTGCATGTTGTTGGAGCCCAGCAGTAACAAATCTAGCAGCATGCCTCTGAATTCTTCCTTTAATCCAACCTGGTGTGGATCCCAAACACTCAAACAGTAATCAACAATGGGTGGCACCAGTGTTCTATATGCGGTCCCCTTTACAGGTGAACCACACTTTCCTAAAATTCTCCCAATAAACCAAAGTTGATCATTCACCTTCCCTACTACAATCCTTACATGCTCATTCCATTTCATACTGCCTTGCAGTGTACCACCTAGGTATTTAATTGATGTGACTGTTTCAAGCAGTACTCTACTAATGCTGTATTCAGACTTTATGGGTTTATTTTTCTTACTTATCTGTATTAACTTACATGTTCCTACATTTAGAGCTAGCTGCCATTCATCACACCAACTAGAAATTTTGTCGAAGTCATATTGCATCCTCTTACAATCACTCAATGATGACACCTTTCTGTAAACCACAACATCATCAGAAAACAGCTGCAGACTGTAGCTTACCCTGTCCACAAGACCATTTATGTGTACAGAAAACGGCCGTCCTATCACACTTCCCTGGGTACTCCCAACAACACCCTTGTCTCTGAAGAACACTCACATATCTGGGAACCTATTCTGTATGCTTTTTTTTTTCATTCATTAATAGTTGGCAGGGTGGCACCATGTCAAATGCTTTACTGAAGTCTAGGAGTCTGCCTGTTGCTTTTCATGTATAGTTCACAGGATATCACGTAAGAAAACTGCAAGCTGTTTTTGCACGTCCATCCTTGTGACTGGAGATCTAAGGACTTTGGCCGTTCACTTATGTAAGAAAATGAAACACCTAAAGCCATCTTCATAATGTCATTTATGTATGGATACCAGTTTCAGTGCTTCAGTGTACCATTTTCAGGCCTTAGCTGTTGGTAGGAGGGTCAACATACATGATGTGTCAGTGGCTAACATCTATAACTGGTTTACATAGACAACATCACGGTTACATGTAGTCCGCGTAAACTAGTTACAGATGTTGGCCACTGATGCATCACGTATACAGCAACAGGTAAGGCCTGAAGATGGTGCACTGGAGCACTAAATTTGTAGCCACACAACAAACGACATCATAAGGATGGTTGTAGGTGTTTCATTTTCTTTCATTTCATTTCATTCATTTATTTATTTATTTATTGGTCCATTTGATTCATTACATATTTAAACAGTACATTGAATATGCGCGCGCGCACACACGCACACACACACACACACACACACACACACACACACACACACACACACACAGAGAGAGAGAGAGAGAGAGAGAGAGAGAGAGAGAGAGAGAGAGAGAGAATGACAAAATTAATTACAGATAACAATCATAAATTGCAAGTGACAAATATAGCAATTTGAATTTAACCATTATTACATAATCATTGTTTACAAGGTTATTTTTTGTAATTTAAAAATTCTTTTACAGAGTAAAAACATTTTTCCACTAGAAATGGCTTAGGATTATCTTTAAAAAAATTTTATGTTGCTGCGATTTTAAATCACTGGGTAGGCTGTTATATAGCTGAACTGTTATCTGTGATACACTTTTTTGGTACAGTGCTGTTCTACACTGAGACATGTGGATATTATTTGTGTTTCTTGTGTTGTGACTGTGTATATGCTTATTTTGTTGAAGATGTCCAGTTTGGTTAAAAAAATACTCATTAGCGAACAGGATACACTCATATATGTAAAGGCTCAGTAGGCTCATTATTTTCATCTGGATGAAATGTGGTCTACATGTTTCCAGTTTTCTTAGGTTGCAGATAGCCCTGATTGCTCTTTTCTGTATCCTAAAGATCTTTATGCTGGTGGCTGAATTTCCCCAGAAGATTAACCCATATCGAAGTAGTGCATGGAAGTATGCATAATACGCCTGAATAACTGTTGACTTGCTTGCACTTTTAATTAACATGCGCAGAGCATAAAAGCTTTTGAAAGTTTTTTCTCAAGTTCTTTTATATGACAGTCCCATTTTAAATTATCTTGTACCCATAGGCCTAGAACCTTAGTGTCAGTAACCGAGTTCAGTAACATATTTTCAAGGTATGGTACTGTAACAAAGTTTTGCACATGTGGAGGTGAGTGGAAATTCATAAAGACAGTTTTTTCTTTATTTATTATTATTTTATTTTTCTGAAACCGGCTAGTAATATGGGACATTAAAGTATCTATTGCTACTTCCAATGAGATTTTGTCAGCAGCTGTTATTAATATGCTGGTGTCATCAGCAAATAAGATTAGTTTTCTGAATTTAATAACGTCATTTATTTCATCAATCTAAAGGAGGAACAGTAGATGTCCTAGGACAGAACCTTGTGGCACTCTATACGTTATTGTTGATTTACTGGAGACATGTGTTGTGATAATATTTCCTTGTACTGAAATGTCATCATGCCTTAAAACCACCATTTGCTGCCTGTTTTCTAGGTAAGATCTTATCCATTGATTTGGGATTCCTTGGACACCTTTTTGATCTAATTTATGAATAGGAAGTCATGGTCAACTATGTCGAAAGCTTTTGAAAGGTCCAGAAAGATACCAGTAGCATCTTTCCTGTCATCCAGTACTTTAAGCACAGTTTCTATGTACTCATACATTACTGTTGCTGTACACTTTGATTTACTGAATCCATGTGGATTTGCTGAGAGTAATGAATTTTTTGTAATGTAGCTTAGTAGTTCATTGTAGAAAATTTTCTCAAATATTTTGGAGAAAACACTGAGTTGGGATACTGGACGAAAATTATTTACATTTTCAGAGTCCCCTTTTTTTGAACAGTGGAGTTACTTTAGCTGTTTTTGGGCTATTGGGAAAGATTTCAGTTGATAAGGAGTTGTTTAATATGTATATTAGAGATTTTAATACATTATTAGATGACTTTTAAAGGCATAGTCTGACACACCATCCAGTCCACATGAATATTTGTTTTTGAGTGACCTTATTATTTGTTTCACCTCCATTTCGTGACTGTTTGAAGGAACATTTTCAATAATTTGGTAGGCATGTAGGTCCATCGTCATACTGATTTTCAATTAACTGCTTTGCTATATTAGTGAAGTACATGTTAAACTTTTCAGCTATCTCTTTTGGATATGAGTGTCTGTTATTTTCAATTTGAAGAGAGATATTTTGTGAAGTTGACTGTTCTGTACCAGTTTCTGCTCTAATAACCTTCCATACAGCTTTCATTTTATTGTTTGCATTTGAGATGTACTCATCATTTTTTTTGTTTTTTGGCTTCTTTTATTACCTTGCTGAATATTTGGTTGTATTTTTTCACATAATTTCTGAATTCTGGAGTAGTATTTCTGTGCTTAATAAGACAGTGAAGAATTTTTTTTCTTTCTACTGGAAGTTACAATGCCTTTCATTACCCAACGTTTATTTTTTACTATCTTTATCCTCAATTTTTTCATTGGAAAGGCTATATGAAAGTAGTGAAGGTACACATTGTGGAAACTGTCGAACATGCTATTTACTTCAGTTTTACTAAAGACATCACCCCATGTTTCCCTTGACAGCATAAAATTGAACACTCTAATGTTGCCATCACTGAAGTCTCTTTGTTCAACTATTTTAGCTTTTGGTCCACACTTAGTGTCTGATTTCAGTTCAATAGGCAGGAGCTGAGCTTCATGGTCACTGTAACCCATATTTATAACATTAATGCTATAATTTAGGTCTCATAGTCTTGTAAAAACTTGGTCAACTGCAGTTTTACTATCGGCAGTAATTCTAGTTGGGGAATTGACTGTGTGTTTAAAGCCAAAACTATTGACTATATTTAACATCTCATTTATATGATTTGAATCTTGGAAAAAAATGTACATTTACATCTCCACAAATAACCATTTTCTTTCTCTCACACTTTATAAAATTTAGCAGCCTTTCAAAATTTTTAATGAAAATTTCCCAGTCCCCAGACCTATATAGTGTTACAACCAAAATATTAACATCTGTCAACTCAGCAACACACAGCTCAAAGGCTTTGTCTCTTGCCAAGCTTTGAAAATTTCTACTGCAGTAAATTTTAAATAATCTTTTACAAAAATAGCTGCTCCACCACATTTACTATTGCTTCTACAATAATAACTGGCAAGCTTGTAACCCGGAATCACAGTTGACATAATCTGGTCTTTGTCTAACCACTGTTCAGTTACACATAGAATATCAATTTTTAGTTCAAGATTTACTAATTCAAACTGAAATAACTTATTTTCTAGAGATTGAACATTGTGGCGTAAGAGTTTTAACATGTTAGTATACTTATTAGGGAAAGTTGACTTTCACACTAGCAGTGCTTTCTGAAACTGTGGTGAACTGTGAGCAGAAACTTTTCCGTCTCAAGGAAGTTTACCGTATTCAAATGTACAATCGGTTATCATTTCTACTGCTCTGGAGAACATTGTACTTAGCAAAACAAGATGCAGGTTCACTCAATTCATGCACAACAAACACAACAAATGTGGTCTCTAATTCTGGATTGCTGCTGTTGTAGTCACAAACTATACATTTCCATACCTTGGAAAAGAGGACACACACAGAGTGAAGTGACCAGTCAGAGAGTATGTTGTCCTGTGTTTTGTGGCGCCATTTTGAAATCGACAAGGATATGTTACAATGGACAACTTCTTTACATCTCTTCAACTTGCTAAGAAGCTCAAAGAAAAGAAAATTTCATTACTTGGTACACTGAATGAGATCTATTGTGAAATCACTGATGAGGTAAAGAAGTCAAATTCTGAAATACAGTCCACCACCATTCTGCGCTAGACTGACAACACAGACTGCACAATGACTGAATATCAATGAATGAAGAATACAAAAGTAATTCTTCTGAGTACACTGTATGCTGAAGTATCAATAAGCAAAGAAGGGAAGAAGAAACCTGAAATCATAATACTCTACAAAGCAACAAAGTATGCAGCAAATGTGGTTGATCAAATGACTCATAAAATACCATACCATTTAGGAGATGGTCAACTCATGTTTTTTACATCTTGGATATGGATGGAACAAAGGCATCGGTCATCTCCAAAACAGTAATGAACAAGAAAGTGGAAAGGAACAAGTTCATACTTCAGCTGGTGAATGAATTCAGGAAAAACAAAAGAGCCGAAAGAGGAGCAGACAAGAGAAGAGGGTATGGGACCAAAATGATCTACAAATTGGAAGAAGTGCCAAATCAGCTTCTGGAAGGGCAACATGACAAGAACTGTGTAAAGTATCACAAAGCCATGTGCATGTAGAACAGATATCACCTGTGCTAATTGCACCTAGCAGACTCCAGTGACTTGAATAATAATTGCAACAAAGCCGTGTGTAAAATACACGTGAGTACAATATGGACCAAATGTACAAAATCTGCCTGAAAGATTCTACAAACAGTGAAAAAAGATTGCAACATCAAGAAGGGGTTGTGCAACACAAACAAAATTTGGGAGGTGGGTTTCTACATATGAAAGATGATGTCTATTCAAATTTTGTGCTAGTTGCATAAGAGTTGCACTTACAGTACCACTATGAGGATGCAAATCCGATTTGCTGTAATGGTCATGAGCATTAGTTACCTCTGAGACTGGACATGGTAAGTTGAAGTTAGTCAAAAATGCTTTTAAGGTGACAAAGATGTCATTATCAACACCCCACTGAATGATGAAGGTCATGTAATAGAACTATGAGAAGCTGGATGTTCCTTCTGTGATATTGCATGAAGACTTGACAGGAATGTAGGCACTGTAAGTGATTGCTGGCAGTGGTGGTCACAAGAATGTATGGTCACAAGATGACTGGGCTGTGGATGGCCATGTGGCACTACTGATAGGGAGGACCAATGTATTTGGTGTATGGGTCTTGTGCATCTCCAGCAGCAGTTCAAGCAGCAGTTAGCACCACAGCAACACAACAAACTGTTACAAATTGGTTACTTTGAGAACAGTGCTTAGCCAGATGCCCTGTAGCGTGCATTCCACTGACCCCAAACCAGTGCCATTTGTAACTTCAGTGGTGTCAAGCGAGAGCTCATGGAACAGCAGGATGGAGGTCTGTTGTGTTTTCTAACGAAAGCTGGTTCTGCCTCGGAGCCAGTGATGGCTGTGTGTATGGACAACCATCCTGTCAGCAGCCTAGACCCACTGAAACTGCACCTGGAGTGTTACCACGGTCTGATTGATCACCAGATCTGTCTCCAATTGAGCACATATGGTACATAATTGGATGACAACTCCAGTGTCATTGTTAACCAGCACTAATGGTTTCTATACTGACTGACCAAGTGCAACAGGCATGGAGCTCCACCCCACAAACTGACATGTGGCACATACATAACACAATTCACACACATTTTGACACTTGCATTAAACATTCTGGTGATTACCCTGGTTTTTATGTATCAGCTTATATTAATCTGTGGTCTTGCAATGTTAATCATTTCAATATATGTTACCTAGACAATTGTATTCCCGAAATTTCATTACTCTATAATAATTATTTTTTGGTGTTGTGATTTTATTTCAGTCAGTGTATATGAAAATCTGCAGTTTAAGAAATTTGTTACCATGAGCAATGATAAACTGGTTAGAAATTTCTTTCTTGAGATAAGTGAGAAATGTATTAATTGTTGTGATAAATAATTGTGGTTATAACTCATAAAAAGGTACAGATTAAAACACACTAATATAAAGTACATGTTTTTAAGTCATATGTGAATACATTTTTGTGTGTTCAAGATTATCCCTTTCTGCCATTTTAGGAATTTCAGTAACTCTGCCATTCTAGTGTTAAGTATCAGCACATTGTAATAAGTCTGTTGTGGCCTGGAGCTTAGAGACAACTAGGGTGTAGAGGTGGGGGTGGTCTGGGGCTGAGATGCTGGTGCTGGCTAGTGGTGGCTTAGAAAAAACAACTGGAAACACTTTTACTCAGCTTACACTACAGCATTCGTAGTGCAGTAGCAACATGTCACACCCTGTCAAGCATGCAGCACGGAGGCCTCACTGACAACTACTGAAGCCAGCTTCCTGTGGTGTTTCTGGCTGTGGCAGCCACAGCTGGCATAGCTGGCACTTGTTTTGCCCAACTCAGCAATGTGTGCCCCAGTTTGCAAGCTGTGGCGGCATGCAGCAAGTACCACTGGTGAGTCCATCTACCAGAATTTTCATGGAGATGTCAGGATCCAGAAGAAGAGCTCACCCCCATGGGGCGATGATAGTGGGTGTTAGAACGCTCAGGTGGCAGAATGCAAAGGACCACACTGTCCTGGACACAAACCACTACATCCCCCCCCCCCCTCCATCCCTCAAAGTCAGAAGTTTGGTTGCTACTGTAAAGAGCCTGGGAGCAGCTCATCCATCACACAGCACCAAGTCCATGGGTGTAGCAGAGGTGGTGGCCCCATCTGACATTGGCTGTTTGTTCACCCAAAACCAGGAGGTGATTGGCCTCGCCCTTGAATCATGGTGGGTGCTACCAGACTGACCCTGTCTCTGCTACAATCAATGAGTATTTATATTGGTTAATGACACATTATTTATGCCAATTCACAGTTCTCAACCACAAACAAATCAACACTTCTGTAGCTCAGTCATGTAGAAAACCCCTGGCCCACCCCACTGTTGGACTGCACTTCTGCTTTATCACCAGGACTGTGAGGTGTGGCTTGGCCTATTGATGAACTCAGCATACCATTGTCTCAGCACCCAGCAGTTGCCCATAGTTTTCAGCACAGCCATAACAGAGCTAGTATTTCCTGGGTAGTGCCCAAAATTTAGTGGCGGCATTACACATTTTCCCCCTTTAGGGTGACATGACCACAGGTCTCTACCCATGACCAGCCTGTAACAAAATACTCCACATACATGAACACAACATTATATTATTTACAGTTTCCATCTTAAAATTACATGACTTGAAGCACAAGGTTCACAGGCCATACATTCACTCTACAGTTCTAGTGCATTGGCTCTTACACAACCATTCCCATTCATCCTTGCATACATTATTAGACAAAATTTCCCCTTTTGTTGCTAACTACCCAATATGCATTACATGATTTCTCACGCATTGTGCCATCACAACTCTTATCCATTTCAGCAACCAACAATGCTCGTACTGACAGTTTACTCGGGGTTTCATGCCCTCTAAGTTTCACACATTCTTCATACTATAATTCACATCCTTTATGACTATATTGACATTTACCTGAAACATACTGTGTTCTGATCATCTATTTTTTGCACAAATAGTCAGCCAGTCAAGTAGTATTTGATACACTGGAGGATCACAAAGACGAGTGGATCTCCAACTAAGGTCGATGAAGGCTGTGCAAAATAGAGTCAAAACTACCCATGTGCCCATTACTGTGATGCTCATAGTCATGACCTCGCATTGTTTCTCCTCGCAGTATTGCTGCACTTGTTGAAGCATCTTCTCAGCTGAAAGTCATTCCTCTTCTACGTCTATCGGTAAATTCAAGGAAAGGATTGCATCAGGATCTAATGTTTCATTCATGTAGGCCAAGTTTTGCATTGGGAGTGCTTCTAGTGGCTTATCTGTGTAGTACAACTGTGGCTGCATAATGTTTAACTTGGTGTCTCCTGTAATGGTGGTTGGCAGGTGAAATTTCAGCCCTGTAATGTTGCAAGCTGTTCTGTTAATTATCAATTCACTGCCATGAGTTCAAATCACTTTGCTCCTACAAGCTTCCTTGCTCACAGCAGTTAGCTACGACCACTATGATACTGTTCACGGAATAAATCCGGTGTGGCCCCAATTGTTGGAACTAGGGTCATGCCTCTAGGATGTTATGCAGACAACCCTAGCTGTCTGCCTTACCTAAGAATAACTGAATTTCACATGTATCCGTGCCAGTCTGAATTATACTGGTTGGGCAGGTTGTAGCCCTTTCCCTCTGACAATGCTGGAATTCTCTCCATGACATCACTGTAAGTCAACCCCATCCCCTGAGATCAGCAATGCTTTGCCTGTTTTAACCTGTACAAACTTCCCTAAGGTCCCCCACTTTGATGGGAAAGGGTGAATGGTGAAACACTTAAACCATGTATGACTATTGGTAATTGGAAATCAAATCAACACAAAGATGTGTCTGGTCCATCTTAGCCCAAACTGCAGCTATGTTGTAGTACAACAGTAGAATCTCCTTGCTTGGCTCTGCAATGAGTTCCAGCTATGGTGAAAGTTCCCTCTGTACTACTTGAAAGCCTAACAGGAACTAGTCCGGTGTTAGTAGTGCTGAATTCAGTTGTCCATACACAGCATGGAGAATGGCTTTTTAAAACCGTGTTGGATAGATCGTCAGTGACAGAGCAACTCATGTTCTTGCTGCTACGAAGGTGAGTACACCATTCATTTGTTGCATATTTTACAGGCTTCCAGCAGGAGCGACTTGTTTATTTACAGATACCTGTGTAGTTACTAGATTATTTTTGTAATTTCTTGCATGTTCAAGTGCTTACTACACACAAGCTTTAATTTTAATAACAATGTGGCATATTGTACCACCATTGCTATCGACCCTTGGATCGTACTGGCTTTTGTTTGTTTTGGTTAGTATAGCTCAGTGTTGGATAGACAGTCAGTGACAGAGCACCTCGTGTTCCTGCTGCTAAGAAGATGAGTACACCGCTCCTTTGTTGTATATTTTTAAGAGCTTCAACCAGGTGTGACCGCAGTAATGGATAGGAATTGTGATTGTTGTATACAGATGCAAGCAGAGTTGGCGACCCTTCGCTCACAGCTCCAGGCTGCGTTGGCTTCTGTCACACAGCTTGATGCTGCTGCCAAGGGGCATCGCTGTGGGGGGGTCAGATGCAGGGATGCGAGAGATGTCGAGCACATCCTACGTGTACCCCATTCGGTCCACAGCTGGGGCCGCCCCAGGTACTGCCTGCACTGAGGTTGACCCCTCACCCGTGGTCGAGTGGGAGATCATTCCAAAGTCTAGCAGGCAGTGAAAAACTTTCCAAGGGACCAATTGTAGGGCCTCCCCAGTTAGGAACATGGCTGCCAAGGGGGGGGGGGGGGGGGGGTGGAAGGAAGGTGGAAGGAAGCCAGTGTGCGGTCCGTGTGCATACCGGGGGGAGTCATTCCGGATGTGGAAAGGCTGGATGCCATGAAGAGTACAGGGTGCAGCAGGGTGGTGGCTCGTGTCAGTACCAATGACGTATGTTGCTTTGGATCGGAGGAGATTCACTCTGGTTTTGGGCAGCTAGGGTAAATGGTAAAGACTGCCAGTATTGCTTGCGAGATTAAGGCGGAGCTCACCATCTGCAGCATCGTCAATACAACCGACTGTGGTCCTTTGGTGCAGAGCCGAGTGGAGAGTCTGAATCAGAAGCTCAGGCAGTTCTGTGACCATGCAGGCTGCAGATTCCTTGACTTGCACCATTGGGTGGTAGGTTCCAGGTTCCGCTTAATAGGTCAGGAGTCCACTACACACGGGTAGCAGGGGCTGTGTGAAAGGGACTGGGCAGTTTTTTAGGTTAGAGGATTTTGTGAATTGGCGTAGCTGTGTTGGGAAAGAACCAGAGCTTCAAGCCCTAACAGAAAGCACTGAAGCTCAAATAGTTATAGGTACAGAAAGCTGGCTAAAGCTGGAAATAACCTCAACAGATATTTTTTCTAACAATCTAACAGTGTTCAGAAAGGATAGATTAAATACAATTTGTGGTGGAGTATTTATTGCTGTCAGAAGTAGTTTGGCTTGTAGTGAAATTGAAGTAGATAGGTCCTGCGAAATAGTATGGTGTGATGTCCCGTTTTGTATCTGCTCGATGGTGATGGTTGTCCCAGTCGAGATGATGTGGAATGGTGTCCGTCGATCACGACAACGCCAATCTGTAACTATTATAAAAACAAACTCCTCGCGCTGTTCGGTTATTTTTCAGATACTGTCTCTCAAAACTTATATCAACGTCTCTATGGAGCAGCACGCCGGAGTGTGTGCACCGCCCTTGCTTGTAATTGAAGCAATGGTGTTCGATGTCTATCGATCTTCGCCACTTATAAATACAGTGAATGCACCACTCAATAACGCAATGACTCCCCTGATCTGAAATGATAACCAAAAGTCCTTTGGGCGTTCGAGACAGACTTTTCAGTTTATGCGAACTTGCTGACTGTAGTTCTTATGCCCAGTTTGAGAATGAGTATTCAAACATTGAAAATATAATGTCTTGAATCATCAGTCCATCACCCGAGCCAATGTCATATCATTATTTTTGTGAGGATATTGAGTTGTTAACTATTATTCCATCGTCACGGCATCGCTACGTCACATATTCAACAACTACACGACATAATTCCAGAGATAACATACCCTTGGGCAATGTTCAGAATGCGTCATATTTTGGTGTAAACTTATTGCTGTTTATTAATTAAAGTTTATTGTTCTTCGTAATTATTTGTCCCTACACTGAGCACACACGCCGATTTTTCATTCAGGGAATTGCATCTGTTAGAATCAGCAATTCTGTCTTTGACGATAGCTTCTGGCAACACGGCGCAATTGTAAGTTTTTCGTGATTGCTGTTATCTGCTGCCTACTCAAGTCTAATAATTGAGTTTACGTTGGCGATCAGTCTCTTTCTGTGTCCTTTGATGTCAATGACTATTAAGTATCACAAAGGCTATGGCCTAGAGAAACCAATTACTACTTGTACAGGAGACTAAATATTATTAACCATAATAGAAAACAGATAAAAAGGCTGGATTCATTTAGATGAGCCATGTTTCAGCCTCAGAGGAGACATGATAGTGGTAAACTTGCAAGGTTCTCAGTTGTTATCCAGAAAAAGAAGGTGGTGGTTAGTTGACAAAAATTTACAATGATATAAGTACTGAACATGTTCACGTTGTAGGTTTATCTAGATGAAAAGCAGTTTTACATTTATTTTTAATTACCAGCAATTACTTTAGCACAGTTTTTGAGATGTTGCTAACATTCCATCGGGCACAACTGTTCAAACTGATACATGTTGAAATTTGCTGTAAATTACTTGTCAACAACTGGCAGCACTGGTGCTTTCTCACTAGTACCTTCTCTTCTCTTCTCTTCTCTGAACACTTTTTATTATTGTGTGCTTCAGTATCAACACAACTGCTCTTGTTGAGATATGTGGTGATTGCTCTGTTTGATACACTGCATCTGTTCACATTTCATTCCAACAGATCATTTCTTTGGTTATCAACATAAGTTAGCAAAGTAGTTCAAAGCTAATTTAGAATACAAAATCCACTTACTTTCTTTTGGACTGTTAACTGTCTGTTATGGCTGTCTGAATATCAAGTATCAAATTGATACACTGCATCAGATTGCATTATTTTATATAAATTTTATGATTTTAGATGTGATATAGTTTATCACAATAGGCTACATTAAGATGTATAGCCTCCTTGACCCAAATCGTGTTGAAGAATGTTGTTTGAAGAGAATAGTAATGAAGTTCAAGAGGATTCTGACGACAAAGTTGACACAGTCTGTGATGCCTTAGCTGATGTTTGGTAGGAAGATTCAGAAACAGAAGATGAAGCTGGAGATGTAGAAGAAGCACTTGAGGGGAACTACCATTCCTATATTGGAAGGAGTTAAGAGACAAAATGGAATAAAGTTCCGCCATCACAGAGTGTATGTTTCATGACTCACAATATTATTCAGAAGTTATCTGGACCTATAGGTGTCTCAGAAGTAGCAAGAAAACCTTTGGAACTCTGGAATTGCCTCTTAGATGATGGCATTTTGTCTATTATCATTTTTTATACAAACCAGTATACTGAGAGCTTCAAAGCTTCATTTCAGTATATGAGAGAGAGAGAGAGAGAAACAGATTAGTGTAGATGATCTCACATGCGGCCTGTAATCAAATTGCGTGAATATCGTCTCAGTTATGTGACTGGATTCATGATTTCCTGTCATAGAGGTCACAGTTCGTAGCAATTGATGGAAAGTCATAGAGTAAAACAGAAGTGATTTCTGATGTTCCTTATCTATATAAACAATTTAGGAGACAATCAGAACAGTAGTCTTAGGCTGTTTGCAGATGACACTGTCATTTACCACCTAGTAAAGTCCTCAGAAGATCAAAACAAATTTCAAAACAATTTAGAAAAGTATCTGTTTGGTGTGAAAATTGGCAATAGAGCCTAAATAATGAAAAGTGTGAGGTCATCCACACAAGTCCCAAAAGCACTGCATTAAATTTCAATTACACGATAAATCAAAGCTGAAGCCATAAATTCAACTAAATACCTAGGAACTACAATTACAAACAATTTGAAATGGAAAGAACACAGAGAAAATGTTGTGGGGAAGGCAAATCAAATACAGCATTTTATTGGCAGAACACTTAGAAGATGCAGCACATCTACTAAAGAGACCGCCTACACTACACTTGTCCATCTTCTTTTGGAGTACTGCTGCACAGTGTGGGATCATCACCAGATAGCACAGCACATTTTGTACTACTGAGAACTAGGGGACAAAGTGTCATGGACATGATACAGGGTTTGGGGTGGAGATCATTACAGCAAAGGCGTTTCTCCTAATGACAGGATCTTCTCTAGAAACTTCAATTACCAACTTTCTCCTCCGAATGTGAAAATATTTAGTCAATGCCGACCTACATAGGTAGAAATGATCATCATAGGAAAGTAAGGGATATCAAAGCTTGCAAAGAAAGGTACAGGTGTTCACTTTTTCCACATGCTGTTCAAGAATGGAATAATTGAGAATTATTGTGAAGGTGGTTGAATGAACCCTCTGCAAGACAATTGAGTGTGATCTGTGGAATATTGATGTAGATGTAGATCTGTGGGGAACTGGTGGGGATGGCACTGAAAAATTCCACCTCATAATGAATATAGAACATTTGAAATTCATTACGTTGTGCCTTAGATTCACCAGTCACATGACTTATAATGAAAGATAATTAGACAAGATAACAGTGATTCAGGAAATATTTTCTCTGTACAGGACCACCAGAAATACCATACGCTCAGAGGAAATGTTACAGTAGATGAGAAAATGGAAGGATTCTATAAAAGATGCAGTTTTTGCCACTATATACCTAGCAAACAAATATAGAATTGAGGCATATGCTCTTGAGGATTTGCAATTATGTTACCTGAATAATTTCGAAATAACCACTGGATGGCAACCAGAAGGCAATAAAACTTCAGATTTTGTTCTGTGACTGTGTGAGCCTATTTATCAGTCACGTCAAAATGTGACAGCAGACAGCTGGTTCAGTATTATTGACTTGCTAGAAGGGCTGTTCACAGTTCCCTTTTTGGCTTCAAGAAAGGCTGTACTCTTAAGTTTCCTATGTTTCTAAAGAGGGGAAGTGTGGGATCCTGGCATCATCAAGTTTGCATGAAGATAGATCAATAGATGCTGCCAGTGGGGATACATGGATGTCATCCCTTTTAACATTTTGTAGCAGCACCATAGGTGGAGTTGATCGACACTATGGATAAGCTGACGGCTTCGTACAATGTTGCAAAAAATGTTTGCTGTTGGTGCATGGTTATATTTTTTTGCAACGATCAATACAAGTGGAATCAATGCATAAGTAATTTATTGTGGCAACAATGAGAATTTTATCAGAATTTGAGTAAGCTCCCTGTCACCATTGGATAAGCAGCAGGCAGCAGCAAGTCAAACTCTTAGCTCACTCATTAGTTTTATAGTTTAATTCTTAGTTTCTTTCAGTGTTTTTGGGTATTTGCATAGTTCAATTCACAAATTTCAGGCGTACTATAGTATTTGAGAGTTGTAGCATCGCGTTTTAGTACCTGAATAGTGCAAATTTCCGTAGTCGTCAGTCATTTGTTGGTTTTGAACAGCTTGCGAGATAAAAGAGAGGGGGAAAAGCTGTTAGGGATGGATAGGGACTGCGCCTATTGTGTACGGATTCAGGGGGAATTCGCCACCATCTGTAAACAGCTGGAAGCTGTGTTGGCCATGGTTGACAGGCTCCAGGCTGTTGCCTTGGGCCACGGTGACATTGGGAAACCCGAGGTGAGGGCTTTGGTGCCTCTGAAACCTGTAGCATGGCCTGGGATCTCTGATGCCACTGCAAGCTCCGATTCGGCTTTCCCTGCCGGTTGTCACTTGCCCAACGGTGATTGGCGAACCGTGGTGGGGTCGCAAATCCCTGGGCGGAAGGCGAAAGTTTGTGCTGCCCGTAAGGCTGTACCCTTATGCCTCCATAACAGGTTTGAGGTACTACCCACTGCTGAAAGTACTTCTGAGCCAGCAAGGGCGGCCTCACCTGTTGTGGCAGAGACTGGTCTTCCTGAGAGGTCTGGACAAGCACAGAGGGTGGGATTGTTTGTCATTGGGAGCTCCTATGTTAAGTGGGTGATGGAGCCCCTTAGGGATATGGCAGCTAAGGACAGGAAGAAAGCCAATGTGCACTCCATGTTCATACTGGGAGGGAGTCATTTAAGATGTGGAAAGGGTCCTTCCAGATGCCATGAAGGGTACAGGGTGCAGCCAACTGCAGGTGATGGCTCATGTCGGCACTAATGACTTGTGTCACTATGGATTGGAAGAGATTCTCTCTGGTGGCTATCTGTGTTGGTGAAGACTGCTAGTCTTGCTAGCAAGATGAAGGCAGGGCTCACCATCTGCAGCATTGTTGACAGGACCGATTGCGGACGTTCGGTATAGAGCCTAGTGGAGGGTCAATCAGAGGCTCAGACGGTTCTGCGACCGTCTAGGCTGCAGATTCCTCGACTTGCGCCATAGGGTGGTGGGGTTTCGGGTGCTGCTAAATAGATCATATGTCCAGTACACACAGGAGGTGGCTACATGTGTAGCAGGGGCTGTGTGGCATGGACTGGGCGGTTTTTTTATGTTAGTCTTGGAAGAGATCAAAAAGGGCTCCAGTCTCAAAGGGTACAGGGCAAAGAAACAATGAGAATAGACCAAGCAACAGTTGGTATTCTAGTTGTAAATTGTCGTAGCTGTGTTGGAAAAGTACCAGAGCTTCAAGTGCTGATAGAAAGCACTGAAGCTGAAATCATTATAGGAACAGAAAGCTGGTTAAAGCTGGAGATAAATTCTGCCAAAATTTTTACAGAGGCACAAACTGTGTTCAGAAGGGATAGATTAAATGAAGTAGGTGGTGGTGTGTTTGTGTCTGTTGATAGTAGTATATCTTGTAGTGAAGTTGAAATACATAGTTCCTGCAAATTACTATGGGTAGAGGTTATACTCAACAGCCATACCAAAATAATGGCTCCTTCTACTGACGCTCCGACTCGGATGATATAATAGCTAAACAGTGCAAAGAAAGCTTGAATCTCATTACAAGCAAGTACCCCACTCATAGTTATAATTGGTGAAGACTTCAATGTACCCTCGATTTGGTGGCAAAAATACATGTTCAAAGCTGGTGGAAGATAGGAAACATCTTCCGAAATTGTACAGGAAACATCTTCCGAAATTGTACCAAATGCTTTCTCTGAGAATTACTTCGAACAATTAGTTCATGAGCCCACACGAATTGTGAATGGTTGCAAAAACATACTTGACTTCTTAGCCACAAATAATCCTGATCTAATAGAGAGCATCATGACATACAGGGATTAGTGAACAAAAGGTCATTGTAGCGAGACTTAAAACCATATCAACCAAAACCACTAAAAATAAATACAAAATATATCTATTTAAAACAGCAGATAAAAATTCGCTTGATGCCTTCCTGAGAGAGTGTCTCCATTTCTTCCAAGCTAATTATGTAAGTGCAGACCAGATACGACTCAAATTTAAAGATACAGTATTGACAGCAATAGACAGATTCATACCGCATAAGTTAATAAGAGACAAGACTGATCCACCATGGTACACAAAACACGTCAGAACACTGCTGCAGAAGCAACAAAAAAAGTATGCCAAATTCAGAAAAATGCAAAATCCCCAAGACTCGCCAAGTTTCACGGAAGCTCGAAATTTAGTGCAGACGTCAATGCGAGATGCTTTTAATAGTTTCCACAGTGAAACATTGTCTCAAAATATGGTAGAAAACCCAAAGATATTCTGGTCGTATGTAAAGTACACCAGCGGCAAAAAACAGTCAATACTGTCACTGCGTGATAGCGATAGAAGTGTTACCGATGATTGTGCCACTGAAGCCGAGTTACTAAATACAGTTTTCCGTAATTCCTTCACGAAAGAAAATGAAGTAAATAATCCAAATTTCAAAACCAGAACAGCTGTTAGCATGAGTGACATAAAAGTAGGTATCTTAGGTGTTGCGAAACAATCAAATCACTTAATAAAGGCAAGTTTTCCGGTCCAGTGGTATACCAACCAGGTTCCTTTCAGAGTATGCAGACACAATAGCGCCTTTCTTAGCAATCATATACAACCGCTCACTTGATGAAAGGTATGTTCCTAAAGACTAGAAGGTAGCACAGGTCACACCAATATTCAAGAAAGGAAATAAGAGTAACCCATTGAATTACAGACCCATATCACTGACCTCAATTTGCAATAGGATTTTGGAGCATATACTGTACTTTAACATTATGAATCACCTTGAAAAAAATGACTTATTCATACATAACCAACACAGATTCAGAAAGTATCGTTTTTGCACAACGCAGCTAGCTCCAACTAACGAGTGTTGTCGACAAGGGATCTCAGATTGATTCCATATTCCTAGATTTCCAGAAGGCTTTTGATACCGTTCCTCGCAAGCGACTATTAATCAGATGGCGTACATATGGAGTATCGTCTCAGTTGTGTGACTGGATTCGTGATTTCCTCTCAGAGAGGTCACAGTTCATAGTGATAGATAGTAAATCATCGAGTACAACAAAAGTGATATCTGGTGTTCCGCAAGGTAGTGTCATAGGTTCTCTGCTGTTCCCGATTTACATGAATGATCTAGGTGATAATCTCAGCAGCCCCCTTATATTGTTTGCAGATGATGCTGCAATTTACCATCTAGTAAAATCATCAGACGATCAATTTCAATTGCAAAATTATCTAGAGAGAATTCCTGTATGCTGCGAAAAGTAGCAATTGGTACTAAACACAGAAAAGTGTGAGGTCATCCACATGGGTACTAAAAGAAATCTGATAAATTTTGGGTATACGATAAATCCCACAAATCTAAGGGTTGTCAATTCGACTAAATACCTAGGAATTACAATTACGAGGAACTTAAATCGGAAAGATCACATAGATAATATTGTGGGGAAGGTGAAACAAAGACTACGTTTTGTTGCCAGAACACTTAGAAGAAGTGACAAACCCACTAAAGAGACGGCCTACATTACACTTGTCGGTCCTCTGCTGGAATATTGCTGTGCAGTATGGGATCCTTACCAGGTAGGATTGACAGAGGACATCGAGAAAGTGCAAAGAAGGCAGCTCGTTTCATGTTATCACACAATAGGGGTGAGAGTGTCACTGATATGATACGCGAGTTGGGGTGGCAGTCACTGAAACAAAGGCAGTTTTCTTTGCGGTGAGATTTATTTATGAAATTTCAATCACCAACTTTTTCTTCCAAATGCGTAAATATTTTGTTGATACCCACCTACATAGGTAGAAATGATCATCATAATAAAATAAGAGAAATAAGAGCTCAAACGGAAAGATTTAGGTGTTCCTTTTTCCCAAGCGCCAGTCGAGTGGAATGGTAGAGAAGTAGTATGAAAATGGTTCGATGAACCCTCTGCCAGGCATTTAAGTGTGAAATGCAGAGAAGCCATGTAGATGTAGAACAAAATGCTCTTCAAAACAACTCTCATATACATTAGTTCTACTTCACTTGGTTCAAAGAAGCTTGGACACTTCAGGAATTCACAGGGATCTTCCACTGGGTGCTACATCATAGGCCAAGGTGTTACGAAGAATAAGAAGCCAGAAGCAGAAATGGAGAAAAAGGAAATGGGATCACAATGGAAAGGTGTAATATCTGCACAGTAAAGAAAATACTGACAAAATATTGTTGCAAAAGATGTCAAAAGTCCATCTGTTTGATATACATTGAAACTTTGGTCAAACTGCAATAAAATTTCTCATTTGTTACCACAGTCCATCACTGAAAATAAGAAAACTGAATAATATTTCTATGTTGTTGTACTCTTCTGCCATCTTTGTCTTTCTTTAACGATACTTTCCATTTATAATGTGTGTTGATACCTAAATTTGATAAATAGTCATGTGAATAAGCAATGTGATCAATTTGATACACCACGCCCAATGTCATTGCGAAAAATACCACACCCAACAGAATGTTAGAACACACTGTAAACAGAATAAATAAAACAATGGAAAATCCAGGATGGAATGTAACAATATTATGAGAAGGAAAATTACTACTCACCATATAGCAGGCGTGCTGAGTTGCAGATAGGCACAACAAAAAGACGACTTTCACAACACACACACACACACACACAGAGGCGCGCGCGCGCCTGTGTGTGTGTGTGTGTGTGTGTGTGTGTGTGTGTGTGTGTTTTGAGGGCCAATAGCCAAAAGCTATAATTGTGAAAGTCTTTTGTTGGGTCTACCTGCGACTCAGCATCTCCACTATATGATGAGTAGCAGCTTTCCTTCTCATAATATTGTAAACAGAATATGAATTAGAATCAGAACAAAATTACTTGCCATTAGATTACATCACCTTAAGTTTCTATTTCATCACTCAGTCAAAAGCTGAATTAATCCTACATAACCGACGTGTATACAAGAAACTAAGAGTCCTACATGGCCCTATCTTTTAATATCACTTTTCCATTTAAAATCAGGCATTGAACATTATTAAACACATTGCTACTTTATTAATACCTTAAACTCCAAGTGCAAATCACACAATAGATGATAAAACTCCATAAAATTCTAAAATACGTTATGTGGACACGTGTCCAGAAACGCTTACTTTCCATGTTAGAGCTCTTTTTATTACTTCTCTTCAAATCACATTAATCATGGAATGGAAACACACAGCAACAGAACGTACCAGCGTGACTTCAAACACTTTGTTACAGGAAATGTTCATAATGTCCTCCGTTAGCGAGGATTCATGCATCCACCCCCCGTCGCATGGAATCCCTGATGCGCTGATGCAGCCCTGGAGAATGGCATATTGTATCACAGCCATCCACAATACAAGCACGAAGAGTCTCTACATTTGGTACCGGGATTGCGTAGACAAGAGCTTTCAAATGCCCCCATAAATGAAAGTCAAGAGGGTTGAGGTCAGGAGAGCGTGGAGGCCATGGAATTGGTCTGCCTCTACGAATCCATCGGTCACCGAATCTGTTGTTGAGAAGCGTACGAACACTTCGACTGAAATGTGCAGGAGCTCCATCGCGCATGAACCACATGTTGTGTCGTGCTTGTAAAGGCACATGTTCTAGCAGCACAGGTAGAGTATCCCGTATGAAATCATGATAACGTGCTCCATTGAGTGTGGGTGGACGAAACTAAAATGAGCTCTAACATGGAAATTAAGCATTTCCGGACACATGTTCACATAACATCTTTTCTTTATTTGTGTGTGAGGAATGGTTCCTGAAAGTTTGGCCGTACCTTTTTGTAACACCCTGTATATATATCCCCTTTTCCTTTTTTATCTCTCAGCGTTTTCGTCTTAAAGTTATTATGTGTGGCCCAGAAATACTCTTTTTCTTCCAATGTGGCCCACATAAGCTAAAAGGCTCGGCACCCCTGACAAAGCCCACCAGGCAAAGGAGCCGGTGGTTGCATTTTTCAATTTTCAACGCAAACTTGACAAATGGGTTTGTTAAATTTTGATTGTCTAACAATGTACCCCTATTGAAAAGACTGCTAGTCCACTGTCAAGGAGCAATGTGAGACTAAGATGTGAAATTAACAATTCCTTTCCTCAAAAACTGCTTGAGAAAGAATTAGTTCCTGTGTGTGCATGGTGAGCGCACAGACCATGTAGCAGTGCAGCTACATGCTGTTGTGGTGGGAAATGCATTCTGCAGCAATCTGGTGACAGTACTGCAGGAGACATTGCACTGCTAAAAATCTCCATTGCATGACATCATTAGTAAGGGCTGTCTCTTAAGATAAGTATCACAATATTCAGATGTGATTTTAAATGTTACAGCAGGAACAGTGCTGTGACTGCTGCATCAGTATGAAGAACATCTTATACAAGAACTGTTTATCCTATATTCAGTCTTGCCATAATTTGAAGATGATTAACTTTGAACCACCAACTGATTTTTCTGACAATTTTGTTAGCTGTCTTATAGATAAGAGGGCTGATGGTATTAATTATTCCTATACTTGTAACTTCATCAGCAAACAGTTCAAATCTTTACTTTCCAACAATGCAATCTGACGATCATTTATGTAAATTAAAAACAAAGGTCCCAAAATAGAACCCTGTGGTGCATGTCTGACTACAAGTTTTGAGTACATACTGCTACGTGATGAACATAGAATTGAAACACATTGTTTTCTGTTCTGCAGCAAGCTGAAAGCCACGAACCTACTTGTAAAGTTACTGACCTGTTTTAGATGTCTCTCAAGTCATATAAAGGGTTTCCAGTTTGGAAGGTAGGAGACGAGGTACTGGCAGAAGTAAAGCTGTGAGTACCGGGCGTGAGTCGTGCTTTGGTAGCTCAGTTGGTAGAGCACTTGCCCGTGAAAGGCAAAGGTCCCGAGTTCGAGTCTCGGTCGGGCACACAGTTTTAATCTGCCAGGAAGTTTCATATAAAGGGTGTTTGTTTTAACTTGAAACAAATAAGTATCTCAAACAATGCATTGTAAAAAAAAATGTTGAAGGTGAAAAGTTAACATTAGTAAAGGGAACATTTGTTTAGGCTATAACTGACCACCTCCTAACCACTCCTCTTGTGTGGGTTTTGTATTTTCAAATGGGAATCTTCTATTTTCACAGCATATTCGAATTCTATGCCAAAAAATATGTACGGTTTACTCAAACCATTGCTTTCCATTATTGGTATATGGTGCTGTAAACAACAAGTATCAAGTGTGCCTGTTTCCCCAATTAAGAACCAATGCAGTCGATTCTATATTTCATTTACAATTTAAATATAAACCTTGGTGTTCAAACAATTGGTACTGATATTCAAACATTACTTGAGAGTGGCAAATGTGACTGAACAGTACAAATAATACAACTAGATGGTGATATTTCTGGCAAATAAACCTACTTGTATGGTAACATAATTTTATGTTACATATAGGGTTGATTGCAGTGAGTTTCCACAAACCATCAGAGTCTGATTTCAGTGGATGACATCGAACCCTACTATCAGGGTGTTTCCATCCAACTGCCGTACCTCTCATGCTGGCCACTATGCAGCTACTGGCAGAAACAAACCACAACCGTTGTAATAAGTTAAAATGTCCCTGAAGTGGCAGTGACAGGCAAACCTGCCATGGATACCTTATTCACTCAAATCTAAGCCACACCTGAAAAATGATACTCGAAATCAAGGCAAAAAAAATTTTCCCGAATCTAAGCTGGACCTGAAATTTGAGACTAAATTCTAGGGGAGAGAAAAGTTTTAGGCCGCACCTCCAAATCGAAACAAAGTTGGTCCATTGTAATATGAGAGAGAATTTAGGTAGAATGGATGACGATACAGCTACAGTAGTTTGGTTCGAGTCGTACGCTTAGAAGTTAAGCTTTACCAGGTAGCCATTGCTATGTGTCAGGCACTACGTCCATATTTATACAGGCACCCTTCCTTTTTCATGTGCTTCATCTGGTTTGAATTGCTTGCTTATTTTTCTTTGATCCGATAAGTGCCGTTCTCTGTTATGGGTGTTTACGTCACTCTAAGCTGAAGATGCATTACTGTACTGTATCACGCATTGTTTGTCGCATTCTGATAATGAGTGTTTACGGCCTGTCGCCACTCGCGGCATGGCTTGCTTTTGTGCGTGCTACCGCCGCTTACAATTAAAAAGAGAGAGAGAGAGAGAGAGAGAGAGAGAGAGAGAGAGAGAGAGAGAGAGAGAGAGAGGAATCGTCTCATTAGTGAAGCGAAACAATGGCAAGAGACTGCTATTTGTTGAGAGTTTAGCGAAAATTTTTCTCCGTTTTTAAAATCTTTGCAGATGCCTCTTTAGTACATTACATTCTGCACAGAAATTAGAGTCATCTTAGATTTAAAAATCTAGTCAATTGCCGTGCTTTATTTCTGACTATCACTATTACGCATAAGAATAATACGAATATAAACATGACATGATATGTATATTCTTCCGCATTTGCTTTTGTCTCACTCTAGTTTCGTAGTTTATTAAGCAGACAATTTAAATGAGATAGCAGCAAACACGAAAGAATACATGGCAAAAAGTTTATATTTGTATTATTCTTATGGTGAAGAGAATACTGCATGTGATTCACAATTCCTAAAAGTTCCTATTAGCAACCGTCTCTTCTCACGGGTAGGAAAAAATTCAGAACATAGAGTTGGCCATGTTGACAAACATCCCTAACAGTCTTGCCAGTCGGATTTTCGTAGTACATTGAAACGCTGCAACATTCAAAGATGAACAATACGGAATTTGTATATACTTTGATGGATAACTTATGAAAATGCAGTGGTCGAAACTCGGGGCGGAGGAAAAAAAGCTAGTCTTCCACCTTTTTTTAAAAAAAATTTATTTACTGACGCAGAGGTTTTGGTGCCAATATTTATCTTTGTGCCTGCAAATCATGCCTGTGTAGCGCTACATATATTCCACGGCAGAAGTTAGTTGTGGCGGCACCTACCAACATTTTTCAGAACTTCCGCTTACTTTGTACTCGATTCTAAGCTGCAGGCAGTTTTTTGGATTACAAAAACCGGAGAAAAAGTGTGGCTTAGATTCGAGTAAATACAGTACTCACTGAAATCAAGCACCAAATGGTGAGAGGCAAGGGGACTCACCGAAATAGAGCACCATGGGAACTCACCGATATCAAGCATCCTGATGAGAACAGGAAAATACTGCATCCACATTATTGTTCGTCGATCATGTTAAATGTAGTTTCCAACCAGACACTGAAATGGCTAACCCTATTGCCATATTTTACTGTACACTCAAATTTTAACACTAAGTTTCAAACCTGAAAACCATTGAAACACAAAGGTTTACATGTACATCGTAAATGAAATGTAGAATCAAATGCGTTCGTCTTAATCACAAAAACAGGTCACTCTATATTTGTTGATTACAGCACCTTCCACCATGAATGGAAAACAATGGTTTGCACAAACCATACATATTTTTGGTGTAGAATCTGAATACGCAATAAAAATGTGAGGTTCCCATTTGAAAATATAGAAGTTGAATGTGCCGTGCAGGAGGGATAGTTAGGTGGTGGCCACTTCTAGCACAGACAGATGCCCCCTTTGCTAATAATAACTTTTCACCTACACCGTGTGTATTCACATTTACCAATTTTTTTCTGACGATTACTGGGTAACTAAACCAATTGATGACAATTCATCACAACACTGACAAATTTAATTTCTACTTCATTTACCTTTATTACTTTAAACATATGATGATCAGCTTTTATGTAGTAATTTTGACAGGTAGTGTAATACAGATCAGTAATTCTCAATCTGTGAGTGGTCTAAACACCCATTCAAAAGTGGCAACAACTTCTCATGTGCTCAAACATGACTGACTAAATGAACAAGCTGAATGACATAGCAACTGCACTGACATACAGGAACTTTACATGATGACTACAAGACACCGAAACTATGCACTTTAAGAGCTCAACCATAACCGACTAAAAACAATGACCAAACTCACAATGTTCATGGCTGACTGATGCTTTGTAAATGACACTTACGCAGGATGTCCCAAGAGGAATGGTCAATACTCAGGGATATAATGGGAACAATCATTTGCAGCAAAAACCCTAGCAAACATGGGCTTTAAAACGCCTACCTTAAGAACTACAAGCACTACTTCATCTCCACCACTGAAGTAGTGCCCATAGCTCTTAAGCTACGCGTTTTAGAGCCAGGTTTACTAGACTTCTTTTGCTTTGAACCATCAATCCTGTCACATCTCTGAATATCAACCATTCTAATTGGGACACACTACATAAAGATGCTTTTAGTACATAAATGACAAAATTTTAAAACACAAGATATTTCGATATTAACGTAAGAGAAAGAAAAGCAAAAAATACAAAAACACAATATGCAGTGATATTCTCTTTATGAGCACAGGGTGTATACACAAGGAAAGAAGAATAATTCATAGATTTCAGAGTGAAAAATATAGCTTTTCCCAGGTGAAAGAACATTTTTTCCATGTTAAGTGACAATATATGTTCCCTAGGAGCTGTAAAACTTATCAATCCTTTTAATGGTAAAGGCTTTTAACACTGGCATAGAACTCCCTGGCACTTTAGGAAATGAAACCCAACAAAAACATCATGGTTTGCAAAGAGCATTGATGTGTGAGCAACATATAAACTGCAGTTTTCATATTACGGAAGTATAAATACTAATTGTGCCAAATACTGTGCAGTAGCTTCCGAAACACTGAAATCGAAATTGCGCTGCGCGATTAACTTTTGTCAGCCAATTATAGCTCGCGTCATGTGGTCTTGCCAGCCAATGACAGCAGATATTCAGAGCACTGGACACTATGTAGTCAGCCAACAGCAACATCACTTAAGTATCATCAATACACAAACAGGAAAAGTTGTTAGTTTAAATTTATATACACACAGTATAGCTACCAAAAAAACTGAGCTTTCGCATATAATATTTATCTCTCTTAGCTTGTGTTACCCTTTAAAATATCTCAAACAAAAATGTGCCAGTGGAACTTTAAATAATGGCATAAATAGCTGGTCTTTTGGGCCCAAAATTTTTCTATGAGGCTGGTCCCCAAAGTTTTAAGTTTTGAATGAGAGTCAAACACTCATTGACTTTAGAAATTCATTGCACTCTCTCACAGATAACGTAATTCATCTTGCATAAAAGGAAATTTTCTTTAAAAGTAATGCTTCTCGATCTACCATTCACAATATTTTCCCACGAACTATTACAAATGTGAACAATTGTGATGTCACATTCATCGAAAGTAGTTTGCTGTTAATTAGTATTGCATGGTCTTTGTCCTAAAGCCTTTGACCCATTTTCCTGTCTGCAGACACTTGCGTGAGCACTGTATTTTGTGTTGTAAATGGTGCATTTCCTTTGCAACTAAAATTTTATTTTTGTGTCATTCTCTTGTTTATGTTTTATTGCTGTGTATTATTCTTCAGTAGTGGGCTAAGGTAAAATTCTCTGTTGGACTATCAGTTCCTACCACTCAAAATTACAAAAATTTAACTGAAAACTAAATAATGAAAATTCCCAGAATTCTAAAACATTGTTTTTTCTGGCTAAAAAAAAAATTCCCACATTTTTCTCAGATTTCTGGTTGTCCCAGGCTGTGTACACCCTGTGAACTATAAGTCGTATAACAGAAGAACAGCATAATGATATCCAAAGTTTTAACAGGCACAGGGAACTCCAAAGCCAGCAGAGTGATTTCTGTGAAGTTAAGCTATGATCCTGTTGTTCATTAACAATTGTTACGTCTAAGAAAATTATGGACTGGTTTGCTTCAGGTTCTATTGTGATTTTTATTTTATTATGGTGTGAATTAAATAATACAATAAGTTCATCTTTTGTACAATTAGTGTCAACAACAAACCATTTTTCTGCCAAGTTTATTTTCCCTTTAAAAAAATTTATTCTCCAATTGGTTGATGAATATGGATGCTTGACATGTTGTTGACCATAGCTAAGCCTTGCGTCTGTTGGTAGAGCTTATCGAGATTATAGAGAGAGAGAGAGAGAGAGAGAGAGAGAGAGAGAGAGAGATCGCCACTGTGCTCTCTGTCGGTCCCACACCACACACCTACCATGGTAACTGGCAATGCAGGAGTGAGCACTACACCTGGTCAATGTTTCTGCGTCTGAATCTGCCTAGCAAAATTTATACGCTCAGAGAACTATTGCTTTTACTTCTTCACACAATATGTATCATAATTGCTTTTTGTCACCCATAATGAACACCTCCCCATACCTAAACTAACATGGAACATTCTGCATGCATCCTGATGCACATGCAAAATGATGCTATTGGTTGGAGCATCACGTGATACACTGCACCTTGCTACTACGCATCGCACCAACAGCCATCTTCTTATGTACAAACTGCTGTAGTTTAAGTAAATCAACTGAACTCTCCAGAAAGGTTACTTTTTGCTTAATAATGTTTCTTCAGAGAATTTCCATTGTCCCTTTGACAGGTATATTTGTGAACATAACAATGTCAAATAAAGCAAATCTAGCTTCTCTGGAGATTTTTCTCTCTTTAATAAAAATTGTTAGGCACATATTTTTTTTTATAGAATATGGGCATCCAAAAGTGTAAAATTCCCTGGGGATATTAATTAGTAATTGAGAAGGTATGCTGATGTGTTCTTGGAGATAACAATGGGTCTGATTGGGGCGACAGGATTGGGATTTTTTGTTGTGCTCCGAGTTTGGGGGCAGTGGGGTATCAGACAGTAAAAAGTTACCTGGATTGTGTAAGCACTTTTTTCTGACATTTAGTGGTTGGATCATGGTTTTTTTTCGAGACAAAACTAACAGTTTTAGCAATGTAATAATTTTTGTAAGGACAACAGTGGAGTTTCCAATTATTTAAGGAGTAGACTTTTAGTACATGGAGCTATTCTACCTTTCTAAATTTCACGTTGCATGTACTATTCTGCAGTATGTAACTTTTTCATTAGAATAACATTGCTCACACTGTTAAGATCCCTGGCTAAGTCAAAAATATTCACAAAAGTAATAATTTGTTACTTATTTATTTTAGTATATCATCGGCCAACATTGCTGTTCCGTTGACAGTTCTTTGAGAAATCCAAATTGTCTGCCACTGGGAAAGTGCTTCTGTAATAAGTTTATACTCGTTCTATTGCACATCATCCTTTTTTTAAAAAAATTTACAACAGATTTAAACCTACCTTTCTGATATATGGTTTTAAAGGGGGAATATTTAAGTGCCTGGGAAAGTACCAGTACAAGAACATAAATTACGCAAGTTACTGTTACAAATAAGTGAATATTACAAGTCTCAACTGAGCAACATCTGACATTCACAAAACTTTCACTGAAATGATGATGTTAAAAACTGTGTGCTATCCACAAAGAAAGTGTTCAAACTTAAATTACTCACTACTGAGAGATTATTAAAACTGTCTGTAGCTCTGGGGCCAGCGGAAAAAAAAACCATTTCCTCTCCACTAAGATCCTGAATAGTAAAACAACGTGGTGTTCAAACCAACCTCCATAAACTGTTAACAAAATAACTTGCTTTGCTAAATGAATTGCCGATGAGTATCAGGTTGCTGCAATGGTATTACAGAGTACACAAGCTTTTTTTTCATATCTTATGCTAAAATACTTCTTTACACCGCATTCAGCTAAACTAAACTAACTTTAATCTAAGATTATTCACATTTCAGATATGAACAAAAAGTATGTTTTCAGCTTAAAACTATTCCCTGAAAGTATTTCACCCTTTTTTTGTAGAAATTCCGTTCAAGATCACTGCAATAGCTCTGCAAATTCTTCATGCAACAAAATAAAGAGTATCTTGATCACATTTCAATGTTTTAAATAATTCTATTCACAAAAACATGAAAATTATCATTTAAAATGATACTTTGTGGGCTGAAGCTTGGGAAATTACTGTATTTTGCAAAACTCAAAAATAAAACAACATACACCTTTTTATTCAGCATTTAATGATTTTGGAAACACAGTAGTCAACACAAAAACCACCAAATCTCAAAAAGACCACTAAACATAAAAGTGTGTAAGAATAAATGAAGTAACGGTATACACAGAAGTAACTGATGGTGGAAGACAGATGGCAATGTACGACTAGGTTCACTTTAAAATGTTTTATAATGCTACTTAAAGTTATTTCTGGACGCAAAGTAACTGAAGGTATCTTACAAGCGTTTCTGTAATTAAGTTAACAGAGAAATTAACACAGATTCACATAAAACAAAAGAACAGCATAAAAACCTCCAACAAAATTTTAAAGCAATGCCTGTAGGCTATTATTATTTACAACAGTCATCAATTTCATTGCAAAAGAAATGATAAATATTGCACAGTGTCCAGGTATTTAGCATTAACACACGTTTAAATACATGCTTTGGCTTACGATTTGCCAACAAGAACACCGCCTGCACGATGTCTTGGGCCATCCGTAATCTCTCCAGCACTATGATCCTGTTCCTTTAGGTCACCACTAAATTGTTGTCTATATGCTTTTATTTCTTTATCCTTTCCCTTTACATCATCAGTGACATCTTCAATGAATTTCACCAACTGTTTAAAAAAAATACAAATATATTACCCACTCAAAATCAAATTTCTGCAAAATACGTTTATCAGTCACAAAATTTTCTTGGCTTAATGAACTATTACAATGAATAAAATTTTCAGTTCAGCAACACACTACACCAGGGGCACAGGAAAATGAAATTATATAAGTTAACTCAATTACACATGTGGATACTGTTCTGAAAATGTCAAGGAGAAAAATCTGGAACTAACACAGAAGATGGCAATGATACTGACAAAATGTGTTTGCTATATCGCTACACACTCCACATACATTTAAGTTAATGTTTAACTTTATTTGCAGAACAATTTTGTATTTCTGTTCTGGGTGCTTTCTTCAAATGGATAAACTGGAATACTGCACCATCATAAAATTTCTTATTTTGGAATGCTTAACACTAAACTGAAGTTATCTACATCTGAATGGGACGATACAGACATTGCCTCATATGAACGTATTGTTCTTTGTGGAACATTCTTCACAGTTCATTTTATTTCTCTGATAATATAGGTCATACAAGTGTAACAGACATGACTGTCTGTAGTTCAAAGTTTCTCAGAGGGCAACAACTATTTTCTATCAGTTTGATCATCGTACTCACCATTTCATCACCCCCCCCCCCCCCCCCCCGCCAAAGAATACTTTGTGTTTTCTCTACCTTCTACACACCCTTCTTTAAGGCCTATGTGTTATGCATGCCTTCAACCCACAGAACACTTCCCAAGAAAGATATGCTGACTATTAATTACTTTGCAGACAGCAGTAGTCAGTTGTGGAAGTAGTGAATAATACAATAAAACTCATCAACTTTGACCAGTAGCTATCATAATAGCAACTATTTGTCTGTACTATGTAACCAGCATAGTGACTGACACCATACAATCACACACATTTTAACTGTATAAGGATCCCAGTGGGAATATGACGCTATGGGTGGAATGTGGTTATCAATGGCTTCAAACATACAAAAAACTTGTAAACATCATATTACAGTTGGGAAACTAGGAAAAGTTCTATATGTAGAAAACTGGAAAATTTTTCCAAACTCCATTTGCTTAACAAGGTACCTATACAGACCAAGAAAAGAATCTCTTCTTTTCACATATGTGAAGGTGGTTGTCATGACAATAGAAATGGTTACACATTTGTACTATGAAATAAGTGTCTAGAGTTACTTTCATTTTCCCTGTTCTATATTTTGTAAGTGTCAGGACATCAGGAAAAGGCTTACATCTCTTACTACAGATCAAATATTTAATCAGTTTACTGCAACCACTGTATACAGTACAGAGCAATTGTTTAAGGTAACAATGAAACATATATGCCCAAAGGAACTATCACAGCTCTCTGAGTATTATAAACTTACTAGGATAAGAGGTGGATGGGGAAGACTGAAAATCAGTTCTACAGGAATCAATTTGGTTTCCATAATCAACAAAATTTTAGGAAATGGAATATCAACATCACTCTGGCTGGTTTGAAAAATTGCTAACACAGCTCTCTCCATTTGATTCTCAACAGAGAAAACAATCTTCAGATGTGAAAGTAGTAGTTGTTGTGGTCTTCAGTCCAGAGACTGGTTTGATGCAGCTCTCCATGCTACTCTTTCCAGTGCAAACCTCTTCATCTCCCAGTACCTACTGCAACCTAGATCCTCCTGAATCTGCTTAGGGTATTCATCTCTTGGTCTCCCTCTACGATTTTTACCTTCCACACTGCCCTCCAGTACTAAATTGGTGATCCCTTGATGTCTCAGAACATGTCCTACCAACCGATCCCTTCTTCTAGTCAAGTTGTACCACAAGCTCCTCTTCTCCCCAATTCTATTCAATACCTTCTCATTAGTTATGTGATCTACCCACCTAATCTGCAGCATTCTTCTGTGGCACCACATTTCAAAAGCTTCTATTCTCTTCTTGTCTAAACTATTTATCGTCCATGTTTCACTTCCATACATGGCTACACTCCATACAAATACATTCAGAAACGACTTCCTGACACTTAAATCAATACTCGATGTTAACAAATTTCTCTTCTTCAGAAACGCTTTCCTTGCCATTGCCAGTCTACATTTTATATCCTCTCTACTTCGACCATCATCAGTTATTTTGCTCCCCAAATAGCAAAACTCCTTTACTACTTTAAGTGTCTCATTTCCTAATCTAATACCCTCAACATCATCCGACTTAATTCGACTACATTCCATTATCCTCGTTTTGCTTTTGTTGATGTTCATCTCCTTTCAAGACACTGTCCATTCCGTTCAACTGCTCTTCCAAGTCCTTTGCTGTCTCTGACAGAATTACAATGTCATCGGCAAACCTCAAAGTTTTTATTTCTTCTCCATGGATTTTAATACCTACTCCGAAGTTTTCTTTTGTTTCCTTTACTGCTTGCTCAATATACAGATTGAATAGCATCGGGGAGAGGCTACAACCCTGTCTCACTCCCTTCCCAACCACTGCTTCCCTTTCTTGTCCCTCAACTCTTATAACTGCCATCTGCTCTCTGTACAAATTGTAAATAGCCTTTCGATCCATGTATTTTACCCCCGTCACCTTCAGAATTTGAAAGAGTATTCCAGTCAACATTGTCAAAAGCTTTCTCTAAGTCTACAAATGCTAGAAACGTAGGTTTGCCTTTCCTTCCAAGATAAGTCGCAGGGTCAGTATTGCCTCATGTGTTCCAACATTTTTACGGAATCCAAACTGATCTTCCCCGAGGTCGGCTTCTACCAGTTTTTCCATTCGTCTGTAAAGCATTCGCGTTAGTATTTTGCAGCTGTGACTTATTAAGCTGATAGTTCGGTAATTTTCACATCTGCCAACACTTGCTTTCTTTGGGATTGGAATTATTATATTCTTCTTGAAGTCCGAGGGTATTTCGCCTGTCTCTTACATCTTGCTCATCAGATGGTAGAATTTTGTCAGGACTGGCTCTCCCAAGGCTGTCAGTAGTTCTAATGGAATGTTGTCTACTCCCAGGGCCTTGTTTCGACTTAGGTCTTTCAGAGCTCTGTCAAACTCTTCACGCAGTATCATTTCTCCCATTTCATCTTCATCTACATCGTCTTCCATTTCCATAATATTGTCCTCAAGAACATCGGCCCTGCATAGACCCTCTATATACTCCTCCCATCTTTCTGCTTTCCCTTCTTTGCTTATAACTGAATTTCCATCTGAGCTCTTGATATTCATGCAAGTGGTCTCTTTTCTCCAAAGGTCTCTTTAATTTTCTTGTAGGCAGTATCTATCTTACCCCTCATGAGATAAGCCTCTACATTCTTACATTTGTCCTCTAGCCATCCCTGCTTCGCCATTTTGCACTTCCTGTCGATCTCATTTTTGAGACGTTTGTATTCCTTTTTGGTTGGTTTGGGGGATTAAAGGGACCAGACTGCCATGGTCATCGGTCCCTTTTTCCAAAGACAAAGAACACCCACAGAGAATAAAAACAAGGAACAGAAGAGATCACAGACGATACAGAACAAGAGATACTGAGACAAAGACAAGACAAAACAAACTAAAACCACACAGAGTGTGACGGTGGTTGGCCGACCATAGACATAAAAAAGGAAAGGCCAACCACTTAGAAACACATTGAAAAACCAGTGGAAAATCATAGGCCAAAGGCCAGAGTCAACACAAAACAATAAAATAAAACAGAAACACTCAGAGTAAATGATAAAATCCCCCTGCCCGAATAAAACGTAAAACTAAGTCAGCCATAGTGGAGTCGTCTGTTAAAAGGGCAGGGAGCGTAGCAGGCAGCGCAAATGTCTGCCTGACCACTGCTAAAAGGGGGCAGGCCAGCAAAATGTGGGCCACTGTCAAAGCTGCCCCACAGCGACATAGAGGAGGGTCCTCCCGGCGCAGTAAATAACTGTGTGTCAGCCGGGAGTGGCCAATGCGGAGCCGGCAAAGAACTACTGAGTCCCTGCGAGTGGCTCGCAGGGATGACCGCCACACAGCCGTCGTCTCCTTGACAGCACGGAGTTTATTGCGCATTGGCAGTTCGCGCCATTCATCGTCCCATAGCGCCAAGATTTTGCGGCGGAAGACTGCCCGCAAATCAGTCTCTGGGAGGCCAACGTCCAGAGATGGCTTACTGGTGGCCTCTTTCGCCAGGCGGTCAACATGGTTGTTACCCGGGATACCGACATGACCGGGGGTCCACACAAAGACCACAGAGCGGCCGCAACAGGCGAGAGTATGCAGAGACTCGTGGCTAGCCATCACCAAACGAGAACGAGGGAAACACTGGTCGAGAGCTCGTAAACCGCTCAGGGAATCGCTACAGATGACGAAGGACTCACCTGAGCAGGAGCGGATATACTCTAGGGCACGAAAGATGGCGACCAGTTCAGCAGTGTAAACGCTGCAGCCATCCGGCAAGGAACGTTGTTCGGAAAGGTCCCCTAGAGTGAGCGCATATCCGACACGACCAGCAACCATCGAACCGTCAGTGTAAACAACACCAGAGCCCTGATACGTGGCCAGGATGGAATAAAAGCGGCGGCGGAAGGCCTCTTGAGGGACTGAGTCCTTAGGGCCCTGTGCCAAGTCGAGCCGAAGGCTAGGGCGACGAACACACCATGGGGGTGTATGCAAAGTAGCCCGGAAAGGAGGTGGAACAGTGAAACCCTGGAGCCCAGAGAGAAGCTCCTTGACGCGGACCGCTATTGTACAACCAGACCGGGGCCGACGTTCCAGCATACGGACGACCGACCGCGGGAACAGGAGACGATAGTTTGGATGCCCGGGCGAGCTTAGAACATGGGCAGCATAAGCGGCCAGCAAACGTTGGCGTCGGAACCGCAGTGGAGGTACACCTGCCTCCACTAGTACGCTGTCCACAGGGCTGGTGCGGAAAGCACCAGTGGCAAGGCGTATCCCGCTGTGGAGAATCGGGTCCAGCACCCGTAACGCAGATGGGGATGCTGAGCCATAAGCCAGGCTCCCATAATCCAGACGGGACTGGATTAACGCCTGGTAGAGCCGCAATAGTGTAGAGCGGTCGGCGCCCCAGTGGGTGTTGCTCAAGCATCTCAGAGCGTTTAGATGCCGCCAACACGTCTGTTTCAGCTGCCGGATATGAGGCAGCCAAGTCAACCGGGCATCGAAAACCACCCCCAAAAACCTGTGGGTCTCCACCACAGCAAGGAGTTCGTCGGCAAGATAAAGCCGCGGCTCAGGATGGACTGTTCGGCACCGGCAGAAATACATAACGCAGGTCTTGGCTGCCGAAAACTGAAACCCATGCGCTACAGCCCAAGACTGCGCCTTACGGATAGCGCCCTGTAGCTGACGTTCAACAGCTGCAATGCCAGTAGAGCTGTAATAAAGGCAGAAGTCGTCAGCATACAGGGAAGCGGAGACAGAATTTCCCACGGCCGCAGCAAGCCCGTTAATGGCTATTAAAAACAGACAGACACTTAAAACAGAGCCCTGTGGCACACCGTTCTCCTGGACGTGGGAGGAACTATACGAGGCCGCGACTTGCACGCGGAAGGTATGACACGACAGAAAATTGCGGATAAAAATCGGCAGAGGACCCCGAAGACCCCATCCATGGAGCGTAGAAAGAATGTGATGACCCCACGTCGTATCGTACGCCTTCCGCATGTCGAAAAAGACAGCGACCAGGTGCTGACGGCGGGAAAAGGCAGTACGGATGGCCGACTCCAGGCTCACCAGATTGTCGGCGGCGGAGCGGCCTTTACGGAACCCACCCTGAGATGGAGCCAGAAGGCCCCGAGACTCCAGTACCCAATGCAAGCGCCGGCTCACCATCCGTTCAAGCAACTTGCAAAGAACGTTGGTGAGGCTAATGGGACGGTAGCTGTCCACCTCCAGAGGGTTCTTTCCAGGTTTCAAAACGGGGATGACAATGCCTTCCCGCCATTGCGACGGAAACTCCCCCTCGACCCAAAGACGGTTGTAAAGATCGAGAAGGCGCCGCTGGCAGTCCACTGAAAGGTGTGTCAGCATCTGACAGTGGATGCCATCTGGCCCAGGAGCGGTATCAGGGCAAGCAGCGAGGGCACTGCGAAATTCCCACTCACTAAATGGAGCATTGTAAGATTCTGGGTGGTTGGTGCGAAACGAAAGGCTCCGACGTTCCATCCGCTCTTTAATGGAGCGGAAGGCCTGGGGGTAATTCGCAGAAGCGGAACTCATAGCAAAATGCTCTGCTAAGCGATTGGCAATGACGTCGGAGTCAGTACAAACTGCTCCATTCAGTGAGAGCGCAGGGACGCTGGCAGGTGGCCTATAGCCGTAGACGCGTCGAATCTTGGCCCAGACCTGTGAGGGAGTGACATGGAGGCCAATGGTGGACACATACCGCTCCCAGCACTCCTTCTTGCCTTGGCGGATAAGGAGGCGGGCCCGCGCACGCAGCCGTTTGAAGGCCATAAGGTGGTCGAGGGAGGGGTGTCGCTTGTGACGCTGGAGCGCCCGCCGGCGATCTTTAATCGCTTCAGCGATCTCAGGCGACCACCAAGGCACAGCCTTCCGCCGAGGGGACCCACAGGAATGGGGAATGGCAGATTCGGCGGCAGTAACGATGCCGGTGGTGACCGATTGAACCACCGCATCAATGTCATCGGTAGAGAGAGGCTCAAAAGCGGCAGTGGAGGAGAACAAGTCCCAGTCAGCCTTATTCATAGCCCATCTGCTAGGGCGCCCAGAAGAGTGGCGCTGTGGTAGTGACAAAAAGATCGGAAAATGGTCACTACCACACAGGTCGTCATGCACACTCCATTGGACAGACGGTAAGAGGCTATGGCTACAGATTGAAAGGTCAATGGTGGAGTAGGTGCCATGCGCCACACTGAAGTGTGTGAAGGCACCATCATTTAACAGCGAGAGATCGAGCTGCGACAATAAATGCTCAACGATGGCGCCTCGACCTGTTGCCACTGACCCACCCCACAGAGGGTTATGAGCGTTGAAGTCGCCCAATAGCAAGAAAGGTGGCGGCAATTGGGCGACCAGTGCAGCCAGGACATGCTGCGAGACATCACCATCCGGTGGAATGTAAAGACTGCAGACGGTATCAGCCTGTGGCATCCACACGCGTACAGCGACAGCCTCTAAAGGCGTCTGGAGAGGGACAGACTCGCTGTGCAGAGTGTGAAGGACATATATGCAGACTCCACCAGACACCCTTTCATAAGCTGCTCGGTTCTTGTAATAACCCCGATAGCCACGGAGGGCGGGGGTTCGCATCGCTGGAAACCAAGTTTCCTGGAGAGCAATGCAGAAGAAAGGGCGAAGGCTGAGAAGTTGGCGGAGCTCAGCTAAATGGTGGAAAAAACCGCCGCAGTTCCACTGGAGGATGGTATTGTCCATGGCTGAGAAAGGCGTGAAAGGACTGGGAAGGCAATTTACGCCGCTTGTTCACTCACTGCCACCGATTCAGTACCCGGACGAGAGGCATCCATGGCGTCTGAGGGACCAGCGAGATCAAGGTCCTCAGCGGACGCTAGAATCTCGACTTCATCCTCAGACGCAGAGCGCGAAAGGTGCGGTGGGGTTGGTGCCACCGCAAGTTCTTTAGCCTTAGAGGTCTTTCTCTTGGACTTCTCTCGCTGAACCTTGGGTTTCACCGGCTGGGAAGGCTTCACCGATTCAGTCTCCGGGACAGAGGAGGATCGTGAAGCCCTACGCCCGGCTGCTGGTGAGGACTTATGCCACTGGTGGCCGTCACCCTTCCCGCTGGGGGAACCCTGGGAAGGGAGGGTTCCAAGGGAACTCTTACGGGCGAGAGTAGCCGAAGAAGTTAGGCGCTTCTCCGGCTGAGAAGCGGGGACGGACGTCCCCGACGGGTGGGAGGAGGTTGCTCCTGAAGTAGGTGGTGCAGGAGCAACCGGTTGGGGAGAGCCCCCCACGGGCAAGGGGGCAGAAGGAGTCCTACTGCTTATCGAGCTGGCTGGAAGTCTCGAAACTGATGGAGCTAGCACAGTTGTTGTAGCAGCTGCATACGAAGATGTCATTCTCACAGGATGGAGTCTGTCATATTTCCGTTTGGCCTCAGTATAGGTCAGCCGGTCCAGGGTCTTATAATTCCATGATTTTGCGCTCTTTCTGAAAGACTTTGCAGTCAGGCGAGCAAGGTGAATGGTGCTCCCCGCAGTTGACGCAGATGGGAGGCGGGGCACATGGAGTATCGGGATGAGACGGGCGTCCGCAATCTCGACATGTGAGGCTGGAAGTGCAGCGGGAAGACATATGGCCGAACTTCCAGCACTTGAAGCACCGCATCGGGGGTGGGATATAGGGCTTGACGTCACATCGGTAGACCATCACCTTGACCTTTTCCGGTAACGTATCACCCTCGAAGGCCAAGATGAAGGCACCGGTAGCAACCTGATTGTCCCTCGGACCCCGATGAACGCGCCGGACAAAATGAACACCTCTACGTTCTAAGTTGGCGCGCAGCTCGTCATCAGACTGCAAAAGGAGATCCCTATGGAAAATAACACCCTGGACCATATTTAAACTCTTATGTGGTGTAATAGAAACGTTAACATCCCCCAACTTGTCACAAGCAAGTAACCTGCGGGACTGGGCGGAGGATGCAGTTTGTATCAGTACTGACCCAGAGCGCATTTTAGACAAGCCCTCCACCTCCCCAAACTTGTCCTCTAAATGCTCGACGAAGAACTGAGGCTTTGTGGAGAGAAAAGACTCCCCATCAGCTCGCGTGCAAACTAAGAATCGGGGCGAATAACTGTTAACTCCATCCTGCGACTTACGCTCTTCCCACGGCGTGGCCAGGGAAGGGAACGTTTTCGGATCGTACTTCTGAGCATTAAATTGAGCCCGAGAACGCTTAGAGACTGCTGGCGGCTGGCCGCCAGCGAGAGATGATGTACCACGCTTCATTGCGGGTCATCCGCCCTGATGCCACCTACTCCGACCAAGGGCCCTCCCCACGGGCGCCACCCAGCCACAGCAATAGCCACCTGGCAGGATGGCCATTGCCGGGAGTCCTGATGCCCCAGGGAGATGGGCATCTACTCCTTGGCATACGTGGGGAGTGAACGGCGCAGGCATCAGTAGAGCGATCCCTGTGTTGTCAGGGGGCTACAACCAAGAGGGTACATGGCGGCCCCACCACAACGGACTGGCTACCGTGCTGGATGTTAGGTGACATGTGGTCCATGGGCGTCGTCAGTGCAGAAAATGGCCCTGCACAGTGCTTGGCAGAAAGTGCACGCAGGGGCGCATCGATGCCCAAGAGATGGAGAGCGGGCAAGACTGCAATGCAACGACGAATAAGATGGCGAAAGTTCTCAACACAACACGGACACAATGCACCAAGTAAGGCGCCCTTCCCCAATCGGCTCGCTCTTCGGAAAAATTTTGAGATATGGAGGTCAAACCCGACAGGGGACCATCACATAAGGCCGAAACGTTGGAGACTCCTTTTAGTCGCCTCTTACGACAGGCAGGAATACCACGGGCCTATTCTAACCCCCGAACCCGCAGGGGGGTATTCCTTTTTGCATGCTTCACTTACTGCATTTTTGTATTTTCTCCTTTCATCAATTAAATTCAGTATATCTTCTGTTACCCAAGGATTTCTACTAGCCCTCATCTTTTTATCTACTTGATCCTCTGCTGCCTTCACTATCTCATTCCTCAAAGCTACCCATTCTTCTTTTACTGTATTTCTTTCCCCCATTCCTGACAATTGTTTCCTTATGCTCTCCCTGAAACTTTGTACATCCTCTGGTTTATTCAGTTTATCCAGGTTCCATCTCCTTAAATTCCCACCTTTTTGCAGTTTCTTCAATTTTAATCTACAGTTCATAACCAATAGATTGTGGTCAGAGTCCACATCTGCCCCTGGAAATGTCTTACAATTTAAAACCTGGTTCCTAAATCTCTGTCTTACCATTATATAATCTATCTGAAACCTTCTAGTATCTCCAGGGTTCTTCCATGTATACAACCTTCTTTCATGAATCTTGAACCAAGTGTTAGCTATGATTAAGTTATGCTCTGTGCAAAATTCAACCAGGCGGCTTCCTCTTTCATTTCTTAGCCCCAATCCATATTCACCTACTACGCTTCCTTCTCTTCCTTTTCCTACTGTCGAATTCCAGTCACCCATGACTATTAAATTTTCGTCTCCCTTCACTATGTGAAAGTATGTTCAGGTAAACCCAAAGGATTTTTTTACAGAATCACTACTTTTCACAATACATCTAAAGAAGCTGCTGGATAGCACTGTGGAAGCTCAATGCAGTTCCTTGTGGATGAAGCTCGTGTCCACAAGAAGCCTTGATACCAGAAAACTGTAGCAAAATATAAAAAGACCAGCGCAGATTGACACTTTATAAATTTATACAGTTAATCAACAGTCGGAGTCTCACTTTATTTTTCCACGTCGATTATTATAACGCATTTTGGCAGACGACCACCATTATCAGATGCAGTCTGCCAAATTGTATTATAAGAATTGCTGACAAAAAATGAAGTGTGATGAAGACAGATTTTTTTATAATACGTACATGAGCACCATTCATGATGACATCTATCAAGACTTTTCATCTTTCATTATCATGGTTATGTAACAAAATATTGTGTTTTTTTCAGTTGATCACATGTCAAATACGATTCAATCACAGTAGACTTCTCTATCGTGACAATGCCACACTTCACAGAGAATGAAAATTCAAAAAAGAGCTGTGTGCTTGGTCACCGACTCATTGAATATAATACAAGTGCCCAACAATTCCTTGAGGAAAAATGGATATTAGGTTTAAACATCTTATGAATGACAAGCTGATTAGAGAACCAGTCTTTATTTTCATTCTCAAGGAAGCTATCTTGGCATCCAATTCAATTATTTCAGCACCACACTGTTCAGAAAACTGTACCCCAGCAGTACACATTACAAGATAGCATCCCGAGTCATGGATACGCTTCCTTTTAAAATCAAAACAATCAATTTTTCAGGAAGAACCAAGCAATAAAAAAAATTCCCCATACTAACAAAATATCCACAACAGCATTTTTTTAAATGTAGAAAGTTGAGCTTATACATTGGCTTACCAACAGCCACATCATTTGTGAATGTGTTGGCAGAGGAAAGTAGACAATGTTTCCACCAAAACAACCTGCAAGGTGGCTTGTGTAATAGTGTGTTCTGCCGCTGGTTGGTGAGTAGATTTTTTTATCTATCCAATTAAATAATTTTGTCAATAATTGATTGCTTGTGTTGTTATATTAGCCCATGTGGCCATCATTCCTTCTTATGTAACCCTCTTCTCAGCCTGTTTTGTTGTCTCTTTACCTTATGTGCTAGGTAATCCATTCGTCTGCACTATCTAAACTAAGGTCCCACATTCCGTTTCTTGACAACCATCTTTTATTTGTATGTTCTGCCTCAGCTCAGCGAGTACATTTTTTTACCTATCCCAGTTAAATAATTTTGTCAATAATTGATTGTTTTCACTGTTATAAATGTAGATTTAAATGAGTTGACAGGCAGGGTCTATGAATCTGTTTTGTTTTCATGAGTGACCACATTTGTAGTAAGTCTAGTGATAGTCTTGAAGCAGGTTTTTCCAGAGACAGATTTTGCACTATTTCACTGTCTCCAACTTGCTCCGGTTGAATGGGAAGCACAAGAAGTTCAAATAGGTTACAGATCTGAATGTCCTGTTATAAGTTTGATCCATCTGGATACAAAGATCTTCAGGAAGTGTGCTTCAGAAACATTATACATATAGAGAAGAAAGAAAGTGCCTAAGATCTCCTGCTATATTTTGAATGCACCAGAATCAAAAATTTCCAATCAATACTGCTGAATTGTGTTCAAAGTTGAGTTTGTGATTAGTGTGATATAGTGTACTGTTTTCTAATTAACATCTACATCTACGTGATTACTCCGCTGTTCACAATAAAGTGCCTGGCAGAGGGTTCAATGAACCACCTTCAAGCTGTCTCTCTGCAGCTCCACTCTCTAACGGCATGCAGGAAAAACGAGCACTTAAATTTTTCTGTGCGAACCCTGATTTCTCTTATTTTATTGTGATGATCATTGTTTTTACAATCTGAGTTGATAACTGGTGACTGAAATTTCATGAGAAGATGCCATTCCAATGAAAAACGCCTTTGTTTTAATGATTGCCAGTCCAATTCACTTATCACGTCTGTGGCACTATCTCCCCTACTTCGCGATAATACAAAACAAGCTGACCTTCTTTGTACTTTTTCGATGTCATCTGTCAGTCCCATCTGATGTGGATCCCACACTGCACAGCAATACTCCAGAATAGGGCGGACAAGCGTGGTGTAAGCAGTCTCTTTAGTCGACCTGTTGCACCTTCGAAGTGTTCTGCCAATGAATTGCAGTCTTTGGTTGGCTCTACCCACAACATTATCTATGTTATCATTCCAATTTAGGGTGTTTGTAATTTACAAAATTCAGACTTGTGTGACTTATTGCATAATCAAAATTTAGCAGATTTCTTTTAATACTTACGTCAATAACGTCACACTTTTCTTTAGTCAGGGTCACTTTTTGCACCATACAGATATCTTATCTAAATCCTTTTGCAATTCGTTTTGGTCATCTGATGACTTTACAAGATGGTAAACGATAGCATCATCTGTAAACAATCTAAGATGGCTACTGAGATTGTCTCCTATGTCGTTAATATAGATCAGGAACAATAGAGGGACTATAACACTTCCTTGGGGAACACCGGATATTATTTCTGTTTTACTTGACATTCCGTCGATTGCTACCAACTGTGACCTTTCTGACAGGACATCACAAATCCAGCCTGTGAGGTAATGGGTGAGTTGTGGCACCCTGGAGATACTCTACATTCGGAGTTGGGGCAGCCATACAGGATGCTCATTAGCAACCGTGTGATGCCACACAATAGCTGGACCACGTGGTTGCTAGCCGACCGCGTGGCTGGGAATTCCTTGGTGACACTGTGTCAATGAAAGAGATTTTTATGCCGAGAATGCCAAAGATGTCGGACTTTGTGGAACCTTAATGGCAGACATTTCACAGTTCGTATAGAAATTAATAGTGGCCAGATCAACCATGATACCTCAAAAAGAAACATATACATTACCATTATTTGCATTACAATTGTGATGGCGTAATCAGATTTTCGATACCTTTATTAGTTCAAAATTTAGTGTGTGAACAAATTAAATTATACAAGTAACATCCAGCAACAAATTTCCAAAACCTAAACAGTTAATCCAATTTTGTCTATCAACATGTATTTAGAAAGGTATTAGTGTAAACCAAATTGGTGTTAATTTCAGGCATGTAACTTGCAGTACACGAGTTATTGGAGGTCAAAGTGGCGTATTACTACTTATTGCGTCAGGCCACAAGTACTCCACAATTACACAAAAAAAAAAACGGTAACAGCATGCTTATAAATATATTTATTCATCTATGTCTTTGTTTATATCCAATATATACTATTAATGAAGAAATTGGTTAAACATTTAGTGTGTTTTAGAAAGCACAGAGACATTAGCCTACAGGCCTACCTTTTGTTTCTATTCCTTCGATATACGTTTATTTGATTTGTTTATGTATTTAATAATGTGTGAGAGAGCGTGTTTATGATCCAGCCGTAGGAATAGTTATTTAATTTCAAGTTATTGAAATGTAAATCCAATATTTCGTATGTGTTTCAATATGTTGAAGAGTATGCGTTGGCTTTGAGACATAGCGGGAGTGCTCCAGCCAATCACAGGGATCATTCCAAAAAGAACACGTGGAGAGACGTATGGCGGCTGGGGAGGAGCATCGTTTTCCGGAGAGGACAGGGGGAGTTCTGAACAGTGCAGTGCGAGGGACAGTCACACAGGACATGGGAGAGTCCTGGACATTACAGCGTGACGGATGCAGAGTCACGGGAATGACTTGGAGAGTGGAGCAGTTTTGAGCATGGTAGTGGGAGACAGAAATATTTCTTAGTGCCAACTTGTGCACTTGTGAGTTTCCGTGGCTTCTGCAGTGAAGACGTAGTATGCATCAGAAGTGAATATCTCGCGAGCTATGTTGTTGTTCGTAACTAATCACGTGAAGTAGGAATCTACTGTTTCCCTGTTATTCAACTTATATTTTATTTAATTGCTGGAACATCGACACCAATAGGTGTTTTGCAGTAATAAACTGCATTCTAAAAGGTACTTCTGCTATCGTACTCATCATTTAAAGTTGTTAAGATAGTATCTGCAGATTTTATTTAATTGCAATATTTCATTTATAAATTACTATGTTGCATAAAAGATTCACAATTGCCGAGTGATACGAACCTTCAATCATTCAATTCATGTGTCTATTCAGACTGTATACTGTAGACTCAACAGTATTTGGCTTGTAATGCAGCAATTATGTATCGCAGCCCCTATACAATGAAACCAGCCAAAACTTTTAATATTTCAACTCAGAGTTTGAGGGTACATGGTTGAGGGCCATCACACACAATTTTTATTTGAAAGCCCCCAAGTCGCACAACTGAGGAGATATTCCATAGGCACGCAGTTTGGTTAGAAGACTGCTTGTGAGGGACGCTGTTGAAAGCCTTGTGGAAATCTAAAAATATGGGCTCAATTCTACATCCCCTGTCGATAGCACTCATTACTTCACGAGTATAAGGAGCTAGTTGTGTATCGCAAGCACTATTTTTTCTGAATCCGGGCTGACTACGTGTCAATAAATCATTTTCTTTGAGGTACTTCATAATGTTTGAATACAGTATATGTTCCAAAACCCTACTGCAAATCAAAGTTAGTGATATGGGCCTGTAATTCAACGGATTACTCCTCCTTCCCTTTTTGGGTATTGGTGTGACTTGAGCAATTTTCCAGTCTTGAGGTATGGATCTTTCTGTGAGCGAGTGGTTGTATATAATTGCTAAATATAGAGCTATTGTATCAGCATAATCTGAGAGGAACGAGACTGGTATACAATCTGGACTGGAAGCCCTGCTTTTATTAAGTGATTTAAGCTGCTTTGCGACACTGAGGATATCTATTTCTGTGTTTCTTAACTTGGCAGTTGCTCTTGACTGGAATTCAGGAATATTTACTTCATCTTCTTTGGTGAAGGAGGATGAAACTGTTAGAAGGGTATGGAAAGGTCTGTAGATAGTGACTTTCCTTAAAGTAATAGAAATGCAGTAAATTTAAATGTGGAAAGCAAGAACATTAAATTGTGAACAATGACATATGTATTTTCCTTTATGTAAGGAAAACAAATACTGGCTCTGTTCAATTATATAAAAATGAAACACTTTACGATCATTAAATCTGCAGTGATGTGCAACGACTGTAATTTGTGCATGTTTAACTTCCTGTTGCTCAGTTATTCAGACCATCCCTCCAGCAGTTCTTTGATATCAATATTCATAATTATGTGGCATGGGGTCACATCTCTGCTTGAGATAATGGAATTATTTCTTCCACTGCAGCAGAGAATGCCCCCAATGTCTCATTCAAGTATGCAGTCTTTTTTTTTTTTTTTTTTTTTTTTCTTAGCAGTAGCAGTTGTTTCTATAAGTAGCTCACTTCTAAGCAGTGTCTCTCTGAATGTGGGAATGTTGACACCTTGTCAAATTGTTCTTGTTTCTTAATCATAATAAAGACATTTTTGATAGCTATATGCCCTGTTCATGCCACCTATCAGGCTCACTAATGTGTTTGGGTGTTATGGTATTGTGCAAGTAAGAATGTGCATCTGTGATGTATTCTGTCGAAATTCAGAGATTCAACAAAAACTGCATAGTTGGTGGACTTTATCATAGTCAATTGGAGAAACCTATTGGGATCATTGTTTTATTTGTTTTAACTATTTTGATTACAAGCAGATGATCAACTAAATTAAACACAGCCAATCATCAAGGGGAAAAAAATCATGTTTTGACCTTAATTCCTGGTATATTAAGAAGAATATGGAAAAATTCTGTGTTTAAGAAGATGTTTCAATGAAGCAAAGAGGTTGAAGATGAAAAAAGGAATATTGGCAGAGTCAAAGAGAGTGCATCAACAGAAGCTTCCACAAAATATATGGAAAAGGTTATAGAATTCTTTGAAGCTCAAGAATTCAGAAGAATTCATCCAGGCAAAATGGCCTGGTGCCATTCAAATAGATGGAGAAAAATTACAGTAGGAAAAGTACTTGCTACTGAACTATTTGGAAGAAATAATCGTTTATGATCAAAACTGAATCGGACCTGAAGTAAAATTTACAAATTTTTTTAAATTACTTCTACAGTGGTATGACTGTAGATGCTAGAAGGTTCACACTCACTGTGTACTCTATACATCAGAATGTAAAACTAATGTTGGTACACAACCCATATGAATTGCTGCTTAGCAAAATACTACAAATGCTGTAAATGTAGATTTGCCTTTCCTTAACCTATCTTCTAAAATAGGACTTAGGGTCAATATCACCTCCCACGTTCCAACACTTCTCCAGAAACCGAACTGATCTTCCCTAAGATTGAATTCATTTTTTACCGATGTTCTGTGAATAGTTCGTGTCAGAATTGAATTAGGGATAATTATGGCTTGGAAGCCTGAAAGAGGGCCAACTGTGGCTTGGGAATCCTTTATTCATATTTAGGCTGGGAAATATTAGTAAAGATATCCACCTATGGTTGACCTTGACTGCCTATAAGGCATTGCCCCTTGGCAGTGGAGTTACCTAATAATTGCAACATAGTAGCACGGCCACGATGCACCAACACAAGGATTTCTTTTTATAATTTTTTTTATTACAAATGTACACCAAATCTTTGCAACTTGACTGCAATGACACCAACATGAAATAGGTGTTTTTGTTTTCTGGTGGCCTTAAATGCTCTCTTTTCAGTGGTATAAATAATCATCCAATCCTGTGTCAATTTCAAGATACATGGTGTCAGATACAGATAAAATTTGGTACTTTTGTTAACTTTTGAGGCAGATAACATGGTGAATGCAGCTGTAGAAATTTTCTTCTGTTACTGAATTGCTTACAGGCATATAGACAACGCACTGACAAACATTCGTGTTTCCAGTATCCTTTACTCACTACCTATTCCTTCTTTTCATACCAGGCAATTTCCTTGTGACAAAATTTTTATTTAGTTTTAAGAGATGCTGGCCAATGGCCACTGCTTTCTGTTCTGTTATTTCTGTGTTCTGCACAAATATTAGTAATAGGATGACAGGTCGGAGGATCCCATTATGTCAAACAATGGCTTGCTACACTTGAGAATATTTTTTGGGTTTTCCAGTTAACAAGAAAGTGGTCTTTGGGAAAGCAACTCTAGTACCTACACAGAAATACAGATGGAGCTGAGACTTTACAGACATTCGTGGAGGTCCCTTGGGCACATTAAGCCTACAAACTAATTTTGTCCAACTCCAGAAGGTCAAGTGGGGAGCATCTTCCAGATTCAATCACTTGATACAGATTGACCATGAAGTAAGAGTACACACACTATCTTGTCATATTATTGTGACCAGCTGTCAAAAGTTTGAATAACCACCTTTTGTAGCTTGGACTAGTGTGTGTCATGCAAGAAGAGAATCAATTAGGTTTTGGAAGGTACTGACAGGGCTGTGAAACCACATCGACTACAGTGTCATGGCCAGCTGCGTTAGGTTTCTCAGATGAGGATTCACAGTGCATACAGCCAGATCTATGTTCATAGATTCTATACTAGGTTTATGTCCGGCGAGTATGGTAAACTCATCCTGGTGTTATTCAAACCAAGCATATGCATTGTGAGATGTGTGACACGTTGCATTGTCTTGCTGGCAGATGCCACCATGCTGAGGAAAAACAAGGTGTATGTAGGGGTGGACTCTGTCTCCACGGATAGATGCATACCTGAGTTGATCCACTGTGCCTCTCATAATGACAAGATCAACCACAGAATGCCATGAAAACATTCCCCAGAACATAATGCTCCCTTTTCTAGCCCAGACTCTTCCAATGATTGTTGCAGGGCATTTGTTTTCAGATGTTTCCCATTGTACATGCCAATGGGCGTAAGTACAATGGAGCATAAAATGTAAGTGATCTGGAAACACCATCAGTCACCACTCAGTGGATGTCCAGTTGCCATACTGACATACAAATTTCAGCCTTCATCGCCAATGAACAGCCATCAGAATGGAGGCACAAACCAGATGCCTATTGCAGAGGCCCATATGCAGTAACATTCACTGAAAGGTCATTTGCTGCACGGTTAGAGGCACCATTTCACTGACTGCATGGTCCCTCCCGCCTGAGGTCCAAGTCCTCCCTCCAGTGAGTGTGTGTGTGTGTGTGTGTGTGTGTGTGTGTGTTTTGTTCTTAGCATAGTAGTGGGTAAGTCTAGAGACCAATGACCTCTGCAGTTTGGTCCCGCAAGAGCTTGCACACATTTGAACATTTTGAAAGGTCATTGAGGAGACACTGTTGGTAGCCCTTTGTGGTCCATCTGGTGTTGGTTGGGGGGGGGGGAAGTTGCTCAATAGTTGTGCGGTATGTCAGTGTGCATGTATATGTCTCTGTAGCCGTTTTTCACCCTTGTCATCCATGGCCTGTGGTGCACCACAGCTGCCTCAGTGCCGCTTTTGGGTAGCACCATTTGCCATGCACTGCGTAATTGAAGCCTGGGAGCACAAGAACAGTTTACAAACTAAGCCTTTTCTGAAATGCTTCCACCCTTGGCCCGAAAGCCAATGATCATGCCCTTTTGGATGTCAGATAAATCACTCCATTTCTGCATTGCAACGACTGCACTGTTTTCCACATCCCTCCCAACACGCTTTATATACCCTCCACTGCTAGTGCAGCCACCTGCCGTCTGAATTGTTACGGCACGTTGATGTCTGACATTGGCAGTGGTCACATTAATGCCACTGAAACGTGTATAAAGTTGATACTCAAATATTTTCATGGACCTTGTGATTATTACATTTATGTGGCAATAAATTTACCGGTATTTGTAATAAATAATGTAAGAGAATTTAGAAACTCAGAATCATAGAACTAATAGAAGAATACATTCCACACAAACCATGCTTACTGGCCAATGGTTCAGAAAAGAACTTTATATTCTGATGCAAAATCAGTAACAAAATTGAAAATCCATGGATATTTAAGAACAAAGTACAAGACTGCCTTATGAGACATACTTCCTACAATTTATCTGAACATTTCATCTCAGAAAAGTAAATCACAGTTAACACTAATGCTTAATATTAAACATATTTTTAACTTTTCCAATAAATACGACAGCACAGATGGTGTCTGAAATCAGTAGTTACACAAGGTGTCACAGGAGCAATGGTCAATAATCAGGGGTATGACAGGAACAGCCCTTCTAAGAGCAACGAAGTCTAATAAACATGTGATGTAAAATGCATACCTTAAGAGCTATGAGCAATTATTCAGTAGAAGATAAGCGATTCACAATAACTAAGCTGAGCAAGTGCTCATAGCTCTTCAGGAATGCATTTTATAGCCCATGTCTAGTAGGTGTTTTTGCTCTGAATGATTGTTCCTCTCACATCTCTGAAAATTTACCATTCCTCCTTTGACACACTGTATAAATGGGTAGTTTGTCATAGCAGCAGTAGCCTATATACATACAGCACCTAAGCAGTGTAAGAGAAGTGGCCTGTTTTCTTCTTCAAAGTAGCTCATTCTCGGCAACTATTCCCACACATACACAAAAGAAACTAGAAATAATCCTATAATTGCCAGTGTAGGTCAGTCGGCACTGGTAATGATTTCTTATATTAGGTTCATGCGCAAATTCATAAAATTTTGGTTTTGTATGCTGGCATTCTGGTTGCTATGGGTTCATTTATCAATTGTCATTTTTATTTGTAGTTCACTGTTGTTATTTGAGTTTACACATTGTCATTTGGAGATAGTGAGAGAAGCTGTATATGCCAGAAAATGGAGTGCCTAGTGGAGAAGTCTGAACACTGCCGACATATTCTTCTGTTTGAGTCAAACAGAGGGGTGACAGCAGTGCAGACAGTCAGAACCATTTGCGCTGTGTGTGTGGATAGTGCCACTGGAAACAGCACGGTAAAAAAAATATTTTCTCATTTTAAGGACTATTGTTTTTGTTTCTGACATTAGTGACTCAACGTTGATGAAGAGCTTCAGGGTTTGATGAAGATAGTTCAAACACATTAATCCACTATGATCCACATCAATGTACTCGAGATCAGGCAAACATGATCAACTGTGATCATTCCACCACTGCATACAATGGGGAAGGTCCAAAAATGTGGTGTATGGGTACCGCATGCTCTAAGCCAAAAATCACAAAAATCAGCAGGTGGCCATATGTGCATCTCTGCTTGCTCATCATAAATTGACTCTTAAACAACACCGACCATTCCTATCCTGCATCATTACTTGTGATGAGAAGTGGTACCTTTATGCAAACAAAAGGAATGGTTGAGCTCAAAAAAAGCAGTAAGTACCAATACGAACACCTGCTCGCACCCACAAAAGATAATGTTATGCATCTGGTTGGTTGGTTGATTTGGGGGGAAGGGGCAAACCACAAGATCATCGGTCGCAGCGGATGATGAAGAAAATCAGCCATGCCCTTTCACAGGAACCATCCCGGCCTTTGCCTGAAGTGATTTAGGGAAATCACAGAAAACCTAAATCAGGATGGCCGGATGTGGATTTGAACCATCGTCCTCCCAAATTCGAATCCAGTGTACTAACCACTGTGCCACCTCGCTTGGTATGTGCATCTGGTGGAACATTGGTGGTGTGGTCTACTACAAACTGCTTCCATGAGGCGTAACCGTCACTGCTGACATTTACTCTTAACAAATGTGGTATCAACAACAAGGAATACTGCATGAAGCTATATTACTTCATAATAACGCCAACCCACATTCTGCTAGACTGACCAAAAACACTATACAGGAGTTGAGTTGGGAAGTCATTCCACATCCACCTTATTCACCTGACCTTGCATTCTCAGATTTTCCCCTTTTTGCTCTATTGAACAACCTTCAAGGAACTTCCTTTCCGGATGAGAATGCACTCCGAACATGGCTCAAAGAGTCCTTCACCTCCAAACCACGTGATTAGTACCCAGTGTTGTGAGGCTGTTGTGAATAGTGAAGGAGAGTATATTATTGACAATTAAAGTCTCTGTAATGGGTATCTGTTGTGTTTATTAAACTTATGCAAAAACACTATGTACTCTTGCACCAACCTAATAGCATATTTTACAGAAGTTGGCTGCAATAGATGCCTTGTTTGACAATGTGTAACTTTATTTAATCCAGAACTTAACTCTCATTTGCAGTGGGATGCAAGGAATTCTATCTAAATGTTGCCATTTCCATAACAAAACTGGGTCAAATGTATCACCACTGATACTGAGCCCAAGATTTTGTTTTTAATTTTATTTTTAATTATATTTATGTCATAGTTTCCTGAATCAACAAAAGTTACATTTCGTTGTCCTGAAAATATCCGTCACAAAATTATTTGAGGAAATACAGTTAAAGTTGACACTTCTGTAGATGAGGATGGAGGACAAACGTTTGCTTTTTATACTGGAAGCTATTTAAATTTAAAGTTGCACCCACTGTTGCTATTTCAGTTGTTAAGTTATCTTTTGAACAAACTTCAAGATTTAAAGAAAGGTAAGATATTACGTGTACACCTATTTCGCAAAAACAGCTATGCATTTAGCATCCCACTAATGACGAAAAACATGAGAACGGTAAATCTATAACTGAACAATTATAGTAATTCTGTTGATTTTAGGCTAGGAGTGAGAGAACCCAATAAAATATCTAGAGAGCCATAAAGCAGTGTTTAATATGTAAATAACCATGTATAAACGTTGCAAGAAATTGTGTTCCATCCGTGACAGTTTTTTGGATTATTGCTAAAATCTAAACCATTTTCTGTCATTCTTAAGTTATACTGGTTGGTGTAACTAGTGTCTTAATGGTTTACACTAATACTGTTTTGACAAAGGGCACATTATTGCGGTGCTCTGGCTCCAAATGAGAATCTCAAATTGCAAAGCTGGTCACCTGCTTGCGTACTACTGTCATGAGCACTTATGGAAAGTGGTTGAAGGTCAGTGGAATAACAAATAGGGCATATGGCATAGGATTCCACATCTCATCACAGATGGCAGAGATCGGAAGATCCCCCCAGTGTAATCCAGGATTGGCAGTGATCAGTGGCAGACCTGATAGAGTACAATTTTGGTGCAGGCGCAAGCCTTCCAGTGCACACCTATGAAAGGCCATTAACATGAAGCTCCACATCACACGACACCTGTGTCTTCCTGTCTTGACCTAATAACATCGTCAGTTATGATTGCAGTGGACACGGCATCACCGAGTTTCCACCGTGGAGCAATAGAAATATGTCGCCTGTCAAATGAATTGCCATTTCTTGTTACACCAGGTTGACAGTTGGGTCCTTACACACCATCACACAGGCAAATGGCTGCTTGAAACATGCACCGCACCACAGTTGCTGGCCGCTGAGAGCAGAATTATGCCATGAGGTACATTGAGTTGGGCTTCTATAGCTCCTATGGTAGTTCTCCAAGACACCATGACAACAATTAACTACGTGAACATTATCGTGGACCACTTGCCTCACTTCATGGTTGAAGTCTTCTCTGATGGGGATGACATCTTCCAGCAGGGTAACTTTACATGACAAGGCCAGGATTATGCTTCAGTGGTTTTAGGAGCATGATAGTGAACCCTCATTGATGCATTAGCCAGCAAATGCTCTGATCTGTAATCACTGTAACACTTATTGGGCACCAGCTACGTGCCCACAATCCACCACCCCATAATTCGCAGGAATTTAGTGACTTGTGAATAGAGTTAGTTAGATGGTTCGTGTTCCACTGGTCAATCGCACTGTACAGTAGCCGTTATGATGTGGAATGTGTCAAGTGCACAAGAAATGGACATATGAAACAAGATTTTTTTAAATACATATATGTATTTTACAATACAGAGTAAAAGATTAATATTCCTATTATTTAGCCCATTCCCTTAAATGGCACAAAATGCATATTCTATATTTATCGACTTCTTTATTCCTAGTCAAGAATTCATCTATGATATAGAAGCAGTTGGCAAGGAGATATGATTTCAATTTATTTTTGAAGCTGTTACTGCTGTCTGTCACAGATTTTATTTCATATGGTAATTTGTAAAAAATTTTTATAGCAGTAGGTTGAGTAAAGGATAGTGTAAGTCTTTCTCTTTTTCTGGTATCATAATCATGAATGTCACTGTTGTTTTCAAACTGGCCCATGTTGTTGAGAATAAATTTCATTAGTGAGTAAATGTACTGTGAGGCTGTTGTAAGAATTCCCAATCTTTTAAAAAGATTGCCTACAAGATGTGCGACTATGAACCCCACACATTATGCTAACCACTTCCTTTTGAGCAGTGAATATTTCTTGTCTAAATGTTGAGTTACCCCAAAATAATATTCTGTATGACATCAGAGAGTGAAAGTATGCAAAGTATGTTAGCTTGCTAATTTCTATATCCTCAAAATTGGCATTGTTCTGATTGCAAAAGTTGCTGAACCTAGTCGCTTTAGAAGATCCAAAATATGAATTTTCCAATTAAGATTCTCATCTATATATACACACAAAAACTTAGTATGCTCTATCCTGTCTACTGACTTCTGTTGATGTGTGATATTTATTGAAGGAACTGTACATTTTGCAGCAGAAAATTGGATGTACTGTGTTTTTTCAAAGTTTAGAACAAGCCCATTTGCAGAAAACCAATTAATGACTTTTCAAAAGACCTTATTTGCATCATTTTCAATTGGAGTTTCTTTTATTGGATTAATAATGATGCTCGTATCATCAGCAAACGGTGTCAGTTCAGCTTCTTGCTTCAGATAAGAAGGGAGGTTGTTCCGATATATCAAGAACAGACCCACGATTGAACCCTGTGGAACACCTAATGTAATTTCACTGCAGTTACATGAAGTGGCAAACTTATTTAAATAAACCACTTGACCCATATAAAGAAACACTTTGTTTCCTGTTCTGTAGGTATGACTTAAGCCACTCACATGCTATTCCATTTATACCATAAAATTGTAATTTTTGTAACAATGTCATTGTTCACACAATCAAATGCTCTGGACAAGTCACGGAAAATTTCAATTGGTGACATTTTACTATTTAAAGACTATTATGTGGACAGTGAAATTTTATACTGCTGTCTCAGTGGAACAGTATTTTTGAAATCCGAACTGTGATTTACTAAGTATCCCATCACTCTTGAAATGGCTAACCACTCTTGAGTACATTACTTTCTTGAAGATTTTTGAAAATGCTGTAAGCATGGATACTGGCCGATAATTATTGACATCTGTGGTGTCCCCTTTTTTGTAGACAGTCCTGACTATGGCATATCTTAACCTGTCTGGGAAAATACCTTGAGTTAGTGATGCATTACGTATGTGATTCAGAACATCAGCTGTAATAGCTCCATATTGTTTTAATATATTATTAGAGATGCCATACTCCAACAGAACATTTATTTTCCAAAGATTTAATAATTTTACTTTTTTCACAAGAGGTTGTAAGGTGAAACTTAATCTGACTAAATTTTTTCAAAACAGACTCTTCCATGTACTGCCTGGCTTTTTTCTTTTGAACTGTTCTCACCAATTTTTTTCTCCTACACTTAAGAAATGGTTGTTAAATACATTAGCTACTTGTGTACTGTTGGTTACGATGGTCTCGTTCTCCTTCATAGTAATGCTACCTCCCCCAGTGGTTACTTTTCCTGTCTCCCTTCTAACAACATTCCATATTGATTTGATTTTATTGCCGGAGTTGTTAATTTCTTCTCTAACATGCATATTTCTTGATTTCCTTACAACTTTTCTCAGTATGTCACAATAATTTTTGTAGTGTAAAACTAATTCTGTATCTTTACTAGTTCTTGCTGTCTCATACAGTTTTCTTTTTGTCCCTGAAGACACTTTAATACCTGTAGTAATCCAAGATTTCATTGAAAAGTGTGGTGGTGTTACATTCAGTAATTTTGTTTGGGAAACAATGTTCAAAAAGGAATATAAATTTATTAAGAAATATGTTGCATTTATCATTAGCATTTGTATTATTATATAATCTCCCCAATTAACATTTCTTAAGCTTTCTCTGAAGTGCTCTATAGATACCGGGTTGAGCGACCTCACACTTTTACTTAATGGTTTCCGAACTGTACACCCTGTTAGGTTTTGTAAGTTAATCAGTTGTGTGTCACGGTCTGACAATCCATTTACCACAGGGAAAGCATGTGTGTTTTACATCTTCTTTCTGTACAAATACATTATCTATTAAAATGCTTCTGCCTTGAGCTATACATATAGGGAAATGGACCACTGATTCTAAGTTATCTGTTGTTAATAACACTTCTAGTTCACTTTTCCTATCAGAATTACTTAGAAAGTTTACATTGAAATCACTAAAGATTAATAACTACTTCTTTTTGTCTGACATACAGCATAATAGAGAGTTAGACCTTTATGAACAGCTCCCGGTCTCCTAATGGGGACCCGCACACTGTTGCTAATATCAATACTACATTATCTTGCTGAAGTCCACATGCACAAACCTCAAAGTGCTGATCAACACAAAATTTGCTTACTTCTACATTTTTGCATTTATACTCTTGCTTGATGAAAATGGCAACTCCTCCGCTATCTATCCTAGATCTACAAGTGTAAGATGCTAAATTATACCCACTTATACTGACACTATCCATGCCCACAGTTACCTGGTGTTCAGACAGACAGAGTATATGAATCTCATTTTTATTTTTGAGATCATCTAAACACACTAATAGCTCATCTACTTTATTTTTTATTCCCCTGATATTTTGATGAAGTAAACTGATACTGCCTTAGCTTCACCCCTATTTACTGTGCATGAAGTTTCTTTTATTCTATTTATCTTGAGTGTCATCTGTCTGGACTTTGGATTTAACCTAAAAAAACCTGTCTGCCTGGACCCATTAACCAGAGGGATCACTCCTTGTGTGACTGAAGACCCCCTTACAGTTTCTGTTAATGGAGAAGCTAACTTATTTTTCCCCATCCTGTTCAGGTGCAGGCCATGTGTAGTGTCTCCCCACCTACCAATAGCATTTACTGGAACAACACTTATGTGAGACACCTGGTGCCTCATACATACTTCTTGAAACTTATCACGGACCTTTAAAATCCATGTCAAGCAATATCAGTGCTGTACTGTGTTTGAAAAGCAGAACAACGCACAAACAGGCAGTCATTGTTTTAGCTCATCGGTGTAAATGTCTCCCTCAGTAAAGATATTTCTTTGGTAAAGAAACTGCTTCCTTCCGAGCCTTCAAAAAAATCTGCAGCTGTAAAAAAATCTACGGGAAAAACAGTCTAAAAAGACAACAAGCAGATTTTCTTAGAAGACAAGAAATAATCTTGTTAACTTACAAGTAAAATCAGCAAGCAATTACCTAGTACGAAGGACGTCAAGTATACTGTAGAACCACCTACTGTGAAAAGAGTTAGCATGCAGAAATGTTACAAGAATATGACAGTAAAGGAAGCCTGCTTTCTTCCATTTTTTTTTAACCAAGAATATCCAGATATTGAAATCTAATTTTTCACCTTACACCCAGTGTACATTCTCTTATCTATAAGATTCTGATGAGTGATCAACAATCATATTTCTAAGGCCTACACAGACAAACAATCTTGAAGGTGCAGTGTCAGAACAATCATGACAAGAACATTTATTTTGTTGAAGTTTCAAATTTCAAGATAGAATTCACACAGATTTGGGCATATAATTATATAATTGTTAAGGCTTTTGTGGCCACTTGTTGACAAACCGCCTGCTGGTTTCTGTCTTTAAATCTGGAGGAGGAGGAGATTAGTGTTTAAGGTCCGGTCAACAACAAGGTCATTACAGATGGAGCACAAGCTCGGGTTAGGGAAGGATGGGGAAGGAAATTGGCCATGCCTTTCAAAGGAACCATTCCAGCATTCACCTGAAGCAATTAAGGGAAATCACGGAGAACCTAAATCTGGATGGCCGGATATTTTTGAACCACCGCCCTCCCAAAAACGAGCCCAGTAAGCTAACCACTGCACCACCTCATTCAGTCTCCGATTCTTTGGCAACATGAGTGGCTGGCATTGTCAAAGCTTCAACATCTGTTGCTGGTGATGGATTGGAGTCGACCTTGTGGCCACATATGATATGTACCTGACACACCAACAGCCAAGGGCTTTTTCATGGTCATTTCAGCTGAGATTCTCCCCTTGCTACATGCAAGGGTCATTTGCTGCAGCACGGGACATCAGGATCTGTTCACCATGAAGCTATCATCTTGTATATTTCTATAGCTTCTCTGAACAAGCTGGTGTGATAGTTCTTCTCTACAGCAAGAACTTTCATTTTGACAAACTTTAGTATGTTATCAGTCTCTCATGGTGCCTGTTCCGCCACCGCCAATTTCTCCACCTGCCCCAACCTACTATGCAGTTTATGTTCAGTGCTCCTGGTGGCGACTGATCATCCAATCATTCTAACACACACTTTTCCACACACTCACTGTATACGATGTATTCCTGCATTGGTAGTGGGTCCTTTTTCTCTTTTGCCAATCTGAGACACCAAAGAGTGAACAAGTTCTTCCTATAGTCCCAAATCAAGATATCAAACATGTTAGGAAGATCAAATAAAACTATATGTTTCCAGAGACCTTTTCAAGTCTCAAATATATATGATGTATACAATGCAGACCGAAGCAACAAATGAAAGTTTGTACCGAGGATGGGATTCGAACCCAAGTGTCCTACTCAGTAGGTAGTTATGCTAACTGCTACATAACCCTTGCTCAGTGGCTTCATGCAGCTGCACAGACTACCCTAGCATGCACCCCTTCTCAATTCAAATTCCCATTCACACTTCAGCCCTCTTGATATTCCCCATAAACTAATAGCATTGCAGAAGCTCTCTAACTACACTGGACAGCACGTCAGCATCAAGGAGTGAGGCATGCTGGAATTCAATAAGGTGTTGGCCCACCCTTAGCCTTTATGACAGCTTCCACTCTCGCAGGCATACGTCCAATCAGGTGCTGGATGGTTTCTTTTGAATGGCAGCCCATTCTTCACGGACTGCTGCACTGAGCAGAGGTATCTACGTCAGTCGGTGAGGCCTGGCACAAAGTTGGCTTTCCGAAACATCCCAAAGGTGTTCTATAAGATTCAGGTCAGGACTCTGTGCAGGCCAGTCCATTACAGGGATGTTTTGTCATGTAACCACTCTGCCACAGTCTGTGCATTATGAACAGTTGCTAGATCATGTTGAAAGAGGCAACAGCCATCCCTAAATTCCTCTTCACCAGTGGGAAGCAAGAAGGTGCTTAAAACATCAATGCAGGCCTTTGCTGTGATAGTGCCACGCAAAAGGTGTGCAAACCCCCTCCATGAAAAACATGACCACACCGTAACACAACCGCCTCCGAATTTTACATTTGGTGCTACACAGGCTGGTAGATGACGTTCACTGGGCATTCGCCATACCCACACCCTGCCAACAGATCGCCATGTTGTGTACTGTGATTCATCACCCCACTCAACATTTTTCCACTGTTCAATCATCCAATGTTTATGTTCCTTACACCAAGCAAGGTGTCATTTGGCATTTACCGGCGTGATGTATGGCTTATGAGCAGCCGCTCAACCATGAAATCCAAGTTTTCTCACCTCCCGCCTAACTGTCATAGTACTTGCAGTGGATCCTGACGGAGTTCAAAATTCTTGTCTAATGGTCTGGATAGATGTCTGCCTACTACACATTACGACCCTCTTCAACTGTCGGCGGTCTCTGTCGGTCAACAGACAAGGTTGGACTGTAACTTCTGCGCTGTATGTGTTCCTTCACATTTCCACTTCAGTGTCACATCAGAAACAGTGTGACCTAGGGATATTTAGGAGTGTGGAAATCTCGCATACAGACATATGACCAATCGCCTTCCCACATTCGAAGTCCTCGAGTTTAACGGAGCACCCCATTCTGCTCTCTCACAATGTCTAATGACTACTGAGATCGCTGATATGGAGTAGCTGTCAGTAGGTGCAAGCACAATGCACCTGATATGAAAAACGTATGTTTTTGAGGGTGTCTGGATACTTTTGATCCCACAGTGTAGGAAGTGAGGTCTAAGAGTGTGAACTTGTCATTCATCTGTAAATTAATAAAATAAAATTAATTTTAACTTAGAAAAACTGATTTACACTTCATGAGCCCCATCTGAGAATTTCTTGTCCCACCTGTGACGGTCTCCTATTGTAATTTTTGTAAGTAAATATTAATAATGTTACATTTATTTATATTTAACCACAGAACTGTTTTAATAGTGCAAATTCAATGTGTTCAAAACACTAAGTGTTTAACTCACAGTTCTTGTGAAATGTTGGTGGGTAAATTTGCTGTCCCACCTGTAACAAGATTTTAAAGGGGATAAACAGCTGACTTTGCAAATTCCTGATATTTGGATTTAAAGGGAAGGTGGAACAACTATTCATATGTTCTTTAATTTATTTGTATTAATACTCTGTTATATTACCTTTTAATTATCAAGAAACAAAGGGCAAATTGCCCCACCCATAACAATGGAATCTTGTCTTTTGAGATGCTGCTAGGCCTGCGAATTTTTACTTATTATTTTCTGTCAGTTCTTATGGTCGAAAATTATATTCTTGTTCTCGTGACCCTTTCATCCAATACTAAAGGCAGTAGAGCATAACAATACTCTTTTTCAACTCTATCGTAGTCTGTATTCCCAGAGTATAATTATTTACACAAGGAAAACAGAACATAAGACTGTGATAATCACAACAAAGGAAACAGTGGACTCACGTGCTAGTAAAAGTGGGCATTGCTCATTTATTTCTACAATAAGGGATAAGAGTGTGAACTTCACAGCCCAACACACAAACATTTCAAACCTACTTTATTGAAATTTCAGGTCCATGTTGATACCATATGCCCCAATCCCAACATTGAATTATGTTGCCAACATATATGTAAACATTTACAATGTTTCAGAAAGATGTAGGTGGATTCATAGAGATACCAGCTATTTATTTTTAAGACCGCACGTGGAACTCTACACCATTAGGTCTTTAATTTTATAAAAATTTAGTCATAAATAAGAATTTTGTATGATAACAACAAGAAACTGCTATGAGTATGCAAGTTTGATCCTGTTGCTGTTCAACTACCAAATATAATGAAAGTTTTGGACTCTACCCTGGAATTCAGTTACCAACCCAGTGCAACGGTGGATGACAGTACACATAAAAATTTGTCAGTACGAGAGTTAAACACTGTCGTTTTCTGAGACATTTGTTTCAAATCGTCTCCCACTAAAGTTACGTAGCCTACTGGACCCCACGCCCGAAATTCTCAGTTAGGTTGGAAGGTGGCAATTTGGTTGGGCGTTCGCGAAGTCAATGAATTTGAACGCAGAAAATCTAGTTGTGGTAACAAAAATACCAGTAATAAAGCCTAATTCTTAAGTCCGCACCATAGTGAAAAATGCAAGGGGAATCCAGTAGAACTTTTACCATGGCCTTCATCTTTCAAACTGGTGCTCTCATCTTTTGGAAGATTACCTCCTCTTCGAACGAACTTTGAGGCCAAGGATGAAAATGTTAACAATATGCCTATGATTTTAGATTTACGTACCTCCTGTACATTGCAGTAACAAAAACCAAAGTAGTGTCAATCCGATGACAAAAATTCCAGGCATAGTTGCACTACACATAGAATTCAAAAATGAAAAACTGTGAAAATGGATATTAATCTCACAAGATAAGCAATGCACTAATGATGCGCCATGTGGCTACCTCTTGTCCTTAATAAATCTATCAAATGTAAGCCAGATAGTCCATAAAACAACTAATTACTGAACTTTCGAAATCCATGTTATTATCTACATATTGAATTCATCTGACGTAGATTGTATACAACAATTATTGAACTGACAATTACACTTGGCAGTAAATAGCACTATGTAGAATAGAAATATAGTAAACTTGGGGCTTGCACACGATTCAAAAGTGATGTTTTAAGCATGTACGTACCTGTTCAGCGTTGCTGGCAAGAATAGGTAACACATCTTTAACAGTTAACTGGCACAGTATACCTCCGACCATTCTGTAACATTTCCTTGAACTGTCAACTCCCTTCAGTGTCTCTGTTACCAGCCTGGAACAAAAGTTTTCTATTTGCTAGATACAGCAATTTGCAAGATACTTACTATACCTTTGGGTGATAAACACATGTTTACCGATGTTCCTCCAAATCCATTTCCATTTCAGCAAGTTTCGCACCCAAATAACGCCGTTCAGCTATCATGTCGCGGTACTTTTCGACGACATCGTTGTCTCTGGGCTTCTTCCTTTCCTCCGCCATCGCAACCGTAGAAATGTGAACATATACTCACTTGCACCGAATGGCAACAAATCTGCCGCAAACCTCCCCACCATCTTGCAGATATTTTAAACAATTACTTATTTTCAGAACCGTACAAGTCCACCAAATAAGGCAAGTTCCTGCAAACCTACTACATTCCACAGATACGTTTAAAATTAGCGCTATCCAATCACGCAGAAGAGAAGTCGATACGTCAAACACACTCGCCGATTGGACACTTGCACAAATTTTAAGCTGAGCTTTCATTTTAGTTTCTGATCAAGTGAAAGAAATTAACAATATTGTCCATACGTTATTTGCAATTTAACAGCAGAACTGTTGCCGAAAATAGTTTTCTGCAATAAACTCTTTCGACAGGAAATAATATTGATGCCTATTTTGTGATCGAAATACGATTTCCTTAAGTTCGTCCTGATGCATATTAACGCTGTTTGTTTCCTCGTGATCTCTCTGTCAATACATAGATACATCGCCTATGACTCGGTACATTGATAGTCACTCTACATCTACCTGTTACTCCCCAAGCCACTGCACTGTGCATATTACAAGGTATTTCGTAACAATGTTAGCGATTTTCTATAGGATTAGCGTATCTGCTTCGGTGTCAAAGTGGGCGAAAAACTGATTACTAATTTAAAGGTCCGGAGGTCAATCATCAGTACGGTTAGGTCCAAGGATTTATTCTGAAGCAACTTATAGCTAAATTCGTTACCTATGGTAATGATTTGTTCATGTGTAAAATGGCGAAGTTGCACCTCGATTTGGAGTTCACACAGGACCTCTATAATTGGATGGGTAAGGGCTAATTCACTGTAGACGTCAACGGAAGAGAACAGCAAGCGACAACACCGTCAAATGATGACGAGCTCACACTAGACAGAACGTCAGACTTGACTGATTCACTTAGCTCAGCACGAGCTCCTCGTCCAGGCTGCGAAGGCCCAAGAGATGTCCACCGGCCGTCGTGTCATCCTCTGGCCTGTGGCGCCATGCGGACACTGTGCGTGTGATCAGTACGCTGCTCTCCCAGGCGTTTTACAGACTTCCCAGACCATGGAGCCGCTACAGCTCGGTCAAGTAGCTCAAGTGGCATCGCAGGGCTGAGTGCACCCCACACCACTCTGCCCACCAAGGAAAAATTCTAAGTATGGCAACCACCAATGCTGACCACCAGGGTTGTGGAGGCAGACAATCTCAGTACGGAATGTATGGTGAATGTGGGGTTACGAAATACCATTCGTGGTACACAGTGTCATAAGACAGTATCAGAATAAAGGAACTAGCAATGATAATGTTTATTAATAACCAAAGCTAGCTTCACAATGAGTGTTCTTGACAAAGATTGTATCGTAAATTGGTGAAAAGTGGACTAAGAGAGAAAGTGCCATCCAAACATTTCGAAACATCATTAGTTATTTACTAGAGAAAACATAAAAACACACCAAACAATATTTACAATGCAATACATCGTATCTGTTAACCTTGTTCAACGCGTTTTTTAAGTACTAAATAGCATCAAAATAACTGTGTTTTTCTTCCGCAATAGAACTGTCTTTTACACTGCTAGGAAAGCTTAAAAAATGAAAATTACTTCATCTAATTTGCGTTCTTATTCATACAAGGTATCTGGGTTTTCCTCTGTAGAAGTTTTGGAAAACCTAGATCATTTTCGCTTTCAGGTATCTGGCCTCTCTTGCGGAAAAACATTCAATAGAAAAAATACCCAAGTCGTCACAGAACATTTATATTTTGTCGAGAGAACAAAGCAGAATAGCAAAATAAAGACCAAGCAGACGCAAAAGCACAAAATTCACTACTATTAAATGAGTGACGATGGCGAAAATAAGTTCACTTCCAATGTTGGACAACGGACAGCGACACAGTTCTCGTCCCTCCCCGCCGTCCTTCGCTCGCCACTAACGTCAACGTCAATAAATTTCGACCATGGACGCGTGCAGGAAGGTGGGGGTATTGGGGGGTCAGTGAGAGTAATTGTCCCTAGTGAGAATTCATTTAGTTAGTGAATATGAAAACGATGCTGTAACCATAGGGATCAGTTTTTTATGACGTAAAATACCTGGAAAATTATCCCTGAAATGACCTAAAAGTATCTCTAAAATGATGTAAAATTATGTCACACACAATATGAAAAGTAAGTTATAAAATGAACTATAGCAACGAAAAATTTTGTAAGAGGTGGTAACTGAAATTACGAAGAGGTTAACCAATTAAAAAAATCTCTGTATTCTTCCTTAAGAAATCTGATTCTTTGAATATCTAAGAAAATTGTTGTATAATGGTTTTAGTGGTATTGCAATGTATGAGAGTCAGCATGCAGAGGGTCTCGAAGGTGAGGGAAAATCTGTTGTCAGACAACATGTGCCTGTAGAAATTTTTTTTCGATATTTGCTAAAGCGACTGGCGCAAGTACTTCGATATTTTCTTTAAGTTTTAAAAAGGAAATTAAGAAATCGACACACAGATATCGGTATTTCACAAACTGACATTATGTTCGGTAAAATATAGATAGTTTTCTATCAGTACCCATACCTGGTACAAGTTCACAACTGTAAGTGATATGACGATGACAGTAAGCAGATAAACCATGAATTTATTTGTAACATGTGGAAACACGTTCTTTGTGCCTGGTACAAGTTCACAACAGTAAGTGATATGATGATGACAGTAAGCAAATAAACCATGAATTTATTTTTAACATGTGCAAATATATTCTTGAGCAACGTTGTTGCTTTTTAACTAGAGATACGTGCATTACCTGTTCCTGGTAACATTAAAAGATTTCACTGTTGTGTCATAATTGGACATTAAAAACAAATATGTACAAAAATTAAGTAAAATCTTAAAAATGACATCTAGAAACTAAACTCTAGAGATCGAGCAGTGTCGACCATCCACAGTGTCATCCTCTGGCATCTGGCGTCATGCAAAAGTAGTATGAAGGAGCATGCAGTCACCACTCTCCCAAGCGTTTTACAGACTTTACAGACCATGGTACCGCTATTTCTCAATCAAGTAGATCCTCAACTGCTATCATGAGGTTTCAGTGCACATTGTTCTAGTCCTCCAACTTTGTGAGAGCCAAATGGAGTGACAAATCAGCTACAGAAGTGGACCAAGAGTGACATCATACTTGAAAAATTAAATTCTGTACGGTACCTAAATGTTAAAAACTGCAAAATTAAATATACATTTATATAACGCCTCTTTGGTGGCACTCAACTTGAGATACGCCACCTCGAATCACAGTAGTGGAAAATTTTCACTCCCAGTATTTGGCCAGCAAGGGGTGGAGAGATGGTGGCATAAAATTTGTGTCAATGACCTGGACTGAATTCCAAACTCCTCTCCATTGCCACATGAAGTGAGAGCATGTGACACTGTTGATGATGATCCATCCATTGGATGGGGATATTATAGTCTGCGGTGGCCTTGGTGCTATTTGAGAGGATTACACTACGTACCAGAATTAGGTTTCGACCTCTCCCTTCCCTTCCCCCAAAACAACTCAAATCCAACACCACACTCTCAAGAACTCATCAGTTATCCACACAACACAGATTCATTCTTGACACTTTATAACAGGATGGAGGATGGCAATAGCAGACCACTTCCACCAGGACCTTGCCTAGAATCGTGATACAGGAATCCTGCATATGCGCCCCTACAATCATTCCCTGACAATGAGACCAATTTGACTTTCATAGTATACTGGGATGGTAGTACTTGTGAATAATGTGTAACTCATAAGAAAAGAAAGATTTCATCTCAGTCAACTTATGTTACTAATAAGATATAATGAAATCAAATTAAGCTACTAAACAACTGGGTGACGAAACTACCACATGTATGCATGGTCCTATTAGGAAGGATATCCATGGTGAGAGTTATGTTTTGGCAATGTTGCCTTCCTATGGGATGAAAAAGTCATCCTCCCTCTTCCCACATCATTAAGTATGCACATCTACAGGAACCTTAAATGACTGTTGGTGTAACAAAACAGTCGCATGACGAAACACACTCTACAAAATTCAAATAATGGGTAACAACTATCAGGAGCTAATTTAAAGTAGAATATTGTGCCATACTTCTTTTCATTTGCTGAAGTGGTGTTCATTTGCACTGCATGACCACTGAACATGAATGTGGGCGTTTCTGCAATTCGCTGTCATGAAACTCAACTGATAGGTAAGGTTTGAGAATGTAGTCGGCAGTGAATGAAGTTACCTCTCAATGTTCCAGCAGTCAGGAATAAGTTGTAAGCAGTGGTCTACTTAGAATTTTATATATTGTGAGATGCAAAAGTATAGTGAATAGAGTGAAAAAACTACCGATATTCGTAAATTGTTTGTTGTTTATGAACGAGTGAAAACCGAAAGTGAAAATTATGCTGTTTGCGATATATCATCACAAGAAAAGGGCAAGTCAAACTCATATAGCTCGCTTAAAAATTGCAGTAATCTCGTGGAGGAAATATTGAACTAGCCAGTATATTTGATTTGATGAAAACGATAGTAGTCTCCCGCTTAGAATTTCCGATGTCGGAAATTGGATTGAGAAACGGGGGATTTACTATTCTATAGCATCAGATTTTATCGAATCGATGCAACCTGAGAAAAATTACTATTTCAGGAATGACATAGATGACATAAAGAGGCATTTCAATTCGACTGGTGTCGGTATAGCCATGCTTGGTTTATTCTAAAGCAGTTAAAAGTGCGCTTTGTAAGTTGTATGTACCTTTCCAGCCATGTATGAAACATGCAGACATCATGGAGCATTAATTAGCTGCCCATTCAACGATTTCAAAAATTTTCACGAATCTGCAAAAATGCATATATATTTCGAATGACAGAGAGATACAGTTGAAAAGTGAAGTGATTTTGTTAATGTATTGGCAAACATAACTAAGGGTGCATAAGAATTCCTCAGCGAAAATCTTGCGAATATATCGCAAACTAACTGCACAAAGCTGATATAATTTGTTTTTTCCGTATTGTTTTCTGCATTACATGATTTTCCTTTAAGAGGAGAAACTAATTCAAATGCTGTTTTTTATTATTTACTTCAGTTTAGAATAGTCAGATGATGAAGCATTGCAGACACATTTTGAAAGTGTCCTTAAAATACCATCTATATTTCTCATATAACCCAAAATGATTTACATTCTGAAACAAAATGTATAGTTTTACGTTATGCATTATTTTACAGGTTGTTTGTGTGCATGAACACGATGTATTTCACACAAAAATCGATGTTGAAACATGTGGCAGTGGTTCAAAAGCACAAAACGTGGAAAATGTTGTACATCCGAAAATTAAAAGGCAAGAAACAACTTATTGAAATAATGGGGCATGTGGCAAGATCAACAGAAAATTATGTAAATTGTGAGAAAATATAAAATCTATGATAGTAATAACAACTTTTACTGTAATTACACTGTTAGCTTGTTTACATTCATAACATTGACCTGGTACTAAAATTGCATTGTGGAAACCAGTAGGAGGATATGAAGAGCAGACTATAACATCCTCAAAAAATTTGTATCACATGTACAGGAAAAATATTTTGCCCATAGTGGCATGATAACCTGAGCCATCTCATGTGAATGCTACCATCTGAAACGCATTGTGGAATGTTTTGATGTTCCATTCCATTCCATCCTGTTCTTTCTGGTCAAGTGTGAATCGACTTTAGATCCACTTGAGCAGCTGTCAGGCGGCTCACACACATGTGTAAAGCTTAAATCATTTTTTGAACAGCGGCTTTTCCAGATTCTGGCTATGTAGAGTGTGGTGTTTGCTGTTTGAGCAGCATTTATCTGGTAGCAAGAAGCAACCATATCCATCAAGAAAAATTTCTTCTGGTACTCTGAAGTTGCAAGATTTGAGCATGTGTATAGTTGTCAGAGCGTAATAAGAGTAGTCTCTACATGATCTGTGTTTGTGTTTCATTATTTTGCTGTTTACAGTTTTTACATCATTTACAGCACTCAAGTCAAGTGAAAACAAAACAGATTTCTGTGACTGGAAGATATCAAGTGAATTAAAATACATTTACATAACCACAGAAGACTAAATAACATGTTATTACTTTCAGTTTTCTGATTTTGCATGTTATTAGCATATAAAACATTAATTGTCTTGCAGTATATTGAAGTTATTTTTGTTAGTTTGCTACACTAATTTGGCTTTTGTTAATCCACTTAAATGAACTGTTTTCGTCTGCTGAGTTTGTCAATCCATTTAAATAAACTGTTCTTTTCCACTGAGATGGACAGTTTGTTTGAAACAAAGTGTTTCATTATGCAGTGTTTTCTAGTTTTAACTGTTTGCTTAATTTGAAATCTACATTTTCGTTTCCACGTGTGTATGGCATTTGTAGATCACAAATTATACAACAATAAAAAATCAAACATGAGAGAATATTCCAAGAAAATCGGCATCCCAAAAACCGCAATGAAACGTTTAATACCAGTTACTTCAGCGTTAATCTGGACATAAGAGTGCATAATTTAAATTGAATTATTTTTTTGTATGGCTTACAGAATTTCACTCAACTTGGAGTATTCTCTGATGTCTTGCGTCTTTAATGGCATAATGTAAGATCTCTTAATGGCATGTGTATGAACGTATATTCAATAAATGTTCACTTGAAGGTAGCTAAGCAGACAAATTTGGTCAATAGTGTGGAATAAAAATTTTCTTTCTGTGGGCAAGACTTGCACACATATAGAACATTGTACCTAGACTTTAAGTGTGCAGAATTAATTTTATTATCCATAAAACAGATGTTTTCTTGACTATATAGGATCCAGACACATAGGGAGAATACAAAGACAATGATTTGTACCAAAGGCAATATGTACTAAAATCAATTGCTAGATCGATTGTTCCTACACAGTCGTCCCCCTCCCCCCCCCCCCCCCAAATAGTGTGGAGTATCTGGAATACAAAGGAACTGACACTTTATTTGCTGGCTGATTCTTTTGCAGACTGCTGGCTGCAACTTTGGTGGTGCAGCTGCTGGTGGCAGTGACACTGTGGCCACTGGGTGACAGTGGGTGATAGCAACTCCAGGTGAGGTCTGTGCAGGCAGCTCCTGGCATGGTGTGGTTTGCGGCTTTGGTATTCAGTCTTGTGAGAATGGAGGTAGGACTCATGCTGGCTTGACTCACTCGGCAGAGACCTCGGTGTTTTTGTCATTTTGTAAGATCCCACAGTGTCACCTCTTAGCTTTAACACAAGAAAGAGCCAAGATATAGTGCCTGGAGCAGCGTTTGACGTTTATGCTACATCACTGCCCATGTTAATAACGTTTTTGTTGCAATGTTTTAATGCACAGTATAGGAAGATTTTGTTATGGGAAGCTAGTGAGTAGGTAGAATCACAAGATAGACTCGTTGAATGATGTGCCTAATGGTCACACAACGTGAGGACGACCAGGCGAGCAAGAGCCATAGTGTACTGGAGCAGAGAGGAACAGTGGAGATTCATCTACTACTCTGGGCGCTAGGAAGTGAATCTTTTATTATTCATATTTCCTGTTTAAATATTAATATACAGCTCCAACCATTCTGATGATGTTATTTGCACTGGGAACTTGTATTTCATAGTTTCAGAATAAATTAATTCAAAAGGAAATTCTTACTACAAATATCAACTTCCGTCAGTCCTTGCTGATAGAATGGATGGGCCAATCACAAGTGCAACATGAGAGGACAGGCACCAAACTGTTAAGATAGTTCAATACTAGTCTCTGATCGGTTTCCAAGGAGGTAATATACGAATCCGTGTACAGAATCTCTCATGTGAAGAGGGAACATTTGTTGAAAAACTGTCTAAGGTGACATACCTGTGCTATGTTGTGTTAATCCAAGGTGGTCTGCAATCGGATTTCGAGGTGGCAACACGTGAACTAGTGTGTGAAATGCAGCTCTGTGTAAAGACGGAATTAATTGTTAAAGTTTCCTTGGAAAACATATTTGTGCCATCTCATGTCGATTCTAACATCGAGTGGAGCACTTCTGTGACTTTTACGGTGCTCGGGAATTAATGACTAATGATGAGTAATCTGGTTATGAGTATTAACGATAGACTAGCTCTAGAAATCGTTGTATAACTTTGCGATTGGTGAAATAAAACAAAATTAGTATGCAAGCAGTAGTAAATCGCACTGTAGAAAATCGCATTACATTCAATTTAAAGTGCATAGTCTGGCAAAACAGTGTTCACATTGATATCCGTTTGTGCTCTTTCTCACATATATGGATCCATCTATCGTGTATGAAGAACAGAAAGGTGATAAATCCGAATTGTGTATGTGGCTTTGTTCAGTGCAGTGGTTGAAAAAGTGCACTCAAGATGTATAATGCTGCTACTGAAGAACTCATCTCTGATGTGCTGAAAGAAGAACTCGCAATAGCTAAACAATATATCAATGAAATCGAATCGTTAATTAATTCTTTGAATGTCGATTTTAATCCTTTCATGAAAAATGTACCAAGTGAAACCTACAACACTTTCAAAGAAACCGTTAATGAAAGTCAAAGTGCTCCAATATCTGCTATAGTTACGAAAAACTCGTTTGCACCCATTACACAACAGAAACACCGACAAACGAAATTTTTGAGGGAAGATGAAACAAAACCAAAAGTTTATATCTTTGCAGACAGCCATGGACGAGATTTAGCCACTATTCTTATGAATATGTAATCTAAATTTTCCGTTCCTGCCACAGTAAAACCCAGGGCCCCTTTCCAGCAAACAGTGTATATCCACCTTTCGCAGCAATGCAGGCTGCTATTCTCCCATGGAGACGGTCGTAGAGATGCTGGATGTAGTCCTGTGGAACGGCTTGCCATGCCATTTCCAACTGGCGCCTCAGTTGGACCAGCGTTCGTGCTGGACGTGCAGACCGCGTGAGATGACGCTTGATCCAGTCCCAAACATGCTCAATGGGGGACAGATCCGGAGATCTTGCTGGCCAGGGTAGTTGACTTACACCTTCTAGAGCACGTTGGGTGGCACGGGATACATGCGGACGTGCATTGTCCTGTTGGAACAGCAAGTTCCCTTGCCGGTCTAGGAATGGTAGAACGATGGGTTCGATGACGGTTTGGATGTACCGTGCACTATTCAGTGTCCCCTCGACGATCACCAGTGGTGTACGGCCAGTGTAGGAGATCGCTCCCCACACCATGATGCCGGTTGTTGGCCCTGTGTGCCTCGGTCGTATGCAGTCCTGATTGTGGCGCTCACCTGCACGGCGCCAAACACGCATACGACCATCATTGGCACCAAGGCAGAAGCGACTCTCATCGCTGAAGACGACACGTCTCCATTCGTCCCTCCATTCACGCCTGTCGCGACACCACTGGAGGCGGGCTGCACGATGTTGGGGCGTCAGCGGAAGACGGCCTAACGGTGTGCGGGACCGTAGCCCAGCTTCATGGAGACGGTTGCGAATGGTCCTCGCCGATACCCCAGGAGCAACAGTGTCCCTAATTTGCTGGGAAGTGGCGGTGCGGTCCCCTACGGCACTGCGTAGGATCCTAAGGTCTTGGCGTGCATCCGTGCGTCGCTGCGGTCCGGTCCCAGGTCGACGGGCATGTGCACCTTCCGCCGACCACTGGCGACAACATCGATGTACTGTGGAGACCTCACGCCCCACGTGTTGAGCAATTCGGCGGTACGTCCACCCGGCCTCCCGCATGCCCACTATACGCCCTCGCTCAAAGTCCGTCAACTGCACATACGGTTCACGTCCACGCTGTCGCGGCATGCTACCAGTGTTAAAGACTGCGATGGAGCTCCGTATGCCAACGGCAACCTGGCTGACACTGACGGCGGCGGTGCACAAATGCTGCGCAGCTAGCGCCATTCGACGGCCAACACCGCGGTTCCTGGTGTGTCCGCTGTGCCGTGCGTGTGATCATTGCTTGTACAGCCCTCTCGCAGTGTCCGGAGCAAGTATGGTGGGTCTGACACACCGGTGTCAATGTGTTCTTTTTTCCATTTCCAGGAGTGTAATTAAAGATTTAAACCCTCAACCAAACGGTGTTTGTGTAATTATTGCTGGGGCTAATGATGTTTATAAAAATGAGTCGAAGAATGCAATCACAGCATTGCGAAATGCACTGGAAAGAATGTCGATAAGAAAAACGTTCATGTGCAAATAATGAATTCAAATTCACAAACAGAATGTTTCAAAAGGTATGCAAAGCATTCAATGACGTGAAGTGTTTGGACAGTAATTCCGAAGAGAGGAACCATTTTACTCGACATGGAATGCACAGTAACCGGTTAGGAAAACGTGTACTCGCTAAAGCACTATTAGCAGAAATATTCAAACTATTTGAAAACACCACTCCTCCAACATTCTAAAAGCACCTGTGCCCATTGAAACTGTACCATTGGAAGAAATACAGACAGTGTCATCAAAATACTCTATCCAGCCTAATGGAACAGCTGAAGAGAAGACTTCATATGCAGCAGCACCTGTATGTGAATCAACACAAACAGGTCTTTTATACAAAAGGACAGAGCATCGAGTGACATGATACTGAGTGCGCTATCCGAAAATTACCTTGAGCAATTAAACAGAGAACCGATTCGTGGAGATAACATCTTGGACCTAATGATAACAAACAGACCAGAACTTTTCAACTCCTTAAGTGCAGAACAGGGAATCAGTGATCATAAGGCCGTTGCAGCATCCCTGAATATGGAAGTTAATAGGAATATAAAAAAAGGGAGGAAGGTTTATCTGTTTAGCAAGAGTAATAGAAGGCAGATTTCAGACTACCTAACAGATCAAAACGAAAATTTCTGTTCCGACACTGACAATGTTGAGTGTTTATGGAAAAAGTTCAAGGCAATCGTAAAATGCGTTTTAGACAGGTACGTGCCGAGTAAAACTGTGAGGGACGGGAAAAACCCACCGTGGTACAACAACAAAGTTAGGAAACTACTGTGAAAGCAAAGAGAGCTTCACTCCAAGTTTAAACGCAGCCAAAACCTCTCAGTCAAACAGAAGCTAAACGATGTCAAAGTTAGCGTAAGGAGGGCTATGCGTGAAGCGTTCAGTGAATTCGAAAGTAAAATTCTATGTACCGACTTGACAGAAAAACCTAGGAAGTTCTGGTCTTACGTTAAATCAGTAAGTGGCTCGAAACAGCATATCCAGACACTCCGGGATGATGATGGCATTGAAACAGAGGATGACACGCGTAAAGCTGAAATACTAAACACCTTTTTCCAAAGCTGTTTCACAGAGGAAGACCGCACTGCAGTTCCTTCTCTAAATCCTCGCACAAACGAGAAAATGGCTGACATCGAAATAAGTGTCCAAGGAATGGAAAAGCAACTGGAATCACTCAATAGAGGAAAGTCCACTGGACCTGACGGGATACCAATTCGATTCTACACAGAGTACATGAAAGAACTTGCCCCCCTTCTAACAGCCGTGTACCGCAAGTCTCTAGAGGAACGGAGGGTTCCAAATGATTGGAAAAGAGCACAGGTAGTCCCAGTCTTCAAGAAGGGTCGTCGAGCAGATGCGCAAAACTATAGACCTATATCTCTGACGTCGATCTGTTGTAGAATTTTAGAACATGTTTTTTGCTCGAGTATCATGTCGTTTTTGGAAACCCAGAATCTACTCTGTAGGAATCAACATGGATTCCGGAAACAGCGATCGTGTGAGACCCAACTCGCTTTATTTGTTCATGAGACACAGAAAATATTAGATACAGACTCCCAGGTAGATGCTATTTTTCTTGACTTCCGGAAGGCGTTCGATACAGTTCCGCACTGTCGCCTGATAAACAAAGTAAGAGTCTACTGAATATCAGACCAGCTGTGTGGCTGGATTGAAGAGTTTTTAGCAAACAGAACACAGCATGTTGTTATCAATGGAGAGACGTCTACAGACGTTAAAGTAACCTCTGGCGTGCCACAGGGGAGTGTTATGGGACCATTGCTTTTCACAATATATATAAATGACCTAGTAGATAGTGTCGGAAGTCCCATGTGGCTTTTCGCGGACGATGCTGTAGTATACAGAGAAGTTGCAGTATTAGAAAATTGTAGCGAAATGCAGGAAGATCTGCAGTGGATAGGCACTTGGTGCAGGGAGTGGCAACTTACCCTTAACATAGACAAATGTAATGTATTGCTGATACATAGAAAGAAGGATCCTTTATTGTATGATTATATGATAGCAGAACAAACACTGGTAGCAGTTACTTCTGTAAAATATCTGGGAGTATGCGTGCGGAACGATTTGAAGTGGAATGATCATATAAAATTAATTGTTGGTAAGGCGGGTACCAGGTTGAGATTCATTGGGAGAGTGCTTAGAAAATGTAGTCCATCAACAAAGGAGGTGGCTTACAAAACACTCCTTCGACCTATACTTGAGTATTGCTCATCAGTGTGGGATCCGTACCAGATCGGTTTGACGGAGGAGATAGAGAAGATCCAAAGAAGAGCGGCGCGTTTCGTCTCAGGGTTATTTGGTAACCGTGATAGCGTTACGGAGATGTTTAATAAACTCAAGTGGCAGACTCTGCAAGAGAGGCGCTCTGCATCGCGGTGTAGATTGCTCGCCAGGTTTCTAGAGGGTGCGTTTCTGGATGAGGTATCGAATATATTGCTTCCCCCTACTTATACCTCCCGAGGAGATCACGAATGTAAAATTAGAGAGATTAGAGCACGCACGGAGGCTTTCAGACAGTCGTTCTTCCCGCGAACCATACGCGACTGGAACAGGAAAGGGAGGTAATGACAGTGGCACGTAAAGTGCCCTCCGCCACACACCGTTGGGTGGCTTGCGGAGTATAAATGTAGAATGTAGATGTAGATGTAGAAGACAGCACCAGCAATTACAATTCAAGTGGGAAAAGTTAGTCCACTACCAACTTTTGAAGCAGCAGCAGCATTTAAGAAGGAAGAACAGTCATCAATAGCAGGAACAGCAACACCAACCCCCACAGGATCAAGTGTACAAGCTGACAGTGTAGAAACCTCACCAACAGGAGATGTATCCTCTATGGCAAAAAGGAGCACAGTAGTGACTGCAGCTGCTCCACATAGGATGTGCCTGAGATCAAGAAAGTCCTCAGCTGGAAATGGGGATTTTTTGTGGTACTGGGGCAGAAGGGGGAAGGTTCCAATCAGAACGTAAGTAATGAAGTTAATAACAATAAATGTGAGTGTTACCAACACAACAGCTCCCCCTTCCCTGCAGTAAACTATTCCTGTAATACTGGTATGTCAAAAGCAATAAAACTCAGTCCCAATAGTGGCAGCACCACAACCAATCATGTAGTTAAAAATAAGCTCAAAATTTTTCACCAAAATATTGAAAGCCTGCTCTGTAAGGTAGACCAATTTATTGTAAATATTGATGAACCAACAGGCGCAAATTGTGCTCATATTCTATGTCTGACAAAACACCATGTCACTTTTGGCATCAAAATGCTCAATATTCCAGACTATGTTTTAGCTAAATCATTTTGTAGAAAGCATACGTGCAAGAGTGGGGCAGCTATTTATGTGAAAAACAGCCTGTCCTTTAATACAATAGATGTAGAGAAATATTGTGTAGAGAAAGACTTTGAGGCATGTGTCACAGAAATAGTAGAAGCTAACAAGGAACTGCTAATCGTAGCAGTATACAGGGCTCGACCTGGTAATTTTAAAGTATTCATGAAACAATTAGATTCTGTACTATTGTATCTGACAAGGAAAAATAGGAACATTATAGTGACTGGAGATTTTAATATAGATTTCCTGGAAATCTCATCTTATAAGACACAGTTTGCAAATTTAATACATACCTACAACATTGTCTCCACTGTCAGTTTCCCCCCAAGAACTATTGCCACTTCCAGCACTCTAATAGACAATATCTTTGTAGATATGAGTAGAGCTCATCACATCAAAGTTGAAAAGGTCATAAATGGTCTCTCTGATCATGATGGGCAAATATTCACAACTGACAACTTTAATACAAATCAGAGCAAAGCTAGTGCACAGTGGAAAACCTTTAGAAACATGAATGAGGAAAATATCCAAAAGTTCAAATTATGCATTCGAGAGACTGACTGGAGGTATGTTCATCTTGCAAATGATGTTAATACAAAATAAAATTTATTTACTTATGAATTATCAGGTATATTTGAAAGTGTCTTTCCAAAAAAGGCTGCAGACTACAGAACAGGTAATCAAACAAAAAACCATGGCTCACCAAGTGCATAAAAATATCATGCCAGAGAAAAAGAGAACCATATATAATATCCAGACAATCCAATAATCCCCTCCAGATGAACTATTATAGGACATACCGTAAAATTTTAACTAAAGTCATTAAAATATCTAAAAGTATGTGCATACAATTTGAAATTAATTGTTCAAATAATAAAATCAGAACGATTTGGAATGTAATAAAGAGGGAAACTGGTACTGCACCATCTTACAATGAAAAAAATGCTGTCCTAAAAATTAACAATTTGGAAATAACTGATAGTAAACAGATAGCAGACACATTTAACAACCACTTTCTAACTGTCACCTTTCAAATAGGTTGCAGTGGTGACCTAAGGGAAGCTGCAGATATTCTGAAACTTAACCTTCCACAATTTTTTAATGATATAAATGTAACACACGTAACTGTTAATGAAATAAAAAAATAATTCACTCATTGAAAAGTAAAGGATCTTCAGGTATAGATAACATCTCTAGTAAACTGTTGAAAGTCTGCAGTAATGATGTAAGTGTAGTACTTGCTCACATTTGCAACACATCTCTTTATGAGGGAGTTGTTTGAGAGAGAATGAAATATGCCATTGTGAGACCTCTTTTCAAGTCTGGCGATGCTACAGATGTCAAAAATTATCGTTCTGTCTCTCTCTTAACAACATTTTCAAAGGTTCTTGAAAAGGCAGTGTATAACAGGATTGTGGCACATCTTGATAAACTTAATATTATTAACCACAGACAGTTGGTTTTCAAAAAGGGGTTTCCACAGAGCGTGTCATATATTCACTCACAAATGATGTCTTGGAGTCTATTAATAGTAAGAAGTCACCAGTTGGTGTCTTCTGTGATATTTCCAAGGCCTTTGATTGTGTAAACCACAAGATACTCTTCGAGAAGGTCTATCATTACAGAATGAAAGGGCCTATAGGTAACTGGCTTAAATCATATATTGGAAACAGGAAACAAAAGGTGGTTCTAAACGGGTGCAACAAAGGATTTTCTAATCTAGTGGATTTTGAATGGGGCAAAATTCATCATGGAGTTCCCCAGGGATCTGTCCTTTGACCCTTGCTGTTTTTGATATATGTTAATGATTTACCCCTGTCCATTAGTAAAAATTGTGAATTCACAATTTTTGCTGATAATACAAGCATTATAGTAGATGGTAAGTCTACTGCTCATCTGGAAACTGATGTTAATGATATACTCAGAGAAGTTACAGCTTGGTTTTCAATTAATTCTCCTCCAGTTAATATTAAAAAACTAATTTTATACAGTTCCACACAAAAAATAAAGCTCTAGAAAATATAGTAATTGCCCTTGACAACCAGGAACTAGGACAGGTGCACTCCACTAAATTCCTGGGGGTTCACATTGACAGTGGACTCAACTGGGAATAGCATGTGTCCCTTACTCTAAAAAGGCTTTTATCAGCAACTTTTGCTCTAAGAGTCATCACTCATTTTGGGGACATCAACATTTTAAAATCAGCTTACTTTGGGTACTTTCACTCATTAATGGTTTACAGAATAATATTCTGGGGTAGTTCACCAGCCTCAATTAAATCTTAACTGATCAGAAGAGAGCAGTCAGAATCATGTGTGGGGTTCCTTGACGAACCTCATGTAGAAAACTTTTCGCACAGTTAGGCATTCTGACCACAACATGTCAGTACATATACTCTCTGATGAATGTAATTATTAAAGACTATGCTCAGTATGAAACAAATTGTTCATAGCATAACTACAATACTAGAGGTAAAGATGTTCTACATGTTGAACTAAAAAAATTATCACTTGTACAGAAGGGAGTAAAGTATGCTGCTATAAAGACTTTTAATGCATTGCCTAATTATATTAACTGTACAAGATAAAATGAAATGCTGTTCAAAGGTAAGTTAAAAAATACCTGCTAGACCATCCACTGCACTCCTTAGATGAGTGCTTTTCCAGAAGTAATGCATCCTTTAATAATAGATGTATTTAGTCTCTTAGTTATTAGATACAATATTATGTTAATGTTATAGTGTTAATGTTATAGTTATAATGTTATAGTGTGAATTGCTATACTAGTTAAATGACAGCTTGTTAATGAGAAAAAGTGGTACATATTAATATCTATATCATTGTATTATATTACTATTCTGCAGCATTAATTGTATTTGTACAGTTGTATTGACATGTTCCACATCCAGGTGAATCACTCGCATGTACGGATCAATGGAATACGCATACCAAATAAATAAAATAAAAATCAAACATAGCGTCACCCGTGTGTCCCTGTGTACGTGTTATGGCAAACGATATTTCGAACATTCATTCCCCTGTCTGCTGTGGCAGTGATACACTTGCCTGTCCTGTGTGTAGATATGTGACTGAAGTGGCAGACTGCATTTTGAACAAGTGCTTTTGCAGTTCTCATGTGATGGTGTCACACATGGTATCCCTTATATGTGGAAAATACATTTAATCAGCGGTTATTTTAAAGACAAAAATATTGTCTCTACTGAAGTCGAAGTTGCGTGACTGTGAAGTCATCTGGTCGCATATCACAGGTGCAGATGAAACCAAGTTAACTGCTGGATGTTTTTACCGGCCACCCGATTCTGCTGCGGCAGCTCTAGAGTAATTCTAAGAAACAGTCAATAGAGTGTAAATATCCATATCATGCAATACAGGCTGGAAGCGACTTTAGCCTGCTGAATATAGACTGGGATGTCTATGGGTTCACTGTGTGTGTCTGGGGGGGGGGGGGATTAAGACAGACAGTCATGCGAAATAATTTTGAACACATTTTCTGAAAAATTGTCTTGAGCAGCTAGCTCGGCAGCCCACACACAATGAAAACCTTATAGACCTCATAGTTACAAATAGGCTGGACCTTATCAACAATGTCAGTAAAGAAACGGGGATTAGCGATCCTGATATCATAATAGCAAGTATGATTACGAAAGTTAATAAATAAGTCATGAAGGCCAGGAGAGTGTTTCTGCTAGATAGAGCAGAAAAGCAGTTATTAACATCTGACTTAGACAGTGAATTGGCATCATTTATTTCCAGTAAGATAGATGTAGAGGAATTATGCGAAAAGTTTAAGCAGATTGAAAATCGCAGTCTGGAGAGTTACGTGCCTAGTAAGTGGATAACGAATGGAAAAGACCAACCATGATTTGATAACGAAATTCGGCGAATGCTGAGGAAGCGGAGGCTGTTGATCTCTCTGATCAAAAAGGAACGCTTAAATGACGAGAAGCGAAAGTTAGTAGAGGTTTGTGCGTCTGTGAAAAGACCTATGCACAAAGCATACAACTACCACCGTCACACCTTAGCAAAAGATCTGTCAGAGGACCTGAGAAAATTCTGGTCGTGTGTAAAATCGCTAAGCGGGTCAAAGACTTCCATTCAGTCCCTTGTTGACCAGTCTGGTGTGGAAGTTGAAGATAGCAAAACGAAAGCTGAAGTTTTAAATTTCGCATTAAAGAAATCGTTCACACAGGAGACTCATAAAAACTCATTTGGCCATCAGACAGACTCCCGTATGGACGACATAGTAATAAGCGAATCTGGTGTAGATAAACAACTGAAGATCAGAAAGCAAATAAATCAAAAGGTGTGGATGGAATCCCAGTTCGATTTTACAAAGAATAAGATACGGCATTGGCCCCTTACCTAGCTTGCATTTATCGTGAATATCTCGCCCAGAGCAAAGTCCCAAGCAAATGGAAAAAAGAGCAGATGACTCCAGTATATAAGAAGGGCAAAAGAACGGACATGCAAAATTAAAGACCAATATCCCTAACTTCTGTTTGCTGCAGAATCCTTAAACATATTTTCAGTTTGAATGTAATAAACTTTCTTGAGGCTGAGAAGCTTATGTGCACGAATCAGCATGGTTTTAGAAAGCATCGCATGTGCAAAACTCAGCTTGTCCTTTTCTCACATGATATAGTGAGAAATATGGATGAGGGGCAATAGGCAGATTCCATATTTCTAGATTTCTGGAAAGCATTTGATACACTGCCCATTGCAGGTTGTTAACAAAGGTACGAGAAAATGGAATAAGTTCACAGATATCTGAGTGGCTTGAAGACTTGTTAAATAATAGATCTCATTATGTTGTCCTCGACGGCGAGTGTTTATCAGAGGCAAGGGTATCGTCCAGAGTGTCCCAGGGAAACGTGACAGCGCCGCTGTTGTTTCCTGTATAAATAAATGATTTGACTGACAGGGTGGGCTGCAGTCTGCATTTATTTCCTGATGATGCCGTAGTGTACTGTAAGGTGTCGATGTTCAGTAACTGTAGGAAGATACAAGATGACTTAGACATAATTCCTCGTTGGTGTGATGAATGACAGCTACCCATAAATGTGGTAAAGTGAAAGTTAATATGGATGAGTTGGAAGGAACATCAAACCTTTAATGTTTGGATACAGTATTACTAGTGTTCTGCTTGATACACTCAACTGGTCATAACATTGCAAGTGATATGAGATGGAACGTACAAGTGATAACTGTGGTAGGGAAGGCGAATGGTCGACTTCGGTATATTGGGAGAATTTAAGGAAGAGTGGGTCATCTGTAAAGGAGACCGCATGTAGGATGCTGTTGCGACCTATTCTTGAATACTGCTCGAGTGTTTGGGATCTGTACCGCGTCGGATTGAAGGTAGACATCAAAGCAATTCAGAGGTGGGCTGCTAGATTTGTTACCGGTAGGTTCAAACAACAAGTAAGCGTTACAGAGATGCTTTGAGAACTCAAATGGGAAACCCTGGAGGGAAGGCGACGTTCTTTTAGAGAAAATATTGAGAAAATTTAGAGATCCGGCTTTTGAAGATGACTGCTGAATAATTCTCCTACCACCAAAATACATTGCCCACAAGGGCCACGGAGATAAGGTACGAGAAAATAGAGCTCATACAAAGGCATACAGACAGTCGTTTTTCCCTCGTTCTATTTGTGAATCCAACAGGAAAGGAAATGACAAATAATGGTAAATTATATCCTCCGCCAAGCACCATACGGTGGCTTGCGAAGTGTCTATGTAGATGTAGATGTAAATGAAGTGAGAGGAATTTTGAACAGTGTATATTTTAAGAGAACTGTAAATTTGTATTTTGTTGTGAATTATGACACTGTGAACAATGAATGTAAACATTCCCATATGACTATTGAAAAGACATGATGTTATTTGTCATGGACGATGGAAGTTGGGGGACCACAATGGTTTTGAATTGTGGATGTAAAACGGATTTTACGAACTATGAATGGATGGTAATTGCAACGATCTTAATCTGAAGGCGGCTCATACACTGCGATTGGAGCTGGGAAAGTTAAGATATCGTCATCATTGAATGGCGTGCACGACTTCGAGTGCGGCGGCGGTAGTGATACAGCACCGGCGACTGGAGGCAGTACGGTCGGCAAAATTTGACTGTCGGGAGCGTCTAGAAGTTGGCGGCTTTGGCGGCGCATGGAGTGATACTGGCGACTGACAGAGGATTCGACTGGATTGGCAGCTCGAAACGCACAGCGGGTTTTGTGACAGCGTGGAGGCGGCACCTGACTTCACTGCAATTAATGTAAGTTATTCTTACAAAATTATTAAAGAACGAACTTTTGTTGTGATTTCAGGGATTTCATCTTGCAATTTTAGAATTTGTTAATTTTGTGTTTTGTGAATTACTAGTGGCACAAGATGGATTGTACTTATGACAGTGTAGGTGATGAGAGCACCACTCAGGCAGATGTTACTAACATAGAGGACAGTACTAATGAATTAATTAATAGTGACAATAGTAATTTACTACCATTGAGTGAATCTCATAACATAGCATATGACGAAACTACTGATGTAAATGGGAACAAGATGTTAGTGACAGTGTAAATCACATTGATAATATAGTTGATGATGATAATGTTGATGTAAATGGTGAACAAAAGGTTGTTGTTAATGTAAAACATGCTGAATTAACAGAACTGTCAAGCAATGATGATGAAGTCAATTCTGAGAATCACACTCGGTGTGATTTTAAATTGTTATTATGCAAAATGAGACAGATCTCAAAGAAATGTTATAAGAAAAAAAATGGTTTGTCAAAATAATTTCATATGGATCCGAAAATAACTAGTTCATAAATTAGGGAAGATCTATCAAAAATCAGTAAAAAATCAGTGATGAGTTAAAACAAACTAGGAAAGGTGTATCAAACACCATGAAACAGGCCGATGATGAATTAAAACAAACTAGACAAGATCTATTAGATAAAAGTGACGAGTGAATCAATGATGAATTAAGAAAGAAAATCAAAACTGAATTGGCAAAAATCAATTCTGTATTGATGGACAGGAAAATACGTTAGTGTCTAGGAACTTGGATACTGAAAATGGGGAATTAAATATTAAACAGGAAACGTTAGGAGAGGTTATTTGTGATGAAAATGAAGTACAAGAATATGACAATGAAATGGGAGAGAGTAAGGATAAGGGTTATGAATTAATGTGAGACATAGGCGTTGTAAATGGAAACATCAAAACAGAAATGTTTGAAGCAGAGATATGGGTTAGATATGTGGAAAAATGTGGTGAGAAAGGTAAACAGAATAATATTAATGATGAAGTAATGGAAAATGAATTTAACTGTTGTGCATAGGGATGCAGTAATGGAATAATGAAAAATGCAGGTGACATAGATGTGTAGTACAAAAATAAACTGCCTTTTCACAAAGATAATACTGTTTTTGAAGTCATAAACCAGAAAAACTACTTTAAAATCTGCAATACAAAATATAACTTTATTTGCTCGAATAATGATATTAGTGATGTAGTTTACAATCTTATAGATCATATTAACAGGTTATTATGAAAATAAAGCTGTGCTAAATTTATTGAGAAGGCATCAGAAAAATATTTTCTGAAATTTATGTTATATGGAAAGACTATGTTTACTGGTTTGAGTTGCAACAACATAGCCCTTTCAAACAATGGCTTCTGGTCATCTCATACATAGTAGCATGAGAAGCTTTAGATGATAACAATATGTAGTTGTTTAGACTGTTAGAAGTGTACCTATTAATTTAGTGTTTATTATGAGGTCATTTTAATGTTCTGACCATGGACTGAGTATGTATTACAGGTTTAGGATAAGAGAGAGAATTCACAGAACGAGTGCACAAAGCATGGGCTGTCAGATCAACTGAGCATGTAATAGCAGTGCTGGATACATGGCGAATGCGTGCAGGTTGGTTTATTACCAGCCACCAGCTGTCGACACAAGGTCAAGGTCGTTGTCACAGTGTTTGACTGAGCAGTAGATGAATCACGCATCGGTCTTGGGGGTGGCACAGTACATGAACTGTTAAATGATTTTATTGTGTAATAGTGGTGCTGGAGACATGACTAAGGTGCCCAGGGCGACGAATTACCAGCCATCAGTTGTTATGGCAAGGTCTTTGCTGCAACACTTGACAAAGTAGTAGATGAATGACACATCACTGCCAGGTGTGCAGAGGGTTATAAGAGGTTATTTAATGCTTACAAACGAACTTGGGGCCTAGTTGCTTATGAGATGAAGATTAATATTTTGTAATTATACAGGAAGTTGTCATGTTTAGAGTATTACCCATTCATAAAATTCATAAATTTGTAATTTTGGTTTTATCAGGAAGTTGTAATATTATGTGTGTCTACTGTTGGTATTGTTTAATGTATCTTGCATGTATCAAAATGTACAGTGGAATAGAGAGAGGGTGTCACCGACACCAGGATGACACCAGCCACCTGCACATCATGATGTAATTCCGCAACTGGCCACAGAAAACAGGTAAAAAGTCATAATGGTGTTGTAAGTGTTAACAAGGCCAATAACTTTGTTACTGAAATGTATTATTAAAAGGCTGTGTATACTGAAACAATTTTGTAAATATTAGAAATTTGGGGGACGTTATTGTTTTTGTATTACACAGACATTATTGCATTCCGACTCTTGGATGAGCACCTTAAGAACTAAATGAACTTCGAAATATTGAAGATAAAAAATAATAGGGAAATTTGATGTAAAAGTACAGTTAAGAACCTAGTAGGATTGGAGTTATTTCTTATTTTTTAAATTTTCTAATTTTTTCAAAATTAGATTCTCCCAAAAGACATTCATGTTGGGTGTATCTGGTGTTTATACCACATCACTGCCCATGTTTATTACGTTTTATTTCTATGTTTTAATGAACAGTTGTAAGGTGGACATGTTCTTTTGATTGTTGTAAGCTATTGATGTGCACATCAGATAGGGAGAGAGAGCAGGTTATACTTAATAATCTATGGTCTTGTGGTGGTGCAGTCTTTCCTCTGTGAAGTCTGATACATTCTTAGTTGAAGTCTGGTAGGTGGTGGACATCTTTAGCAGCGTTGTGTTGACTTGTCATTACATGTATTGGATGGAGAAAGATTCATCATAAAGGGCAGCAAGGATGAATGTGATGTATGTATTGAAATGCGATTTTTTTAAAGAGAAGTTTAAGGTAAGACTGCAGCACTGCACAGATAGGTTGTTGGAATGATTATGGTCAGCTAGTTAACTTTGTTCACTTGCTCAGAACATATCATGTGATGGTTTTGTTTTTATAGAAATTATGTGTTAACATTGCACTCTTTTTAAATCATAATCACTTTGTTAAGCATAGTATTGTTCAGACCAACGTTATGTGTGAAGATCACCTATACTTCATTCTAAAATCTTTGTCTTGGAATATCATTTCATACAAATAATTACCCTTCCCATTCCACTGTTTGAAAACGGTTTATCATTGTACATTACAAGATTGCACCATGTGGTATGCAAAATTCTGAATGCTATTTGGAATTTTTTTTAAAAACAGAAATATAGCTTAGCCACTGCCTCCTTGCTGTCTGCTGTTGTGCTTTCGAGAAATCTGCAACAATGTTGTCAAGATGTGAGGTGATTAGAAATTTTGATTAGAGCCAGATAATTGTTTTACTTCAGTTGTGCATTTAATATAAAGACAGTTATATTCAGACCACTTGCAGGTCAATTCAAATTAGGCACCGTTTAGTTAAAGGTTAGCATAGAAGTTTAAGCTGGATAACAGTTTGTGGGTACATAGTTTTGGTAATACATAGGCTTTTTGTAGAGTGGGAGGTAAATTTTCATACAGTAACACAAAGTGGGGAACTTAGACAGTATAGGAAGATTTTATTATGGTAGTATAGTGAGTGGATAAGATCACAAGACAGACTCATCATATGATGTGGCAGATGCTCACATAGTGTGAGAGTAGTAACTCGAGCTAGAGTCGTATCGTACTGGAATAGATTCACCTACGACTCTGGCACCAAGTAGTGAGTCTTTTATTATTTGTATTTACTGTTTAGATATCAATATACAGCTCCAAACATGCTGATGTTACTTGCACTGAGAACATGTTAATAATAATTTCGGTATCACTCAGTTCGCAAGGAAATGCTAACTTCAAAATTTAGTTTCTGTCAGTGCTTATTGATGGAAACGGTAGACCAATCACAAGCGCGACATGAGAGGGCAAGCGCCGAATTGCTATGATAGCTCAGTGCCAGTCTGCGATTGGTTTCTGGGGAGGTAATACATGAATCCGTATATAAAATCTAATCTCATGTAAAGATGGAACAGTTTGTTGAAAAATTGCCTCGGATGACGTACTTCTACGATGTTGTGTTAATTCAAGGCAGTCTACAATCTGTTTTCGAGGTGGCAACACACCAGCTAGTGTACGAAGTGCTACTCTGTCTAAAGACGGAATTGATTGTTAAAGTTGCTTAGGGAAACATATTTGTGGACTCTCATGTCGAGAGTGTGAAATATTTTTGTGACTTTTGCGGTGCTCGGAAGCTAATGATTAATTACCACGAATCTTGTTATGAGTATTAACGATTGACTGGCTCTAGAAATCGTTTTACTAATTTGCGATTTTGGAAATAAAACAAAATTAGTTGGCATCCTATTTTACGATTCTTGTTATACCTAGCATTTAAACCTACCCACTTGTCACATCATTATGTACTGTGTGTAGCAAAAATGTTAGAACTCGAGATCGACATAGAAGAAAGGTAACAATTCAGTTCCGAGAAGTAAGGGGCGGACGCACTAGACTTCTTTCTGTAAGTCACACATAGCATCACCATGCGGCCCCATGTACGTATTGTGGCAGATGATATTGCAAACATTCGTTCATTTGTCTGCTATGATAGTGTTACATTTGGTTTCCCTGTGTGTGGATGTGACTGAAATGGTAGACTACATTTTGAACTAGAGCTCTTGTGTCCTTCTGATAGTGTTAGGCTTGGTATCCCTCACCTGAGGAAAATGTGTTTAAAAAGTGGCTAATTTTAATAGGAAGCATTAAACCTGTAAGAGATCCGTGATCCCAAGAACATAGATATCAGTCTCCGACACTCAGGCCGATAGCAGACAGGAGTCGTTTATCGAGCGCTGCAGGAGGCAGTGAGATTAGTGTCGAATGAAAGAGTACTGGGAAGACGGGCTAGAATGGTGACCGAGCTGAGTACGGTGTCAGAGGCAGGTGTGCAAACTGAGGAAATCCACCGGAGTGTTACAAATGAGCGTGTCCCCTTATCATCGTGGGGTTGACCCTCATCAATACCGATTCGCGAGTGATATAAAACCAAAAGTGACAAGTGCTGAATTACGTGTTTCGTGTCAGCCGCGTCGGCCAGCAACAACCATGGTTAGCAGTGAGGATTGTTGTGAACGTTAACCATCATCATTGCGTGTGACGAAGTATTTAAAATCAGCAACCAATAACAGATATAACCGTAATTAAATGTTTAAGGCGAAGGTAGCAACTGCCTCAGAATTTGTGTGTTAATAGAAAATACACATCAGTTTGTATACCGCAACCTTTGTGGTCTTTAATAATAGAAAAACTTTCAATCATTAACTATTCCAACTCAGAACAGCTGCACTCTGTTGAAATACCCCCGTAACCACAGCAGAAAAACCGATGGTGTTGTGGACTGGCAAGACAGCCAATCCACTAGGAGGAAGCCGAAAGGCACGCGTTTAAGCTCACGCAGGCTGGCGTGAAGTCTGGAACAGGACAGGGAATTTATAGTAGCCAATAACGTACGTAACTACTGGAATACTTAACTTTAATTCATAACTGGTGAACATCGCTCTTGACGGTACATGTTTTACAGCATCAATAGTAACTGGTAATGGCGCCTTGCTAGGTCGTAGCAAATGACATAGCTGAAGGCTATGCTAACTATCGTCTCGGCAAATGAGAGCGTAATTTGTCAGTGAACCATCGCTAGCAAAGTCGGCTGTACAACTGGGGCGAGCGCTAGGAAGTGTCTCTAGACCTGCCGTGTGGCTGGCTGGCTGGCTCTGAGCACTATGGGACTCAACTGCTGTGGTCATAAGTCCCCTAGAACTTAGAACTACTTAAACCTAACTAACCTAAGGACATCACACACATCCATGCCCGAGGCAGGATTCGAACCTGCGACCGTAGCGGTCGTGCGGTTCCAGACTGTAGCGCCTTTAACCGCTCGGCCACTTCGGCCGGCCCTGCCGTGTGGCGGCGCTCGGTCTGCAATCACTGATAGTGGCGACACGCGGGTCCGGCGTATACTAACGGACCGTGGCCGATTTAAAGACTACCACCTAGCAAGTGTGGTGTCTGGCGGTGACACCACAGGTGGCCTTTCATCCATTAAGTACACGCTCATATATTCATAATAATTAACTGTTTGGCGACTTCAGTACATCGCACAAAATCCAATAAAAGCAATAACAGGGGTGTCTCAAACCCAGACCATAGTGTAACAAACGACCTGGTGAGATCTGTATGGAGCATGATGTGAATAGTCATCCAAAGCTTTGTGGACGAATATAGGGTTTTTGCTGTGGTGCAAAGCATGTAGCCATTCGATCTTGGCTGCTTGACCATGCAGCTGCTGCACCAACTGAGTCCGCAGCTCGTGGTCGTCCGGTAGCGTTCTCGCTTCCCGCGCCCGGGTTCCCGGGTTCGATTCCCGGCGGGTCAGGGATTTTCTCTGCCTCGTGATGACTGGGTGTTGTGTGATGTCCTTAGGTTAGTTAGGTTTAAGTAGTTCTAAGTTCTAGGGGACTGATGACCATAGATGTTAAGTCCCATAGTGCTCAGAGCCTTTTTTTTTTTTTTTTTTTTTTTTTTTTTTTTGCACCAACTGAGTTCTGCAGAGCATGTCATTTGGAGGAAACAATAGACTCTCATCAAGGTATGCCCAGAAAAATGGAAGCTCCTTCAAAACCTCATCCAAAAGGCGTTGTCATGTCCATACGACATTTTTGAAGCCAAACAGCATAGATAAAAAAAACTCAGCTAGACAAAAGGGCATAATTACCGCCATCTTTGGGATATTACAAGGCCCCACCAGAATTTGGTTGTATGTTTTTCAGCAGTCTGTGATGTTGAAAACGTTCGTTTTAGCTAGCGCACATGTAACATCTATGTTTGGTAAAGGGAATCTGTCTGGTACTGTCCTGACATCTAAAGTGTGATAACCACTACAGGGGTGCCATTTCCTTTGCCAACAATGTGCAAAGGTGAAGATAGTGGGCCGTTGGAGCAACAGATTATCCCATCTTGGAGCATTTATTTCAATATTGCCTTTGTTTCTGTGAGACACTCTGGGGTAATTCTGCGAACGCACTATGAAACAGGTTGACCCAGTGTGGTATCCATATAATGCATGGCATTGTGTTTGACGCCACTATTCTGTGCTGGTGGCCGTAAATCCTTCAGAGACTTCACTTTGTGATTCTCAAATGATTTTCAGAAATGACCACTTTCCTTTTTCAATTTTTATACGTCTTTACCTTTTCCAGTCATTTTTCCTGGAAGACAGTCTGAATTTAATCTTGATTTTCTTCAAGTAACTTCTCATTTCTTTATTCTCCTCTTGATATTTCTTCTTTACAGAGTCAAAAGTAGATCGTGAAGCACACTAATTACTCTATAAATGTGAAAGATATTTCAGATTATAATCTGGGGTTTCAGATTTCATTTCAGTTCAAGTGAGAGTGTTTCCCTTCTTCTTGCTCATATCTGATGCCAGCTGTAGGTTGTCACAGGCATTGGTTTTGTCTGTTCTCTGAACCATGCTATAACCAGAATCTCTGTATATCAATTAATGTGCTGACATTGACTGTGCTCTATAGTTGTGCTCTCTTCAAGTCCACTATTAATGGATAATCTGCAAGGAAATCGGCACCTAATACAGGGTTGGCTATGTTGGCATCTACAAATGTCCACGTGAAGGGCTTATTGAGGCCTACAGCGATATTCAGTAGTACACTACCGGCCATTAAAATTGCTACACCAAGAAAAAATGCAGGTATTCATTGGACAAATATATTATACTAGAACTGACATGTGAATACATTTTCACGCAATTTGGGTGCATAGATCCTGAGAAATAAGTACCCAGAGCAACCACCTCTGGCCGTAATAACGGCCTTGATACACCTGGGCATTGAGTCAAACAGAGCTTGGATGGCGTGTACAGATACAGCTGCCCATGCAGCTTCAACACAATACCACAGTTCATCAAGAGTAGTGACTGGCGCATTGTGACGAGCCAGTGGCTCGGCCACCATTGACCAGACGTTTTCAATTGGTGAGAGATCTGGAGAATGTGCTGGCCAGGGCAGCAGTCGAACATTTTCTGTATCCAGAAACATGTGGTCGTGCATTATCCTGCTGAAATGAAGGGTTTCGCAGGGATCGAATGAAGAGTAGAGCCACGGGTCGTAACACATCTGAAATGTAACATCCACTGTTCAAAGTGCCGTCAATGCGAACAAGAGGTGACCGATACGTGTAACCAATGGCACCCCATACCATCAAGCCGGGTGATACGCCAGTATGGAGATGACGAATACACGCTTCCAATGTGCGTTCACCGCGATGTCGCCAGACACGGATGCGACCATCATGATGCTGCAAATAGAACCTTGGTTCATCCGAAAAAATGACGTTTTGCCATTCGTGCACCCAGGTTCGTCTTCGAGTACACGATCGCAGGCGCTCCTGTCTGTGATGCAGCGTCAAGGGTAACCGCAGCCATGGTCTCCGAGCTGATAGTCCATGCTGCTGCAAACGTCGTCGAACTGTTCGTGCAGATGGTTGTTGTCTTGCAAACGTCCCCATCTGTTGACTCAGGTATCGAGACGTGGCTGCACGATCCGTTACAGCCATGCAGATAAGGTGCCTGTCATCTCTACTGCTAGTGATACGAGGCCATTGGGATCCAGCACGGCGTTCCGTATTACCCTCCTGAACCCACCGATTCCATATTATGCTAACAGTCATTGGATCTCGACCAACGCGAGCAGCAATGTCGCGATACGATAAACCGCAATCGCAATAGGCTACAATCCGACCTTTATCAAAGTCGGAAACGTGATGGTACGCATTTCTCCTCCTTACACGAGGCATCACAACAACGTTTCACCAGGCAACGCCGGTCAACTGCCGTTTGTGTATGAGAAATCGGTTGGAAACTGTCCTCATGTCAGCACGTTGTAGGTGTCACCACCGGCGCCAACCTTGTGTGAATGCTCTGAAAAGCTAATCATTTGCATATCACATCATCTTCTTCCTGTCGGTTAAATTTCGCGTCTGTAGCACGTCATCTTCGCGGTGTAGCAATTTTAATGGCCAGTAGTGTATTGTCCATGGAGGGAGACCACTAAGTTGTTAACTGTTTTCAGGAATGAATGTTCGTCTGGCTTATTGTCAGGTACGCACAAGGCTTGGATATAGCTGACATCCGAGCCGGTGTCAACCAAGAAAGTCATGCCTATGTGCCTGTATCTTACAAGAGACGGTTGTGGCTAGGCTGGATGTGCGGCAGCAGGAGTTTTTGAGGGGCCTGTGTCAATGTTGTTCTCCTGCCATGTACGGTCAACTGTCATAGTGCAGTTTGATTCATGATAGCGTTCTGCCTGATGATTATCTTGTACTCATGGCTGGTGCTTCTTTTTGTTCAGCTTGTTATATGTCTAATCCAGATCATGGCTGTCATTTGAGTAGGTGCATTGTTTAGTGTATTTCAAAGCATGTCGACCGAAATGTCTGAGACACCATCAAACATTAACTAAACTGCGCCGGCCGGAGTGGCCGAGCGGTTCTAGGCGCTACAGTCTGGAGCCGCGCGACCGCTACGGTAGCAGGTTCGAATCCTGCCTCGGGCATGGATGTGTGTGATGTCCTTAGGTTAGTTAGGTTTAAGTAGTTCTAAGTTCTAGGGGACTGATGACCTGAGCAGTTAAGTCCCATAGTGCTGAGAGCCATTTGAACCATTAACTAAACTGCCCTGGGACTGCGTGCAATCTTGTGGCTGAGGCACTTCAGTATGTCTGGATTTTGGCTGTTTACTATTCCGCCCAATTGCTGCTGTGTTCGAAACTGTCTGACCGCCATCTCAGCTGTGGTGCATAAACTGTGGAGCTTTTCAGGAACGCTCGGCTAGTGCTGCGGCATGATGGTGGCGCATTATGGTGCCATCTCTCTGGGTGAGTGTGGCATCCACCGTATAGAGTCGGCTTATGTATCGTTTGTTGATGACACACACTCTATCGGTCACATTTAGTAACTTGTATAATGGCTGACCTTCATGCACAACGAATGCTACTTGCAGTTTTGACGGTAGCTGCTGTTGCCAAACATATAACAACAATTTGTCAGGAACTGTGTTTATCGTACGTTTTAGATGGTTCAAATGGCTCTGAGCACTAAGGGACTTAACTTTGGAGGTCATCAGTCCCCTAGAACTTAGAACTATTTAAACCTAACTAACCTAAGGACATCACACACATCCATGCCCGAGGCAGCATTCGAACCTGCGACCGTAGCAGTCGCGCGGTTCCAGACTGTAGCGCCTAGAACCGCTCGGCCACCCCGGCCGGCGTACCTTTTAGATGCCGCCCAAAATTCTGAAGGGGCTTAGTCACCTTGGTTTTCTTGATGCAAAACTTGTCTGAGCCTTTGGTCAAGTGAGTTGGTGCAATGGGCAATTAATTCAGTTTTTAAGGCAAGGTAACTGCTGATGTGATAATAATGTTGGACACTAAAGCAATCACCTGCTTGTCCAAACTGTTAATAACTACCACAAATTTTTCGTGATCTTTGGTGACTTGTTGGTACATGACATCACCAGATTTGTGTGTTTGGGCACAAATGGCAGCGCCCTTTACTGTAAATGTGGCACAGAAGAACCACTTGAGCTGATAGATCGACTGTTTATTGTTCTTGCAGGTGTCGACATGAAGTTGAAGAAACCATCAGAACAGTCAACATTGTCAAGTCTGGCTTACTCTCATTTCCTGGCGTAGTGGAAATATCCATTGCACTGTGGTGTGTAGCTCATACTACTGTTTGTGTTTGTCTAACTGCCGTGGGGTTTTGAAATGTTATGATGTTCAGTTCATTATACTGCAGTGTTTTCACAGTCTGTATTGAAGGAAAAGAGAGCTCCAAAACCTTGACTTCATCGCGAATTCTTCGAATCTCGTTGTCGATAGTGTGCAACAAGTTGTGAGTATCCTCGATTATGGCTTCGTAATTAACGTTCCAGAAAATAAATTATACGAATAGAAACTTGTTTTATGTTGTCAAGATCACCAGGTATAAGGGTAAGACCTGAACATGGCATGGAAGCTTGTACACACCCTTTAAGCGTAGAGACTTAATTATATTATGCACAGCACAAAATACACATTTTGATGATGGCATAGGATCCAGATCATTAACTTTAAATTTCATGGAGTGGCTACTAGTCCACCATGTTTGAAGCAAATTGAATTCCTGGGTGCCATTTTCTCTGTAGTAAGAGGCCATCTGCTTTGTTACACTGCCTTGAAATTGCCTTTAACAAACTTCAAATAGTACAGGCTATCTCATTTTTTCCCAAAAAAAAAAAACAGTTAACTGGAGTGATTTCGTGTACACTAAAAGCAACAAGGGAAGTTTTGGTTAAAATATGGATAAACCTTTTCATGTAGATAAGAATGCAAGACGAGTCAAAATGCATTTCTCTACTCATGATAACTTCTTGTTGGTTGTCCTGAAGACTGTGGAGTAAATTTCGGAATACTTCGTGCTTAGCTAATAGACACGGTGGCTGGTGCAGAAATTCGGTATTTTTTGTTTGTACTTTAATTGCATAGTCACAGCCGCAAAAAAACTCAACTACGAACGAGAGTATTTTTAAAAGATTATGTGTCACCTGTAATCAACAGAAGTAGCTCAATAATAACAACAATAATAATGACGACGACATAGAAGGCAATAAAATTATTTGAGATTTCGTTTATTACAATGTTTTACTCATATTTCACTTCTACAGTGTTTTCATTATTATTTCATTTTTATGTTGTTTTCGCGGAAATTCCATTTTAGGATTGTTTTAACTGAGCTTTAAATTTAAAAAAGCTTGCTTTATTTGTTGTGTTAATAAATTTATCTATCTTCTCAAAAGTTTTAGAGGTACATTAATGATTTTTCTGCAGTTAAAATAATGTATGAGGATCAGTTTTGTAAGTTTCGCATTATGCGTTTCTTTCCTAAATTCAATTGCTGTAAGAAGGTGGTCACTGTTTGTAAGTAAAGAATTTCTTGTAAATGGCAGTGAAATATTCTTGGGTGAGATGATTTCACAAATTTTCGTAAATAGTTTGCCTTAGTAAAATAAAAATGTAGCGTCACACTCAATTTCCTTTTATGCCGTGAATACTGCGATACTTTACCATTAACTTTGAGTTCCAGAAGCTGTTTCAAGAGATCCTTTACATTTTCACCATTTAACAGATCATAAACTGAATCACAGTTTTTTTTTCGAACCGGGAACTGAAGTTTGTGACTGCACTATTCTTATTTTGTGTCGCATACCAAGTTGATTTATATACTTCTTCAGTAGCACAGTCTCTGCTTGTACTCTGTCGTATTGTACTTTCAGCTGTTTTGGACTTGGAAGGCAGTAAATGTAGTCATCATGAACAGGTATACTAAGTACTAAAAGAATGAACGTCCACTACAAGATTTTAATAACAATTTTACTGTACAAAAAGTTGAAATTATGAGGATTAGTCTGTGTCTCCAGACTTAATTAAAACTGGGAACTGGTAAGCCCGATTGTAACTCATTGGACTTCTCATTAAGTTCTGAGCACTGTGGAAATGGAGGCTGTCTTAATGCTAGTTCCTGCGAGAGACGCTGTAATTCATGTGTTAGCCACTCGATGAAATTTTAGCTCGTTGATCCAGACCAATAAGCTAGAATTTCGCAGAATGGCTAAGACATTATTTATAGAGCTCCTTGTGGCAACTTACACTAACGTGGGCGCCAAGCCCTGTGTCGTGAAAACATTATGAGAAGCCAGTAGACTGTCTGTGTTTGAAATGTCAGCTATTCTGATAGTAATGAAATACTTCGTTTTTCTGAAAAACTTGTGTAACAAAATATAAACTAAACATGCCTGTAGTGTCTCCAGCATTCGATTGCACAAATCGAAACGATAAAAAAAAAACAAATATTCTATATTAAAAGTAAGTATGGATAAAAACTTCAATAGATTTTTAACGTTTATTAACCCCTTGACCAGGCTGTACCTTGCGCCACTATCTGTTTCCATCTGCGTAATTATTCCTGTGCCTCGCGGCGCTTTCTTGCAGTGCAGCATTGTCTGACATGTTTCGGTGCACTTTTCTCAAATCAAGTGATTATTGCGACTGTAAGTTGTCAAAAAATTCGAAGCTTCTGGCAGCAGGACTGTGTATTATGAAATTAAGCATGTTACAATTGATTTATTTTAGAAGTCTTATGTAGATTTTTAGTAGAGGAGCGAACACATGAACACTTCTTTACAGAAAGTAGATGTTTTGTTGAGTGGTACTTAAGTAAATAAATTAGTGAAATCAAAGTGAAGTAGAAATTAGAATATAAATGAAAAACTTGGTTTAGTTTAGAGAGTTACATATTGGCAAACAGCGGGCAGAACAGCAGAACAGAAGAGACAATGACGGTGAAGTCAGCAAGTTCCACATAAGCGGGCGCTGTCGATTCAGCCGTCAGGGCATCGCCCGACTGGGTCACGTGTTTCTCAGTTGTCGCATGTGAGCAAAGGCCCTCGCCTACATTCCAAGAGCCAATGACCAACGTTAAGAAGATTCTTCGAGAAGCTTCTCAACGTGACAGAAGAGGCAATGACCGTGGAGAAATGAATAAATACGCGAGACGCAGTGGGCCCCACAGACGAAGGAAGAAGAGAAGAGTAGCAGTAGTTTTCAGTCAGTTTCGATGCTGAAGACCGTCATGCAAGAAGAGACTGCATCATGCACAGACGCACCAAGTCCGCCGCTGTAATGGAATAGCAAGCAGCAGCTGCGGCGCCAGAAGACAGAAGTTAAAAGGTATTTGAAGTCTGATTTTTACGTTCCCGGGTGACTCGTGAGGACGGGAACAAATGTAACAGTTCTGACACTAAATGTAACTGGGTTTTCTGTTTTGACGCTAGTCAATTGTCAGGATGAGCATTACTGAAAAGGGCATTTGATTCTAAAGCATTATGTCAGGTTGAAAATACTAAATAAATTAATTTTTCTCTCTTAACAACATGTGGGCAGGGTGGGTTCTTCCTTGGCTCGGGTATGAGGTGGAATGAAACAGCATTTTTACATCAGGTAACTTTTATTGAAAGTTTTGTACAACTGTTTCTTACTGGATGTTCTGGCTCGGATAGCGGCAGCTGTGTCGTTTGCGAAGCCTTCTGCTGCGGCAGCGGCGGCGGCGGCGTCTGATTACACGTAGCGGTGTGTATCTCGTGTCGCCGTCTCGCCCAGTTGACTGGAGACGCGCCTCGTGTGGTGGCCCGTTTAATTATTGAGAGCGAAGTCGTGCATCGGATGGTGATACCTTGGATGTGGCGTCCCAGTGTTTCTCTTCTCTAAGCGGCCACCGAGCGGGGTGGCGCAGTGCTTAGATACTGGACTCGCATTCGGGAGGACGACGGTTCAATCCCGCGTCCGGCCATCCTGATTTAGGTTTTCCGTGATTTCCCTAAATCACTCCAGGTAAATGCCGGGATGGTTCCTCTGAAAGGGCACGGCCGACTTCCTTCCCAGTCCTTCCCTAATCCGATGAGACCGATGACTACACTGTCTGGTCTCCTTCCCCAAACCAACCAACCAACCATCTAAGCGGCCGCGTGTGTTGTGCGTCGGCCAGCGGAGCGGCGCGGCGGGGGAAGGCCAGTGTCCCGGACTCGAACAACGGACTCCCGCTTGCCAGTCTACGGCTGTCAGATCTTCATCCCAGCTCACAGGTGACCGCTGATGTGAGGCCGCCTACATTTGGTGTCAGAGAAAAAACCCTTGGCTCAATATGAGGTGTGAATGACAGTCACGAAAGGTCCACAGTTAGTATTGTTTAATGTGTGAAAGGATAGATGTTGCATAGACAGTCGTAATATTTTCTTTATTTAGAAGGGTATTCTCTCTCATAATTTTAAGAGTTTGTCGAAAATATTTAAACATCTTTTTTATTCAGTGTGGTAAGATTGTGTAACTAACAGTTTGTAAAATGATGACACGAAATCTTACAAAGTCAGAGTCAGCAACACAAGCGGTTTCTACTGATGAAGCTATTCAGAGCTTAGTTAATCAAGTAGCACAGCTTAAAAATGATAATAATACATTATTTAAACAGTTGAGTGAGGTTAGGCAAACCAGTTCAATCCCTCCCACCCTAGATTACTCAGCAGCAGCCTTGGTAACTCCTTTTTGAGGTAAACCTGGCGAAGACATAACAGCCTTTTTTGATGATTTAGTAGCAGCTGCAAAGTTAGGATCATGGTCAGATGAACAGCTCTTACAAATGACAAAGTTAAGATTGCTAGGAGAGGCTAAAGCACACGTCTTATACCATGAAGAATTACGGAATGCTCCTACGTTTGAGGAATTGAAGAAAGGATTGCTTAAACGTTTTCAAAAACAAAACAGTTGTAGATTTTATAGGGAAAAATTAAACACTATCACTCAGAGGCAAAACGAGTCGTTAGAGAGCTTTGTAGATGGGATCAGAAAAGTTAATATTAACACCTATTAGTTGACAACTAGTGATGAAGTAAATTAAGTTATTTTACAAGAGGCAGAAAATAGAGCTCTGGATACATTTTTACCTGAGTTGCCTCCTGAAACGTCCCGTCGTGTCAGGGCAGAGTTTCTTAAAAATTTAGCAGAAGCTGTATCTGTGGCGACGGCTTTCGAAGAAATAGACATTGCCACCAGATACAAGGAGAAACGAAACGTATTTTCAGCAGGAGTACGATGTTTTAGGTGCGATCGACAGGGACATATAGCAAAAAATTGCAGACAACCTAAATGCACTAATTGTCAAAGAATAGGTCACACATTCAAGGAATGCAGGTCTAATAAAGTTTTTGGAAATAGAAATCAGTTAAACTCAAACGGGAATATCGGAGCCGCCGCCAGGCGTTCCCAATAAAATTTCATGCCATTAAGGCGAATGTGAAGGCGGAATGCTGGTTATCTGCTACCATACAGGATAAAGAGGCAAGGATACTGGTGGATACAGGCGCAAACGTATCAATAGTGAGTAATGAATGTATTGGAGAAAAGAAATATGACCCTCCAAGGTATAGATTGAGTGGAGTAGGAGGAGGTAGAGTGAAGTCATTAGGATGTACATCATTGATTATCTATATTCACGGTGTACAATTTCAAGAAGATGTAGAAGTGGTAACAAAGGTAACTGTCGGGTATGACCCGATCCTAGGACTGGATTTCCTGAATAAACATCACGCTAAAATCGACCTCAGACAGCAAACTGTAGAACTTAGCGGAATAGTGTTTCAGCTAGGTGACACCGCTGCCGCAAGATTTCCCTAAGCGGAAGGCGAAATCAACTACACTGCGTGCAACGTCCTTGAAGATTGATTCGCGGGATCAGATACCATCTGGCTCAGGAAAACTTTTCTGGATGACCGTTGACCCCGAGGTACCTACAGATACAATATGTCTAATAGAGCCATTAGAGGAAAATGAGGAATTAGATGTATCACATTGTTTTGTACGTAGAAGTGTTGTACGGGTTCAAGATGTTGAGGGAGAAAGAAAAGTACCGGTACATATTGACAACTTCGGAGTGGAGGACAAAGAGTTGCACAAGGGAATATTAGTAGCTACAGTCAGTACTTTTGAAGAAGAAGATTTCATTTGGTCAGATATTGATAATGGTCAGAAACCAGACGCCTATAAAACCGCATTACGCCAGAAGATTGAGCATTTGAAAGGAAAGGATAGAGACACGATAGAAGCAGTTTTAGTTGAGTTCCAAGATGCAGAAGGTCCACTGCCAGCAACAGATATCACACCGCATAGTATCCCAACAGGAAATAGCCCCCCCCCCCAGTTTATAGGAAGCCTTATAGAGTACCGCATCACTTACAGCCAGTACTGGATGAATTTTTAGAACAGCATCTAAAAGATGGAATTGTAGAATATTCTGATTCGCCTTATAATTCAAATATCGTAATTATTCCAAAGAAGTCTCCCGACGGTACGAAACGATATAGATTTTGTTGTGACTACAGACACCTTAACAAACAAACTATCTCAGATGTTTATCCTCTTCCAAACATTACAGATATCATTGACAGATTGGGTAACAGTAAATACTTTTCAACAATCGGTCTATGTAGCGAATATCATCAATTGGAAGTTGCACCTGAAGATAGGCACAAAACAGCATTTTCTACCCCTGGAGGCCACTGGCAATTTAAAAGAATGCCTTTCGGTTTGAAACATGCATCAGCAACTTTTCAAAGACTACTGGATGGAGTATTGCGAGGGCTCAAAACTCAGCAATGTTGTGTATATCTAGACGATATTATTGTATTCTCCAAAGACATTAATGAACATGCTGTGCGTCTTCGTAATGTTTTTCAGAGACTTAGAAAAGCTAAATTAACATTAAATATGGAAAAATGTAGTTTTGCATTGACAGAGGTTACATTCCTAGGGCATGTCATTAGTGGAAAAGGAATTAGAACAGATCCTCGATTAATTGCGGCAGTCAAGGACTTCCCAACACCACAACGCGTTAAGGAAGTACAAAGTTTCGTGGTTTCGCATCGTATTACCGAAAATATGTTCAAAATTTTGCTGAAATTGCCCGACCCTTAACCCAATTATTGAAAAAGGGTGCAAAATATCATTGGCCTGAAGATTGTGAATCAGCATTTCAAACCCTTAAAGATAAGTTAACACACAGTCCAGTATTAGCTTACCCAGATTATAATAACGAATTTATTTTATCTTGTGACGCAAGTGGTCATTCAGTAGCAGTTGTTTTGAGTCAGAATATTAATGGCGCGGAACACCCCATAGCCTACGCTTCGAGACAACTAACAACGGCAGAAAGAAATTATTCCACAATGGAGAAAGAATTGTTAAGTGTTATTTATGGTATCAAATACTTTAAATGCTACTTGTATGGTAGGAAATTCGAGGTTATTACCGACCACGCAGCTTTAAAATGGTTGCTAGGGTTAAAGGATCCATCTAGTCGCCCTACCCGTTGGGCCCTATGTCTTTCCGAAATGGATTTCGAAGTTATCCACAAACCAGGCAAAAAACACACGAATGCAGATTGCCTAAGTCGGAAAATAGCACTTTTGGAAGCAACAGGCCGAGATATTGAGGACTGGAGAAAGGCACAAGATGAGGATACAGAATGCAAAAAACACGCAAATAAAAAACAATTTTGCTTTCAAGATGGTGTATTATACCGTAAAACAAAACTTGGACCACGAATTGTTGTTCCCCAACACCTTAGACAAGAAATAATGGAAGAGGCCCACGACCATATCCTTGCAGGACACGGTGGACAGCGGACAACCGAAAGACGCGTAGCAGAGCGATTTTGGTGGCAAACCAGAAAGCAGGATGTTGCGCAGTACGTTCGTAATTGCATTGCGTGCGGAGAACGAGCTGAACTTTCTCGTTTAAAAATACCCTTACAGAGGCTCCCCGAGGCTTCATGTCCATTTCAAATCTGTGGACTGGATCTATACGGGCCATATCATAAAACACCTACTGGTAATAAGTATGTTCTTACAATTATAGATCACTTTTCACGCTATCTAGCAATGGTGAGTCTCCCAGATCAGCAAGCAAATACAGTTGCCCAAGCTTTAGTTAACAATTAGATACTTAAATTTGGGGTACCTGAAGCTGTTATCACAGATCAGGGAACTAATTTTATGTCTGAATTAATGAAACAACTACGCCACTTACTAAAAATACGTAGATTACGCACAACTCTGTTACACCCTCAGTGCAACGGGTGCATAGAAAGAGTTCATCGGACATTTGGCAAGATGCTTAGTTATTATATTAATGAACAACATTCTAATTGGAATACATATTTACCAATAATTGTGTCGGTATACAACGCCAAAACGCATGAAGCAACTGGCATGTCACCTTATGAAGTGGTCTATGGGAGAAAAATGCCGTCCCCTTTTGATGCAATCAGGCAGAAAAACAGAAAAGTCGGAGAAACAGTAAGAGATTTCAGTCGAATGATGAAGGATGTATGGAAAAAGGTTCAAAAATCTAATACAAAGCCTTTGGAACGACAGCAAATATTAGGTAATGCCCAAGCTAAATATCCAAATTACAAAATCGGTCAGTGGGTGATGCTGTCAACTCCATACATTTCGAAAGGAAAAACGAAGAAATTCGTAACGATCTGCAGAGGTCCTTATCAAATTATTGAGATCACGTCACCAGTCAAAGTTAGACTGCAACTGCCCACCCGAACTACTATTGTCCATGCAAGTCGTTTAAAACCTTTTAAGGGCGCTCCAGATGTAATTCCTTCAACAATAGTGTCTGCTTTTCCGAAGGGTGGAGGTAGTACCCGAAAAGGAAAAAGAGTGGCCACGCCGGCACAACATACAGACATGGCACCATACAATCTTCGACCAAGAGTGCGAATGTCCTAGTGGAATCTCAGTAGACTGTGGATAGTATAAAAATGTAGATAATTAATAAATGATAATGGTTTATTTTTTAAGAAAAAAAGGTTGAACGTAGATTGGTGTAGATCTTGTAGTTAACAATGTATTTCTTCTTTTCTTTGTTTTTGTTTTTACTAGGTTGGTAGGTCCATAACCATGTTGTTGCTTTTTTCAGAAAACGCCATGCAAGGATTTCCTACACAAAACCTATCCTACCTCAATGACTCCCTTGACAGTTCCCTTCTGAAGTCATTAGATATGTTCATAAACCTGCACAGCAAGGCAAAATTGATGGCATTGTTATGATGCAACATGTCTTAAAATTAAAAAGTGAACACAAAACTAAAATTATAATGCTAGGAACGGGTATATCTGGAATCTTTGTGTTGGTGTTTCTGCTTTGTACAGTTTTCTTTTATTTAAGACGAAAATATAAGCCAAATAATAATATACCACTTCATCAAATCCCTGTTACCACACTCTTAACTGGTGTGCTTCAGTGGTTACTTTTGAGCATTAGTGTATTAATTTTGTTTATGGTACTTCAGTCTTTACTAAACAGTCTTATGTTAAAGTAAACAATACTGTAGAATAGATATTCTAGCATTAATATAGGGTAGATTAAACAGGTGTTGCTATGTAATTTTCTAAGTGAAAAATCTATTTTTGTTTACTCATTGTCATCAAGATTTGTTACACTTATTACAACGAATTATGTGTGAACTATGTGATACATGAGCGTACAGTGCTTTAGTAAAGTGATAAAGTATTTTCAACATACTTAATGTGAAACGCGTGTAATCTTCTAAGTCGAGAGTTTTCATTGCTTGTGTTAGTGCTTTTGCCGTGTGAAGAGTGGAGGAATGTTGAGTGCTAAATTCGTGGGCGAATTTCTCTGAAGGGTGGAGGAATGTTGAGTGGTACTTAAGTAAATAAATCAGTGAAATCAAAGTGAAGTAGAAATTAGAATATAAATGAAAAACTTGGTTCAGTTTAGAGAGTTACATATTGGCAAACAGCGGGCAGAATGGCAGAACAGAAGAGAGAATGACGGTGAAGTTAGCAAGTTCCACATAAGCGGGCGCTGTCGATTCAGCCGTCAGGGCATCGCCCGACCGGCTCACGTGTTTCTCAGTTGCCGCATGTGAGCAAAGGCCCTCGCCTACATTCCAAGAGCCAATGACCAACGTTAAGATGATTCTTCGAGAAGCTTCTCAACGTGACTGAAGAGGCAATGACCGTGAAGTCGTTCACCTCCAGTAAACTGAAGTGAATAAATAAGCGAGACGCAGTGGGCCCGACAGACGAAGGAAGAAGAGAAGAGTAGCAGTAGTTTTCAGTCAGTTTCGGTGCTGAAGACCGTCATGCAAGAAGAGACTGCATCATGCACAGACGCACCAAGTCCGCCGCTGTAATGGAATAGCAAGCAGCAGCCGCGGCGCCAGAAGACAGAAGTTAAAAGGTATTTGAAGTCTGATTTTTACGTACCCGGGTGACTCGTAGGACGGGAAGGAGACGGCCTCAAATCAGCAGTCACCTGTGAGCTGGGATGAAGATCTGACAGCCGAAAACTGGCAAGCGGGAGTCTGTTGTTCGAGTCCGGGACACTGGCCTTCCCCCGCCGCGCCGCTCCGCTGGCCGACGCACAACACACGCGGCCGCTTAGAGAAGAGAAACACTGGGACGCCACATCCAAGGTATCACCATCCGATGCACGACTTCACTCTCAATAATTAAACGGGCGACCGCACGAGGCGCGTCTCCAGTCAACTGGGCGAGACGGCGACACGAGATACACACCGCTACGCGTAATCAGACGCCGCCGCCGCCGCCGCCGCCGCCGCTGCCGCAGCAGAAGGCTTCGCAAACGACACAGCTGCCGCTATCCGAGCCAGAACATCCAGTAAGAAACAGTTGTACAAAACTTTCAATAAAAGTTACCTGATGTAAAAATGCTGTTTCATTCCACCTCATACCCGAGCCAAGGAAGAACCCACCCTGCCCACATGTTGTTAAGAGAGAAAAATTAATTTATTTAGTATTTTCACCCTGACATAATGCTTTAGAATCAAATGCCCTTTTCAGTAATGCTCATCCTGACAATTGACTAGCATCAAAAGAGAAAACCCAGTTACATTTAGTGTCAGAACTGTTACAGTATCAAGAATTTCTTTCCTTGAGTAATACATTTCAAAATCGGGTTTCTGAACTGTGTCTTGTAGGAACAGCACTGAGAACAAAGAATAGAAATCTCAGTTGTTGGTTGGTACCCATCTGTGCACGTGTGATCCTTGTTTCTGTGCACTCACATATGAGCATACAAACTGTTCAGCACATTTGTTCGCTTCATTAATTATTTTTGTTAACAACCTATCATCAAACACGAATGTGAAAATATCAAACTGACCGATTGGCTGGTGTAAAACTTCAAATTCACGTTGCAGAGCACCGCAAATGTTATCAACTGCGAGCCCGAGTGCCATTCATCGAGCACGCAGCGCCACAAGGCAGCCCTAACTCAGTTCGTTGAGCACAGTCGAAGAGATAAAGAGCCAGTGAGCATATTGGAATTGTAAGCGTTCTTAATATAAATACAGGAAAGTAATTTGGTTTTCAATAATTAAATGTTTCCTTTGAAAGACATTGAGCTAAGAAAAATATGGATTCTGAATATGAAACGAGACAACTGGTTTCTGACTACAGCCACTTACCTCTGCTCAACCCATTTTGAAGAGAGGTATATGCATGAAACAAATGACTAGAAATGCCATTTGTCCAAGGCAAAACCAACTATCTTTACTTTGCCAAATAAAAGGTAGAATCTTTCGACCACTACCCACGAGGTGAACTGTCCACAGTTTACATGATAGTGCTGGTGTGTGTGATGAGCAGTCGTAATGAGCGAAATATCTTAAAGACTGAGGGAAATTTTTTATCCCATTCTGTTTACGATTCTGTTAATGCGTCCTGTGATAATATAATGGCTGGACCTGAGCTGGTGCATACCAGATGTACTTGATACACACCTGCCCATTCTCTGTTCGCCTAGGCAGCTTTCCCACAGTGTGTACTGCTGTCAGGGTACGCTATTCCAATGGCATTGTTGACCGTGAGACACAGTGAGGTGCCTCTCTGGCAGCTGATAGGAAAGCTGGAAAATGGCACGTGAAAGACGCGGTAGGGGCTCCGAGGTGCGCCCCAAACACACAGCCCCTCTCTTGCATACCAGCTCTCCTCCCTGCTAGCTGCATTCTTCTGTCCTACGGCATCACACCCACCGTCTGGCTACGGCAGTCTCCTTATGATGTAGGACCCGTCACCTGTACCTCTTAACATAATGGCTTCAAGACAATAAATGCCAAATGTGAATGTTAATTTTCTTCTCATCGTTTTCATTACAACAATTCTCCTAACACATCCAGGCACCCATCTTTCGCCTCCATACTAACACAGCAGAACCTGCATACTATTAATCAGGCATCAATAGCACTTGTTCCATGTTCTTATCATGGTGATGTCGATAATTTATATTTTCATGCAATAAAATTATTATTTTAATCTTATGGTGGAATGCCATCCTTTCAGTGTTTAGTATATCTGTTTATGACCACGACTGTTCGAAAAGACTGATCTACATCTACACATATACTCCGCTAGCCACCAAGCGGTGTGTGGCGGAGGGCACTATTCACGCCAAAGCCATATTCCCCCCCCCCCCCCAACCCCAACCCCCTCTGCTTTTTATTTATTTATTTATTTATTTATTGTTCCGTGGGACCAAATTAAGGAGAAGTCTCCATGGTCATGGAACGAGTCAATACATGAAATTATAACACGATATTAGAAACAGATAAAATGAAATATAAAAAAAATATATTCAGGTGACAAGTCGTAAGTTTAAATGAAGAAAATCAACAATGTAACACTGGAATTTGCTTAATTTTTTAGCTCTTCCAGGAGCTCCTCGACAGAATAGAAGGAGTGAGCCATGAGGAAACTCTTCAGTTTAGACTTAAAAGAGTTTGGGCTACTGCTAAGATTTTTGAGTTCTTGTGGTAACTTATTGAAAATGGATGCAGCAGAATACTGCACTCCTTTCTGCACAAGAGTCAAGGAAGTGCATTCTTCATGCAGATTTGATTTCTGCCTAGTATTAACTGAATGAAAGCTGCTAACTCTTGGGAATAAGCTAATATTGCTAACAACAAACGACTTTAAAGAAAATATATACTGTGAGGGCAATGTCAGAATTCCCAGATTTTTGAATAGGGGTCGACAAGAGGTTCTCGAACTTACACCACATATATCTCGAACAGCCCGTTTTTGAGCCAAAAATACCCTTTTTGAATCAGAAGAATTACCCCAAAAAATAATACCATACGACATAAGCGCATGAAAATATGCGAAGTAGACTACCTTTCGTGTTGAAGTGTCACTTATTTCAGATACTGTTCTAATGGTAAATAAAGCAGCATTTAGCTTCTGAATAAGATCCTGGACATGGGCTTTCCACAACAGTTTACTATCTATCCGAACGCCTAGGAATTTGAACTGTTCCGTCTCGCTTATAATATGCCCATTCTGTCTGATCAAAATAACTGTTCTTGTTGAATTGTGAATTAGAAACTGTAAAAACTTAGTCTTACTGTGATTTAGCATCAAATTATTTTCCACAAGCCACGAACTTATTTCATGAAGTACATTATTTGTTACTGTTTCAATATCTCACACAAGATCCTTCCCTATCAAGCTGGTGTCATCAGCAAACAGATCGCGAATCGCGCAATGGAAAAATGACTGTCTGACCGCCTCAGTACGAGCTCTAATTTTCCTTATCTTTGATTGGTGATCATGCACGATTTGAAAGGTGGTGATAATAATATATGCTCTACATCCTCGGCGAAGAACGGATTTTGGAATTTAGTGAACAGCACCTTCGGTTTAGCGCGTCGTCTATCTGCAAGTGTGTCCCATTTCAAACTACCTATGAGATTTGTAACGCTCTCGTGATGGCTATATGTACCAGTCATGATGAATCTTGCCGCTCTTCTTTGGACCTTCTCAATCTCTTGAATCATACCCAACTGGTAAGGGCCACATACAGACGAACAGTACTCTAAGACTGGACGAACTAAAGTATTGTAAGCAATTTCCTTTGTTGAAGGACTTTATCGCTTCAGGATTCTACCAATAAACCGCAATATAGAGTTCGCCTTACCCGTTACTTGTGTAATCTGATCGTTCCATTTGAGATCATTTCGAATAGTCACACGCAGACACTTGACGGATGTTACCGCTTCCAAAGACTGGGCATTTATTTTGTACTCGTACATTAATGGGGATTTTTGCTTTGTTATACGCAGTAGGTTGCACTTACTAATAACTGCCAGTCATTACACCACACATTTAATTTGTGCATATCCTCATTGATTTGTTCACAACTTTCGTGTGATACTACTTTCCTGTAGACTACAGCATCATCGGCAAACAGTCTAATACCACTGTCAATACCATCAAGCAGGTCGTTTATGTAAATCATAAAAAGCAGTGGACCTACTACGCTGCCCTGGGGGACACCTGAAGTTACCCTTGTTTCTGTTGAAGTCTTCCCATTCAGGACGATGTACTACTCTGTGTCTGTTAGAAAACTTATATGTCATCGGATAGACCGTAAGCGCGCACTTTTTGGAGCAAGCGACAGTGCGGAACTGAGACGAACGCCTTTCGAAAGTCGAGGAATATCGCATCAACCTTGGAGCCGGTATCTAGAGCCTGTTGTATATCATGCACAAAGAGGGCCAGCTGCGTCTCGCATGACCGCTGTTTCCTAAAACTGTGCTAGTTCTGCAGATGAGGTTCTCAGAGTCTAGAAAGGTCATTATGTCTGAGCACAAAATATGTTTCATGATTCTACAACATATCGATGTCAGTGAAATTGGCCGGTAATTATGTGCATCAGATTTTCTTCCCTTTTTATAAATTGCTATGACTGGGCCTTCTTCCAGTCCCGTGGAACTTTCCACTGCTCCATGATCTCTGATAGATGATGGATAAGAATGGTGCTATATTTGCAGCATAGTCAACATAAAATCTTAGGGGGATACCATCTGGGCCAGATGCCTTCCTGGCGTCTGAGGATCTTAGCTGTTTTACAATCACAGATACACTAAACACTTTCTCAGCCATCCTTGCGTTTGTTCGATATTTGAAAGGGGGAATGGTGCTGCAGTCCTCAACCGTAAATGAGTTTTTGAAAGCTAGGTTTAGAATTTCGGCCTTCTGTTTATCATCCATTACATTACCCGTATTGTCAACAAGAGAAGATACTGAATTATTTGTAGCGTTCATGGATTTTACGAACAACAAAAATTTTTTGGGTTATTTTTAGAATCTGCAGATAAAATATTGCTTTCAAATTCGTTAAAAGAATCTCTGATTGACCTTTTGACAGCTGCTTTCATTTCGCGTAATTTCTGCTTGTCAGCGGGGCAGTGACTACGTTTAAAACGACTGTGAAAAATTCTCTGCTCTCTCAGCAACTTCCTAATATGTTTGTTGAACCAGGATGGATCCTTTCCCTCTCCTTTATTCTTGCTAGGCACAAATGTCTTTAGCAAGTGGTGGACAATACTTTTAAATTCCGACCAAAGATGCTCTATATCCTTGTGTCCTGCGGTGAATGATTGGAGCTGACAGTTTTATTTGCTTTCGCAAACAAGAAAACTCTAAGCTGTTTCTTTGGTTTTCTTGCAACTTCCACTGACAAAGAAGCCACAACGACGTTATGGTCGCTAATACCTTTTTCTAAATTAACTTCGTCAAAAATATCAGGTCTGTTTGTCGCCAAGATATCTAATATGTTCCGATCTTGATATGGTTTTCTAACCAATTGCTCAAGGATGTATGTTGAGAGCGATCCTAGAATAACTTCACATGGGTCTTTTCTTCTGCCCCCTGTGATAAACATGTAATTTTTCCAGTCAATGGACGCTAGATTAAAGTCTCCACCTATAACTAATGGATAATTTGATATTTGTTTCCTATGCACTCAAGACTTTCCCTCAAACATTCTGCGACGTTTATTGCGGATGCTGCTGGTCTATAAAAACATCCTAATACAATGGTCACTCCTTGTCTGACTGACAACTTTATCCAGACAATTTCACAGTCCAACCCAGTATTGATATCAACAGTGTTTAAGCAGCTTTTAACTGCAATGAACACACCAACACCCATAGCATCAGTCCTATCCTTTCTAAACATTGTCCAGTCTTAGTTAAAAATTTCACTGCTATTTAAATCTGATTTCAACTTTCGGTACCTAATACAATATTGGCATTACTACTGTTTATTCCGGAGAAGAACTCGAGGATCTTGCTACAGGCACTTCAACAATTTACTACCATGAGATTAAGCATATTTAAATCCTTCGGAATTACCTGTTTAGGTGAGCTAACAAAATTTGCACTTGACGCACCCACATCAGTGTCATGAACTGGTAATTTTCAGGCCAACAGTTTGTCTCCTGTGGGGAAGAACCTAATCTAAAAAAAAAACCATGTGCACACAAGTACTGTGCTACGCACGTAGCTGATTCCTGTGTGTAGTGCACCCCTGATCTATCGAGGGGCGTCCTGCAACCTTCCATCCCATAGTGTAGGTTGAGGAATCTACAACCATTTTCGTCACAGAGTCGACGTAGCCTCTGGTTTAGATTCTCCACTCGTCTCTAAACTAGAGGACCTCGGTCGACCCTGGGTGCGATGCTGCAAATTATCAGCTTGCCTTCCACTCCTCGAGAGATGGAGGCTGCCTTCGACAATTTAGCCAGACATTGAAAGGGCTCAAGGATTTCCTCAGAACCCCACAGCAAGCACACCGAGTGTACGTTGGACTTCTTCCCCACCCTAGGCGCTATGTTCCTGAGGGACTCCATGACCTGCCTAACATTGGAGCTCCCAATAACTAACAAGCCCCTATCCCCACATGCCTGTCGGGACCTTACTGAAGGAGCGGCCACTATCCTGGCAGAAGGTGCATTCTGATTGGGCTCAACCTCCCCCCCCCCTCCCAAGCATCAGAGAGCACGCTGAATCCATTAGAAAAGTGCATGGGATTTGGCAGGATCCTGCGTCCCCCATGCAGCTTTCGCCTTGAGGCCAGGCACCCCATCCCCATCACACTTCAAGGTTGCACTGTGGAGCCTGTTGACTGTGGCCAACAAAGCTTCCAGCTGCGTTTGGATTGTGGCCATTCGCACACATATAGCTAATATGTGATTCACTATAAGAAACTTAAGGAAACCTGCTGCCACACAAGGGTAACAGCTACACTCTAGTTGGCAGAAAGGACACTCAACAATGAAAAACATTAGAAATGTATGGTAGAGGCTAGATCTGATGCTTACTTTCCTGCTAGGGACTATCTAGTGAATATTAAAGAAAAAAACAGTGACCTACAGTAAACTGCTAAGGGCTATCTAGTGATTATTATTAAAGAATTGAACAGTAACATATGGTAAGCTACACCTACAGATTATCCCTCGTATTTATAATGTAAACAAGCGTCTACATACATGCGAAAATGACCTAATGAAACTATAGAAACCGCGACCTTCAATGTATCAAGTGTAAATGACACTAATAAACGTAACTACTGAGTATTGTACACTGACAGATGCACGTACAAGACAAAACCTTTAGCTAACAATAAGAGTTCAAAATGTAAAGCACAAATACGAAATCTACTTTATAGGATCCGATGGCCTTAGAGTACACGATCACTAAAGCACACAACAAGCTAAGGAATTTGAGCAGACGGCGAGGTGAGTTTTAGCTTCCTGCAAACTAGACTGTAAGAAGGGCTCAGAAGTTGTATTATAACACAGATTTACTCAGATGTTGTAGTGTAACACTAATTTACCACGTATTTTACATTTGCTTAACTGTTAACGATCACAAGTTGCGCTAGTCAAACGTATACAAGTGAGGTTAGAATTCACTGTCAGTATCACTTTTCCTAATAAAACGTATAAAAACTGCTACCTTCAACGTAACGAGTCTAAATGATACTAATAAACGTGAATACTGAGTATTGTACACTAACTTAAACTGATTAATCCTCGTATTTATAATGTAAACAAACGTTTACGTATAGGCGAAAAATGACCTAATAAAACGTATAAAAACTGCTACCTTCAATGTATCGAGTCTAAATGACACTAATAAATGTAAATATTGACTATTGTACACTGACATAATTGATATTCCCGCGTATTTAACGTCAGTTAAGAATGTAAATAAACGTTTGCGTACACTCCAAACCGTCCAAAACAGGAACTTCGCTTTTCCTATTCAGACGCAAATAAAAACTTAAACCTTCAATTTATCAAGTCTATCTGGCACTAATGCATGTAAGTACTACAGAATATACAGCAAAATCAATTAATTACTAGCTAAATTAGTTATCTCGTAACACAGCAAGCACCCGACTGGTGTAGCCGAGCGGTTCTAGACGTTTCAGTTTGGAACCGCGCGACCGCAACGGTCGCAGGTTCGAATCCTGCCTCGGGCATGGATGTTTGTGATGTCCTTAGGTTAGTTAGGTTTAAGTAGTTCTAAGTTCTAGAGGATAGACGACCTCAGATGTTAAGTCCCATAGTGCTCAGAGCCATTTCAACACAGCAAGCAAAAAGCGCTCGTAGCCGGCGTCAGGGGTGCCAACTACCACTGCTACTGATCGCACATCACGAATTACAAGCTGAGAATGTGCTACTGAAGAAGTGGTCAAAGTCACTTAGTGTGCAACTCGAAAAAAGAGTAGTGCTATCAGAAAAATCAGTTGCTGTCTTGTAAAAAGAGCATGTCATGCAGTTTTTGTATGTTATGTTTCGAAAATGTAATGGATGTCTTGAAGGAGCTTTTGGTACTTCAAACTACTGGCAAAATATCACAGTAGTCTCAGCAAATAAGGAAATTTACTCTGACCCTACACTTTTATTGTACAAAGGTATATAGCTATTTACGAAAGTTTGTGAAATTAAGACATACAAGAACACTTCACTGCAGTTATTGAGAAGTTCCTTGGTTATAAAAGGTGAGCAGCCTACAGCAATTGAGTTTGGGGGAGAAATCCATAATACGAAACTTATGTAGCTGCGCTTCAACCATTATTTTATCAGCAGAATAAATCATTTACATAAATCTAAATCTTTTGAACAGAGAAGTAAATTTTTAAGACAACTATATACCGCCTTGTTTTATTTAAAGATCTGTAAAACGGTAGAAAAAATGGAATGTCAATTAACACACTGTAAAAACGAAATGCCAATAACACTGTAAAAATGAAATGTCAGTAAATTACTTAAATGTCTTGTAATTATTATTATTATTGAATTATACGAATTAATTAATTGCAACGTACTTTTTTTAAATATTTTCATTCATAGTGGTCTGTTTTTGAGACTGTATGCTTAAAATACAAACAAAAATACAGAATTTCTGCAGTATCCACTGTTTCTGTTAGCTAACCACAATGTGTTTCGAAGATTACTCCATAATCTTCGAGTGGTGCCTGATCATATTGCATTGATTTAGTTTTAGTTTCTGACCAACAAGAAATTTTAGCAGGTGGACAAACCTATTCTGAGTCGTCTTACAGTTTTATCTGTCTATAAAAGTTTAACTACATTTCGATTAAAACTTTCCTTGTTCTTGTCAGTGTACACAGAAATAATCACTGTTTACTATTTTTTGAGAAAGAATAAAGCTCGCAATTTCGAGGGGCCACGAGCGAGCAGATAAAGCCCTTGACCACAGCAAAAAATGGGAATGCAGTTTGCTTCAAATATGTCAGATGTATAGCCACTCGACGAAATTTAAGGAAAGATTTATACTAAAGGTAAACATACTACTGCTTGATCGATGATTCCCACATTTCAAATATTTTGACAACTTTAACGGCATAAATTGTTTCTTTTACAAATCTGCCTTCCGTGAAACATGTTTCCAGGTCATAAGACAAGTTTTGTCACCTGTCTGGTACCCTCTCTGGGTTTTATATTATCCTGTGTGTTTTTCACTTATTTCTTGTAAATATTTTGGTCTGAAGTTCCTATTTTCTATGACTTTTAGTAAAAATGTTTGAGCTTTACATCTGCAAAGAATTAAACATGCAGGACCTTTCTGAAAAGTGACACAATGAACTCCTACTACAAGGATTGGTATCCATCATTTTGACTACTATGGATATGTGAACAATAGCTTTTGGACCTGTCCACAGCTGTTGTTATTTGACATCTTGATTAGTTGTTTATGGCATTTTGCCTACCTTTTGTCAATGAGGAAGGAAGCTTTATTACTCAAGTGGTACAGCCACGTTGACTGAATTTGAGTTACTTTGCAATGGCGTTTCCAAAACATGGTTCACCTGATGAACAAATTTTAAAATACTTGATTTCAGTGTCAGATGATTAATGCAAATCTAAAGGTCCTCATAATGTTTGTGATATCGGTGAATTATAAGAAGAGGACACTGCAAACTCTTTTCATGATGACAAATATATTCCTCCCACTGAAGAAATCAGTGACTTTTCAGACAGCTACAGTGCACCTACTGGTCAGGAATAGGCCACTGAGAGTCTGGTAACACAATGTTGCTTTATTTACAGCAGGCACATTTGTATAATCTTTACTCTGTTATTATTATTATTATTATTGTTATTACTACTATTGTATTTCAACTCATGTTTCGGAAACTGTTATAGGAGTTTACTTAGTTCATTCTACTGTATAATAATTTGAAGTTCATTGTTTATATTGTAATTGAATTACTGTGCTATATACTTACAGGTATGATAAACAAGTATATCCTTACCTCACTAATAGCAACAGAAGTGTTCATGCCAGAGGGAAAGGAAAAACTCAGGTGAAAGTAAAACCTTCTATTGGAAGTAGTGAAACAGACAACCATGGCAATACATCTTGAAGGTGCCACTGGGAACTAGAGGCTATGTGAAGAGGTCTGTCAGAAAAGGTAAATCTTTTTATGCATGGAGGTTATTACTAACTGATTACAGCATGGTTCAAAACGTAACGAAGCATACAGAAAATAGAGCACATGAAGCACTGCTTGGTGATGATAGTACCATTGACCTTGATGCAATAGAAGCCAGTATATCACTTATGCATTTATGAGTCATATATGTAGCAAAACACGTTCCATTGAAATCCTTATTGTCGAATACATAGGGATCAACATTTTTGGGAACACAATTCACTGAAATTTTCTCATTTATGTAATTTAATGAAATGGACACACATTCCCAATTAGTACGGATATATCACTTTGCACATGCTACCCCTGTGTGGAATCCTTTCATTGCCATTTCCTTGCAGTGTTCCATTTCAAGCGAAAATACCAGTGTGGATGAGCAACTGTTTCCACACAATGCTAGATGCTCTTTCATTTAATATATGAGCAATAAACCAGATAAATTTGGAACAAAATCTAGGTATCTGGTGAATGATTTTCTTTTCCTAGGCAAAGATTAGTAGCACCCCATACGTGTTCCTCTTGCAGAGCAAGTAATAATGTGTCTTATACTACCCTTTGTTTCTGCAAGAATAAACATTGTATATGACAATTTGTTCACAACCAAATGCCTTGGAGGATGTTTGAAACGTAAGAGCACAAGCATTCAGGCACAGTGAAAAAATCTAGAAGGAAAATCCCTCAGTCAGCAAAATCTGCGTTAGCATCTTTCCACATAACTATGCTTTACAAGACAGGTACATGACTCCAACATGAGATTAGGGGAAAAAGAACAAAATGTGCTTCTTTTGAGTTCAGTGCATAACAAAGTTACTATAAATGAACGACATCCTAAACAGCTACCAGAGTCATTGGTTTACTATAGTAGCACCAAGTACAGTCCTGATGCTATTGATCTAATGGCTTGACACAGCACTATGAAGTATGGATGTCGCTGAGGCCCTGCGCGTTTTTTCAGTGTATCTGAACTAGCAGTTATTAATGCATCAGTGCTCTATAAAGAAGTAACAAGTGAATAAGTAAGGAGACTTCAGTTTATATACAAGTTGGCAGAAGAGTTTGCTTCAGCATATAAGGTCACAATGGTGCAATACACACTTCCTAATACTGTACCACAGCATAGCAACACTTGCAAGACTTGTCAAATTGGAGGATGTAAAGGGAAGAATAGGAGAAAGCATCTACACACAAAGTGTGGCAAGTATGTTTGACAACCATATTTAGGAAACACTGAGTACCCATTTTTTAGGTGGCACCATGCATCAAGTGGTTTTGAATGCGAGAAATCAGGGATAAATGTTTTCTGTGATACATATTGTGATATTATAAATTTTATTTTAAAATATATGTTTTCGCTAAGTGAAATTATCCATTTCACATTTTGTTATCATATAAATTTGGCTCAATTATTAGGTATAAAATCTCCATTGTGCCATGTAATTCTTCAAAAAAAGTAAAGCTGTATCCTGGTAAATCATATGAACAGTATAAAAGAAATTGGTATCCATCCCCATTTGTTTACTACTTTTAAAGAGGCAAATAAAACTACACTTGTCAAAATGATGGGTTGGTTCCTCGAGGTAGGCCATAATCCAATGTTCTTCTACTGTTAAACACCTCTCTTTTACTTTGGTTTCATTAATACATATTAACAAAAAAATAAAATAACGATAAAATTTTAGCCACACATTCTCAGAGCTATGCTGCTTTGCATAATTAACTGATATTTTAAAGGAATATAGAAAATTTATTGTGGCAGGGGATTAATTACAACTTTCGTGAACCTTGATGCCTAAGAACAGGATTTAAGAGTAATTCGGTACATAAGACAGCATGAGAGCAGATACTGCTGACACTGTAGTACAACTAGTTTAATAGCATAATTCATGTTGTGGTTTAACTTTCCACCCTGATCAGACTTTTTTCTCACTCAGAAAAGAGCAATGAACATTCCAGAACCAACATATACATGTAGTAAAGCCCTTTTTCGAATAATCATCTACTTCACGTCTTAACAGGGTCTATAGATTGAGATTATCCAAGTCTGATAGAAGTAATAGCAAAAAATTAAACGCCCATACTCAAAGCACAAGACATAAAATGAATCACTATGTTCACAGAACAGAAATGTTACCTTCATGAAAATAGCAAGCACTTTTCATCAAGGAAATCAAGCATAAAGTTTTCCAACACAAATAAAATATAAAGTCTTTCCCTTGTTTACCAAGAATCTTAAAGGCCTATTACTTCATAACTGTTTTTACATTGTATTTCTTTGAATATTAGAGCAAATAAATATGATGTCAACAAATGTGAGAATAAAAGAGATAAGCAATAGTGCAAAATCTTTCAAAGAGTGACAGGGGTGAGGGGTGTGAGCACTTAAAGGGGTACATGGGAATGCGAAATTTCAAGAACGTCTGATATAGCTGCATGTAATTGTATCAGTTTTTGTTGGCATGAAGTATATGTGATATTTCATCACACTGCATCATTGTAATCTATTACATCTCTCATAACATATTACACTTACTGTGCATAGCTCCCCTGAAAACGATTCAGAGGACTAAAGGAGATTTTTTTGTATACAAATTTTTTTAAAAAGTTATTTAAAAACTTCTAATTGTCTAGATCGCAATTTGATGACAGTAAGACATCCCCTGTTTCGGCTAAAAAAATAATTGTCCATCTTCCAATCCAGTTTGGCGTGAAATTAGTGTAACCTGCAAGCTGTATTATTTCGAATAGGTCATTATCGACATTGATCTGCTTGCACACCTGTATATTTTATCCGTGTTAACTGACAAGTTAGCCGCTTCGTGTAACGACGCAGCACAGAGATTTTTCGCGATAGAGTGTGCACACGAATAACGCTGTATGGCACATTTTGACATTTTGTAGATTCCCATAGAATAATGTTATACACGACAGTCTGCATCGGCTGATGTAACAGTTGACCAGTTTGCTGTCCCAGGACAGTACTAAACAGAGAGGGGACTCACGCAGTTTTCGCGCCTCTACGCGATAAATGCTGTATGTTACAAGAATGGCGAAGTTTAGCAAGGTGAGGCTTACTGCAAGTGGTCTGAAACGTCCAAATAAGGAGCGGAAAATGAAAATTAACATCGGTAATTGGCAGGACGTTAAGAGAAAAAGACTTCGTGATATTGGATTGGAACATAAACACGAAAAGGAAAGGTAGTTCCTGTGAAACAGCCTCAAGCGTAGGTGAATGGAATTAAGCTGTATGGGTTTTGTAAAAGGGTGTGTGTCTATAGAGTAACATAAGTGTTCTGTACAACGACGTATGTGCCCTGTGAGTACATGGCTCTAACGACGTACATTATGTGTATCTTAACAGGAAAAAAATTATGTCTATCTTACAGGAAAAATATCTAACATGAATAAAATTACCTCCAGTTCTATAGTTATCATCGACGAAAAGATAATACACAGTCTGAGTACTGCTACATTATTAAAAGTAGTAAAGTGGTACTGCTCTGTATACATTTAGTACTCGTATAACATTGTTGCTTTAATTTGTGGTGTAAGCGGTGCTGCTTGACAATAAAAGCGGTTTAAAAGCTGTGAGCTGTCTGGGGAAGTTAATCTTGCATTACTGAGCAACTGTTTCACCAGGTATCCAGTTTAGCTTACCAAATTCCCAACCAGACTAACATGAATTATAATCTTTTAATAGGCATACGATAACCGATGATATATATATATATATAAAAGAGAATTTAAATAAAAAGAAATAAATCAGTTTATATTTGGAAATTTATTTTAACATTGATCATTAAAATTTCAGCATATTACACGTGAGTCATAACTAAGCTGGTGCCTTATTTAGGACTGTGAAAATGTGAGTTTGTAATCTTACAGAACACATCAAATATGGAGCCAAGATTGGGAGACTGCATACAACACTGCATTCATAAAATAACACACGAAGAACGTTGAAACATATGCAAGAGGAAATTAACCACAACCAACTGATTCAATTTTCACCCAAAGAAGTTACGTTCGTAGCACAATCCTGTCCGTCATGTAATTACCACACACTGGTATACTAAATTCATACTAACTCTCTGTGAAATCTTCCCGAAAAGAATAGCTGAGGGCTGCTTTGATGATTACACCACATGCTTCACGTGGTCAACTTGGTTTACACAAAGAGTGTAACTCCACAATAATTTTGATAATTAAAATAAATTAGATCGAAAAGCAATTTACAAAAGAAAAACCTCGAACTGGTTACAATCGTCTTACTATTAACCTGATGGGTCAAACTACTGTATAAGCACGTGGTACTGGTCTCACAAAGTACACCCCACGTGGGTTGAACATAAAGAAAAGTTGCTATATTGAAAAATATTGTCAAGACAAGACGTTATAATCTCACGCACATTCGCACTGAAGATTGATGATGCTAGTTAGAGTTACTGATCAACACGTGGTTCCACTTTACTCACAAAGTAGTGAAAAAGCAACTACCGGAATATATTCTGAACTTCACACTCGAATTACACTGCGCTGCAATTTAAGATAACATTAGATATTTTAGAGCTAAACCTGAAATAAAGGTGATTAAATTTTCAGTTAGGCTGAACTTAAGAAATCCATTGTCCTACGGACTTAGCAGACACGCGCTTAGCCGGAGATCTAACCACTTCAGACGCTCGCCACGGACAGACTGACCTGGTCCCTTCCTGAGGGGGGCTCACAAATACAAACGGAAGTAGCCAGAGGGGCAGCTTCCTATACCAACATGACAAGCGACGGACAGGACCATACTAAGGATAGAAACTTCTTTGCTTTTAGAAAGCGTAGCTACCTGTTCCGACGTTGGTCCTACTGTTCTCTAGCAGACAGGCTTGTCTGCTACCCTCAAGCATGCAACTAGAAATACATTTGCTCATTCATCCTCTCACACAGAAGGGAAAGGGGATGACAGTATCTTATCACATACAGTATATAAAAGAAAGCTGATGTAGGTTCCGTATGAGACTGTGTGACATGAATTACATATAAACTGTGTTTTAAAGTCTAGTAGTGTGATAGATCGTTCTTGTTTATGTGTAAAAGTAACACGTTCCACTATTCAGTCTCCTCCCAGATAGTCAGAAACGCCACAGTAAATTTAGACGAGGAATTTATGCCGTAAAAGACAACAGATTTAAGAAATTAACATGAAAGGAATCCAGCAGAGACCTTTCACTCGTATGTTTACTTTTAAACTCCTGTGTCGTATATTTATATTCATGGCATGCATTACACATATTAAGTAATAACGAATGCAATATGGTGGCTTAAAACATCTTAACCCTCATCCGTGGTGACGGTCAAAGACCAAATTGTATGGTCTCACAGCTGTGTCGGGAAGAACAATAACTGAAGAATTTTAGCGCTTTATTTCTGTCTGGTCATCTGTAAGTATAAGTACTTTACAGAAATACAACAGAAGTTTTTATGTTCAGGTCATAGCTTCCTACCTTTTGACAGGAACTTCATAACGATCGAGAAAGGAAGGGAAGTGTCAAAAGTTATGGGTCCTTCACAATGGATGCACGTTTTGCTGAGGCCTTTCTCGATCCCTCAAAACTGACCATGCAGAAGATGATGGTGGAAGGCTTCAAGGACATAGGGTCCATTGAATTGGTTAAAAAAAAAGCAAGCTATTCTGAAAATTACTGATGTACTCTGGTTGAAGTTGTAAAGTGACGATCCTCGAGGCGTAAACGTGCATCGTAATCACAACGTGCTTTGCCCAAGAGGAAAGACATTATATAGTAAATATGGTTGTGAACACCAAATAAAAAATTTTCCGTTTCCTTCTGGATTTTGGTTGCCCTGCAACAGTGCACTGAAACTTTGTAAGGAGAAGAGAAGGGATCTATTGGACGTGATAAAGTATATGGAGCCAAAGTACATGACTTTTTACGAAAACCTACAGTGTGGCAACTGCGTTTAATGTACCAAATTTCTCTCAACTTGATAAATACTCATGTTCTGTTACTTTTTTGAAGACCAAAGTAGTCAGCTGACAATAAATATTATTTTGTATCTTGCTATAATTTTTTACTACAACTTTTGGGTTCCAGACAGCTTTATCATTACAGCAGAATTTAGAATGCTCTGGAATAATTCCGCATGTCCTTTGCAATAAAGCAGCGTTTTTCCACTTTAACACTTACTTATTTTTTAAAAAAACTATACTTGGGGTAATTAAAAAAACAGCCAAGTATTTTCAACAATCTGTATGCGCAAATATATGTATGCTATTACATTATTAAACTGCAATGATTCTGTGGAATTACAGGTTTTGTCGATTTCCTTGGTTCAAAAATGGTTCAAATGGCTCTGAGCACCATGGGACTTAACTGCTGTGGTCATCAGTCCCCTAGAACTTAGAACTACTTAAACCTAACTAACCTAAGGACATCACACACATCCATGCCCGAGGCAGGATTCGAACCTGCGACCGTAGCGGTCACGCGGCTCCAGACTGTAGCGCCTAGAACCGCACGGCCACTCCGGCCGGCTTTGTCGATTTCCTAAAAACTGCAAAATGTCCCCTGCAGGATTATTTGTAGACATGCTTCAGTTAGTGTAGATTCTTTATTTAACAATTTTCCAACTGAAAACCAAAGGAATTATAAAATTTCATGCAGCTAATTATAGTTTGCAGCAGTGTGTGTAGACTTGCAGTGGTGTAACGTTATTCATTCTGAGCTTGAACATTTTTCCATGAGTTCTGAACTTAGAATTTGGATACAGCAAAGCTACTTTGAAGTTTGATAGATTTCTGTGATGGTTTTGTTAGTCTATCACTGAATGTAGCTGAAAATCTGATCAAGATTAACATTAAGACTTGTGGATTATTAAGTTGAGTTTCAGACTATGACTGGTGTACTTACATGTGACCAGATGTGTGGTCATTATCGCTCTTCTTCAATTAAGCAGTTACGAGCAGCAGTTTGAAGACGTAGCTACTACGTATCACCAAAAGCCAACGCTCCTAAATTTCTGTAATTTCAATAATAGCTAAATGACAACAGATAAAAAAAATTAGTAACGTATTACAGCAGCGCGAGATCACGTCTTGACAGTCGATGAGGTGCGCATAATCATAGAGACCATATATTGTCACATGGAATTAATGGCAGACGCCAGAGTTTGATCGATTGTGAGTTACACTGTACAACACAATTACAGGATCACTTTCTCGAAAGCCAATGATTGTCTTAGATTGCGACACATAAGTTAGAAATTTGTATCAAAGGTATTTACAACCTTCTTCTACAATGATACAAAGGCATGGCGCCCTCCAACGCCACCCTCGGGTTCGGCGACACTTCAGACAGTATGGTGTCGACACGTGCGAAAAAAGGCCAGAGCTCAGAAGTTGATGTGAGGCGTAAGATGGATTAATGCTGTCACATTGGCACCAAATTTCACCACAATTTTGCCCGGCGACATCGTGGACGAGTCACGAGCTGGAAAGGTCGTCACACCTCCTGTTACCAACATTTCACCACTTCTTTTGACGTTGCTACAGTGGAGGACAGAATCGCGAAGCCCAACATTTAAATCACGCAGTTTTATTATCGGTGGCCTAGAAAAAATTTCAGAGACATCACAGCTAAGAATGAACAAGACAAGACGTCAGGAGGTGGCATAAGGGGTGTCAATGAAACCACCTCTTCCCTCGGGGTGTTTACTTTCACACAGTTCGTAGCTGACAACGACAGTTCGTAGTGCGATGAAGAACTATACAACGGTGTTGACGACGTTCGATACTGATGACAATCCCCGATCGATTCAGCCCTTCCTTAAGGACAACATGGGGCCACACTGACCCCTCTGTAGTGTAGCGCGACTGCAGTTTTTGCTCTGCTATAGAGGGTGAAACCACCAGGGACCATTCAAAACCATTACACGAAATTTTAACGTGATACGAAGCAGCAAAGAGTGTTTACGTTTTTTCAGTCCATTTTCGAGCCCTCTTGTGGTGTCATAACATTGGGGTGCTCCATTGACACATGCACGAATAAAACAGCAAGGAATCCTCGAAAGTCCCTCTAGTTCGACAACACCCTCGGTACCAACACAGTACTTTAAAAATGTGCTCTTCAGAAATGTACCTGTAGAGAGACTTCGACACCCATTTACCTGAATGGCGCTTTGTGCCCGAGGGCAGGCAACTGATTCTGTACCCATTAGGAGGGGTTAACTGCTCTCAGGAGCTATAGCAGCAGAAGCGGAGCGCTGGACCCTTTGCCATTTTAGTTGCGTATGTGTTCATGCTGTACACCCTCTGCGTCCCCCATACCCCGTATACCAGGGCAAAAATTGCAGTCGCGCTACTCTCCGAAGGGGTCGCTCACGTTCAATGAGGTTGCAGACCCACTATGTCCTTAAAGAAGAGTTGAATCGTCCATGTAGAGTCGGCAATGTCGAACGTAGTACTGTTGCTCATCACACTGCGAACGGTCGTTTTCGACAGTTACACGTGTGAGAATCAACACCCCAAGGAAAGGGCTGGTTTCACTTACACCTTTTATGCCACCTTATGATGAACGTTCTTCTTGATTTTGAGCAACAGTGTCTCTGAAATGTTTTCTCGGCCAACCATAAGAAAACCATGTCATTTAAACTCTGAGCTTGGAGATTCTGACCTTGTAACACCAATATCGTTTGTAAGTAGGTTATACTATGCATCTGTGTGTATGTAACTATGAAGTGGTTGTTCTTTACTAATGAAGGTCATTGAATTGTCAGAGGGAAAGTTGAAGTTTGTAGTATAAGTATTGTAAAAAAACCAACGGATTTTTAAAAATAATGGAATTTTATAATACATGTCTGCTCATAAAAGAGAAATTGGAATGCTGGTTCACGCTTAGGGAATTTGTATTGTGTCGCATAAAAGATGTAAGGAACCCCCTCCACCACGGAAGTGGGTTGGCGCACGGTAAAAGGTGGTTTTGGCGGTCGATCTGGGCAGCTACCGGGTGAGAACGCTATGCAGTCAGTGGCTAGACGTTAGGTTTAAGTAGTTCTAAGCTATAGGGGACTGATGACCACAGATGTTAAGTCCCATAGTCCTCAGAGCCATTTGAACCGTGCGACGACAGAGGCGCAGCTGGTTGAGATGCCGGCGCACCTCACCAGAGGCCCCCAAAACCAGATACATAGCGTGTCCGAGGCAGCGAAGAATGCGCCCTTCGAGCCAACGCAGTGAACCTCGGTAGCGGCGGTAGTAGACAACGTCGCCTGGGGCAAAAGCAGGTGTCTGCCGCTACATAGGAACCTGATGCGGCGGATGTAGCAAAGACATCAAGGTTCGATGAGGGCGACCATGGAGCAACTCAGCCGGCGACGACCATCTCGGGGCTGAGAGCGATACGAGGACAAAAAGAGCAATAACACGTCCTCCCAAGAATGCGACTCTTTCAACTTCAACATCTGTGACTTGAAAGTCCTGACCAATCGTTCAGCGGCACCGTTTGTCTGTGGCAAAAACGGCGCGGACGTCAGATGTTGAATACCATTCACCTTGCAGAATGACTGAAATTCTGCGGACATGAATTGTGGGCCATTGTCGGAAACAATAGTCTGTGGAAGACCTTCAATGCAAAAGATAGCAGATAACGCTTGGATGGTGGCAGATGACGTCGTGGAAGACATCCGGACAACAAAAGGAAAATTACTGAATGAATCTACCACAACCAACCATCGAGCATTCCAGAATGGACCAGCAAAATCGATGTGTAAGCGTTGCCAAGGGGAAGTGGCTTTTGGCCATGAAAAGAATTTCCGTGGTGGTGCTGATTGTTGTTCGGCACACACCATGCAAGAAGAGCACATATTCGTAATCGCGGCATCGATTCCGAACCAAGTACAGTGCTGACGAGCAAGTTGTTTCGTTCTCACTATACCCCAATGTCCTTGGTGGAGAAGCTGTAAGACAGAGGACTGTAACGAACGTGGTACCACGACCCTGAACTGATCATTATCAGAACGCAACAGCAAAACACCACGTCGACAAAAAATCTCTCCCTGTGAGCAAAAAATCGGCGAACCAACGGATCCCCGATCCATGACTTTGACAAGGGCCATTGCGTAGCAACAAAACGCAGAACGGTAGCAAGGACAGAGTCGGCAGCTGTGGCTGTAGCTACACGACGAAAATCAGTAGGAAACGATTCGACCAAGTCATCGGTTTCCACATCAATGAACATGCAAGCAAGTTCGGAGGAATCGAATGCCCTATCCTCAGCAACAGGCAAGCAGGACAACGCATCGGCGTTTCCGTGCTTAGCAGTGGAACGATACAAGATATCGTAGCTGTACTGTGAGAGGAAAATAGACCAGCGAATGAATTTCTGCACTGTACGTGAGGGTACAGGCTTGGTCGGATGAAAAAGCGATGTCAAAGGTTTGTGGTCGCTACGACCATACAAGAAATCATGAAACTTTCTAACACCAAATACGAGAGCCAATGCTTCTTTCTCGATCTGTGAATAATTTCTTTGCGCAGACGAGAGCAATTTGGACGCAAAGGCAATAGGGCGATCGTGCGATCCATCTTTGTGTGCAAGCACAGCACCGATCCCAAAATCCGATGCATCCACCATCAACAAAAGGGGCTTCTGGAGATCGAATGGCGTAAGGCAAGTATTGGAAAGCAACGCCGATTTCAACTGGCGAAAGGCGCGTTCGCATTCCGTCGTCCAGACGAACGGAACACCTTTACGGCGTAAGCGATGAAGCGGAGCTGAAATGGAAGAGGCATGTGGCACATATCTGTTATAGTAATTTATTTTTCCCAGCACACTCTGTACCTGCTTCAAATTCTGCGGCGAAGGCAAGTCTTGTATGGTACGAAGGTGCGTGGGACTGGGATGTATGCCTTGGGCATTGAGTACATGACCCAGGCAGGGCAAGTCACGAGCAAAAAAGACACATTTGTCCTTCCGCAAGCGAAGACCATTTTGTCGCAAGACCTGAAATAATGCTCTGAGATTGGCTAAATGTTCTTCTTCCGTCTTTCTGGAGATCACAATATCGTCCAGATAATTTGCTGCAGTAGGGACCGATGCACAAACAGTTTGTAGATATTGCTGAAACAATGCAGGGGCGGATGCACACTCGAATAGCTATCGTTTGAATCGATACAAACCAAGATGCGTGTTAACCACCAAAACGCACTGGGATCCTTCGTCCACCGGTAATTGCAAGTACGCATCTGCTAGGTCCAACTTCGAAAAATATTTACCCGGGCACAATTTGTCAAAAAGATCTTCCGGGCGGGGTAAAGGAAAAGTTGCGATCACTAGTTGTTGATTCACTGTTGCCTTGAAGTCCACACAAAGTCTCAATTTTCCCGAAGGTTTTGGCAAAATTACTAAGGGTGATGCCCAGAGAGAAGCCGGCACACGTTCAATTACACCTTGTGATTCCAAATCGTGTAATGTTTTTGCGACCTCATCACGCAATGCGTGGGGAACATTGCGCGCTTTGAAAAATTTCGGTTGCGCGTTTACTTTCAGTTCCAAACGTGCTTTATAGTTCTTAGCGCAACCGAGGCCCGGTGCAAAAATGTCTGCAAATTCTTCTCATAGACGAAAAACACTGTCTGAAGGCACAGTCTTGTTCACTGATAGGACCTGATTTACTATAGACAAGTTAAACAACTGAAATAAATCGCAACCAAACAAGTTCACTGCAGAAGAAGAACGAAGGACGTAAAATGATACAAGTTTTGTTTGTCCCTTGTATGTTGCAAGAAGGCTGCACTGTCCTAACACAGGGATATCTTGACCTGAATAACTAGTTAACTTAACATTTGCAGTACGCAACGGAGGTGTGCCCAGCTGTTTGTACGTGTCTTGATTGATTAGTGAAACTGCAGCCCCGGTATCGAGCTGGAATGGTATCACTTTGCCGTTAATGTCCAACTCCACAAAAAGTTTATTGTCCTGCTGACGACAAGAGCGACTGTCTCGTGCAACGTGAACTGACACTGGTACAAAATCACTTGCGACTTGACGGGAGTTCCAGCGATGTTGACACACACTATTTGTGGGATGAACACAGTCACTGTTAGAGAGAGTGGCACTGGGCAGAGTGAGATGAACTACATGAATTTCCATGGGGAAAGTTTCGCGAGCCTGAGTATCCTTGGTTCTATTCCGATTCCGGCGCGAAGCAAAGGGCCTGGAATGGTTTTGAGCTTCCGATCTGAGCTTTTTCTGGCAAACACTCTGAAAATGTCCTTTTTTATTACAATAAAAGCAAATAGCTTGGCGTGACAGGCAATTCTCACGCGAATGTCTAGTAGCGCACCGCGGTCAGGATTTGAGCACTGCATTTGCCGGCCGGCGCGGCACACGTGGCTGAGAGGCTGGCGGCCGCGGCGCGGCCAGGTGCGAGGGCTGTTTACTGCTCTGTGCAGCTCGCCCGGCGGACCGGTTAACCTGACACACGGCTAGTGAAGTTTCAAATGATTCCTGAGCAAAGTCAAGTGTGTCCTGCCGATCCAATATGTCCATCACTTGTTGAAGGGAGTGATTGACTAGTTTCAAAATCTGTTCCCTTATACGAACATCAGAAACGTTCTGTGCAATTGCATCACGTACCATAGTATCTGAATAAGGGAGTCCACATTGACACTCAAAAGCACAATCCCTAGTAAGGCCTTGCAAGGTTGCAACTCACTCCCGGTTAGTCTGACCTGCTGTACATTTTGTACGAAAGAGGGAATACCGTTTTGCAACTACATTGACTGATTCTTTGAAATATGCATCTAATGCAGACAAAATTTCTTCGTAGGACAGAGTTGCTACGTCACGTCGGGGAAATAATTTGACTATTACATGGTACATGTACACCCCGACTGATGATAACAAAAAAGGCTGCCGCTTGTTACCTTGAGTTCTGTAGGCGGCGAGATGGAATCCAAATTGGCGTGACCACTCCGTCCAGCTTTCCAGTGCAGCTTCAAAAGGTCGAAAACTTGGTGCAACTGCGTGTTGTGGCTGCGTTAGCAGTGGAGCGGCGGCTGCCGCATCGTGTTGCAGTGCACGTTGACCCTGGACGAGCTGTCCAAGGGCATCCAGTAAGGCCTGCGTCTGCTGATTCTGTAAGTGATAAAATTTGGACAGTACATCTGGATATGGTGGCGAAGCCATTACACAAGTAAATCAGGGCAGTATAGTTACGAACGCTGTGTGCCTCGTCGCCAATGTTGTGGTTGGCAGGAGAGCCAACACCGTGTTACTAGAAGAGGCCGAAATGCACGCGTTTTAGCTCACGCAGGCTGGCATGAGGTCTGGAACAGGACAAGGAAATTAGAATTTAGAAAAACGGACGTAGCTGGTGGAATACATAACTTTAATCCATTAATGATGAACGTCGCTCTTGATGGTACATGATTCACAATATCAATAGTAACTGAATATGGCGCGTTGCTAGGTCGTAGCAAATGATGTAGCTGAAGGCTATGCTGAACCATCGTCTCAGCAAGTGAGAGCGTATTTTGTCAGTGAACCATCGCTAGCAAAGTCGGTTGTACAACTGGGGCGAGTGCTAGGAAGTCTCTCTAGACCTGCCGTGTGGCGGCGCTCGGTCTGCAATCACTGATAGTGGCGACACACGGGTCCGACGTATACTACCAGACCACGGCCGATTTAAAGGCTACCACCTAGCAAGTGTGGTGTCTGGCGGTGACACCACATTATCTATGTGGTCTTTCCAACTGAAGTTGTTCGTCATTTTAACACCTAGGTACTTAGTTGAATTGACAGCCTTGAGAATTGTACTATTTATTGAGTAATCGAATTCCAACGGATTTCTTTTGGAACTCATGTGGATCACCTCACACTTTTCGTTATTTAGCGTCAACTGCCACCTGCCACACAATACAGCAGTCTTTTCTAAATCGCTTTGCAACTGATACTGGTCTTTGGATGACCTTACTAGACGGTAAATTACAGCATCATTTGCGAACAACCTAAGAGAACTGCTCACATTGTCACTCAGGTCATTTATATAGATCAGGAACAGCAGAGGTCCCAGGACGCTTCCCTGGGGAACACCTGATATCACTTCAATTTTACTCGATGATTTGTCGGCTATTACTATGAACTGCGACCTTCCTGACAGGAAATCACGAATCCAGTCGCACAACTGAGACGATACCCCACAGACCCGCAGCTTGATTAGAAGTCGCTTGTGAGGAACGGTGTCAAAAGCTTTCTGGAAATCTAGAAATACGGAATCAACTTGAGATCCCCTGTCGATAGCAGCCATTACTTCGTGCGAATAAAGAGCTAGCTGCATTGCACAAAAACGATGTTTTCTGAAACCATGCTGATTACGTATCAATAGATTGTTCCCTTCGAGGTGATTCATAATGTTTGAGTACAATATATGCTCCAAAACCCTACTGCAAACCGACGTCAATGATATTGGTCTGTAGTTCGATGGATTACTCCTACTACCCTTCTTAAACACTGGTGCGACCTGCGCAATTTTCCAGTCTGCAGGTACAGATCTATCGGTGAGCGAGCGGTTGTGTATGATTGCTAAGTAGGGAGCTATTGTATCAGTGTAATGTGATAGGAACCTAATCGGTTTACAATCTGGACCCTAAGACTTGTCCGTATCAAGCGATTCGAGTTGCTTCGCAACCCCTTAGATATCTACTTCTAAGAAACTCATGCTAGCAGCTGTTCATGTTTCAAATTCTGGAATATTCCATTCGTCTTCCCTGGTGAAGGAATTTCGGAAAACTGCGTTCAATAACTACGCTTTAGCGGCACAGTCATCGGTAACAGTACCATAGGCACTGCGCAGCGAAGGTGTTGACTGCGTCTTGCCGCTTGTGTACTTTACATACGACCAGAATTTCTTCGGATTTTGTACCAAATTTCGAGACAATGTTTCGTTGTGGAACCTATTAAAGGCATCTCGCATTGAAGTCCGTGCCAAATTTCGCGCGTCTGTAAATTTTAGCCAATCTTCGGGATTTCGCATTCTTCTGAACTTTGCATGCTTTTTCCGTTGCCTCTGCAACAGCGTTCGGACCTGTTTTGTGTACCATGGGGGATCGGTTCCAGCTCTTACCAGTTTATGAGGTATGAATCTCTCAATTGCTGTTGCTACTATACCTTTGAATTTGAGCCACATCTCGTCTACATTTGCATAGTATATGAAATATACCATGTGAAGAACTTAATGATTAATGACTCAAAAACAGAAACTCTTAACCAAATTATTAACGAAATGCAAGAACTTACTTTAGAATAGAAGCCGATTTGTTTAACATTTTAAATGATTATCGGGAAGTGTTTTTCAGACAAACCACGGATGGTGAAGAATCTTGAATACCGTATTGATGCAGTAGAGCATGAACCATTATTCGTGAGCCCATTACTCAGTACCACTAGCTAAGAGAGAAGCAGTACAGACAGAAATACGAGGGCTATCCACAAAGTACATTACGTTTTCGTTTGTGTCCGTTAGGGGCGGGGCTAGCGCGGCCATCTTGGTGTCATGGCATTCCGCCGCTCAGTCGACATCCTGCCGTGCTAGTGAGAGGTTCGTGCTGTACTCCGTTGCGTGACTGTGACAGTTTGAAATGTCAGCGTTAATTGAAAATGCCGCGAAGTGTTAAGTGCGTGCTGTAATAAGGTTTCTGACTGCAAAAAACTGTACACCGATAGAAATCTATCGGCAGCTTTGTGAAGTGTACGGGGACAACATAATCACTGAAGGTGGAGTGCGTCAATGGGTCATAAAATTTAAAAATGGCCGAACTAACCTTCACGATGAAGATCGAAGTGGAAGACCCAGCATAGTGACTGTTGAACTTGTCGAAAAAGTCGATACCGCAGTCCGTGAAAACCGTAATTTCACAATAACGGAGCTCTCTATGAGTTTTCCACAAATTTCACGAAGTTTGTTGCACGAAATCATTACCGAAAAGCTTGGTTACCACAAGTTCTGTGCAAGATGGATACCAAAAATCTTGACAGAGATTCACAAAAATCAGCGAATGCCTGCAGCGTTAACGTTTTTGGACGCTTACGAGAAAGATGGCGACTCATTACTCGATCGCATCGTTACTGGTGACGAAACATGGGTTAAGCATGTGAACTGCGAGACAAAATTGCAGTCAATGCAGTGGGGGCACACAAATTCCCCCCCAAAACCCAAGAAATGCATGCAGACAATGTCGGCAAGGAAGGTGATGGCGACTGTCTTTTGGGACAGAAAAGGTGTGATTTTTGTGGATATCCTGGAAAGAGGCACTACAATAAACTCTCAAAGGTATTGCCAAACTCTGCACAACCTCAGAAGAGCAATACAAAAGAAGCGCAGGGGAAAGTTGGACTCAAAGATCTTGCTGATTCACGACAACGCCCGGGCCCACACGGCAAATGCCACTCTTGAAGTTGTCGAATCTTTTAAGTGGGAGTTGTTTCCTCATCCGCCGTACAGTCCCGATATGGCACCGAGCGACTTCCACTTATTGCCAGCGATGAAGAAGTGGCTGGCTATGCAGCGTTTTGATGACGACGCACAGCTTCAAGAAGAGGTAACCACGTGGTTGAAGGCGCAGGCGGCCGAATTTTATGACGAAGTAATTTCCAAGCTCGTCCATCGCTACGATAAGTGCCTTAATTTAAATGGCAACTATGTAGAAAAGTAGTATTTAAGTGTGGCTTTCATCTGTATATAATAAAAAAAATTTCCAATACTTTATTTATTTTTAATTCCAAAACGTGATGTATTTTGTGGATAGCCCTCGTAGATAAAATGATCGAATGGGGAATCGTAGAAAGGAGCAATAGTGAATACAATAGCCCACTCATTGTATTGAACAAGAAGGATGGAGGCGATTTGGTTGTAATCGATGCACAAACTCTGAATAAAGTTGTCAAAAGAGAAGTAAATCGTCCGGAAAACTTAGACGACCTGTTACATAAGTTCCACAATGTGAAATATTTGATTAACTTAGACCTCACTCGAGGATATTGGCTAATCCCACTACGCAAAGAATCCAGGAAATATACCGCATTTTTATTTGCAGTAAAATGTTACCAATATAAAGTTGTTCCTTTTGGTCTCAATACCTCTGTTTCTATTTTCATTAGAGCTTTAGATTCTGTACTAGGAAGAGAACTCTGTGCTAGATTAACAATCTGTGTTGTGCGCTTTCCAAATTATAAAATGAAAGAAATGAGGTGGCCCTGAACTACGTACCCTCCGACTCAATGTTGAAATATTAAAAGTTTTGACTGGTTAAGTTGTCTAGGGGCTAGGATACGTAGTTGCCGCATTACAAGCCAAATACTGCTGAGTCTACAGTATACAGTATGAACAGACACATGAATCGAATGGTCGAAGGTTCCTATCACTCAGCAATTGCGAATTTTTTATGCAGCATAGTAATTTATAAATGAAAGATTGCAATTAAATAAAAACTGCAGGTACTAACTTAACGACTTTAAATGATGAGTATGATAGCATAAGTACCTTTTAGAATGCCGTTTATTACTGCAAAACACTTATTGATGTCGATGGTGCAGCAATTAAATAAAATATAAGTTGAATAACAGGGAAACAATAGATTCCTACTTCACGTAATTAGTTATGTTCAACAACATAACTCGCGAGATATTCACTTCTGAACGCATATTACGTCTTCACTACATAAGCCACAGAAATCACACAAGAGCTCAGGTCGGCACTCCGACATATTCCTATCCTCCGCGACCACGCTCAAACTGCTCCACTGTCGATGTCTTTCCGCCGACTCCACATCCGTCGCGCTGTCGCGTCCAGCACTTCCCGTGTCCTGTGCTGTACTCCCAGTCCTCTACCAAACTGGCTTCCCTCCAGTCTCCACATTCACGAGCGCTGTGATTGGCTAGATCGCTCGCGCCATGTCTACCAGCCAATGCACCCACTCAAACATAATGAAACACATTTGAAATACTGGATTTACATTTAAATAACTTGAAATTAAATAAATATTCCTACGGCTGGACCATAAACACGCTGTAGCACACATTATTAGATACATAAACAAACAAAATGGTTCAAATGGCTCTAAGCACTATGGGACTTAACATCTGAGGTCATCAGTCCCCTAGAACTTAGAAATACTTAAACCTAACTAACCTAAGGACATCACACACATCCATGTCCGAGGTAGGATTCGAACCTGCGACCGTTGCGGTCGCGTGGTTCCAGACTGAAGAGCCTAGAACCTCTCGACCACTCCAGCCAGCCGTAAATAAACAAACATACATCAACGGAATAGAACAAAAGGTAGGCCAGTAGCCTAATGTCTGTGCTTTCTAAAACACAGTAAATATTTAACCAATTTCTTCATTAATAGTCTATATCGGATATACACAAAGACATAGATGAATAAATATAGTTATAGGTATGCTATGCTGCTACTGATTTTTCGTGTACCTGTGCAGTACTTATGGCCTGACACGATCAATAGTAATTGGCTACTTTGACCTCCAATAACTCAAGTACTATTCAAGTTACATGCCTGTAATTCATACAAATTTAGGTTTACACTAATAGCTTTCTAAAGACATGGCGATCTACAAAGTCGGATGAAGTGTTTATGTTTTGGAAAGTCATTGCTGGGTGTTACTTGTATAATTTACTGTCAGATACTAAACTTTAAACTAATAAAGATATTCAAAATCTGATTCCATCATCAGAATTGTCTTGCAAATAATGGTAATGTACATGTTTCTTTTTGAGGTATCACGATTTATCTGTCCGCAGCTCGTGGTCTTGCGGTAGCATTCTCGCTTCCCGCGCACGGTGTCCCGGGTTCGATTTCCGGCAGGGTCAGGGATTTTTCCTGCCTCGAGATGTCTGGGTGTTGTGTCGTCTTCATCATCATTCATCCCCATTACGGTCGGAGGAAGGCAATGGCAAACCACCTCCACTAGGACCTTGCCTAGTACAGCGGTGTGGGTCTCCCGCATCGGCCCCTTCGCTCCTCGGAGTATGGGACTTCATCATCATCATGATTCATATGGCTACTATTAATTTCTATGTTGTTGTTGTTGTGGTCATCAGTCCTGAGACTGGTTTGATGCAGCTCTCCATGCTACTCTATCCTGTGCAAGCTCTTTCATCTCCCAGTACCTACTGCAACCTACATCCTTCTGAATCTGCTTAGTGTATTCATCTCTTGGTCTCCCTCTACGATTTTTACCCTCCACGCTGCCCTCCAATACTAAATTGGTGATCCCTTGATGCCTCAGAACATGTCCTACCAACCGATCCCTTCTTCTGGTCAAGTTGTGCCACAAACTTCTCTTCTCCCCAATCCTATTCAATACTTCCTCATTAGTTATGTGGTCTACCCATCTAATCTTCAGCATTCTTCTGTAGCACCACATTTCGAAAGCTTCTATTCTCTTCTTGTCCAAACTATTTATCGTCCATGTTTCACTTCCATACATGGCTACACTCCATACGAATACTTTCAGAAATGACTTCCTGACACTTAAATCTATACTGGATGTTAACAAATTTCTCTTCTTCAGAAACGCTTGCCTTGCCATTGCCAGCCTACATTTTATATCCTCTCTACTTCGGCCATCATCAGTTATTTTGCTCCCCAAATAGCAAAACTCCTTTACTACTTTAAGTGCCTCATTTCCTAATCTAATTCCCTCAGCATCACCCGACTTAATTAGACTACATTCCATTATCCTTGTTTTGCTTTTGTTGATTTTCATCTTATATCCTCCTTTCAAGACACTGTCCATTCCATTCAACTGCTCTTCCAAGTCCTTTGCTGTCTCTGACAGAATTGCAATGTCATCGGCGAACCTCAAAGTTTTTATTTCTTCTCCATGAATTTTAATACCTACTCCGAATTTTTCTTTTGTTTCCTTTACTGCTTGCTCAATATACAGATTGAACAACATCGGGGAGAGGCTACAACTCTGTCTTACTCCCTTCCCAACCACTGCTTCCCTTTCATGTCCCTCGACTCTTATAACTGCCATCTGGTTTCTGTACAAATTGTAAATAGCCTTTCGCTCCCTGTATTTTACCCCTGCCACCTTTAGAATTTGAAAGAGAGTATTCCAGTCAACATTGTCAAAAGCTTTCTCTAAGTCTACAAATGCTAGAAACGTAGGTTTTCCTTTCCTTAATCTTTCTTCTAAGATAAGTCGTAAGGTCGGTATTGCCTCACGTGTTCCAGTGTTTCTACGGAATCCAAACTGATCTTCCCCGAGGTTGGCTTCTACTAGTTTTTCCATTCATCTGTAAAGAATTCGTGTTAGTATTTTGCAGCTGTGACTTATTAAGCTGATAGTTCGGTAATTTTCACATCTGTCAACACCTGCTTTCTTTGGGATTGGAATTATTATATTCTTCTTGAAGTCTGAGGGTATTTCGCCTGTTTCATACATCTTGCTCACCAGATGGTAGAGTTTTGTCAGGACAGGCTCTCCCACGGCCGTCAGTAGTTCCAATGGAATATTGTCTACTCTGGGGGCCTTGTTTCGACTCAGGTCTTTCAGTGCTCTGTCAAACTCTTCACGCAGTATCATATCTCCCATTTCATCTTCATCTACATCCTCTTCCATTTCCATAATATTGTCCTCAAGTACATCGCCCTTGTATAGACACTCTATATACTCCTTCCACCTTTCTGCTTTCCCTTCTTTGCTTAGAACTGGGTTTCCATCTGAGCTCTTGATATTCATACAAGTCTTTCTCTTATCTCCAAAGGTCTCTTTAATTTTCCTGTAGGCGGTATCTATCTTACCCCTAGTGAGATAGGCCTCTACATCCTTACATTTGTCCTCTAGCCATCCCTGCTTAGCCATTTTGCACTTCCTGTCGATCTCATTTTTGAGACGTTTGTATTCCTTTTTGACTGTTTCACTTACTGCATTTTTATATTTTCTCATTTCATCAATTAAATTCAATATTTCTTCTGTTACCCAAGAATTTCTACTAGCCCTTGTCTTTTTACCTACTTGATCCTCTGCTGCCTTCACTACTTCATCCCTCAAATCTACCCATTCTTCTTCTACTGTATTTATTTCCCCCATTCCTGTCAATTGCTCCCTTATGCTCTCCCTGAATCTCTGTACAACCTCTGGTTCTTTTAGTTTATCCAGGTCCCATCTCCTTAAATTCCCACCTTTTTTGCAGTTTCTTCAGTTTTAATCTACAGGTCATAACCAATAGATTGTGGTCAGAGTCCACATCTGCCCCTAGAAATGTCTTACAATTTAAAACCTGGTTCCTAAATCTCTGTCTTACCATTATATAATCTATCTGATACCTTTTAGTATCTCCAGGGTTCTTCCATGTATACAACCTTCTTTCATGATTCTTAAACCAAGTGTTAGTTATGATTATGTTGTGCTCTGTGCAAAATTCGACCAGGCGGCTTCCTCTTTCATTTCTGTCCCCCAATCCATATTCACCTACTATGTTTCCTTCTCTCCCTTTTCCTACGCTCGAATTCCAGTCACCCATGACTATTAAATTTTCGTCTCCCTTCACAATCTGAATAATTTCTTTTATTTCATCATACATTTCTTCAATTTCTTCGTTATCTGCAGAGCTAGTTGGCATATAAACTTGTACTACTGTAGTAGGCGTGGGCTTCGTATCTATCTTGGCCACAATAATGCGTTCACTATGCTGTTTGTAGTAGCTTACCCGCATTCCTATTTTCCTATTCATTATTAAACCTACTCCTGCATTACCCCTATTTGATTTTGTGTTTATAACCCTGTAGTCACCTGACCAGAAGTCTTGTTCCTCCTGCCACCGAACTTCACTAATTCCCACTATATCTAACTTCAACCTATCCATTTCCCTTTTTAAATTTTCTAACCTACCTGCCCGATTAAGGGATCTGACATTCCACGCTCCGATCCGTAGAACGCCAGTTTTCTTTCTCCTGATAACGACATCCTCTTGAGTAGTCCCCGCCCGGAGATCCGAATGGGGGACTATTTTACCTCCGGAATATTTTACCCAAGAGGACGCCATCATCATGTATTCATACAGTAAAGCTGCATGCCCTCGGGAAAAATTACGGCTGTAGTTTCCCCTTGCTTTCAGCCGTTCGCAGTACCAGCACAGCAAGGCCGTTTTGGTTATTGTTACAAGGTCAGATCAGTCAATCATCCAGACTGTTGCCCTTGCAACTACTGAAAAGGCTGCTGCCCCTCTTCAGGAACCACACGTTTGTCTGGCCTCTCAACAGATACCCCTCCGTTGTGGTTGCACCTACGGTACGGCTATCTGTATCGCTGAGGCACGCAAGCCTCCCCACCAACGGCAAGGTGCATGGTTCATGGGGGGGTTAATTTCTATAGGAACTGTGAAATGTGTGCCATTAAGGTTTCACGAAGTCCGCCATCTTTGGCACTCCCGGCGTGTCTCCTTCATCAACACAATGTCACCATGGAATTCCCAGCCACGCGGCTGGACCGGCTGTAGTGCGGCATAACGCGGTTGCTAAGCTAACATTCTGCACCACATGGTTGCTGCCGCGCCGCGACCCGCCGAGAGGCCCCAGCTCGGAACTTAGAAATTTCCAGGTCGCCACAACTCGCCCGTTATCTCACAGTGTGGATGAATTATTGATTTCCACCGAAAATTGAAGGGAACATTGCGAGTTGTTGAACAAAACCCTTTCTGCTCTTCAAGCTGGTGGAATGACATTGAAATTGAAAAAGTACCAGTTGGTGAAACAAGAAATAAAGATTTTGGGACATATTATAACCACCTCTGGGACTGGTAAGGACCCAGAGAAGTTAAGTGCTATCGAAAAATGCCCCCCCCCCCCACCCCAAGGACCGAAAGCAGTTGAAAGCGTTTCTCGGTCTTTGTGGATTTTATCGCAAATTTGCGCAGGGGTAAGCGTTTAATAGGCCTCATTTAAATGAACTATTAAAGAAAAATAGTGCGTTCATATGGACTCAAGAATGCGAAAAGGATTTCGAGGAGACGAAGAATGGATTAATAAGGAAAAATATTTTGCATCACCCGGATTCGAGTAAACCATTCCATATGAGTACTGATAGCAGTGCATATGGGATTGGTGTAGAAATTTTCCAAGAGAACATATTATCAGGGGAACCGAAATGTAGGACAATAGCTTCGCCAGTCGAACCTTGACTAAACATGAAAGGAATTACACCATCTCAGAGAAGGAAGCTTTTGCTATTGTATGGGGTTTGAAAAAATTTCGAAACTATTTGTGGGGGCATAAAAGTATTATAAATACAGATCATAAAGCATTGACTTTTCTTAAAGACTGTTGCTTATTTACCGGCAGGTTAAGCCATTGGGGATTGTACCTCCAGCAATTTGATTATGACATTTTACATGTTAAAGGAAGTGACAATCATACAGCAGATGCTTTATACAGGTTACCGGAAGGTATGGGCAGCGTACCAGAGGAAAATAATGAAGACGGTACTTTTCATATGAGATACATTAAAGAGGTTCAGGGTAAAAAGAAAACTGAACAAATTTACAAAAATATGTGGTACTACCAAAACGAAGTTGAAATATGGAAATCTGTTAAAGTAAATTTCAGCAACACCAAGTATCCTCAAATTTGTAAATTTTATAAGATCGTTAAAGGTATTTTATACAAAAGGAGAGATGCAAATAGAGAGGAATGGAAAGTATGCCGGCCATCTCAATTTGAAACGGAAATAATTGATTATTTCCACCTCGCTGTAGGACACTGTGGTCTGAAAAAGTGTATTGAAAAACTCTCTGATGTAGTTGTAACAAACATCTGTGCTACAAGGAAAATAACAGACAGAATCAAATCATGTGACATTTGCCAAAGCGCAAAATTTACAAACCGAACCAGCCAAGGCTATATGGAGAACAATATACCGGAAGACAATCTTGAATTATTGTCAGTTGATTTGTGTGGACCTCTTCCGAAAACTTCTGGAAATTGTACATACATTGTAGTAATATTGGAAGTATTATCTAAATTTATCAAATTACTTCCCATCAGTAAGGCTACTGCAAAAGCAGTTTTTAATAAAATGACTGATTATTTTCATACGATTAGAAACCAAAAGGAGTATTATCCGATAATGGACCTCAGTTTATCTCAAAAATATGGAAGGAAGGAATGGAATAGGATGGCATCCAAGTAAAATATATTTCGGCCTACCATCCAGCAAGCAATTCAGTAGAACGGTATATGTGTGAATTAGGTCGGTTGTGTCTAACTTCCTGCCACCATAATCATACCGCATGGGCCAGGTTTATTACGGATTTTGAAAGTGTAATGAATACCCTCCATCATGAAACTACAGGATTTGCACCTAAGGATATTCTACTAAATTGTAAGAGCAAAAGTATAATAGAAGAAGCCTTACAATTTCCACCCAATGTTAAACTAGACTTGAAAGAAAAAATTGACTTGGTCGGAACACGAATGAAAGAAAATGTGGAAGCCAGATCTAAAAGGCACCATAAGGGCCTTAAAGTGGCTAAATTCAAAACTGGTAATTGCGTTCTAGTAAAAACTTACGAAAAGTCCAGTGAAATTAAGCAGGAAATTTCTAGATTAAAATATATTAATGATGGTCCCTTTGAAGTGCAAGGAACTCCGTACATAAATGACTATTATCTCGCGTATCCTAAGTCAAAGAAACCATTGGGTGGTCGCAGTATTGTAGATTTAAAGCTGTGTGTCCACAGAAGTGAATAAAAATGGGCAAAAAATGTGAAGAGTGACTATGTAAATTAATCTATATGGTTCTTGTTTTGATATTTTATTGCCAAATGTTATGTTGGAAAAACGTTTTTGTTATCAGATTACTGATGGCTGTCTGTAAGTTTCAGATTCAATATAACATAAGAGGATTCTGTTTAAGGAAGCTCCTGGCCATGACTTGTATAAGAACTGCTAAAATGGAATATTGCAATATGACCAAATGGACTGCCAAAAGTGTTATTGAGCAGAAGAGTACTGATGATGAAATTAACCTGGAACTGCCTTGAATACAAAAAGGGCAGCAAAAAAGGACTTGCCAAGCTGGGGCAAGAACGTATGTGTTAATCAAGGACTGCCATAACTCAGTGATAGGCAGAGTTCAATACTGAAATCTTATTGAGTGTTTTATGTGTAAAATTATGTCAGAAATGATCTGCCATAAAGTGGCAGTCAAATGTGTAATGTATGATGAAATTACAGTGTTGAACTGTTTGCAAACATGGACTGCCAAATGCTAGTGCAGGGTGCAAAATAATTTGATTATTGTCTTAATTAATGTTGTTAGCTATAGTAGCAGCAGAGGAGCGCTGGACCCTTTGCCATTTTAGTTGCGTATGTGTTCATGCTGTACACCCTCTGCGTCCCCCATACCCCGTATACCAGGGCAAAAATTGCAGTCGCGCTACTCTCCGAAGGGGTCGCTCACGTTCAATGAGGTTGCAGACCCACGATGTCCTTAAAGAAGAGTTGAATCGTCCATGTAGAGTCGGCAATGTCGAACGTAGTACTGTTGCTCATCACACTGCGAACGGTCGTTTTCGACAGTTACACGTGTGAGAATCAACACCCCAAGGAAAGGGGTGGTTTCACTGACAGCTTTTATGCCACCTAATGATGCCCTTTCTTCTTGATTTTGAGCAACGGCGTCTTTGAAACGTGATTTAAACTCTGAGCTTGGCGATTCTGACCTTGTAACACCAAGATTATTTGTAAGCAGGTTATACTATGCATCTGTGTGTATGTAACTATGAAGTGGTTGTTCTTTACTAATGAAGGTCCTTGAATTGACAGAGGGAAAGTTGAAGTTTGTAATATAAGTATTGTTAAAAAGCTAAAGGATATTTACAAATAATGGAATTTTATAATATATGTCTGCTCATGAAAGAGAAATTGTACTTGGAATGCTGGTTTATGCTTAGGGAATTTGTACTGTGTAGTATTAAAGATGTAAGGAACCCCCTCCACTACAGAAGTGGGTTGGCGCACGGTAAAAGGTGGTTTTGGCGGTCGATCTGGGCGGCTACTGGGTGAGCACGCTACGCAGTCAGTGGCTAGACGTTGTACGGTTAACATCGAGGGTGCCAAATGAGGCATTTGGAAGCTAATCTATATTGAAAACTTACCTCTGATGTGGATTCGGCTGTCGGATGGTGTTCTTGGTATTGTGTAATGGCTCTAAAACGAGAAAAATACGTCGCCTAGAAGAATTTGTAAAGAGCATTAAACTTCAAGAGCGTGGGACCAGTTGCAATAATAATTGAAGTGCTATAAACTCGTGTTTTGGACCCTAACTTTATCCCGATCATTAACCGATCCAGCATCCTTTCCTAAGTGTGCCGAAAACTGAGTATCTTGTGTCTAAGAAAACGATGATTTGTTTCTGTGTGTTAAATGTGCAATAATTCAGTGTCAAAGTGTATAAAAGTTAATGTCTAAAATACCTGCTTCACAGGTGATGAAAAAACACACAAAATTAAACTTCTTCGAAAAGTACTTTAGCCATGATTGCTATGATGAATGATTTTGTTGAGATTATTCGAGTACAGTGTTGAATAATATGCTTTGAAAGATGAAAATTTAAACGATTCTCAGTAGGACTAATAATTAATTATGATAGAATTGAACTTAACAGCTGAAATTATCGTAGAGTTGGCTAAAGAGACAGTATCAGTTTATGGGTTCCCCATCATATTCTTCTCGCACCAAAAAGATATTTGGTATATTCTCTTTACTAAAGAAATCAGATATTTTCATATTAATGAGAACATAAAAAGTTTATGTTGTTGTTGTTGTTGTGGTCTTCAGTCCAGAGACTGGTTTGATGCAGCTCTCCATGCTATTCTATCCTGTGCAAGCTTCTTCATCTCCCAGTACCTACTGCAACCTACATCCTTCTGAATGTGCTTAGTGTATTCATCTCTTGGTCTCCCTCTACGATTTTTACACTTCACACTGCCCTCCAATACTAAATTGGTGATCCCTTGATGCCTCAGAACATGTCCTACCAACCGATCCATTCTTCTAGTCAAGGTGTGCCACAAATCTCTCTTCTCCCTAGTTCTGTTCAATACCTCCGCACTAGTTATGTGATCTACCTATCTAATCTTCAGCATTTTTCTGTAGCACCACATTTCGAAAGCTTCTATTCTCTTCCTGTCCAAACTATTTATCGTCCACGTTTCACTTCTATACATGGCCACACTTCATACAAATACTTCCAGAAACGACTACCTGACACTTAAATCTATACTCGATGTTAACAAATTTCTTTTCTTCAGAAACGATTTCCTTGCTATTGCCAGTCTACATTTTATATCCTCTCTACTTCGACCATCATCAGTTATTTTGCTCCCCAAATACCAAAACTCATTTACTACTTTAAGCATCTCATTTCGTAATCTAATACCCTCAGCATCACCCGATTTAATTCGACTACATTCCATTATCCTTGTTTTGCTTTCGTTGATTTTCATTTTATACCCTCCTTTCAAGACTCTGTCCATTCCGTTCAGCTGCTCTTCCAGGTCGTTTGCTGTCTCTGACAGAATTACAATGTCATCGGCGAACCTCAAAGTTTTTATTTCTTCTCCATGGATTTTGATTCCTACTCCGAATTTTTCTTTTGTTTCCTTTAATGCTTGCTCAAAATACAGATTGAATAATATCGGAGATATGCTACAACCCTGTCTCACTCGCTTCCCAACCACTGCTTGCCTCTCATGCCCCTGGACTCTTACAACTGCCATCTGCCTGTATTCGTGTGTATCCAATGCAGTATTCAAAGGTTACTAATGAAGGTTACTATAGCTACTCATGTACAATTTCCTTGAACATAATGTTTCAGATTATTATGCCTAATCAGGCTGGCTACCGTTTGTTATTTAATTTGTATGCACTTTTCTACTTTCATTACCTCCAAAATAAAGCATGTTAAGTTTTCTATTAACTGCCAATTGTACGGAATTACTGTCATACATCCTCTATTCATAAGGAAAACACAGGCCAAAACAACTAAAATTCCTCCCAGAGGGTAACGCTAGTTAGTGAGCATAGTGTTATACTGGGTGCAAACTTGCTGGCTAGTGTTATGACCTCCATCGCAAAGGCGTCAAAAGAAGGGGTGAACTGTAGGTAATATTGAGTTTGACGGCTTTCCCATCGTGTGAAACGTCCACATTGGCGCTGAACAAAATTGTGGTGAAATTTGGTGTCAATGTGGCATCATTAACCCACTTTACACTTGACATGAACTTGTCTGCTCTGGCCTTTTTTTCACGTGTTTCGACATATTCCTATTTGAAGCGTTGCCCAGCCCAAGGGTGACGTCCTAGAGCGCCTCACTTCTGCATCATGACATAGAGGCTGTGGACACCTTTGAGTCAAATTTCAACCTTACACGTCACAATGGGAAACAATTACGGGGTTTTGAAAAGAATGTATCCTTTAGTTGTGTTGTGTAGTACATAAAGTATTTTTATCCTACGTCGCACTATGTAAAATTACTGATTGACTGCACAAGAAGAGATCTAATTACAAACTAAGGTAGCAGAGAATGAGTACAAAACAATCAGGTGGCTATCCATACAATGCAGGGCAAGTACGAGAGAGGCGCCGCATGTGGTATACATTGCGCACGCCTCGTAGTTTCAGCAAACACCGATACAGTGTGGGAGTATCGACACTACAGTTGCTCAGTGGACACCACTAAAGTATTTACGTATCGACCGAGGATGTTTTATAAAAGATTTGGGGAACTAACTCAGATAAGTCTATAAATATCCCTTCAAAATCTTTTCAACGTCATGATTAGTTCTTAGTACATGCTAAATAGTGAAATATTTCAGATTTTTGAGTAGTTGTATTAACAGCAAGTTCTATTGGTCGTGTTTTGACTCTAGTGCGCTCATTTTGGTTATCAAGGCCATGAATTTGTAAGGTGCGGCGTCTCTCCCATACAGATCGGGATTCATACCTCAATGAAATCCCGTACATGTGCAACACATTTTTTCGTTAGCAATACTTTCCGCAAAAATCAAATAACAGTTTTAACTAACTGAAAACAACTCTGTTTTGTTTACATTTTCGTTCAAACGACTTAGCATGCACAACGTTTCAGATCCCGACGACCCCGATGACACAAAAGAATCAAAAAAAGTATTCGTATATTGTGTAAGGAGTGCAGAGAATTGTACCTGAAAAACAGCTAAAAATGGTTCAAATGGTTCAAATGGCTCTGAGCACTATGGGACTTAACATCTGTGGTCATCAGTCCCCTAGAACTTAGAACTACTTAAACCTAACTAACCTAAGGACATCACACACATCCATGCCCGAAGCAGGATTCGAACCTGCGACTGTAGCGGTCACGCGGTTCCAGACTGAAGCATCTAGAACCACACGGCCACACCGGCCGGCTAGCAAAAAAAATGATTGGTTATGTTACGCAAATTTGAAGTTACGGTAACAAGAGGATTACACAATTTTTTGATATGTTTTGTGTCGATTTTGGCTGAGAAAATATAAAGAAAACGAAGTTAATGAAGTTTTTAAATTTTACTTTTGTCTTAGATTTAATATTTCTCCAGGTTTTGTTGAGTGTATTAATTAATAAAATGGACTATATGTTTTAGGTTTAATGTTTTCAACGATCAGTAAGTAAACCAGTTATCTAAACCAGTGAACTATTTAGGTATATAAATCACTATTACAGTTCATATGCGTAAATATTGTGTAAAAGTGTGTGTTGTGGTGTCAACTGGCCATCACAATGGAAGCAGATGGGTACTGACAAAAGAAAGCAGCCCATACTGTCGCAAGCCAGCACCCATAATTGTGTTTGAAATAGATACGTAACTTCGGAAAACCATCTGAAGATGAGCCTGAAGATGTTAGACAACCGGTTCATAGAATAATAAATAACTATTTAAAAAAGTGACTGGTTGCAGTTTTATATATTTTCAAGGCGCAGTAGATAAGTCAATTACAGCACCATCCACCACGAATAGTATGAAACTTCCCCTTTGAACATTTCTACATGACTGTGCTTAACCTGACACACAATATTTTGTTAGCGCAACGCAATCTGACTTTCAAAATTCCCTACAAAAGAATGGCCCTGACTAACATTAAACTATACCTTTCACAAATCACTTACCTCACAAAAATCTTCGCTGCTCAAGCTACTGCAATACAGCGAGCGCCACTACTGCCAGCTAAATAAAAGATTCAAACTACTAAAGGCACTAACTACTGATAGGGATAGTTAGCAAATGAAAGATATTAATAGAGAACAAACAATGTATTTACCTTAATATCATCACAAGTCATAATATATATATCAGTTCATGACAAATTGCAAACCTCCGCCATCTCTCTCCCCACATCCACCACTGCTGGCGGCTCACCTCCAACTGCGCAACGCTACGCGCTGTTCACAGCCAGCTGCCTAACACTACAATGGCGAGTATTACAACAATGCAAAGCAGCCACAGACTGCACACAGCACAGCCAGTGATTTTCATATTGAGCGCTACGTAACGTTGCCAATAAGAAAACATAAACAGCCTACTTACATAGAGAAAACATAAACAGCCTACTTACATAGCCCCCATGCTCCCCACAAAAAATTTTACAAATATTTTTTTGGGCAGTGGCCAATAATGATTTGATAAAATTTTTCATAATTACAATAACAAAGAAATCAAATGCACACACTTATTGATACAATGTTGGTCAAAAGCTAAAATTTTCTCACAGTCCATAAAGACAGTCCTAATCGTACATAACAGGAGAATAGCAGTGTTTTTCTCAAAGTCTGAGCAGTAAAAGAAAATGCACACAGAAGTAGTGGATTTCCATGCAGTCTTGAAGAAGTAGTGTTGTCCTTCCAACGGAAAGACAGTGCTGACTCTCGACATGCAGACAAGTATTGGTCCACAACAGAGCAAACCCACAGCAGAGTCAGTCGAAGTTTTGATGAATATTGGTAGGTAGGTCATCACAGAGCAGACCCACTGCAGTCCTGGTAGAGAGTATTGGTGGGCCACCAGAGGTGCAGACCCACTGCAGTCCTTGTAGAAATTGTGGACAGGCCCACTGTAGTCCTGGTAGAGAGTATGGGATTGGTGAATCATCAAAGATGTAGACCTACTGTAGTCCTTGTAGACACGGCCAGCAGCCATCTGTTGCGACTGTGCAGGTGCACAATCACCATCGAAGAGTCTTGCGGAGAATATAGCAAGTCCATAAACCACCCCTTGTCCACTCACAAAAAATTTGTTTGACATGTCCTTAGAACCAGCAATGCTGTTATCCAGTCCCTTGCGGAATTATTAACACATGTGCAAACACTAACAGTCCCAACTTCTCACATATTGTCCATATACTATGACCAACAGAAACGTGTGCAGTGAAATGTAACTTACAAGTTAATAATATCATGAACTGGTGACAATTACAATTTTATAACAGAAGAATACAATAACAAAGGTACAAAATACATCATTAAAGAACATAACAATACAGATAACATTTGTAGTACAAGCTTTACAAAAGAATCGAAATAACATATACATTAGTGTTACAGGAATTATGACATGAGTACATTCATAAAAGATCAGAATTACTTTTTGAAACACCAACTTCACACATGAGCATTAAAACAAAACAGAATAAATCTATGTCTAAACATCTTTACAAAGTAAATAACACATTATTAATGCCAATTGTATTTGAGGATAACAGTATTCCTCATCATAGTGAATGTAACTTAGTATTAGAAGAGAAAAAAGTTCTATGAAACAGTACACAGAGACAGGAAGAAAACAAATATACAAGGGTACACAAACACATAGTGGGATAACACCAATAGGAAAGGACAGGGTTCGTTTTCAGTGTAACATTTGGTACTGCAGTCCAACCCAAAACTTCATTCTATAGATCTTTCGTCTTATTTCAACCTTTGCTTCCCCCAAAAAAATCTTATCCAAGCATGCTTTCTGTATTCTGTTCATATTTCTTTCAAAATAATTATTTCTGATTGTACAATACTCATTTTGGCCCAAATCTTTTTTTATATTGTCCATAGTCAGTTTCTTATATAGTCTACCCCTCTTAAGCTAACTTAAATCTACTGAGCTCAGATGCTAAACTAAGGGACGAGGCAATGCAGCATCACATAACAATTAACACAAACAGCAATGAGAAAAAAAATGGAAATTTGCAAAGCAAGCTACAATAAATCTAAATTAACAAGCAATGCAACATTACAACTAATATGAGCCAATGCGCAGTAAACAAAAAAATTAAATCTGGCTTAGCAGAGTAACACAAATTAAAATTCAGTAACACGATGCCTGGCAAACAGCAGTAACTTATACCTAAACATGACATAGCTCAAGCAGAGAAAATAGTACACTAAAGATAACAATGCAGATAAGGGAAATGTATAATCACATCTTAATGTCTAAGTAATTAAAGTGGTGCACCACAAGAAGTTATTCTACCAAAAAGTTACCAATTACTTGAAAAGAAAATTATGAATGCAGTTACTAGTTCCTTCTTATTGTTCTTTCCTTTCCAAGTGCTCCTTTTTTTTAAAGAATGTGGATCATAAAATAATTATTTAATAGATCTGTTGACAGAAAGTGTTCACATTAGCAAATGCATTTTATTTTATAAAAGCAATGCTGCAACACAGCTGGAAACCAGATATCAAGTGAAATAAGCAATTACGCAAACCAAAGCATAAAAACATCATTCAATAGTCATGTGGCATTTCGTAAGTGAGTAGCTCTCAACTCTCATAGAAAGACACTTGTCATAATCAGGTGTGCAGATGTACGAATATTTCCCATCAATTCATAAGCATTTCAGCAATTAGCACAAAGTGCGAGTAATCATATGTTTTCAAGTAACGAGGGTGTCGCATTAGCGATGAAAGGCACACCCTAATGGCTTGTTCTCCAGGTGTTTTCCTGTGCTCTGAAAGGCACGCGCTAATGGCTTTTTCTCCAGGCGTCTGACACAGCTGGGTGCCCACGACGCATTATGTGTAGGTGGTCCGTTAACTTTCTTACGGAAATATTTACGACAGCAGTTTCCGCTACAGAGACAGTCGCATATAAAAATATTTCACAGGTCAAGAATTTGCGTTACAAATCTGTAGAAACAAAATGCTATTGATATAACAGTGTCCAAAAAATTTTCGTCTGCATTGTAATACATTCACGAATATACACACACATTTCATAACTCTTAAAGTACGTTTCTTGGTTTCCAACAACCTTTTCATAAATCAGAGTCCCTAACCCCTACTCCTTATTCCTTACCTTATTACACATATACATATTCATATTCATCAACACGTCTTCAATATTTCATCATAATAACTACATAGCATAATCAGATTCCTCATATAGCATCAGCTTATTTATCATAAACATACCTCAGCAGCATAATACACATCGTCGTCGTAAAAATAACATCATAACACCTCAGTCAAATCTCAAAATCGTCGTAGCTTCCTCCAATAATTAAAAAAATTCTCTGCTCATGTCAAAAGTGTCATCTGCCTCAAACGTACTTTAAAAATCATGAATCCATACCAAATATATCATTCAAAGCTCTCATAGGATCACAATGGTTCCGAAAAAATATGAACAGTTTACAAAGTACAGACAAAATACAGTTTCATAAGTGTGAAGTTACCCAACTGTGTATTGCGTAAACATATGTCACTGATGTAATAAAAAAAGTTTAGATAGCTGTGTAATTTGTGTGTTAGAGAAATATGGTACCGAAGTGTAAAGTTGTATAAGCAAATACCATATTAGCTAGGGCTCCTTGTGCTTGCCAAACACATGGTACACAAAGCAGGCGTGTACCCCCCTGAGGATAAATGTAATTATACTCCCAGGTGTTACAAATTACCGCAATGGAATGAAATGTATCACGGAAAACTTTCTTTGTAATAAAAAAAAAATCTTTAAAAATAAGTGTTTTAAGTATAAGATTAATCACTCAAATGCGTGTACTGTAGCGCTAAACTGTGCATCTTGTCGCAACATAATCTCTGTGGAAGTGTCGTAGTTATATCGTCCTCCGAAAGCTAAGTTCTGCAGAAGTCAATGTACTTACCACATGATAAACAAAAGTGAAATGCTTTGCGTATAGATGTCGTAGTTATTATGCTTATTGGCGTGATGAAGAAAGTACTGTACAGTAACGTAATGTTGTGCCACGAAAAAGGCTGTCTCATTGTTGCTATACCACAAAAGTTACTACTAAAACATGTTTTTCTTTCCAGAAGAATTCAGAAAACTGTGCAGATATAAAACAGATACACCGCAAAAGCAACATTGTAAATTGTCACTCATTAGTAGCGTCGTGATAAAAATCGTGTAGCTGTCACATAAACTAACCTCTGTGTCATCTGGTATCTCTCAGAAAGCACTTTAAATTCAGAATGTATTTTCAAATAAACCAAAATGTTGCATTAAAATCTCATTAGCAGTACTGGTAAATGTTCTAAGTATGTGAGCCTTATAGTCGTTACGTAATCGTGCAACAAACAAGCAAGAATGTACACACACAATAACACTGTGACGTCTGTTCACTATAACAATGCATTCGTCATTTCTGTTTAAATAAGTTCTCTTGGTTCTTGACTGGATATTTCACTTCAAACATTGTTACATGTTAACAGATTCTAAATCTGACAAAGCATATTAGTAATGTGAAGCGAAAAATTTTATGACAAAGACTAAGTTAAAAAGCAGATTATCTTTCAATAAACGGTTTTACATGTGAAATGTGGTGTAAACCTTTACTCTTCCTAGTACTCAGAGTTTCAACTTCAACGCAATTATCATGTGGTATACGTCGGATTCTGTAAGGTCCATTGTAAACTAGAAAGAATTTGTGACTCAAGTGTTTCTTCTTATGTGACAATGAATGAGCTTTAATGAGAACCTTCTGACCAATATACAATTTCTTTGCATTTGCTTTACCGTGTAGTTTTCTCCTTTTGTCTGCTGCAGATTTTATATTTTTAAGAGCCAAATCAATTATGTCTTTGTGTCGAAGTTTACGTGTATTTGGGAAAGGTACAAGCTCTCTGATTCTGTTCGGTGGTTCTTCATTCTTCAGTACAAGAGTAGGTGGTAAAGCAGTGGAATCATGAGGCATTTCATTCAGCACGTTTTGAAATAAGTGTAAATATCTGTCCCAATGCTGATGCTTTCTGTGACAATAAAGCCTGCAGAGCTTATTGATTTCTTTCATAATCCGTTCAGACCGGTTACAATGTGGTGAGTACAATGAAATAAAAACAGGTTTGATTTTATGGTTGCGAAGCATGCGTGACCAAACAGCAGATCTGAATTGCGGTCCGTTATCTGAAATGACTTTACTAACGTGTCCAACTTCACGTAAGAAATTTTTAACAAAGGCGTTGGATACAGACCGTCCAGTGGCTTTACGTAACGGTGTGAAAGAAACAAATTTTGAAGTAAGTTCAACAGCGACTAGAACGTACGAAAATCCATTAGATGTTCTGACAAGCGGTCCCAAGAGATCAACAGCAGCAAATTCTTTTAATTTAGAAGGAATGATGGGAAACAACGGAGCACGATGTGAGACAGTAGATGGTTTCGCCTTTTGACAAAGTTTACAAATAGACAAGACTCTTCGAATTCGCTTTTCCATATTGTTAAAATAACAAGTCGTTCGAAGAATATGATAACATTTTCGTGGGCCAAAATGTGCGTAGCTGAAATGAATGTACCAAATGAGCTTATTAACAAAATCGTCTGGAATGCAAAGTACCCATAGCTTGTCATCAACAGTGCAGCGTTTGAAGAGTATGTTGTTTCTAACCAGGTAATAATGCCGAATCTGTGTGTGTGTCTTTTCATGCCATTTGCTCTTGATGTCTTTCCAAATCGGATCTTTATCTTGTTCATGAGCAATGTCCTTTAAAGATGTGGTGATGAAGTTTTCAAAGGCGACTTTCTGAATGTAAAGAATACTGAAATTTTTCTCGAGGTTGCCTTCTGTGGTACTTTTCTCAAGCCCAGCCGGTGCGCGTGACAGTACGTCCGCAACAATGTTTTCCTTGCCGGGAATGTAGACTATTGTGAAGCGGAATTCTTGCAGAAACAATGCCCAACGTTTTAACCTGTCATGATTTAATTTTGAAGACATAAGAAATTGTAATGCACGATGATCACTGTATACTTTTACGTGCTTACCAGAAAGAAAGAAACGGAATTTGTTAAATGCCCAAACGATAGCTAAAGCTTCTAATTCAGTAACGGAATAATTTTTTTCAGATTTGGTTAGCACTCGGCTAGCAAAAGCAATGGTTTTCTGAATGGTAGTGTCATTTTCTATGGCTTCTTGAAATAAATGGGCACCAAGACCGACTTTAGAAGAATCCGTGCTAAGGCAGAAATCTTGTGACAGATCTGGATGAGCTAAGATTGGCGCGTGAAGTAACGCTTCTTTCAAAGAATTGAATTCCAACTGTGCTTGTTCGTCCCAGTTCCAAATAGTATTTTTTCCAGTGAGAGAACAAAGTTTTGGTGTAACATTAATTTGCACATTCAGAAAACGACGGTAAAAATTTACGAGACCTAGAAAACTGCGGACTTGTCTTTTTGTGGATGGAACTGGAATGGCTCTGATTGCTTCTAACTTTTCAGGATCCGGCTGAATGCCTTCAGAAGAAATAATATGTCCCAAAAACTTCACCTTTGTCCTACCGAATTCAGACTTTTCCAAGTTAACTGTAATTCCAGATTCTGCAAAAATACGTAACAAACTGTTGAGGATGCGATTATGTAGTTCCCATGAAGCTTCTGCTATTAGAATATCGTCCACATATAAGGTGATGTGACGTTTTAAGAACTCAGGTAATATCGAATTTAGCCCGCGAATGAATGCTGCTGAAGAAATGTTCAAACCAAAGGGAAGTTTCCGAAACTGATAACAAACGCCGAAACAAAGGAAAGCTGTGTATTTTCTACATTCTGGATGAAGTTCGATCTGATAAAAGCTGGATCTGAGATCAATGGAAGACAACACTTTTACACCATTAAAATTTTGAAGAAGTTCTTCTAACGTTTGCGGCCTGTCTGTTTCAGGAATAATGATCGTATTGATTTGTCTCGAATCTAAGACAAGCCTGATCGATCCATTTTTCTTCTCAACAACATGTAACGGATTGTTGTATGAGCTTACTGCAGGCTCAATAATGCCCTCGTCAAGCATAGATTGTATTTCTGTTCTAACACGGTCCCTATAATGCGCCGGAATTACGTATGGTCTAACACAAAATTTAGCATGCTCACGAACACGAAATTGGTATTGAAATCCCTTGATTGTTCCTGTTTTATGAGTAAAAACTGTGGAATGTGCTTGTAAAATCTCAAAAAGGTCCTGCCTATCAGTGTCATTACAATTCTCAATTGTTTGAATTTTATTCTGAATTAACTTATTAGTGTCAAATGCGCCGTCGATATCATCCCTGTCAGTACTTGCAGAGTGATTGTTAGTGTCTAGTTCCGTAGAAAATTCCGAACTGTTGTCTAACAGAAGGTAAAGCCGATTGATTTCTTCGTCATGGTTTGAGAGCCAATCTTCAAATTTCAAAGCTATTGACTTACCTTCCTTCTCTAAACCTATTTCAGCATCGTGAAAGTTTAAGATTGCTTTGTATTCATTCAAAAAGTCTACTCCCAATATAATTTCCGTCGACAATAATGGGACAATAAGGAAGTTCGTAGAGAAGCTGTGGCTTTGACAAAAGAATTCTAGGTTGGTTTGTTGGCGTACATCTACACTTTTTCCAAAGATTGCACCTTGTAATTTAATCTTACGTAACGGAAGTGTGGGGCAATCGTTCGATTTGTTGCATTTGCTAAAGGCTGTTTCACTGATTACTGAAATGGGACTGCCAGAGTCAAGTACTGCCGTAAATTTTACATCATTTACTGTAATGTGAATCACAGGATATGCAATATTGTTATGTTTTATGTCGTGTTCCTGGAGTAAGATGTCCCTAATGTCTTCCATTTTTACGTAATTACTAGCTACGGCAGCTGCGTCGTTAGTGTCATAAGAACGTTTTGTGGCTGCCAGCGGTGTGAGTCATTGCCTATTGTCTCTTTGTTGGCGAGCGTCGTTATTGGGATTAGGAGACCTAACTTCTACAAATTCACCGTGACGAGAGGGCCCTGCTCTGTTTGAATCCCGCCAGTTCTGATGCAATTCAGGTCTGTCGTTACGATCATATCGTCTGTCGTCATGTCGGTAGATTCCATAGTTTCTTTCTTGTCGGTCACATGGTGGAGAATTTCTCCCTGAATCGTAACTGCGCGCTGGTCCGTTGCGTCTAAAGTTATTCTGTCTCCCTTGATAGTATTTATTTTGGTTCCCATATTGTCTGTTTCTCTTATTGTCTCTGTGATAGTCATTACCACGGAGAGGTGATCTTTCCCTGTAGTTATTACTACTCTGCCAACGGTTGTCATACGGGTGGTGTCTGGTTTGGTCACGATTTGTGTTGTGAGAATAGCCTTGTCGTGTCAAGTTATTACTTCTTTCATCGCGGAATTGCGACGGATGTGACCTGTAATTGTTGTGTTCCTGGTTTCGCGTTCCGCGATTGTCAGTGTCAATTTCTAATTCTTGTAACAGTCCCTGAAATGCTTCAATGTCGTCTTTGCAACGCCCTGCCAAAATAATGTTGTAAATGTTCAGGTAATTTGATTAAGCAAATGCGGATGAGTTCTGAGGGGCTGTATGGGTTTGACAGGTACTGATTCTTGTGCAACATGTCTTCAAAATATTTCACAAGACTGGAAAATTCAGATTGTTCGAAATGTTTCATCATTATGATGCCATGTTTTACGCGGTCTTGTGTGGCTTGAGACCAATATGCTGAGAGGAAGGCATGGTAAAATTCTCCTTCACTGTGGCAATCGTGAATGACCGATCGCATTCTTACAGCTGGTTCATTCTCTAAATAGCCACACATGAATTCTAATCTGTGTTCTAATGACCAGTTGGGAGGAAAACAATGAGAGAATTGATGGAGCCATGCTTGTGGATGAATGTCGTTGCCAGAATTCTTAAATGTTTTGAATTTACGTGTAGTAATGAACAGCTTATAGTCAAAATCATCATGTCGGCGAGTCGCATATCGGTCATTGTTAGGTCGTGTCGGCCGTTCCATCTCAAAATTCGGTGCACATTCCCAATTTCTTTCATTACTTCCGAAATGCCCTGTGTTATTATTTTGCAGCTTTTCCGTGTTTCTAAGTCCCTCTTCCCGTGTTGGAGCGCGAGTGTCCTCTGAAATACGTAATTCTTGTATTACCTGTGTCAGCTGATCTTGTACTTCCCGGATTTCTCTTTGGTGTTGTGTATTAATTTGATTCTGATTTTGTTTGAATTTTCTTATTTGTTCATACTCTTCTGTGTCAGTGAAGGCTACGGGTCTTGTGTCATTCAGATCATCATCTACCTTTGTAGATAAGTTAGTGAATTGATCCGAAAGTTCGGCTATTTTCTCCGATAGTGTACTTATTTCCTCAGCGTGTTTTTCTGAACCAAGTTTCAGAGTATCTACTTTGTCCTTTAAGTTTTCCTGAGCTTTTGCAAGTTGCGTAACCGAATCGGTAGATGCAACTGAGTCAAATTTAGCCCACAAGGTCTCATGATTTTCATGAACAATGGTTTGCAGCTCTTTTATGGCTGCTTCGTGATTCTGTAATGCATTTTCATGCCGCGAAAAAATAGGTTGAAAATGCTCACAAATTTGTGTTTTTACGTCATTACAGACTTTTTGACATTTCGATTCAATGTTATGTAACTCAGTAGTTAAATCTTCACGCGTTTGTTCAAGAGTTTGTTCCAATGAGTCTAACTTTTGAAGCTGTTGCTGTGTTTGTCTCTGATTTTGTTCCATTGTGTCTAACTTTTTAAGATTTTGTTCCACAGTATCTAACTTTTTAAGATTTTGTCCCATTTGTTTCTGATTTTGTTCAAGTGTTGTGTCTAACTTTTGTAGCTTTTGTCCCATTTGTTGCATTAACTGTAATAACAATGCACTGGTGTCTGGAACATGTTCCTCAGTGCTTTTCGGCAGTGAATTTGCACCGGCAACATTGACATTTTGACATGCAGAAAATGTGTCTTGACTTATTTGAGAAAACGGCGAGAACCCAAAACCTGAGTCTACAGTATTCGCAAAATTGTGTCCTGTCATTCCCGATTCCTGAGGCAAGCTGTTGCCGACCGATCGATCGATAATGCGTCCCTCTTCACTAATTGTTTCACTGTCCACGCCATTGTTTGCCGCCTGCTCCATTTCCCTATGAACAGTTACCAAATTACTACTTTGAACATCAGTTAATTCATTACTCGGTGGCGCTAACACACTGCTTTCATTTTCACTGTCATTTCTCAGTTTACTTTGGAGCCTAGTATTACGTTTTTCACACGCCATTATTGTCACAGTATTTCACACGACAACACAGAAAAACACAATTTGAAGATCAAAAATAAGAGAACACATTAACATAGCACTGAAAATAATATCTAGTTAATTGCAAGCGCAGCTGCGAAATACTTGGTGCAAATCTACATGCATGCCACAACTGTTTTACTGTACAACAATGAAAAACTACAACTACAAAGGAAATTCTCTCTATGATTACGCGCTACCAATAAACAATAGCTACACCAATTACACAAACTACAAGAAAAAATCAGAAGATTCCAGTGAGGTATCCTCGGCTAAGGGTCGACATATGAAACTTCCCCTTTGAACATTTCTACATGACTGTGCTTAACCTGACACACAATATTTTGTTAGCGCAACGCAATCTGACTTTCAAAATTCCCTACAAAAGAATGGCCCTGACTAACATTAAACTATACCTTTCACAAATCACTTACCTCACAAAAATCTTCGCTGCTCAAGCTACTGCAATACAGCGAGCGCCACTACTGCCAGCTAAATAAAAGATTCAAACTACTAAAGGCACTAACTACTGATAGGGATAGTTAGCAAATGAAAGATATTAATAGAGAACAAACAATGTATTTACCTTAATATCATCACAAGTCATAATATATATATCAGTTCATGACAAATTGCAAACCTCCGCCATCTCTCTCCCCACATCCACCACTGCTGGCGGCTCACCTCCAACTGCGCAACGCTACGCGCTGTTCACAGCCAGCTGCCTAACACTACAATGGCGAGTATTACAACAATGCAAAGCAGCCACAGACTGCACACAGCACAGCCAGTGATTTTCATATTGAGCGCTACGTAACGTTGCCAATAAGAAAACATAAACAGCCTACTTACATAGAGAAAACATAAACAGCCTACTTACAATAGGAAACAATGGTTTGACTAAAACGTAGGTATTTTTTGATGTAGCAGACCTAGGCATGAGAGGTGGTTACGTGGTGGCCAGCTGGAGCACAGTCAGACATCTCCTTTACTAATATACACTGAAGCGCCAAAGAAACTGGTATAGGCATGCGCATTCAAATACAGAGATATATAAACAGGCAGAATACAGCTCTGCGGTCGGCAACGCCTATATAAGACAACAAGATCTGCGCAGTTGTTAGATGGGTTACTACTGCTACAGTGGCGGGTTATCAAGAGTTAAGTGAGCTTGAACGTGGTGGTGTAGTCGGCGCACGAGCGATGGGACACAGCATCTCCGAGGTAGTGATGAAGTGGGCATTTTCCGATACGACCATTTCACGAGTGTACAGTGAATATCAGGAATCCGGTAAAACATATCAAATCTCCGACATCGCTGCGGCCGGAAAAAGATCTTGCAAGAACGGGACCAACGATGACTGAAGAGAATCGTTCAGCGTGACGGAAGTGCAACCTTTCCCCAAATCACTGCAGATTTCAATGGTGGGCCATCAACAAGTGCCAGAGTGAGAACCATTCAAAGAAACATCATCGATATGGGCTTTCGGAGCTGAAGGCCCACTCGTGTACCCTTGATGACTGCACAACAGAAAGCTTTACGCCTCGCCTGGGCCCATCAACACCGACATTGGACTGTTGATGACTGGAAAAATGTTGTCTGGTCGGACGAGTCTCCTTTCAGATTGTATCGAGCTTATGGACGTGTACAGGTATGGAGACAACCTCGTGAATCCATGAACCCTGCATGTCAGTAGGGGATTGTTTAAACTGGTGGAGGCTCTGTAATGGTGTGGAACGTGTGCACTTGGAGTGATATGGGACTCCTGATACGGCTAGATACGTCTCTGACAGGGAAACGTATGTAAGCAATCTGTCTGATCACCTGCATCCATTCATGTCCATTGTGCATTTCGACGGACTTGCGCCATTCCAGCAGGACAATGCGAAACCGAAAGCGTCCAGAACTGCTACAGGGTAGCTCCAGAAACACTGTTTTGAATTTAAACACTTCCACTGTCCACCAAATTCCCCAGAAATGAACATTATTGATTATATCTGGGTCGCCTTGCAACGTGGTGTTCAGAAGAGATCTCCACCCTCTCGTACTTGTATGGGTTTACGGACAGCCCTGAAGGATTCATGGCATCAGTTCCCTCCAGCACTACTCCAGACATTGGTCGAGTGCATGCCACGCTGTGTTGCGGCACTTCTGCGTGCTTGCGGAGGCCCTACACGAAATTAAGCAGGTGTACACGTTGCTCGGTTGCTTTAGCTCTTCAGTATATATGCTTTAGAGAGAGTTGAGTGTTTGAAGTTTTATATAAAGGGTGTTACGCATACACAGGGTGAATCACCTAAAACCTGCAGCGCAGATATTGTGGAAATGAAAAGTGCTATTGATGTGCAGTTTTTACAGAATGGATTGGTAGCGAAGGGCATTTTTAGCCAATCAACAGATTGTAATAATACTTCAAAAATATATTTTTTGCGCAGACACACACATTTTAAATAGAACAGTGCCTGCTGATATTAGCAGACTAAAAGTAGAGTAAATTAGAATACCAGTGGTGTTTGATGCAGGATTGTAGTGCGAGTCGTTTACGAGATATCAAATTTTGAAAATTTCCCACACCGACACTTACGCTATCCATGTGCTAGCACTCACAGAAGGACAACACAAGTGCATACCCTAATTGTGTGGATTCTGACCTGTAATGAGACAATTGACCATCACAGATTGTGTTCAAAATGATCACTGGCAGCGGAAATACACGCTTCCAGTCTGGTATGGAAGGACTGCTGCACAGGTGCCAGCCTTTCACCAGAAGTGTCCGAGCAGGTTCCAGTAATAAATCACTGCATATCATTGGGTGTAGTTGGTATGTCCTTGTAGATTGCGCCTTTCGGCTTTCCCCACAGAAAAAATGTCTGCAGGCACTAAATCCAGGGAATGGGCCAGCCAAGGTACAGGTTCTCAGTGTCCAACAGTTTGGAAACAGTTCACAAAGACATGCTGTAGTACTCTGTGCACTATGGGCTGGACAGCTATCTTGTTGGAACCACAGGTTCCTCCTAGTCTGCAAAGGAATGTCTCCTAGCATCTGTGGAAGATAGTCTGTTAGGAGGCTGTGGTACTGGTGTATGTTCAGTGTCCCTTCTATGAAAACCGGCGCTATGAACTGATGGTTCACTATCCTACACTACACGTTTACACTCCACGGATGCTGACCCACCTGAGGAAGCCAATGGGGATTGTCTACAGACCAATAGTGCATGTTTCTGCTATTTACCTGATCTATGATTAGTAAATGTGGCTTCATCACTAAACGAGATACATGATACCTCTGGAGTATCCTGTCTTAATTCTCATGTACAGAAGTTAACACGATTCTCAAAATGGTTTCCATGCAGCTTGTGATGAAAATAGATGTGATAGGGATCGATGCTATGGTGATGGTGAATGCATAGGACACTTGCCTGACAACTACTTCCTCGTGCGATTGCATGGGAGCTAATGTGCGAATCAATTGTAGCAGCAGCAGTAAAAACATTAATTTCCCCCTCTTCTGTCGTTACTTGTTTCCTTGTGTTACTTTGTCTAGATGTTACACTACCACATTCACGTAACTGGTTGAAGAGCTTGATAAATAAAGGCCGAGATGGTTGACATCTATTGGGATATATTGCCCCATACACTGTACAAGAACGAACTGCATTCTTCCTACAGTCCCCATACACCACGAGCATGTCACCTTTTTCTGCATTGGTAAATCCCATGGTAGACTCACGACTACTTGAAGTATCACACACAAGCTGACCAGCAAGTCACAATGCACTCAAGGAACACACAAGCACACAGTAAGCATGCATAACAACATCGTCCCTAGCAACTACACAGGTTGAATGGCACAAACAAGTGTCGGTGTGGAAACCTATCAAAATACGATTTGTCGTAAACGACTCGCGCTAGAAGCCTGCAACAAACACCCTGACATTCTAATTTACGGCACTTTAAGTTTGTTACTGTCAATAGCCATTTCTCCATTTGAAAGTGTATGTTCGCACTAAAATACCCTCCCTAAGTGTTGTTACAATGCTTTTATTGGCTAACAATACAAGCCCCTCACTACCAATCCATTCTGTGAAAACCGCACATCAATAGCACTTTCCATTTCCGCAGTATCTGTGGTGCAGGTTTTAGGTGATTCAAACTTACGAGGGTGGTTTGAAAAGTTCTCGGAACGGAATAGAAAAAAAGTACTTACATCACTGAAACTTTTTTATTTTTCAATATTGTCTACTCATAGATTAATGCACTTGGTCCAGCGATGTTGCAGTACCTTGACCCTATCTCGAAAATGAGTTTCCTCCAGGCCTGCGAAATAGCTGTCAACTCTGGCTATCAGTTCTCCGTTTAAAGTGAATCTTCGTCCACCGAAAAAAATTGTCAGTGCTGGGATGAGATGGAGCTATATCAGGTGAAAAAGGGGGTTGTGGCAACTATTCATACCTTAATCGTGTAATTTTGCCATGGCGACGGCACACTTGTGCGGGCGCGTATTGTCTTGATGTAAGATGACTTTATTCCTTGCTAAACCTGGCCTTTCTTCACGTATCTTTTGTTGGAATTTCTCCAGGAGCTTAGCATAGTATTATCTAGTAATTGTTTGCCGAGTGGGGAGATGATCTACTAACAGAATCCCCTTCGCATCCCAGAACACTGATGCCATGACCTTTCCCGCCGAAAGAATTGTCTTTGCTTTCTTTGGTGGTGAATCAGCATGTTTCCACTGCCTTGACTGTTGTTTTGTCTCTGGGGTATAGTAGTGCACCCAAGTTTCATCTGTGGTTACAAACCAGCTCAAAAAATCTTGTTCGTTTCTCCTAAAACGGGCCAAACATTGTTCCGATATGTCCATTCTTATGCGTTTTTGATCCAGCGTCAAGAGCTGCGGCACCCACCTTGCAGATAATATTTTTATTTCTAATTATTCAGGTAAAATGTGAAATACCCTTTCAGATGACATCTTCCAAGCATGAGCAATTTCATGTACCTTCAATTAGCGATCCTCCATGACCATTTTGTGCACTTTTTCAATCATTTCTGGAGTAGTGACTCATCTTGGCCGACAACTGCACGGATTATTATCTAAGCTCTCCCGACCAAATTTAAATTCATTTGTCCACTTGGCAACAGTTGAATATGAAGGAGCAGAGTCCCCCAGTGTATTCTGGAAATCGGTATGAATGTCCTTTGCTTTCATACCTTTCTTTACGAAGTACTTAGTCACTGCTTGAATCTCGTTGTTTTCCATCTTCGCAAATCACTACGCGGGAACACCAACGGAGCCACGTCACCGCCACAGCTCTCTCCCCAGAGCACTGACATGGCAAGAGTTTACAGGCAACGGTCCAATGAATATCACGTGAACAGCTCGTCGCGCTAGCGCTGACCTCTCGTGGTGATTTCGAGAACTTTTCAAACCACCCTCGTATATATGCGGAAATGGAAAGTGCTATTGATACGCGGTTTTCACAGAATGGATTGGTCGTCAGCGGCTCTTATTGTTAGCCAATAAAAAGATTGTAACAATACTTAGAAAGTGTATTTTTGTGCAAACATACACTTTTTAAATGGAACAATGTTTATTGACACTAACAGTCTAAAAGTAGCGTAAATTAGAATATGAGTGGTGTTTGTTGCGGGATTCTAGTGCGAAAAAGGCGACATGCTCGCGGTGTATGGAGAGCGAAAGAAGAATGCAGTTCATTCTTGTACAGTGTATGCGGCAAGATATCCCAATAGACGTCAACCATCTCGTCAAATATTTATCAACCTCTTCAGAAAAAAAAAAAAAAAAAAAAAAAAAAAAAAAAAAAAAAAAAAAAAAAAAGAAGCTTCCATATACAGAAATAAATAAAAAAATATCTAGAAAAAATACGCTCTAAAATGAGTACCTTAAGAGGTATGAGCTTTTGTTCATCTTCGATACTATGAAACAGATCTCTTCTACTTCAAGTTCTTTGCTTTCCAGGTTTTGGGAGGAGGAAGCATAGAGCATAACAAGAAAAAATGCCTGGTAAATATGAGGACTAAAATGCATGCCCTAAGAGCTATGAGCACTTGTTCATTTTTGCTAGTGTGAAACACATCTCTTCTACTGAATATGTGCTCCTTTTACAGCTCACGTTTACTAGACGTTTTTACTGTGGTCTATATTACCTCCTTCCAACACAGCAAAAGCACAGAGCTTGCATTAGAAGGTGTGTGTTTCATAGTATCTAAGGTGAACAAGTGCTCATATCTTTTAACATATGTGCTTTAGAGCCCTTGTTTACTAGACAATTTTTCTTGTTTTGGTGTAAGGAACCTGTCCCTAAAGTTTGTCGGTGTTTGTCTGGCCACCTTGTATGTAAGGTGCTTGTTTTAACTTCAGACAACTAAATATCTCGAAGACGACAAGTCTTAAAGGAATGTTCCCGGTGGAAAGTTAATATCTGTAAAGGAGCAGAGAAAAGATATATAGAACAGTCTTGGGGGACTATCCGACATGCAGAAGAACAAATGGAAATGGTGAAAGACTTGCCGTATTTTGCAGACAATTCAGCCTGAAACTAACGTCTGCATACTTCAAGACACTACCAAAGAAAAAGATCGACCATGTCGCAATAACAACCTGAAATCATAAAAATATCCTGAATGTGGAAGTGAGAAAAAGTGCCAACATCGAATCAAACTTATACCTTTCAGGCATCAAAGTAAGATTCCAGTCGGACAGACAGAAGCCGATAACAAGCAAGAAGGCCGCAATCAGTACAGAGACACAAACAAAAAAGTAAATATCTTGAAAACCTCTCTTACATGCATGTACACAGCTGGGAAGAGACCAGAGAATCCTTGATCAAACCATTCCATGGTTTGGGAAACAGTCGAAGAGAAAGGAAGCACAGGTGGTGGAATGAAATATGTGATGGGGCACTTGAAAGAAGATTAAACCCTGCAAGAGGTAGAATTCCAACAAAACCGAGGAAAAATGAAGTGAAAGGAAAGAAGCAACCAAGACCATAGAGTTGAAAAAAGGAGATATGAAACATTTGGGGTTACAAAATTGGAAGAAGAATTTATAAAGTTCAACACCAGGGAGTTTTATCGAACCTTCGAAGAGGAGCTGCAGGGGTATAACAAAAAAATAATTGCTTTAAACGTACAGATGGTAGTAAAGTTACTAGCAACAAAGAAAACTGAGCTCTTGAACTGTTTAAAAGTGCTGCTAATTTTGCTAAGAACCCTTAGAAAGATCACCATAGTGTTCTGGCTTCTTAGAGCTCTTGCTCGCAGAGCGCTTTTTAAGTTGAATATCTGCTCGTCGCATGATCTTCCTTTCCGGAAACCAGTCTGGTATTCTCCAATAAGGTGGTCAGCCTATTCTTGAACTCTACTCAACAGAGCTCTAGAGAGACTCTGAATTTGGAAGGTATAAGGTGAATACGCTTCGGGAGGGAAAGATAGAACCTGGAAATCAAGTGTCTAGCTTTTACCGACGACCTCGATCTCTTAGCCAACGACCGAGAAGACGCTCGAAAGGCGCTTGAGAGTCGTCAGGAAATCGCAGAAAAAACTGGTTTTCAAATCTCCTATGAAAAGACAGGCACCGAAATGAGAGAGGAATGGAAGTAAATCATGGGAAAATTAAGAGGAGAGAGAAGTTTAAAAACCTGGGGGAATGAATCCAAACCAACGGATTAGATAAGGGGGCAAACAAAGGAAGAGCCAGAGAACTAGACCTGGCCTACAAGCTGACACAGAACAAGTACAACCAACGGTTGTAATCCTACAAGGCCAAAATCAGCCACTATAACTCGGTGGTATAACCTGAAGGATTGTACACTTCGGAGTGTCTTATTTTAAATAAAAAAGGGGAGCTTCAAGAATTCTAAAACAAAGAAAGGAAGATTCTGAGGAAAGTATTCGGATCACAAAACTCTACTAATGGTAACTGGAAGAAGAGGAAAAAACCTCTACAAGTACGCTGAAAAGATCTCAGACACAATGAGGAAGTGGAGCTTGAAGTTCTATGGACACGTGCTTAGGATGGATGAATGCAGACTGACCATAAGGATTTTCGGCTACATCGTAGGGTTAAAGGTCACATCTAAATGGGTAGATGAGAAGAAGAGGGATGCTGCGGAAGTTGAAATTACGCCACAGAGGGTCCAAAGTAGAAGAGATTTAGAAACAGAGTTAATAGTATAAAATCATTTCAAGAGAAACCGCCTAACAGGAGGTCCAAACGGATCATTCCCGAGGGGGAGAGAAAAAAAGAAGCGAAAGAATGAAGAGATTCTGTGAGCAGAAGAGAAGAAAAGTCAAGAAGTTTTGCGGTCCATAGGTGGCCAAATTCAGTAAAAAAAAATTGCCATCTGTCTGTGCCACAGATGGTCACCTAACAACCCTCCTGCTGGGCGCGGTCAACTTTGTACTTTCAAATGGGAACCTCTCATTTCTATCGCATATTCGGATTCTGCGCCAAAAAATACCTACGGTTTACTCAAAACACTGTTTTCAATTTGTGATTGATGGTGCTGTAATTGACAAATATCAAGTGTGCTTGTTTTTGCAATTAAGAACCGACGCATTTGATTCCACACTTCCTTTACGATGTAACTTTAAACTTTTGTGTACTAACGGCTGACATTTATATCAGAAACTTATTTTAGTGTTGCAAATTTGATTGTAGAGCACAATATGGTTAGCCGTTTCAGTGTCTGGGTGGAAACTACATTTAGCCTGATCCAGGAACAATAAAGTAGATGTAATGGTTTACTTGATGCTGGTAAGCCCTCTTGCCTCTCGCCACTGGGGTACTTCATTTCGATGAGTCCCCTTGTCTCTCGCCGTGATTGTCATCCACAATGCTTAAATGTATCGAAATGCCGGGTCATCGGTCTCAGCATTTGTTGTGAATTACAGTTATGGCGAGAAGCAAGGGTACTGTCCGAAATCAAGTACCCCAGTGGTGAGAGGCAAGGAGAGTCACCGATATCGATCATGCCGATGGCAACTGAAAGCTATGACAACCACATCGTTGTTCCTCAGTCACGCTAAATGCAGTTTCTTAACCAGACACTCAAACGGCTAACCATATTGTACTGTATAATCAAATTTGTAATACTAAAAAATTGCGAACATAAATATCAGCAATTAGAACACAAAGGTAGACATTTACATTCTAAATGAAATGCAGAATCAAATGTGCCGGCTCTTATTCGCAAGAACGGGCGCACTTGATATTCGTATTGAATATTAATAACCGCTTGAGCTGTATTTTGTCACTACCGCTTGTATGTCTGCAGACATGATCAGTATTCAGTATCTCAGAGAAGCAGGGTTTCTCTGAATTTTGCAGAGGTCCCCAGAGCAGCGAGGAGCTACCAGATAACAGGTTGCGACGTTTTCGCCTGCTCACCGACTTCCGACAACGATTTTGTACATGTAAGACTAACGTTGCGACAGTCAGTAGCTCTAAGAAATGGAATACTAACAACACTGCATGTCGACATGGCTTTCAGCCTACTCTTTTGGGCTTATCGAGGACACATGTTTGATAATTAATTATTGAACTCTTACGTTCTGAATATTACTGAATATTCTAGTACAGAACTACTGTATGCAAATAACTGAGGCGTATTCTCAGTTGACTTTTGCCCTCTAGAGGCACAGTTCAGTACGGAAATTTTACTGAGTTTTTCACGTCGATCCCGTTACACATGTCTCGATAATGATTCTCGATCGTATACAATGCAGGCAACAGGATTTTCCAAATATTACAGGATCCAGCACACTTCTACAAAAATACATTCGGACGATTCTTCATGGTATTCAGTTCATATTATAACAAAAGTTACTGTATTGGCGGATGTGTTGCGACCTTAATTATGTGTCGATATTTTAATTCGGCACTGTCTCGCTACAGACCGTGACTCCAACTGACTGAATGGCGCCCGTTCGTGTTGGCAACGAAGACTAGCTCCAGCGACAACGCCTCAGCTGCATAATTACTAACGCTGGCTCGCTTCGTTAAATGTTCAAACATTGGCCACAATGGGATGGCTGTAAGCTCAAAAACGCAATCTCTGTGCAGCGCCATTAAACAGATCCATTTACGTAATGACTTTAAAGCCTCCACATACTCAACATTTGTGTACTTCATTCGGCTTGCCCGGTGAGAGACTTCCTCATACAATATTGTTTTTATTCGTTCACAGTACGTGAGCCATCGTCATAATACGAACTGTTATTAATGCTAGAACACTCCACTGTTAACTGTCGCTAAGCATTCTAAAATGATAGCCTCCACATAAATATTTTTGACAGGGCTAGTGATGCAGTCCTGTAGGTAAAAGTAACTAAACTTGTCGACCCACAACTGTGTCTGCGGTACCCACATAAAATTAATATTAGACTCAAGAGAACAAAAGAATGTATCACTCTCAACTAGCCTGAGATGACCATTAATTACAGCCGCCTAGATCTCGCTGACGTTACAAACCTCTTCTAAGAGCCTTATTGGTGGCTTCGTAGCAATCATAAAAAATTTTCCACCTTATTGAGAGTGGCGCGTCAGATCCGAAACGAGCAGCTGATTATACATATATTGAAGCGTTTAAGATACCGCCATTCTCCTTTGGCCCAAAGCAATTTTGTGAAAGTCGTCAATAAATGTCGTATAGTTAACAGCTATAATGGTTGCAGAGATATCGATATCAATTTCGCTCGATTTAAATGTAGTAACTTCGGCTGTTAGTATCGTAGTTCCATAAGGGACTATTTCAACGGCGTCTCACACATCTATATCTACATCTACACTCTGCAATTGTCCGTAAGCCTCTGTGTGAACTCTACTCTCTGAAATTTTATCTCCATAATCTTTTCTCGAGATAAACGCAGGAGGAAACAAAATATTTGTTTACTCTTCTAGGAAAGTATCCTGTTGGCATTAAACCACAGTGTGATGTAGAACGCCTCTCCTGCAGTGTCTGCCACTGGAGAGGGTTGATCTCTGTAACACTTTCGTTCTTACTAAATCAGCTTGTAACGAAACATGCTGCTCCTCTTTGGGTCTTCTCTGTTTTCTCTATCTATCCTATCTGCTACGGATCCCATACTGACGAGTATATTCAAGTACTGGTCGAATGAAAGTTTTGTAAGTTATCTACTTTGTTGACAGACTGCATTTCCTGAGGATTCGTCCTATGAATCTCAGTCTAGTATCTGTCTTATCTGCGATTAATTTTATGCGGTCATTCTGCTTTAAATCACGCTGTACGCATATTTCTAGATATTTCATGGAAATAACTGCTTCCAGTGATTTTTCTGTAATCGCGTAGTCATACAATAATGGGTCTTTCTGTCTATGTATCCGATTACAAGTTTCGGAGAAATTATAATATTTTGAACTTAAGATTCCTTTGTTTTGAACATGGAACCGATTGCTGTCATCTGCGGAAGTTCGTACTGTTACACGGAACGTTTGCGGCAGGGTGGAGGGGGCACACAGCTAAGAGAATCAACTTGCAAAAGCGGAACAGAGGAGAATAGTTTAATTGAAAACTGATACAGATCACACTTGGGTACATATGGCTGGATCGACACATCAGTTGGAAGGAAGGAATGTGGCAACTAAGGCTGATGCACCAGTTAACTGCGGTAACAGTCCTGCTCCCGTTTCTAGCAAAGTCTACAAAGAAAGGTGCATTTCAAAAATTGAAAGGATTTGTTAAACAATTCAGGTATAAAGATAGTTAAATAATACCATGACATCATGAGTTTAATGTCAAGATACCACTGAAAGGTCCCTGTTCGAATTCTTCCACAATAGTTAATCTTGTTGTTGTGTTGTCTCTACCTCTCGCTAGATATTTGTGATAGCAGCTGACCTCGAGGAAGAAAAAGAGTTTTCTTTCTTTTTTATCACCAGCATTATTCCCTGTATCCCAATCCTCTGCTTAAATCTGAATCCGGGATAAATTGAGTCGAACGGACTTTCTTGTGGATGATAGAGTTAGTAGTCTGCTAACGCACGTTTGCCAAACTTTGAAATAATAGTGCCTGCACAGAGAGGTTAGCTGTAGTGACACAACAGGTGCTTTGGTAAGGGTAATCCCGCTAGGTTGGTGAGGGAGTGGCGAACCTCTCTGAAGTACTGCTCCCCTCCCCACCAGAGCAGGCGGTTTTGTATAACACTCTTGAAGAGGACTTCGGGTAAGGCAGACGACTGCAATCCATTCTGCAAGGGATACAACGAAGGTTTTAGAATGGTGTTTAAGTGAGTTAATATCCTAACTAACAATTTTTCTTTCATCACTTGGATGTTATTAGAGGGTTATTTGTTTAAATGAGTAAATTGCTTTTAGGTGGGTTCTTGTGATATCTACGGGAATGCTTTGTGTTCAGGCCAAGTGACCAAATGCTTCTGATCTTACAAAGGAATCACGATTTGTTTCATTGTTCCTCAATGTAAATACCTTTCTATGATGTAGAATAATGTCATGGGAAGAAAATACTCTTAGTGCAGGACTGAAATCCTATAGAACTTAGAAATATGTTCCAGTGTATCTATCCCATAAACACATGGATAGTGTAGAGATAATCTCGACTGAGCTTAAGTCACCAAAAAAGTCTCAAATATTTAATTTGTGTGTGAAAGATACTAGTCTTATATAATTTTGAGTTGAAATGTTTAGCCTTTTCTTTTCGTGCTTCACTTATTTCCAATCATATGTCTCTGAGACAATCCTTAGGTCCCTGCAGTGTTGCCTAATTGAGAGACCTCAGTTTTCTGAGTCTGTCTAATACGTGCATGTATCGTAAATTTCGTGTACTTTTGTGATTCTTGTATTAATGAACTTGGCAACTTTCATGGGAACACATTTCTGTTTCTCTGTTACGCACACTGTAGCTTTGCATGATCCTGTATTGTAGGAAATAAGACTTTCGTGTGTGGTATGCCAGATGCACACAAGTATAAATGCTGTTCTTTTTGCATAACTCTACCATGTGCTAGTCTGTGCCCATTTTCAATGCATTCATAAAAGCTATACTCTTACAATCATGCACATATAAGAAAGGGCTATCCCCCGTATAAAAACAAAATTAATTGTTTTCTTAAATGTGGGGACCAATTTTGGTCAGTAATTTGTGAGTACTTAATGTTTAGTGAGATCTGGTCCTTTTTGTTCAATAAATCCCATTATTAGCAACGTATGACTACTATTTCATGAACTCCTGTAAATTCCCCTTCAAATTTGTTAATTTGGACCATCATTTTAGTCTTAATTAAATCTTGGCTCAGTGAATACCGGTTGTTCATAATCACAGACAAGGAAAGTATGATTGTACGACTACCTCTGGTTGTTGTGTGATATTAATAAATCGTTATCCATTGTCAGCCAATTAATAAATTAATTTATCTCATCAATAAATTCAGGGCGTCCATTCCTCTTTCTGTATCAGTGTGTTTACTGTACATTCATCCCACATGGTACCACGACTAAATAACCATATGATATTTACATTGTTAGGATTTAAATTCACATTAACAGGGACATTTTGACACTTTTATTACACAATTACATCTGCAACAGCAACAAAAAGGTGCCAGGCAGCCGAACAAATGCTTATCGGGACATTGTTTATATGCACTGATCAAACCACCAGGCAGGTCCAAGCTGGCAGCCGTTAACGAGATGGCCACCATGCTGTTAAGCAGCCCCCTTCCGCCCCCCTCCCCCAGCAGCATCCGCTGGATAGTCATCGACATCGGTCGGGCATTCGCATGTTGGAATCAGTGAAGTTTAGTACAGAGTCAGTGAAGGGATCTCTGTGACAGAGAGAAGCGGACCTGTCTGTCAGGTGCTGCTTGAGGTCCGCCGTTTGGCTGCCCACGGACACGTGGGAAGCCTTCACGTAGCCGCCATCGGCTGCGCTAAAGCCCGTCTCACTGCAGGTTACTTGTACGCTCCCTTGTGGGCTGTCATCTGCTTACCAGCTGCCCTGCAGGGAGCTGCGCGTATTTTCGGTGATACCTCTCCTTTGTGAGGCCTATTAATGTTTCTGTTGCGTGTGGACGATCAGGAGTCATGTTTGGCGTCTGACGTGATGGCCTACAGGGTGGGAAACCTTGGACACCGCCACTTGCAGCCCGCTGACTGCTTGGTACAAAAATTTGATTCTCGTACAGCTCATAGCTTAATTCTTCTGCTTCATAACTATCATTTTGTTAATGGTCATATTTAATGTGATATTTTAGGATTAAGTAAACTACCGCAACAATTTCAGAAAGTTTTCAGTGAAAAATAAGATCGCTATGAATTTGCATTTGATGAGGTTTGACCATACTTTGTGAATACGCAATGTACCTGACATACTGACGTATTTTTTAAACTTGCAAGCATATTGCTCTCTATCGCCATTCTCGAGAAAATGAATTGTATGTAAAGTGCTTCGTCTTGAACATGGGAGCGGAAAAAAGCCACAATAAAGTTTTCACAAAATTCCTCGTATCTCTTAAACGGTTTCAGATATCAAAACAAGATTTTGGCAAATGATAATACGGAAAGAGGAGAGTATTTTGCCAAGTGATTAATAAAAAATGGCTCTGAGCACTATGGGACTTAACTACTGAGGTCATCAGTCCCCTAGAACTTAGAACTACTTAAACCTAACTAACCTAAGGACATCACACACATCCATGCCCGAGGCAAGATTCGAACCTGCGACCGTAGCGGTCACGCGGTTCCAAACTGACGCGCTTAGAACCGCACGGCCACACCGGCCGGCAAGTGATTAATACTTGAAACTTCCATATCTAGCGCGATATTCAAGGGACTACGGGTTTTTTCAATGAAATAATGTAATATTTAACCCCCGTCGATAGCTTTTGAATTTTGCTGTTGCTTTGGAACAACATATTCGAAGAAATTACAGTTTATTTTTTATACCGAGAGTGGACATTTTCGTAAATTATTAACTTTTCGTTTCATTAGTTGGTAGTTTAGTAAAATGGTGTTTCATAGTTCTATTGCACTTTCAACTACATTAGAATGTTAGCGGGACGAATATTTATAAACACTACTGTATTTTACTGAAAGAAGCAGATGCATCACTAAACTAGCAATTGCAGGAAAGACAAATCAAAAGTTTATAAAAAATACTCATTCTCGGTATGAAAGTAAACTGTACTTTCGTCGCATATATTATTCCAAACCCACAGCAATTCTCGTTTCACTAGCTATCGATGGTGCTTCAATGATATATTATTTCATTGAAAAAATCTGTAGCCGCTTGAATATGGCCATAGGTATGCAAGTTTCGCATATTAGTCATATGGTGAAATACTCTCCTCTTTGTGTATTATCATTTGGCAAAATCCTGTTTCGATGTTCAAAATCATTTAGGATATACAAGGAATTTTGTGAATATTTCATTCTGGCTTTTTCCTTGCCACCCATGTTCGGAATGAAGCACTTTACATACAATCCAATTTATCAAGATTCGTGATAGATAGAAATATCCTTTCCAGTATAAAGAATAATTCAATATGTTTGCTACATTTCATATGCAGCACCATGTGACGTAACATGCAACAAATGCAAATTCATAGTGACCTCTATTTCTCACTGCAAACCCTCAGAAATTGTTATAGTAGTTTACTTAATCCTGAAATATCACATAAATATGACCATTAAGGAAATGATAGACATTTCGCCCCGAACCTGACGAATTAAGCTATGAGATGTATGAGGATGAAGTTCTTGCACCAAATAGTTTCTTCACAGTCGTTTGAGAAAATACATTTCGTCTGGCTTGCACACCTTGACGTTTATGGAGTGAAGCCAACAAGCTAGCTTCCGTGTGGAATGATACACTGTGTGAGAGCTTCAACAGGCAATAGCAGCTGTCATGTGTGTCATCTGGCTAAATTTCCTGCATGTAAGATGGGCTTTAGCAATGGCGGCCAGGTAGGGCTAGCACACTGTTCTCGCACGCTGAAGCGGCTAAGCTTAAGCCCATATAACACTGAGTAAGGTTCTCCATAAGTTTTCTAGATGACGCACATGGCTGCCAGTTAGCAGATGGGGATGACGGTTACCTTTCATGCTGAACCTCACATGGTCATGGGAGCTAGTTGGCTGAACGGCAAGGTGCACAAGCCGGCCGAACTGCAATCTTTCTAAGACGGCTGTAAAGAAACTGTTCAGTAAGAAAATTTGATTCTTGCGTATTTCATAGCTTAACTCATCATCTTCATGATGAACTGCATTATCATTTCGTTAATGGTTGTATTTGTTGTGACATTTCAGGATTAAGTAAACAACTGCAAGAATTTCGGAGAGCCGGCACTGAAAGATAGAGGTCGCCATGAATTTGCGTTTGGTGCACTTTAGGTCACATGTTTCTGTGAATGAAATGTAGTGAACGCATTGAATTATTCTGTAAACTTGGAAGGATATTGCTATCTATCACCAATCTCCAGAAAATGGATTGTATGTAAAGTACTGCATCCCGAATCCGGGTGCCAGCAGAAAAGCCAGAATGAAATATTCACAGAATTCCTCGTATCTCATAAACGGCTTCAGATATCGAAACAAGATTGTGGCAAATGATAGTATGTAAAGAGGAGAGTATTTCGCCATACGATTAATGTTTGAAACTTTCATACCAAGCGCTATATTTAACTAACTACTGATCTTTTCAATGAAATAATATAACAGTGAACCACCATCGATAACTAGTGAAATGAGAATTGCAGTGGGTTTCGAACAATGTATTTGAGGAAATTACAGTTTACTTTTATACCGAGAATGAAAATTTTATAATCTATTGACTTTTCTTCCTCTCACCTGCTAGGTTAGCAATACATAGTTTCGTCGTTCTGTCACAATTTTAACTGTGTTGCTCTGTTGGTCTCGAGAGTTTACTGGTACTCTCTGAGATTTCCCGCATTGTAGGCTGTGACGTCAGATGCCAAACAGGACTACTTGTTGGCCACTGCAGGTAGCATTCATGGAACCTTACGAGGCCTCACGGAGCAAACAGCACCGAGCTGTCACGGAAAACATGCACAGCTCCCTGGGGGCAGCAGAATGCTACACTGGCTTTACACTCTTATTTTTATATTTGAAAATAACGTTAGGCGATGGTATTCATTGCTCTTTTGGTCATCCAGAGCAGCGTAGCATGGCTTGTCTTCGTGCAATGCTTTACCGCACGACTAGAGTCTCCCTCTCAAAACCAAACTACCAGCATGAGTTGACTATCATTAAATTTATAGCACATGCTAATGGTTACCAACCGAACGATGTTGATGTTCTTTTCCAGCAAATGCAATCGAAAGTCGCGTTTAACAGTCGGTGCCTGATTATCCGTCATGTACCAGTAATGATAATTCAAAAAAATGTTTTTTTGCATGATCCCACACATAGGTATTATACCTGATAGGATCGTTAAATGGCTTAGAAAAGCGTGGGTTTTACTCGCTTTCAGTAGCCCCAGTATGATAGGACATCTAATGAAGCACCACGAAACTAGAGAAGACAATCGCTACGCGCGGTCATGTATCTATCGCATCCAATGTACTGAGGCCCTTCTGCCTATATAGGCCAAACTGGGCGCTCCGTTAGCATAAGGTTCGTAGAGGATATGGACATTAGCAATTTTAAATCCGCTCTCACCAACCACTTGAAAGACCATATTCATTCCCTCTCAGATATAAACAAGGATTGCAGCATTTTATATATTCAGCAGAAGGGCGCTGTTTTAAATGTTTTAGAAGAAATAGAAATTATTCGCAACGTTAACCATAATCCATAGTGCATTTTGAATGAACGAACTTCGCTTAAGCACGCAGCGCTATTGACTGACTTCTCTTTTTTGAAGCAGTTTCCCCTATCATTTCCTTCTCCATCTGGTTCCTGATTATAGTACGTTATACATGCATTCTTGACTTTGGGAGTCTTTCCTCCATTGCGTTAGTGGCCTTTAAATAGGATTAACTACTAAATGGCATATGTCTATTTCCCATAGTGAAGACTTCAAGATCCACCCAGTTACTACCTTGTATACCTGTAAAAGTCTTTTCTTACTATAAGTTTGTATATCTACTTTTTAGGTCATGACTGGGACGTGTTATTATGCGTCATTATGGCTCCTCACTAAATTCCAGTTTGCTAGTTATTGATGATGTAAAATTTGTCTCACATCTTATCTTATGCAAGCCTTGCTGAGTCGGCTGCTTTTGGTTATCAGTTGTATTACCTTGCTGTAATGGTCTCATTTTTAGTGTGTCCCTTTATTTAAAAATGAACATGAACAGTCACGACCACAAGAAACTTCTTTCTTTATGAGGTTACCGGTTTCAGTCTCTTTTAGACCATGTTCAGACCTACCACTGACATGAGAACGTACAACAGAACTAGAGGGCTGCAATAATATATAAAAATACCTCTTTCACAACAAGCAATAAAAGAAATTATACCCATGATGATAGACGGGGGTGATAAACGGAGCAGGTGCTACGACTTCACAAACGCTAACTACTAAGAGGAGCAATGCAACTGTTGCTTTAATACGCGATACTCTACCCACTGTTCATGAAATTACATCAGCGATATCCAATCAGGCATACAGGACGTGAAATGGTTGTTTTAATAACATATATCCGGAATGGTTACATGAAAACTAATAACTGATGAAGAAATAGGTGTCTTATGCTGTATAAAGTAGTAGCAGTAGTAGTAGTAGTAGTAGCTTCATTCATCCGCAGATCTTATTTTACAAGGATGCAAGACATGTCAAAGTATTTACAAATTTAGACCAATTTAAAATAAGCTAATTCGTATACACATATATTTACAGACTTCTAGTTAGAGACAATTATTAGATTTACTCCTGGTATACAATACGTTTTTTACAAATAACATATTAAATAATGTAATGCCACATTGTTCACTCATATCTCACAATAAGTCACTGCACACACTATACAAACATTGTTTCATAACACTTCACTCACTACACACACACACACACACACACACACACACACACACACACACAGACACGCACACGCACACACACACACACACACACACACACACACATACACACACACACCCACACACACACACACACACACACACACACACACACACACTGGTGATCTCTGGGCCATTTTCTGTACCGCAACTTCCCATTTGCTACCCTGAAAAACTGGGTCAGCATCCCTCCATAATGAGCAAGATGTTGAGCTCAGAAAGAGGGAGAGATGTTGGTATTGTGCTATGCATAGCTTGGGGGTAAGTACTTCTAGAAAGGAAAAAAAGTAGGAAAAAAAAGTGAAGGTGTTATGTGGAATGTTGGATATTTTATAATCATTATTATTATTATTATTTATTTGTATAACATTTTTTATCAAACCCCTACTCCATTTTAGCAGTAGTAGCATTAGTAGCCGACCGCGACAGACGCAGCAACAGATAAGTAAACCGCTTTTGTGACATTTATGACTTCCAAACCAGGAGCGAATCTTATTATATCATCTGTGTGCTTTAATAGTTTAGTTTCTTGAGTTTCTGCGTGTAAATTTAAAATCTAATAGCCACAGTTCTCACGTTTTCGTTTGCGTCAGAAGGTAAACAGATTTTGTGATATATTACAAGTTTCTTATCAGGGGCAAATTATTTAGTTTCACCTGAGTGCTTCGGTAGTTAAGTTCTTGAATATCTGCGTATTACTAGACACAGATTGTGCGTTTTCATCAGGGTCTACATTAGAGTTGCGCAGTATGTGACGATAGTTCGTTTATCTGCATAGTTTAATTTTCCACAGAATTTGGTATGGACAGGAACTGCGATTGTTGTGTGCAGATGCGAACCGAGTTGGTGACACTTGTCTCTCAGCTTCAGGCTGTGATGGATTCGGTTACACAGCTTAAGGCTGCACTGGATGGGCACCACTGTTGTGGGCCGGCTGTGGGGATCCAATGGACGTCCAACGCATCAGAGTCCTCTGATTGGTCCTTACCAGTGACCAACCCAGTTACTGCTCGCACTGAGGCTGACCCCTCACCTGTGGTCGAGTGGGAGGTCGCCCCGGGGCGAAGCAGGCGGCGAAAGACTTCCCAGGCAGCCTCACGTATGGCCTCCCTGGTTTGTCTGACAAACAGGTTTCAGGTGCTGTCTGTGGCTGACACTGTATCACTGAGCCAGATGCTGTCTCCTGACCTGTTTCAGAGGAAACCACTCAGCCTGCAAGGTCCGAGCAATCGCAGAGGCTGGGACTATTGGTAGTTGGGAGCTCCAACGTTAGGCGTGTCATGGGGCCCCTTAGGAACTTGGCTGACAAGGAGGGTAAGAAAACCAATGTGCACTCCGTGTGCATACCGGGTAGAGTCATTCCAGGTGTGGAAAGGGTCCTCCCGGATGCCATGAAGAGCACAGGGTGCAGCCAACTGCAGGTGGCTGCTCGCATTGGTACCAATGATATGTGTTGCTTTTTATCAGAAGAGAGTCTCTCTGGTTTCGAGCGGCTAACAGAAGTGGTAAAGGCTACCAGTCTTGCTTGCAAGACGAAAGCAGAGCTGACCATTTGCAGCATAGTCGGCAGGACTGATTGAGGACATCTGGTACCGAGCCGAGTGGAGGGTCTGTATCAGAGGCTCAGACGGTTCTGCGACCACGTAGGCTGCAGATTCCTCGACTTGCGCCAAAAGGTGGTTGGGTTTTGGGTTCTGCTGAATGGATCAGGTGTCCACTATACGTAGGAGGCGGCTACACGGGTAGCAGGGGCTGTGTGGAGTGGACTGGGCGGTTTTTTAGGTTAGAGGGTCTCGGGAAAACACAAGATGGGCTTCAGTCACAAAGGGTGCAGGCTGAACACAGGAAGAAAATAGATACAGGAACCATTGGTATAACAGTTGTACATTGTCGTAGCTGTGTTGAGAAAGTACCAGAGCTCCAAGCGCTAATAGAAAGCACTGATGCTCAAATCGTTATAGGCACTGAAAGCTGTCGAAAGCTGGAAAGAAGCTCAGCCGAAATTTTTGCGAAGAACCTAACGGTGTTCTGAAAAGATAGGCTAAACACGGTTGGCGGTGGCGTGTTTGTTGCTGTTAGAAGTAGTTTAACTTGTCGCGAAATTGAAGTAGATACTTCCTGTGAGTTAGTAAGGACAGAGGTCATTGTTGGCAACCGGAATAAAATAATAATTCGATCCTTTTACCGACCTCCCAGTTCAGATGATGCAGTTGCTGAAAGGTTCAAAGAAAACTTGAGTTTGACATCAAACACGTACCCGAATCATACGATAACAGTTGGTGGTGACTTTAATTTACCCTCGATATGTTGGCGGAAATACATGTTTAATTCCGGAGGTACGCATAAAATATCATCTGAAATTGTGCTAAACGCATTCTCTGAATATTATTTCGAGAAGTTAGTTCATGAACCCACGCGAATAGTAAACGGTTGTGAAAACACACTTGACCTCTTAGCAACAAATAATCCTGAGTTAATAACCAGCATCAAAACCGAAATAGGGGTTGGTGAACACAGGGCTGTCGTAGCGAGATTGAATCTTGTAATCCCCAAATCCTCGAAAAATAAGCGAAAAATATACCTATTCAAAAAAATCAGATAAAAATTCACTTGACACCTTCCTGATAGACAATCTCCGCTCATTCCAAATTAATAATATAAGTGTAGACCAGATGTGGCTTAAATTCACAGAAATAGTATCGGCAGCAATTGAGAGGTTTATACCAAATAAACTAACAAATGACGGAGCTGATCCTCCTTGGTGCACAAAACGTTCTAGAACTCTGTTGCAGAAGAAACGAAACAAACATGCCAAATTTAAACAGACGCAAAATCCCCAAGATTGGCGATCCTTTACAAAAGCTCGAAACCTAGCGCGGAGTTCGATGCGAGACGCCTATAACAGTTTCCACAACGAAACTTTGTCTCAAAATCTGGCAGAAAATCCAAACAGATTCTGGTCGTATGTGAAGTATGTTAGCAGCAAGAAACAATCAATGTCTTCTCTGCGCGATAACAATGGAGATACTATCGAAGACAGTGCTGCCAAAGCAGATTTACAAAACACAGCCTTCCGAAATGCCTTCGCAGAAGAATACGAAGGAAATATTCCAGAATTCGAAACGAGAACAGCTGCCAACATGAGTAACGTAGAAGTAAATATCCTCGGAGTAGTGAAGCAACTCAAATCACTTAATAAAAGCAAGTCTTCTGGTCCTGACTATATACCAATTAGGTTCCTTTCGGAGTATGCTGATGCATTAGCTCCATACTTAACAATCATACACAACCGTTCGCTCGACGAAAGATCCGTACCCAAAGATGGAAAGTTGGACAGGTCACACCAATATTCAAGAAAGGTAGTAGGAGTAATCCACTAAATTACAGGCCCATATCGTTAACGTCGATATGCAGCAGGTTTTTAGAACATATATTGTGTTCGAACATTATGAATTACCTCGAAGGAAACGGTCTATTGACTCACAGTCAACATGGGTTTAGAAAACATCGTTCTTGTGAAACACAACTAGCTCTTTATTCACATGAAGTGCTGAGTTCTATTGAGAAGGGATTTCAGATCGATTCCGTATTCCTGGACTTCCGGAAGGCTTTTGACACTGTACCACACAAGCGGCTCGTAGTAAAATTGCGTGCTTATGGAATATCGTCTCAGTTATGTGACTGGATTTGCGATTTCCTGTCAGAGAGGTCACAGTTCGTAGTAACTGACGGAAAGTCATCGAGCAAAACGGAAGTGATTTCAGGCGTTCCCCAAGGTAGTGCTATAGGCCCTTTGCTGTTCCTTATCTATAGAAACGATTTGGGAGACAATCTGAGCCGCCGTCTCCGGTTGTTTGCAGATGTCCCTGTCGTTTATCGACAAATAAAGTCATCAGAAGATCAAAACAAAGTGCAAAACGATTTAGAAAAAATATCTGAATGGTGCGAAAAGTGGCAGTTGACCCTAAATAACGAAAAGTGTGAGGTCATCCACATGAGTGCTAAAAGGAGGTCGTTAAACTTCGGTTACACGATAAATCAGTCTAATTTAAAAGCCGTAAATTCAACTAAATGCCTAGGTATTTCAATTACGAACAACATAAATTGGAAAGAACACATAGAAAATGTTGTGGTGAAGGCTAACCAAAGGCTGCGTTTTATTGGCAGGAAACTAAGAAAATGTAACAGACCTACTAAGGAGACTGCATACACTACGCTTGTCTGTACTCTTTTAGAATACTGCTGCGCAGTGTGGGATCCGTACCAGGTAGGACTGACGGAGTACATCGAAAAAGTTCAAAGAAAGGCAGCACGTTTTGTATTATCGCGAACTTTGTCCTCCGAATGCGAAAATATTTTGTTGACACCGACCTACATAGGGCGGAACGATCACCACGATAAAATAAGGGAAATCAGGGCTCGTACAGAAATATATAGGTGTTCATTCTTTCCGTGCGTTGTACGAGATTGGAATAATAGAGAATTGCGAAGGTGGTTCGATGAACCCTCTGCCAGGCACTTAAATGTGATTTACAGAGTATCCATGTAGATGTAGATGTAGATGTAGCTAAATAATCCTTCAATGTATAAAGTGTATTGCGTAACAGGTACGTTTTAGCTGCCTTTTTAAATAATTGTATTTTTGCAATTTCTTTTATCTCTTTTGGTAATTTATTGTGCAGTTTTATTCCTTGGTAGAAAATGTTGTCTTGAGTTTTACGTTTATTTTTTCTTGGTAAATGTAAGTTGAGTCTATCTCTAGTTGCAATGTCATGGACAGAGCTGTTTGTGCAGTAATTACCAATGTTATTTTTGATGTGTGCAACTGACTGGCATATGTATTCACATGGAGCAGTTAAAATCCCGAGTGTTCTGAACAGATCTTTGCAATGAGCTAGACTAATATTTTTGGTTATTATTCTTATGGCTCTTTTCTGGAGTTTGAAAACTATGTTCATGTTTTGTGCATTTGTTCCCTAAAAAAGAATGCTATAGCTAAGAATTGAGTGTACATATGAACTGATATGTAACTAAAAGACACTGCATGTTACGCACTGATGATAGGATTCTAAGGACATAACATGCTGATGACATTCTGTTTTCAAGTACCTTTGTGTGTTCACACCACTTCAACTGATAATCAATATTCATTCCTAGAAATTTTGCATTTGTTACACAGTCTATATAGGTGCCATCTACATTTAATTTAACATTGTCATTTTTCCTCTTCAAATTGAAATTCATGGCATTAGTTTTCTTTATGTTCAATGTCACATTATTGCTTATTGACTAATCATAAACTTCCTTGAGAGTTTCATTTCCTTTCTCAGCAAGCAGTTCTGTTCTTTTCTCAGTGACAATAATATTGCTGTCATCAGTGAACAGGATTTTTTCGCTATGAGTAAGACTACTGGGAAAGTCATTGATTTATATCAGGAACAATATTGGTCCTAATATGCTACCTTGCAGAACCCCTATGTTAATGTATTTTGGTTCTGATAAGTGTTTTACTAAATCTTTAGATCTATTTGAAGTATGTGTTATCTCACTCTTTGTACCCTATCTGTTACATATGATGAAAACCAGTCATTAGCTACCCCTCTTATTCCTAATGCTTCTAATTTATTTAATAGAAACTTGTGGTCGACTGCATCAAACGCCTTAGAAAGATCCAAAAATATTCCTATGACACACTCATCTTGATCAAGAGCATCAAGGACAACTTTTGTGATTTCTACTACAGCTGACTCCATATTTTTACCACTTTGGAAACCAAACTGTGATTTGCTTATAGGATTGTATTCATTCCGTTAATTCATTAATCTGTTTTTCATAATTGCTTCTATTATTTTTGAGCAGGGAAATGGACCAGTATTTTTCTATGTCTTCTGCATTACCTTTCTGAAGCAAAGGTACATGTCTTGCCTGTTTTAACTGCTCTGGAAATGTCCCTGATGTGAAGGATTCATTTATTATACTTGTCAAGGGGCCTTGTATAATCCCTATGCATTGTTTCAGTACACACACTGGTACATCATCTAAGCCTACAGACTTTTTGCTTTTTAGTTTTTGAATTGTTCTACTGACTTCATTCTCTGTGGTTGGAAGTAACATCATTGTATTTAGTACAACATTATTTACAGGTGTTATATCTGTTTGGGGGAATTTTTGCTGTAACTTCTCTGCAGTACTTGAAAACTGCTCATTTACATAGTTTGCTAAGTGATGTGGATCATTTATTACTTTATGTGGGTGTCATAGAAGAAGTAGATCTTCTGCTCCTCATATATCAAACTTGAATTGTCTTGCATAATTCCCAGTCTCTTTGTCCACTCCGCAAAATTTAAACCCTGGCCAGTCACACAAATCTTCACAATCAAGCCAGTTTCCTTAAGTCTCCTGACTACTTAATGAAATATAACAGTCAAATGCTCAGCTCCTACTGTTCCTTTACAAAAACAGTACAGCAATGGTTGTTCGAAACATGAAAAAAGGCCATTAGTCATTATCACCAACATACTGTTGGCAATTTTAGCTGCGCATGTGAACCCCAAGTCCTCAAAAGCAATAACACTGTCGGAAGTGTTGTCATATGTTAAATTTGCCACTAGAGACATTTCATGCAATGAAATAGTCACTAGTTTATCATTATCAGAGAAATGCTGCACCTTTTGCTTTAAAAGATGGAATATATTGTCACCTACCCCACATTTTATTTGTATGCCTTCCACATACCTTTGTAATGTACGCACTGATGGAAGCATAAAACATTCTGACAAAAACCTGTATGCCTGAGTGCTGTAATACAGGGTGATTCAAAAAGAATACCACAACTTTAGGAATTTAAAGCTCTGCAACGACAAAAGGCAGAGCTAAGCACTATCTGTCGGCGAATTAAGGGAGCTATAAAGTTTCATTTAGTTGTACATTTGTTCGCCATTTCAGCCAATAAAGTTTTTGGTCCCTTTTTCTTCGAAGGTGCTACTGTAACTGGACTACAGTATCTGGAGATGTGAGAGAATTGGCTGTTCCCTCAGCTCGAACAAGAAGCACAACAATTCATATTTCAGCAGGATGGCGCGCCACCACATTGGCACTTATCTGTCCGTAACTACCTGAACGTCAACTACCCGAGGCGATGGATCGGCCGCCAGGCAGCCCGTGACAGAGCACGTCATCACTGGCCCCCAAGAAGCCCTGATCTTACCCCCTGCGATTTTTTCTTATGGGGGTATGTTAAGGATATGGTGTTTCGGCCACCTCTCCCAGCCACCATTGATGATTTGGAAGGAGAAATAACAGCAGCTATCCAAACTGTTACGCCTGATATGCTACAGAGAGTGTGGAACGAGTTGGAGTATCGGGTTGATATTGCTCGTGTGTCTGGAGTGGGCCATATTGAACATCTCTGAACTTGTTTTTGAGTGAAAAAAATCCTTTTTAAATACTCTTTGTAATGATGTATAACAGAAGGTTATATTATGTTTCTTTCATTAAATACACATTTTTAAAGTTGTGGTATTCTTTTTGAATCACCCTGTATAATAAATTTAGAGCAAACAGCTTATTATCGTCTTTCCATCTTGCAGCACGTTTCTCTTTCAGTGGCACGCTAATCTGGCTTAACAACAAGTCTAGGGCATCTTTTTTTTTTTAATATCGGGATTCTACAGTCTTCAACATTCGTTTGTTCTTGTTCACTTGATCCTTCTGATACAGTTTCTGTCGCTGTGTCTAGGCACTTTCCTTGTCCCGTAATAGATTTTCTCGAAGTCTAGCGACCTGCACATTCCCACAGTTCACACGCTTTTGTAAGACACGAATAACTGCACTTAATATAACCACTTCATCGATAAAGCAGGTCTGTGTTGACGATTCACACGAATTTGGCACTGATACACGGAGAGTTGAACTGGCTGCTTCTGTGTCGTAGGACTGCTTTACAGCTTTAGATGGATTGTCAAAATCTTTGTGTCAGTTTCCTCTTCATCGTCAGTTGAGGTGGCTTATTTGGGATGTCAAACAGTGTGGGTACTGCATTCCACACGTGTTTATTATTGTCTGCGTCCATGAACTGGTTTTGTTCGAAATGTAGCGAACAAAATCTATTATTATTATACAAGTAAACTGGGTCTTTTTCATAAGGTCTTCTTGTCTGCTATTAACTAGCCATTTTCTGATCCCAAAACGAATCAGTAATCATTAATACACATGTAGTTTGCAAGTGAACCCTGACGATACAGTTTAGTAACATGATGGTATATACCTCTCAGGATCCGTAGGAAATCCAAAAAAGACAGCTGTGGTGTCTTCTTCCTGTTGTTGCTGCAATTTATTGCGATACAAACGCTCCCGCTTCTAAAAACCATTGTAGAAATCAATAAATTCAACAATAATTGCTCTAGAACAATGTTGTACGTCTTCCATTTCAAAGTTCCTAGCACATACATAGGTGAGAAACACTAGACTGAATAAACAGCTGACTAAAACACATTTCTGACGTTTCTGACATTTTGTACGCCTATTCGCTTTAACGATTGCTCTGAACTCACAGTTTAACTTACTGGCCGCTTGGGGCGCTGCTGACGCGGTAGGCAACAAAATCGAGGCGAATTGTCGCGACTGTTATGTTAAGTTACGTTGTGCAAGACGCGACAGTTGGCTGCGACTGCGACGCTGCCCCCTCCTCTTTTCCCACCCTGGCAGACAGCGACACGGCCGCAACACGACAGGAGTCGTCGCTGTTTCCCAAGCTCCGGTCGGCGGCGGCGGATTCAAACACATAAGAAAAATAAGAATTCCGATTTTCTTGCTGTAAAAAATACTGTATGTTAATGCAACAAAGTTACATCGGCTCCCAGAGTTAGTTTTTCGATACAGATTCTCCTTTTACTTTAAAAAATTGAAAAGTATCTCTTCCGGTTTTGCGTGTTTTTTTCGCTGTATATTACTTCTCTATCAATTGTGAGGAAAGTAAAAGGCACAAAAAATTGATGTTTGCGTATCTTACAGTTCCACATCACAGCTTGATAATGAGATGTCTATTTTTCCGATATTCGTCACAGTTATTCCGATACTTAATTTACAAGTAACCTACTGCATAAAAATTGAATTGTGTGCAGTGAAAAATGCGGTCGCCGGCTACTTTACGTGTGGTTCACGTTAGGTCATGCATCGTTGCCGATGAAAAGAAGCTAACATATCGAAATTATTTTTAAAGTTGAGATCAGAGTGATATCGATCTCCGTTTCCGAGATTTGGGCTCATATATCTCCGGGAGCGTCGCGACTAGCCGCCAGTTCTGTCGACGCGCAACGAGAATCGTGTGGTCATCACACGATAGAGAATGCATTTGTTTTGTTTCGCTGACACATTTGGACCTAATGAAACCATTTTATGTCATATATTTCTCCGGTATGAGTTACTAATATTTCTCCATGTGCTCTTGACAATTTCATTTAAAATGCCACGAAATGTAGGTTTCTTAAAGCCAAGTGATCAAGCAGAACCCATTTTCTTGGTTTTGCTGAGACATCTGAACCTGTTCCAAGCTTTCTTTCTCGTTTATTTCTCTGATACGAGTCCCGAATATTCCTCCATCTGTTTTTGCACATTTCACCTAAAATTCCAATGAAAGATAAGTTTATTAACAATAAGCACACACTAGCGTCATTACATTGTTTCAAGTTCTTGACAACAAGATAGGGTTACACCTTAAACATCTCTAGAATTTTCATTCTGAACGTCTACAGTATACACTGGCAGAAATGTGGAAGAAATAATGTCCGTGCTTGTTCAAAAAATTTCCCCAAATTATACTTGTCAGTTTCTCCCATGCAGAAACTTTTGGAACAAGCTAAGGCAACTTTCATAGCCGACTGACTCTTTATTCCCATCCAAATGAACTTACATATTCTTATATTCTGACAGCATACATCATTATGGATGACATGAACATTTAATCTTGCCAAGCTGCACTCAAAAGATGACTGCAGGATTTACAAAAGACGAATTTCAATTGTGAACTGTGTCAGAAGGGCCTTGTAAAACAGTAGTGCACATTTGGCACAAGTTTTTTGAGCACCATCTTCTACCAATGAATTGAAGTGAATGTGACAAATTAATTATTGCAGCATACTGTTTGCGCAATCTGTTGAGAAACGCCTTCCTCAAAAACGAACATCTATTGATTACAGAAAGCTGTACAACAATCTGGTGGTGGTTTTTCACAACTAGAAGGTATCATCAAGACACCAATCTACCGTTTACTTTAAAAGTGAAGGAATTGTAAAATGTAACTTTCTCGTTGTACTTTAGATTGTTCATTTTATAATGTACTTGCCGTTTTCAATTTTTATCGTCACAGAAAAGAGTAATGCGAAAATTGATCTTCAAGTTCATTCTCATCATTCTAATTCTACATCTGCATTGATTATACTGATTTTCATAACAGGCCTGAAAAATTTGCATTAATGGGAAAATATTATATATTTCATTCACCTGCCAGTTTCAACTGTGCACCAATTTCTTCCCAAATTCTGTCTCTGAACATAGTGTCTCTATATTTAGGGTTCCTCAAATCGTAAAGGCAAGGATGTTGCGAGACCAGCTCACAGAGCATCACATCCTGTGAGTGGCTCATTTCAGTTTTCCTTGACTGGCTCGACATCTTTCTGGCAGCCGTACGTCTTTGTGTCGTCCGACTTCCGTCGCAACACTGCTCACTGGTGCAGTGCTACGGCAGCTGCCGCAACAGTCGCGCGTCGCATCCCAAACTCGAACTGCGCATGCGCCAGCAGGCAACTTCTGACGTCACGTAGCGACCCGTCGCAGTCGCTAGTGTGCGTCGCGTCTTGGACAACATACCTTAGACTGTGGTTCCCATGCAGATGGCATGCTCATATCGATATGCACCATCCAGCAGAAGATGATCTGAGAACTACAGCATCGGCTGGGTGTCTAAAACGTATTGGCATGCAAGTGGACATGTAGAAATGCAGTGGTAGTGCAAATGAAAATAGTGCTTGACGAACGCCATTGTTTATCATCGATGCAGCGTGGAAGTGACGATGTGCACGTTTCACAGAAGCTGATTTCAAAGTTGCGACAGCAACTGCTTGCTACCAACTATTGGCACGCAAGTAAGATGACTGTCGTAATATGTGTCATATCCCCTAGATGACATTAATCAAGTAACTAACAAGATCTCAAGTTGAGTATAACACTTAAACCATAAAATAGGAAAAGAATAAGTAAGCTGCATCAAAAGAAGTATAGCACTAAATCTCAGTGACTCATCGAGGTAGCCAAAGACACAAAAGAATGAGAATAAGAAAACTGAAGAAAAAAAACCGTGAACATAGTTGTTTACAGTCATACCATAAAATAGGCGTACAAAATGTCAGAAACGTCAGAAATGTGTTTTAGTCAGCTGTTTGTTCAGTTTAGTGTTTCTCACCTATGTATGTGCAAGGAATTTTGAAATGGATGATGTACAAGTGTTGTAGAGCAATTATTGTTGAATTTATTGAAATGTATAAGAGTTTGTGGAAAACTAAGAGTAAGGAATACAGTGAACAACATAAGAAGGCACTGCTTATAATACTTTGTTAGAGAGAATTCGAGTGATTGACACTATGGCAAATGGGGCAACAGTTACAAAAAAATTAATTCATTGCAAACTGTTTCATGTAAAGAGCTAACAAAGTAACTAAATTATTCTAATATAACATGTGCTTCGTAACAAGACTAAATTAGAGGGGAGCTATAGAACTCATCTTCACAGTAATAGAAGTAAAATATCCAGACTGCTAATTCCTATCTAGAGTTCAGAATGAAGTTTTTTATTCTTGTGCAAAAATTCGTGATATGTTGCTGGTAGAATTCACACAGGGGACTGAAAATCCCGAATCAGAAACAAAATAACCTATAACTCATTGACTGCACCTGTAACTTCTTAAAATATGCTGAGTTTCAAACATGTCTAAAGCCGTATAAACTAATATATTACTTTACCTGCTTCCCTTCTTCAGGACAGTGCAAATAGCTTTGCATGATTTCACTCAACGCTTGTTCTGAAATGTCAGTAGAAAATTTTGGATCCCTGTATCTTTATATAGTCAGGAATCTTAACGTCTGTGTGAGCCACTCATGTGAAGAAATTATTCTCCCTGTATAAGTATTTTTCCATATTAGAAAAGGAGTTATGAGCATCAAAGCTAATTATGTTTCCAAAAATCCAGCTACAAATAATTATGACAGTCGCTGCCCTGCATCTTGCAGAGTAAATGCAAGAGCAGAAACGGTCTTCCCTTAATCAGCCACTGTCTAGACCAATTTAATTGGTATTTCTGTTTCTTACACTTTGTTTGCATTTTTTTTTCAAAACAAGTTGCATACTACAGTAGAATTTTTGAATAAATGAAATAAAGTTTAAGTTTGCGAGAGTGTAGTCTCTTGCTGCTGAAGTTCCTTTTCTAGACCGACAGGTGTGGCTCAAAGGGTTCATTTTGTTAAAATCTTGTTGAAATACTTCAGTCCCATTATACAAAAGTAGGACATCATCTATGTACCGTTTGTAAAATACTGCTCCTCAAAGGTTGTAACAGGACATACTCATCTACCATTACTTTTCTCAACAATAGTTGTTGGTGCCAGTATTACTTTTCAAATTTTGGACATGTCACTATTACCTCAGTTGCTTTTTTTGAAACTTCCATATAATTTTATAAACAGCTATATTTCAAGCTAAAATTTATGAAAAGGAATTACTTTATAAAAAATTTTAGTCTCAATGCTATAATCGATAAATACTAGTTCTGAATGTACAGTTAAAATTATTTATTTTAGAAACGTTTCAAATTACGAAATATTTGCACACTTGAAATTTCTGTTATTAATTACGCAATCCTGTGCTGTATACTATTTATATTTATGGATTCACAATAATAGAAATTAAAGACAACAGAAATTTATTTGTTAAGAAAAATTGTAAACCGTTGGAATATTATTATTTAGGCAGAATGTGAGAGTTGTAAGCATGCCTCGATGTGATCAGACTATTTTTGTGTGAACAATGTAATTTCGGCTTTGTTAATGTGAAAAATCAATATTTACGTAAAAGCAAAAAATTCTACAACAACAATCTTAAAATTTATTTAGTTCAATTCAACAGCGAGGACTTAAATGTGAGATTTTCAGCTTCAAGAATCAGACCCCTAGACAAGAAGAACTGTAGCCAACTGAACATTACAAGCTAAGAAAACTAGAGAGTTTATTGTAATCTTCACTCCTCTCAAATCTTCATAAAAGACTTTGCTTATTGCTTAATGTGGACAATAGATGGAAGTGGCAAGGAGGAGGAGGTTACAAGATGTTGGGTGTGGGTTGAAAAAAACTGATGTTCGCTGTGACTGATGTAAATGTTAGCCACTGCAATGGCTATGGGAGATCCTATGGCTAATTCATCAGTCTGTCCATATATGATGTCTTTAAAAGCAAAGTAGTTATGATCCGGAACGATTCTGAGCAGACAAAGGAATTCGTTAATTTTTTGTGAATCTAGACGAGATTATTGCCGTAAGTTAGGTTCAATGATGGGAGTCAACTTTGTAATGGGAGAATCGCATATATGGATACGATGTCAGGACCTATTGGAATTGTGTCATTGGTTAAAATCACTTGTTTGAGATGTTTAATTAAGTCCTCTCCATTTTTAATGGCATGATCGTCACAGAAAAAATAATGCATATTGAGGAACCTATACAATTCCTTGGCCAACAGGTAATCTGGGGCATTAATAGTGTAAATAATTGGCCTTGAAGGAGACTGTGGCTTATGTACCTTCACCACACCTCTGAATGAGGACGTTCTTAGATTTATCTCTACCAGATTATTTGTTTACTTATTTTAAAGAAATGGGGTGAATAAAACACCTGTTTCTTTAAGAGCTCTATTAATTTTCACAACGAACTTAGTTTTGGGATTAAATGAATATGTTTTAAAAATAGGTATGGAAAGAAAGTCATGTGCTTTCTGTATATAGTCGGCCTTGTATAAAATTATTGATATGCGGCCTTTATCTGCCCACACAATAATGACTAGATTTTCCTGAAGCTCGCTATTAATGTTGCGCAAAATGTTTGGTCTCGCACATGGAGATATTTCTCTGATTATTTACTGTGGCAATCTCTAGTGCAATGGCTTTATTCAGCGTTAGAGAGATGGAACTCTTCTTTGTGGGGTTATTAGTTTTAACCTGCTCTAGGACAGTGGTAGTATGGGCCACCACTGAAGGCATTGAGTTCTTCTTTGTGGGCTTATCAGATTTAGCCTGCTCTATGACAGTGGTAGTATGGGCCACCAATGAAGAGGCTGTGTTTTGATCAAATGGTAGTACTATTGCTAGTCTGGTTTAGCAGTTTAGTTCCCCCTTCTTGTATGCTGCTCTGTGCTCTCCATTTGCTGATGGTACACTGCATCCTATATTCTCCATCAAAAATGTGTCTTGGTATTCATTCCATACTTATTCACCCAGGCAACGTTTTCATATATATATATATATATATATATATATATATATATATATATATATATATATATATATATATATATATATATATATATAGGGTGAGTCACCTAACATTACCGCTGGATATATTTCGTAAACCGCATCAAATACTGACGAATCGATTCCACAGACCGAACGTGAGGAGAGGGGCTGTGTAATTGGTTAATACAAACCACAAAAAAATGCACGGAAGTATGTTTTTTAACACAAACCTACGTTTTTTTAAATGGAACCCCGTTGGTTTTGTTAGCACATCTGAACATATAAACAAATACGTAATCATTGCCGTTTGTTGCACTGTAAAATGTTAATTACATCCGGAGATATTGTAACCTAAAGTTGACGCTTGAGTACCACTCCTCCGCTGTTCGATCATGTGTATCGGAGAGCACTGAATTACGTAGGGATCCAAATGGAACGGTGATGGACCTTAGGTACAGATGAGACTGGAACAGCACATTACGTCCACATGCTAACACCTTTTTATTGGTCTTTTTCGCTGACGCACATGTACAGTACCATGAGGGGTGAGGTACACGTACTCACGTGGTTTCCGTTTTCAATTACGGAGTGGAATAGAGTGTGTCCCGACATGTCAGGCCAATAGATGTTCAATGTGGTGGCCATCATTTGCTGCACACAATTGCAATCGCTGGCGTAATGAATGTCGTACACGCCGCAGTACATCTGGTGTAATGTCGCCGCAGGCTCCCACAATACGTTGCTTCATATCCTCTGGGGTTGTAGGCACATCACGGTACACATTCTCCTTTTACGTACCCCACAGAAAGAAGTCCAGAGTTGTAAGATCAGGAGAACGGGCTGGCCAATTTATGCGTCCTCCACGTCTTATGAAACGCCTGGCGAACATCCTGTCAAGGGTCAGCCTAGTGTTAATTACGGAATGTGCAGGTGCACCATCATTCTGATACCACATACATCGACGCGTTTCCAGTGGGACATTTTCGAGCAGCGTTGGCACATCATTCTGTAGAAACGCGATGTATGTTGCAGCTGTTTGGGCCCCTGCGATGAAGTGAGGACCAATGAGGTGGTCGCCAATGATTCCGCACCATACATTTACAGTCCACGGTCGCTGTCGCTCTACCTGTCTGAGCCAGCGAGGATTGTCCACGGACCAGTAATGCATGTTCCGTAGATTCACTGCCCCGTGGTTTGTGAAACCCACTTCATCGGTAAACAGGTAGAACTGCAACGCATTCTCTGTTAATGCCCATTGACAGAATTGCACTCGATGATTAAAGTCACCACCATGTAATTGGTGAAGTAGCGACACATGAAACGGGTGAAAGCGGTGACGATGCAGTATGCGCATGGCACTACTTTGACTCAGTCCACCGGCTCTCGCAATGTCCCGTGTACTCATGTGTGGGTACATGGCAACAGCAGCTAACACACCAACTGCACCCGCTTCTCCTGTGACGGGCCTGTTACGGACCCGTTTGCGTGCTACGACCATACCTGTTGCATACAGTTGGCGGTAGATGTTTTGCAATGTGCGACACGTTGGATGCTCTCTGTCCGGGTACCGTTCTGCATACACCCTGCAGGCTTCAGCTGCATTTCGTCGACACTCGCCATAGATGAGTATCATCTCCGCCTTTTCAGAGTTCGAATACACCATGGTCACAGTTCCTACAACACTACACTATCACAGACGTCTGGTAACACCGTGTACTACAGTTGGTCTGCGTGGCGAGACGAATGCAGAATAACAATAGCAGCAAGCGCTACATGCGGACACAGCGACAGCTAGACCAATCCACAACAGTGCACTACAGCCACACTCGTAAACACGGTCGTCATCGTAAACATGTCCCTGCAGATGCTGCTCGCCGACCGTGGCCCGTGTTTGCTACAACACGCAACTGAACGTCGGAGGTTTCAAGCGTCAACTTTAGGTTACAATATCTCCGGATGTAATTAACATTTTACAATGCAACAAATGGCACTGATTACGTATTTGTTTATATGTTCAGATGTGCTAACAAAACTAACGGGGTTCCATTTAAAAAAACGTAGGTTTGTGCTAAAAAACATACTTCCGTGCATTTTTGTATGGTTTGTATTAAACAATTACACTAGCCCCTCTCCTCACGTTCGGTCTGTGGAATCGGTTCGTCAGTATTTGATGCGGTTTACGAAATATATCCAGCGGTAACGTTAGGTGACTCACCCTGTATACAGGGTGTTACAAAAAGGTACGGCCAAACTTTCAGGAAACATTCCTTACACACAAATATAGAAAATATGTTATATGGACATGTGTCCGGAAATGCTTACTTTCCATGTTAGAGCTCATTTTATTACTTCTCCTCAAATCACATTAATCATGGAATGGAAACACTCAGCAACAGAACGTACCAGCGTGACTTCAAACACTTTGTTACAGGAAATGTTCAAAATGTCCTCCGTTAGCGAGGATACACGCATCCACCCTCCGTCGCATGGAATCCCTCATGCGCTGATGCAGCCCTGGAGAATGGCATATTGTATCACAGTCGTCCACAATACGAGCACGAAGAGTCTCTACGTTTGGTACCGGAGTTGCGTAGACAAGAGCTTTCAAATGCCCCCATAAATGAAAGTCAAGAGGGTTGAGGTCAGGAGAGCGTGGAGGCCATGGAATTGGTCCGCCTCTACCAACCCATTGGTCACCGAATCTGTTGTTGAGAAGCGTACGAACACTTCGACTGAAATGTGCAGGAGCTCCATCATGCATGAACCACAAGTTGTGTCGTACTTGTAAAGGCACATGTTCTAGCATCACAGGTAGAGTATCCCGTATGAAATCATGATAACGTGCTCCATTGAGCGTAGATGCAAGAACATGGGGCCCAATCAAGACATCACCAACAATGCCTGCCGAAACGTTCACAGAAAATCTGTGTTGATGACGTGACTGCACAATTGCGTGCGGATTCTCGTCAGCCCACACATGTTGCTTGTGAATTGAGGAAGTACAGTACATACTGACGTAACTAAAATGAGCTCTAACATGGAAATTAAGTGTTTCCGGACACATGTTTCCTGAAAGTTTGGCCATACCTTTTTGTAACACCCTGTATATATATATATGTATATATATATATATATATATATATATATATATATATATATATATATATATGTGTGTGTGTGTGTGTGTGTGTGTGTGTGTGTGTGTGCGTGTGTGTGTGTGTGAGAAAAAAGTTGCTGTACCTGTATCACATTGATCGATTAACTAACATAAGAATGTGACAGTAGATAGAAAAATAGGGATGGAAAGAAAGTCATGTGCTTTTTGTATGTAGTCGGCTGTGTATAAAATTAATGATGTGTGGGATTTATCTGTCCACACAATGATAGCTTGGTTTTTCTGATGCTTCCTATTAATGTTATGCAATATATATATATAATGTTATTTACATCTGCAATGTTTTACTTTAACATCACTTACTATTTTTTAAATGTGATATGAAAATGAATTCAATTTCATCATTCTCACTTATCATATTCCAAATAAGAATAAATAATGTAATATACTGATCTTCCTCTTCATAGAAACATCTAATATAACTAGATCTATAAAAAAATATGGGCTCATATAAAATGAATTCTGTAGACATTCCCTTGCTAGAAGGATGAGGATAACAACAACTAAAAGAGAAATTTGAAGAGTATATTAAATTAAAGTAAATAACAGCAGATGTAATGGAAATCAATAGAGACCAATCATTATTTACATAAAGGTGACTGGTTATATGAACTATGTTAATATTAATATAAAGGAAAATAACAATATTAAAATTTGGTTTCCTTATCATCCAAAATCAATCCATAAGATGGAATTTTTAAACACTCATGAAGTCACAGAACAACACTTAACTCTGTTTAGCAAAGAAATTGAAAGTGTAATTAAAACTTAAAAAGCAATTAAGTTGGTGCAATACTCTATTACAGTGGATCTTTTGAAACGTTCTTTACCAAAAATAAAAATGAGCTAAGTCATTGACTAAATCTGAAAACCAGAAAAAAAAACAGGAGAGTGGAAAGTTGGTTTGATACATCCACTATGTAAGAAAGACTATAAACAAGATATTAACAACTACAGAGGAGTTCCTTTGCTACACATGATAAATAAAATATTTTCCAAGATTTTACTAGACAGAATAGAAACAACACTGGACAGTCACTTAAGAGACCATCAAGGTGGTTTTAGGAAGGGCAGATAATGTTCTGAACAAATATTTAATCTGAAATCAGTTACCCACTCCAGATTACAGAATTCAAAAGCTACTGTAATAATGTTTCTTGATTTAAAAGATGTCTTTGGTTCTGTTGACAGAAGAACTATAGATAAAATATGATAGGATCGATGAAAAAACCACTCAGCAAGTGGCAGCTGGAGGAAACACATAAATTCCAGTCAAATGGTACTCAGAAGGCCGAATATCAGAAAATTTTTGGTTTTTGTAACAAGATTTCTAAATGTTTTCAAAGCTGCCGAATCCGAATTTTAAGTCTCATCAACATTTTGGACAGGATATGGATGTAAATTGGACAGAACTACAAAAAATGTTGACTTCTTGGGTTGTGCGCTTCTAACTCGGAAACGAAATTTCCCACAAAATACGCCAAAAATTATTTTAACTTCAACATGCGCTACACACCCTATGGTGATGCTGGCGAAAAATTCACGAAGACGTATTTTGTTGGAAACGTAATCATTTTCATTTTCATATGCGAGCTGTATCCGAAAAACCTAAAGTTAAATTCCCATATTTTCTCCATTTTTACGCATTTCTGGCGAAACATTTGGTATGACATTGAATATCCGGATTCAGTAGTCTCTAAAGCATATGAAGGGTCCACGGGAAAAGGGGGTAAGTGAGATCTTAATTTTTCAGGAAAGAAGATTTTAACATCAAACTTTCTATACCAAATGCAATTTTTAGCCAATCCTCTTACAGTTGTTAGATACCTCTATAAGGTTTTTGTGTAAATGAACTGTAACAACCTAAATGAAATATTATATCGAATAACTTATATTTTTATAGGGAAAAAGAGGGTAAGTCATTATAAAGGGAGAATGCCAGTAAATCTTGCTAATTCGTTAACTTTGTTGAATGTAGTAGAATTAGAACTAACTATTCAAGATGTCATTAAAAATGTAAATAGCGAATGTGCAAAAATTTATTAGTTACAAAAAAACGTAAAAGTCATAAGATAGAAAATTATAGACTAGAATTAATTCTTTATAAATCAACAAAACTTTGTAGGCCCAAATAGTTTCTTTGTAAGCTATGTTCATTCGTTGTTAATTCATTTCTGCTCTTTGTCTGCTTCTTAGCACGTGCAATTATTGGTTTTGGAAAAACAGTGTCATCTTGATGTAACAGTTTCTTGTTACGCTTTTGTTCTTTTTCCAGTTTTCGCAGCTGGGAAAAAAAACGGCCTAGCCTCCTCTCCGCAAAAAGAGTTTCACTGTTGTAGGTCTGCATACTTCATAAGTAATAGGCAGTGCACCTACAACAAAAGCACCTTCTTGCAGGTTTTTTAAAAAGTAAAGGTGGGTATAGTTAATCAAAATATCCACGGGTGTACTGCCGGTCTACAGTGTCCAACGGGCACAATATTTCGGCGATCGTACATGCAGCCATCATCAGGTGAACTGACGGACTGAGCTCCTGTGAACGTGCCGGTACGGAGATCCGTACGCTATGACTGCTCAGGGGGAACTGCGTTCGGTCGCGGCGGCGGCCGATTTAAATACCCTCCGCCCGCGACGCACTCCCTCCGCCGTCCGCGCCCCGCGCCACGGTCGCGCGGTGGAACAGATTGCGACGGCGTCTGAGATGACATCGGTGTGATGGCTCTGTCCACCGTGGTCGTCACAACTATACGTTTGCTCGATTTACTCATGATTAACCCAATTGCTGGTTCCCAAGCCTTGCTAAGATTATAGCCACAGTCACGGTTGGTGACGTCTTGGTCAAGAGTAGGGCTGACGGCACCCTAGGTCATGGGGTGTATCGGAAGACAACGCACACTGATCTGTATTTGCACGCAGATAGCTGCCACCACCCTTCACAGAGGAATGGGGTACTTAAAACTCTAGTACATAGGGTGCGCACTATCTCTGACGCAGAGGAATTGGAACATCTGAGAACTGTATTTCGAAAAAATGGGTACTCAGAGTGGCAGATTCAAAGTGCTCTCCGTCCAACCACTACAGCACAACCTGTGGATATGGATGAAATCACGAGGGAGGAGGTAGGTACTGTGTTTTTTCCATATACAGGCGCACTCTCGGGGAAAATCGCCCGCATTTTGAAGAAACACCGGGTCGGAACTGTATTTTGTCCTCCGAATAAAACTCGTGCACTGGTGGGGAGCGCCAAAGATGACCTCGGTTTGAGGAAGGCCGGCGTGTTCCAGATTCCGTGTCAATGTGGCAAGTCGTATATTGGTCAGACGATGCGTACCGTCGAGGATCGATGCCGTGAACACCAGAGGCACACTCGACAGATGTATCCGAGCAAGTCGGCGGTCGCTGAATATTGTTTGTCGGAAAATCACGCTATGGAGTATGAACGCCATTAGGATTCTGGTACAGACGTCGAGATACTGGGACAGCGTTGTTAGAGAGGCCATCGAAATTCGCGCCAATGACGACCTCATAAACCGTGAGTGTGGCTATAATCTTAGCAAGGCTTGGGAGCCAGCGATTGGGTTAATCGAGAGTAAATCGAGCAAACGTATAGTTGTGACGACCACGGCAGACAGAGCCATCACACCGATGTCATCTAAGACGCCGTCGCAATCTGTTCCACCGCGTGACCGTGGCGGGGGACGCGGACGGCGGAGGGAGTGCGCGGCGGGCGGAGGGTATTTAAATCGGCCGCCACCGCGACCGAACCCAGTTCCCCCTGTGCAGCCATAGCGTACGGATCTCCGTACCGGCACGTTCACAGGTATAGTTGTCTGCAAAATTTAAAATAAAAACTGTTTTAAGTAAATAATACAATAATAATGATGATAAAAATAAGAATGAAACAAAAAACACTCGCCCCTGTGTGCATAGTCAGGTAGAAAGAACTCTCCTTGAGGCTGAGGCTGTTCTATTGGAACTGTAAGTGTCTTGTTGATACCGAGCGAGGTGGCGCAGTGGTTAGCACACTGGACTCGCATTCGGGAGGACGACGGTTCAATCCCGTCTCCGGCCATCCTGATTTAGGTTTTCCGTGATTTCCCTAAATCGCTTCAGGCAAATGCCGGGATGGTTCCTTTGAAAGGGCACGGCCGATTTCCTTCCCCATCCTTCCGTCACCCGAGCTTGCGCTCCGTCTCTAATGACCTCGTTGTCGACGGGACGTTAAACACTAATATCCTCCTCCTCCTCTTGTTGATAACGTGACCATCCCAATGGCCATGGAATGTACTTCTGTATTCCAAGAATCGGCGATGCTCTTTTACAGCCACTAATTCTCTTATTGGTCTAGAAGGAAATAGGCATTTCTTGAAATACAACTGATCGAGGCGTGTAGACCAATCTCTTACAAACTCCCAGTCTACTTCGACAACATGAAATGATGAGGGTTTTGCTCTTGCACTCTCTATTTCCTCTGTCCAGTCTTTGGCATTTCCACCCATTTTTTGGTTGATACTGGCCATGTTACGATCACATTCGAGATACAAGTGTCCACGGGTTGGAATAGTCATTTTCACGTGTTCAACTCTCTTGATGTAATGAACGATGTAATGCAGCAGGCGGAAAATAGTCCAATTCTTGTTCTGCTTGCTGCAAGAGTCTGAAAATACATATAATTTTCTAACAGATGGATCAAGAATTGTCGTCACAAAATAAAACAAAACGGAAGAGACCCTTTGCAGGCTAGTGTTTCATCACACACAAAGAAATATGATTCATTGGTTGACAATATATGACTATTAAACACGCACAACCTTAACTGTCTCTTGTAGTACATGCCGTTAGTTGTAATGTTAGGGATAGGTCAGTTCTTCTGGAAATCCATAGTAATACTTTCACATTCCCTTGATGCCCTGATGTTTGCTTTAGAACTTCTCTTACGAATATAAAAATACGATTTCAAAGCATGTTCAACAGCTCGAATTTCGGCAGCATTCCTATCACAGTAACAAGTGTCCATTCTAGTGTACCCGAAACCGACGTTAAATTCTGTATTTAAAACAAGTCTAAATTTTTCACAGATTGAGTAGGGTATGATTTCTTAAATAAATCATATATCTTACTGATGTTTAGATCTGGTGAGAGGTATACTTTCTTAGAGGTTTTCAAGCTGTAATGGCTTCGTTCACCTTTAAATGAACTAACGTGTTGGCGAACTGCATCAAGTGCCTCAAATGTCACACGATGTTTACGATTACAGTGTTGGCTTCGATGATCCCTTGGACACACACCTTTTTTCAGGTAACATTGTATTACTTCAAATTTTTATAGATATTCCATTAAAAAATGTAAAGACTTTAGAACAAACATTTACTTCAGTGACAGAATTCTTCCTCTTCACGTTTACACGATACGAATAAATGTTGCCACGAAATTTAGCTTCATTTTCTGGTTGTCTAGGTCTCCTTTGCGATACACTATTAACATTAATTGGGCCTGTCGCGTAAGCTTTCTGTTCATTCACAGTCGTTTCATTATAATTAGATATAATATACCACGTTCTGTGTCAGTGGTACTCTGAAAACATGTCAATCTGGAGCATTTACAATCTGGCTCTAATTCATGGGTGGATGATAAAAGTTGTTTTCTCACGTCAGAAAGTCGATGTGTGTTCTTCCTTTTGTTCATTGAATGTGAGAGCTGGCTGAATGTGATACTTTCCTCATCTTCATTTTCCATGTTCACTTCCACAGTTCAGTTAAAACGTAAAACAAACTAAACGATTCACACAACACACAAAGCACTAACTTAACCTCTCCAACAGCACATATCCAACACCTGATAATCAGAGACAATGGAACATAAACGACAGCTGTGGTCAGTGCTGCCAACTGACTAACACCCTTTCTCCTAGTTTCACATTGACTTACCTCCTTTTTTCCATTGACACTATATTTTTAAACCTCTGTAATTTTGAGACATGCCCGTTCTCTCCATGAAAAAAACCTAATAAAAGCAGCTTGTTGAAAGCTTTCTGAAACTATAATAACCTAAAATGTCATTTTTTACATTACCCCTTTTTCCCGTGGACCCTTCATATAGAAAGCTTGTCAACAATTCTTCCTCTAAGAATTACAATTTGACTGAACTGATATAAAAGTTATGAAAATGTGCAATCTTTCCGAGCCAGTGACTCCTTTCTCTGGCAGAAGCGTTGAAGAGAAAGGCAAATGGATGAAGAAGGGGGGCTGACAAGGCTTAGGAAATGGGGAGAGTCACAGGAAATTCATCTGAGACTTACCAGATAGGATGAGAACGAAAGACTGATAAAATACAGTAATCCAGTAATTTGGTGTAAAGTCTAAATTAGCAAATATAATTCATGAATCGCTTACAGAAACAGCAGATAAAGTGAAATTTGTGCAAAAACATTAGAATAAACTCTCTTACATTTTCAAAAGTATTTGCTATAGGTCTTGAAAATGTGATACTTGTTGCAACACAAATTAATCTCTGAGAAAAAATAGCCAGACAGGCCAGCATAAAAATTTATGCAGAAAAATCTAATTCCTTATGAAAATCAAAAGCTCACCAAAATATTAAATTGAGATATATGTTTAATATTTTAAGATTATTTGATGAAAAATGTCAGTATGATATCCAGCTTAGGATTTTGTGCAGAAAAACAAAATTTTTTACAAACATTAAAAAATCATGAACATTTCTGAAAACATACTGGCCAAATTGAAAAGATTAAAAAATTTGTATTGTTTGAGTATAACCCAAGAAACTATTTTGGAAAAAGCTGTTTTGGAGGAAAGGATACATAAAATGGGAAGGGCATATGAACTAAAGACTTTTATCACAAAATTTCTTTTCTACAAAGGCAAAAATAAGTCATTAAAATATAGTAGGGAGGCCAGAATATCTAGATACAAGCAAATGTCTGCTATTTAACTATAATCTGTATAAATTAAAAGTACTAGAATGGTGAACCATTGGGAAAATATTAGACCAACAGAAAAGGTTATTTAATTCATTTGATAAATATCCTTTCTTAACTAAATCTTTTTCATCATTTGACTGATTTACATCTACTAATCTCATCTATTAAAATCAATATAACTTCCAATTAATTTAAACATATTACTCAATTCATTACAATATTGTTTACTTACTTTTAGTGCTTTACTTACTTTTTGTACGTGTTGATTTTATATTTTCTGCTTTTCAGATATAATTAACTCCTCTTTTACTTATCCTTATTTCTTGTTTCCAAAAATAACCATTTAGTACATTCAAAATATCGCTGAATTTAGAACTAATATTTACAAATGAACACACATGATTTCATCATGGTATTGCATTTGCCACTGTACAGATTATGGTATAGTTTCAATAAATGAATCATACACAATTGTTGTAGAATGTATTTCATATTAACAAATCCAGTACGTGCAATTATGATTTGAAGCATCAAAATGAGCAATTCAGCATTCATCTTCAGTAGGTAATTCACTAATCATATAAACACTACGAAAGATCTTAATTTTTAGTTTTGTAGAAAGCTTTTCTGTATCAAAATTACTTTATCCATTCTAGTGTGTATCTATTTTTTTGCATTTTTTAAAATCCTGTACCGGTAGGTAGCACATTGTAGTCTGTGCTAAAGTTTTCATTTATATGTGTTCAAAATAGTATAGAACCCATACATTGCTATTAACATCAACACCCATACCTGGTTTTCTCTTTCCACACATTATACCTCTAACTGCTGTTCAGCTAATTTTTCATCAAATGATGCATTGGTACTATACATTCTTTCTTTTGTCATTTTTTGAAGTTCTCTCTTCCTCATATCTATGCTCTAAATCCTTATGATCACTGCATGCAATATATGTATTTTACATGATTCATCCAATGATGAATTACCAAATTATAAAAATTTCTATACTTTCAACAATTTTTTTACTTGCCAACTTTTCGAGAATGTTCTATACATTTTATCAATATCACTTAATATTAACTCAATGAATAGAGTATTTACGATGCTGGTACAGGCCTTTTGTTTCAATTGTTGTTACAAATAGCATGATATATTTCACAAACTAGTTTTTCTTCTAAATAATAATTTCTTATTCTTATTTGTTTGTCAGTATGTAATATACTTGACCTTGTGTTCATTATAAGTTGTACATAACAGATTTAAAATAAGAATGCTATAGACAAAGCAACTGTGTTGTAGGCTGCTAATGTATTAATAGCAATATATGTAGTACGTTAATTCCCTGTAAAATCTTTTTAAAAGTAAGCCAGTAGCAATTGTTACATAACATGCTACTTATGGAAATTTTTCTCTTGGTTTGTCTGTTCTCAGATCTGAAGATGTAGCTAATCTACTGAAACTGGTCATCATTTCATACAAAAAGGAAAAAAGATATTAATATTAAGTGTGACTGAGTTAATATACAGAAAATTTTTGAAATTTAAAGAAAAGATTATAGAAATTTTTCAATTTTTTTATAATTTTATATTTGATTATCTTCTTATGATCGCTCTCTCCTTCTTATAATGTCAGATATATTCATACATCCAATGGACTGATACCTTTACCTCCTCATTCCATTCTTTCCTTTAACTTGGTACCAGGTCCACATTAGGCACGTGCAGGCAGATGCATTTCAAATGGTTATTTATTAGTTAATATATTTGTAATTTTTCATATTTCTCACTCTTACAAAATGTATGTGGTTAGTTAGTTACAAATCTAATTAAGTTATGTGTACCTTTTGGATTCTTGATAATGAAATCATTAAATTTAACTGTTAGTGTCTGTGTGTGTTTGTTTGTGTTTGTGTGTGTGTGTGTGTGTGTGTGTGTGTGTGTGTGTGTGTGTGTGTGTGTGTGTGTGTATGTGTATTTTACTTCAATATTTTTCATCATGTGTGTGATATGTTAAATCAACAGTAATGAAACCAAAGTTGCCTTACAATCTCTTGGTACTTTGATTACTCTAAGTGTCTGGAGGAAATGTAGACATAATTTTTTTTATTCTAGCTCAACTAACCAGGAGCTAAGAGACAGTTATCAACCAATACTTTTGTTTTTCCACACCCATTTGGTCCTATTATTACACATCAGAATGAGTTAGAAGCTTACTGGACATATTTTTGGACTTCTCTTGAAGCCTTAATTACAGTTTCCATTTTATCTTCATGTAATTACTAATAAATAAGTAGATTATTTGAACTGAGTGGTGATTCGTCAGTGCACAACAAATGATAGAATGTACCTATAAGAGACAGCTATAACAAAAAGCAGTAGTTGGTTTTCACACAACATTTTTAACTCTACATGTTGCATTAAAAATAAGACTGTACTGTGATGTAGAAACAACAGTAATTCTTGTTTGTAAATATACTTTGAGAAGCTCAGAAAGCCTGATTTGCTATCTAGAGGCCATGTGGTTGTTAACTTTACAAAATACTTTCTGAAAGTTTTATCAGTTCCATAACGCTGTAAATTTGTTATACCAACTGTAGAATACTTAGTTGTAGAGAACAATGACTATTCTCATCTTATTTTTCTTCAACTTAGTTGTGTTGATTGTTTAAATTTATTTGCAATCGACTTCAAAGCAGGTATGGCCTCATCTTCAGACACTTGAGCACTATTATTGGTGGGATACATCACGATAAGTTTACCCTATTAATGTGTCCCAGCATCCTCTATTGTGGTAATAGACTTATAGTAACCACACTGGAGCAGTGTTTTACAGACTTCCATTATTCTCGGCTCATCCAGGTGGGCCTAGACTCAAGACAGCACACTAAAATGTCTGTCCCAAAAAATAATGTGAATCTTAATACAAGTACGAATTATTATATCATCATGTAATGAATTATTATTATAAAATAAGAATAGACTCATTCCTTATCAACTTATTAGCTTTAATTCACTGTAGAAAATAGATTTTTCTAACATGAATTTTAAAGTAAATAACTCTACTCATACCTTCAGTGTGATTCTTGAGCCTGCTTAAATGGACACAGCTGGCTGACTCGTGGCGGAATTGTTGACAAAGCAAGCTTCATTTCGTCATCGATGGAGCTGAGTCTCCGTCTCTCTCTCTCTCTCTCTCTCTCTCTCTCTCTCTGTCTCTCTCTCTCCCTCGCTGTCTCTCTCTCTCTGATGTTTTAAAGTCAGCAGCGATTTGCCCAGTTCGCACAGATATGTAGCTAAATATGGTAATAACACAATAACTGTGGTCTCGGGAATGGCCATGTATCGACTTCTTATTGACAACTAAAATGTGTCCAAAGACACTTAGAAAAATTTTGATTACAATGTTCTGCCCGCTTTCACATCTGTTGGCTCCTTTTGTAAGATTAAACCTATATTACCCGGAAGATGTTTCGAATCTATGAATGGATTACGACCCCAGTCACTATCTTCAACAAACTCTCCAAAACATTTTTTGAAATTCTACTGCATGAGTACTAAATATTCCTTAATTAAGTCAGTAAACGCAATATTATCTTCAGTAAGGACTATGCAGGTGGAAACATATGACGCGATTCATTTTCAATTGTCTGTATCCACAATTTTACTTATCGATAAATCTATGAATATTATTCGTCCTAGTTAGAATATTTATTTCTTGCCTTGCATTTTTTTTGTTTAGTTCATTTAAATGTACGAAAAATATGCCAACCTCGATCATTTGCAAATAAATGAGCATACTCATGCCCATCAATAACCAAAAATGGTAGTACCTCATCTCTAAGTCCAAACAGTCGCGTTGGTAGTAGGCGAGGTATACGTAGCACTTTAGAATGTAGCAGATGTGTAGTGCGCTGTGATCCCACTTCTTGACACAAAACTTTAAAACGTTGCATATTGAGGGGCCGCGATTTATTGAAGTTGATGGCTTTTACTATTTCTTCCATCACAATTTTCAGAAGAGATGGCAAAGAGTTAGCAACAATGGTTTCGCGGTGAATGTGGCAATGGTCGGTTCCTAAGTTAGGATATACTTCTATTGCTTGCAATTACATCCCAATCAACGTACGTAATGGAGGCAATAAGTTGTCCATGACCGCTAGTAACGGTGGACTCTGGAATGAGAACGTGCAATTATTTTTCCTTCAAAATGTCTTCGATGGCATTGGACACGTCACCAACTTGGCGTATGATTGTCTCAGCAGAGAGAGGAATTTTTGAAATACACTCCTGGAAATGAAAAAAAAAACACATTGACACCGGTGTGTCAGACCCACCATACTTGCACCGGACACTGCGAGAGGGCTGTACAAGCAATGATCACACGCACGGCACAGCGGACACACCAGGAACCGCGGTGTTGGCCGTCGAATGGCGCTAGCTGCGCAGCATTTGTGCACCGCCGCTGTCAGTGTCAGCCAGTTTGCCGTGGCATACGGAGCTCCATCGCAGTCTTTAACACTGGTAGCATGCCGCGACAGCGTGGACGTGAACCGTATGTGCAGTTGACGGACTTTGAGCGAGGGCGTATAGTGGGCATGCGGGAGGCCGGGTGGACGTACCGCCGAATTGCTCAACACGTGGGGCGTGAGGTCTCCACAGTACATCGATGTTGTCGCCAGTGGTCGGCGGAAGGTGCACGTGCCCGTCGACCTGGGACCGGACCGCAGCGACGCACGGATGCACGCCAAGACCGTAGGATCCTACGCAGTGCCATAGGGGACCGCACCGCCACTTCCCAGCAAATTAGGGACACTGTTGCTCCTGGGGTATCGGCGAGGACCATTCGCAACCGTCTCCATGAAGCTGGGCTACGGTCCCGCACACCGTTAGGCCGTCTTCCGCTCACGCCCCAACATCGTGCAGCCCGCCTCCAGTGGTGTCGCGACAGGCGTGAATGGAGGGACGAATGGAGACGTGTCGTCTTCAGCGATGAGAGTCGCTTCTGCCTTGGTGCCAATGATGGTCGTATGCGTGTTTGGCGCCGTGCAGGTGAGCGCCACAATCAGGACTGCATACGACCGAGGCTCACAGGGCCAACACCCGGCATCATGGTGTGGGGAGTGATCTCCTACACTGGCCGTACACCACTGGTGACCGTCGAGGGGACACTGAATAGTGCACGGTACATCCAAACCGTCATCGAACCCATCGTTCTACCATTCCTAGACCGGCAAGGGAACTTGCTGTTCCAACAGGACAATGCACGTCCGCATGTATCCCGTGCCACCCAACGTGCTCTAGAAGGTGTAAGTCAACTACCCTGGCCAGCAAGATCTCCGGATCTGTCCCCCATTGAGCATGTTTGGGACTGGATGAAGCGTCGTCTCACGCGGTCTGCACGTCCAGCACGAACGCTGGTCCAACTGAGGCGCCAGGTGGAAATGGCATGGCAAGCCGTTCCACAGGACTACATCCAGCATCTCTACGATCGTCTCCATGGGAGAATAGCAGCCTGCATTGCTGCGAAAGGTGGATATACACTGTACTAGTGCCGACATTGTGCATGCTCTGTTGCCTGTGTCTATATGCCTGTGGTTCTGTCAGTGTGATCATGTGATGTATCTGACCCCAGGAATGTGTCAATAAAGTTTCCCCTTCCTGGGACAATGAATTCACGGTGTTCTTATTTCAATTCCCAGGAGTGTATGTGTGGGAACTTCTGAACCAAGAGCTGTGTTTACCATTTCTTTACACGCGACCATTAGCAAAGTTTCTGCTGTTGTTTATGGTATTTTGTGCTTTACTATAAGTTGGGCTACCTTATAGCTGTACTATTTGCGAAACGCGTACCAACGTAGTCATGGGGTGCGCTTGTTTCGTTTTGTTGCAACAGCCGACGAAAATATTCACATCTTTACCTAGCAGAGAGAGATGTTTTGTTGAGAAATGTTTCAATTTAGTGACAACCAAATCAGCATAAATGAGTTTTTCACCACACCAAATCCACTTGGGGGTTGGGTATGTTTTGTCACCACACCACAAAACCCCGTAAGATAAATAATTATCACTATATTGCATTTGAACTACTCAATGTTCCATCGTTTTTCAAGCTCGATGGTTTCACTACTTGCACTTCGTGCAGTGAACTTATTCATATCGAAAAAAATAGTTGAACACTGTAACAGAAGATATTAGTACAGTAATCACAATATTGGCACATCAGTGATAAAACTTAAGTGAAATATCCAAACAATAGAAAGAACTAAATGGAATAACAACAATATTGTTGAACTAAAATACTCTATTCTTATCTGACAATGTGCGTGTCCATCGGCAACGAACGATAAGAACAATAAAGTGTAATAATCCGCTACAAGCTGGAACAAACATCAAGACAAGGCAATAAAAGTAATAGGAGATGGACGTTTTTGCTGAACCGCCGAATTTCAGGGAAGAGCACTTGCAGCCAGAAGTACTCAAAAGTTGTGATGTTACAAAGTACTCTCAAACCAGGGCCATAGCTGGTGCGATGGCACAGGCGAGAGTACAACTAATTTAAGATAAGCAAAGTAGAACAACAACACTGAGTAAATAAATTAAATTAATTACATTTAATATGTATGAAAATATAACAGTTATCAGCATGTAACACATAATCAAGGAATAAAATAGTACCTTCTTATTCAAAACCGAAGGAAATAAATTACACTTAATTTCTTTAAGAACACAAAAATCCATTAATTTCCTACGATAATATGTAAATGTCTGCGTCACGTCCTTATGGTGTCACACCAGTTGTGGAACACTGCGCTAGAAGATGCTGCAGCACATTAAAGGCCCCTGTAAAAGAACGAGCTTGTTTGTCAAATACACCCTTAGGTAGCAGTGGATTTGTCAAACTATCCTGTACGCGTACAAACAATATTTGTCAGTTTAACCTCGCTTTGAAGAAGACGCCGTTACTGTTCGTGAGCATTTGGCAGTAGTGATAATAGCCACAAATGCAGACAAAGCATTTCTGCCATTAGCTAAAGAAGAAAAAGTAAAAAAGACGCTTGTCCAGAGAATGGTTTAAAATGAGTGAGAAATATACACATTAAAACCTGTTAATGGAAATGTTACACTCAGAACCAGATGATTACATCAATTTTCTGCGGATGGACCACGATACTTTTATTAACGTTTCTGGAGTTCGTTCACCCTCACACTGAAAAAAAGGGACACAAGTAAGCAAGAATTTATTCTCTTCTACTTGGTTCTTTAGGAACAGTTCATTAAAATACCCGAACATGGAAACATGTAGCCCACAATGTATGTGAAGGAAAAGGAGGACTTCGAATTTTATTTTTCGCTCCCACTTCTATGTCATGCGTAGAATATTGATTACATTCTTAACATCTTCCTGCATAATATATGGCTAGGAAAGATGCGACATCGCTACTCTTTTGGTAATTGCCAGTGCTTTCTATTTTTAACTTTTGAAACGTCTCTGTGGAGTCGTTTCATAAGACGCTTGTCTCATTTGATTCCGTGCCTGCTATTCTGTCGGCCGCCTGATTGTGGTTTAATTTATTAAATCTCCCAGAAAGACTGAGCAAACAAACTAAAGCTTATTAAATGATATTATGTTTGATTTTTTTTATGCTCCATAGGAAATCATGACCTGTATTTATTACGTTTTCCCTTCACCCTAACTTATGTGTGCATGAATGTGAGTGAATGAGAGTTTTGGGTGGTTTTGGGTTTATTTTGTGGTGGACGCTGAGTTGGTTGTCGTCTGCTAGGAGCAGGTGAAGTTTGCTTTTCGTTTGGAGGGTAACACAGGATGATCAACTTAGGATCCTATTACCTGGACAGAGAGGTTTACCACTTTTAGTCTGAGGTTGGTTTGTCTGTCAGGTTGGTGGCGGAAGCCTATCCCTCTGGTAGCTTCCGGTGCACCGGTAGTTAGGCGAAGCTCGGTGGAGAAAGGACACTGCAGCTAGCGGTTGGTGAGTACAGTTCGTAGCTCGTAGAGGAGGTTTCTGCTGATAGGAAGGAGGTCGAATTAGAACTTCCCTGTGTTAAACTCATGGAATATTCAAGTATTTCAGCTTAACTGAAGCGTGTGTAGTTTTGTGTATTTGTAATGTGGCATAATTATTTTGTTAAAAAAATCGGCTATGATGGTGGTTGAAATTAAAAGTGCGGAAGTTGTTTTGTTCCTTTTGGACATCGTGCCGTGGAATTTCTAGCAGCGAATATGTTTAGGAAAAGCTAGTCAGTATAAGATCGGGTGAACGTGAGAATAATAGTGTTTTCGAGTGAGTGTGATTTTTATTGTTCTTATTTCCTATGTTTTCGTGGAAGATGCTATTGTCTCTTTGTGTTCGTCTTGTACCTCGTGTTTGGTTACCGATGATCCTTCTGGTCTACAACTGCACTGCTATAGGTTTTCATATTACCAGTTTAATTGCTTTGTGTGTTATAATTTCAGCAAAATATCAGTTTTTCGCGTGCATAGAGGAAATGTTCGTAACGCTTTGTTTCTGAACGGACCACGTGTAAGTTGAAATGGTTGGGGGGGGGGGTTTCTGCCTTGCTGAATTAATTTTATTTCGTGGTGGAAAAATCATTCTGGTATTGCACCATTAAAATTGCTTACATTTGTGTTTGGTTTAATGTCTAAATTCTGAACAGTTAACTCGTAATCAAGATTACCACACACTGAAGTTCGGCAGTTCGTAAGCGGCAGGGGTGGTTTCTTCGTCGTATATCTATTCTACAGAACCTTGCGAATCGGATAAATCTCTTTCCAAGCTATTGCAGGAGCATAATGGTGATAGGTACATCTTGAGTATGTAGATGGGATGATTGAATTATTGTGTTGCACTTCCTTCTTGTGTGTTTTTCCTTTTTCATTGCGCTATCCTACCATTTTTGCGAATTATTTAGTTAAATTCTTTTATTCGGGCACCAGTCATGTGTATTCATAGGATGTGCATCAAATTTAGTCATGAAATAAATGTGCTATGTAAAAGAAAAATTCAATGTCCTTTATCTTTCTCATTGATGCCACTTTTCAAATTAATATTCTATTCCCTGTTTTTTTTTAAGTTAATCTTCTTGCTTGTGATGCACAAAAGTGGGAGGATAAATCAAAGTGAACGGTGTACTGTCTACAATTAAGGAATACACATTTAATTAAACAAGCTCATTGATGTACGACATACAATGCTGTTCATCTTGTTAGTTTCTTTGAAAAAATTGCATTCTTATAGTTAAATTCTTAGTTTAATTAAACTGATAATTTCCAGTTCGGCCTTTTCTTAATTGTTAGGAAGGGCTTGGGCTTGTGGCGACCCTGTAATTTTTAAATTTATAATTGTCCTTGTGCAGTGGCTTAACCAGAAATTGCACACAAGGGTTACATCACCATTATTCTTGGTACGTAACGTATCTCGAGCTTTGGCTCGGATCTCTTTACAGTTCTACATACATACTTTACACCTTGACTGTGGATACTCACGATACAGTGAAATAAATTATAATTTTCACCAATCATATGTGGCGAAACATCGACACAAACAATGTCAGCCACCTTGGCAAGCATCCTATCAATTAATTGGAGACAGAACAGCGTTCACTTTGATTTTTCCTCCCACTTGTGTGCATCACAAGCAAGCAGATTAACTTAAAAAAACAGGGAATAGAATATTAATTTGAAAAGTGGCATCAATGAGAAAGATAAAGGACATTGAATTTTTCTTTTACATAGCACATTTATTTCACGACTAAATTTGATGCACATCCTATGAATACACAGTTCTTGCAAACAATTCAAACATGATATATGCTGGACGAACACGTCAAATAGCACCGTTCACGGTCAAATGTTTTCAACCATAGTAAAACTTCCTGGCTGATTAAAACTCTGTGCCGTACCGGGACTCGAACTCATCCGAAAACATACTAATGTTTGACAAATTGTTTGATCGTGAACGGGGGCTTTACTAGCGTACAAGTTTACTTCTGTGATATATTACATCGATAACAGTGATAAAGTTCCTGAAACTAAAGCCGTAGTTGCTTTGAAATCGATTGCAAATAAATTAAAAAGTGTTGTCTATCCACGCAACAGCGTCTTTCGTTAGGCTATTGATAGTTCCCAACTATTCCAACAAAAATGAAGAGTGAATGAAGTTATTTTATTCGCTGTACATTTGAAGAATTTTTAGCGTCAGTTTCGTTGTGTCTGGACATCATTTTCACGAGTGTTATAACTGTTGAGGGACTAACTAGCTTCAATGAGTACCGACCATTTTTGCTATAATTCGGATATTAGTCTCTTTGACTCATCTGATCCGCACATGAAAGCGCTGACATTACTCCAATAAACATTATAAGTACCCATGGTCACCAGCAACGTAGTCTGTTGTGTAGACTCGGGCTATGCGTCAATGTGACATTTTCTTTGTCGCTCCACAAAGTGGTTATATTTTTCTGGGAGAGGTTCATTTTTTACACCGTTTTATCTACATATAAGGAGAGATTTTCATATAAGGTTGGGGTGAACACGAACTCTCTCGTGAAGTATGTTGTCTCTGGTCTAAAGATTATGCCCTAAGTGAAGTCAGTGACCAATGAAGCATGTATGACGTTGGTTCCATTGCACATATCTTTATTTATGGTCACCAAAATTAATTTAAAAAATTGCCTGAATTGTACTCACGACCGCAGAGCCTTCTGTCGAGGAATGGTGCTGAATTTTAATAGTACTTACGGATTATTGTTTTCCAACATTTTCTCATTGATGTCTGTTTCTCAGGGGTTCCAAGTATCAGTTAAAATCACTCTCAAGAATAAACTCTTGCCTAGATAGAAGACATACAGAGAAGAGCTGCATGATTGGTCATGGATTTACTTAGGTAGTGTGTGAGAGTCAGACACTTACTCAATGAGAGATGTAACGAAAAGGAAGTTGAGAGCCCTAATCACACAATTCAAAGAGTGCATATTCTGGGATAATTAAGAAACATAACACTTCCTTCAAACGTACCTTTTGCGTAATTGCCACAATGTTAAAATTAAACAAATTCAGGGTTATGCACAGGTATATCAACAGTCTCGCTTCCCATATGGCATCTGTGAATTAGAAAGGTGGTGAATGACAGTGTTAAATAATGCATGCTCCCCCAAACATCACACGAAGGGCTGTGGACTACACAGTAAAAGTACATGTTAAGTTGTTTCTGTACTGGCATAACTGAGTTTGATTAGAAACATGAGTGTCAAAATTTCTCCGTCAGATTAAATGCGAAATTTTTGTCTGCGTTTTCGGGACTCATTTAGTAAGGGCTTCATTATCATATTACGCACCTGATCTCTCGAAAGCTGGAGGGCGTATTAACATTTGATCTACGACCTTTAGTGCAACCGTGAATCTTCCGCCATGTACTTCACTCTATTTTGTCGTGTGTCAATGTAGATCTTATTCCCTCTATTTGTAGGTAGCACGTAGCAGAACATCGATTTAAGGTAGTTCCCTCTCGTTATTGATAGAAGTCACCTCGAGAGCTTGTGACCGAACTCGCCGATTCCACGTGTGATGGATTAGTAGTATTAAATACTTCTCGTACGAAATCGCGCGGAATCGTACTGTCTTTACGAAACGTAGTTGAAAAAAAAACTGTTAACTACGTATCTCTTTCCTTACTATTAATTTTGTGTAAATAGATACATTTTCAGTGGACATAATAACATTAGTTGTTTGCTGCTGAGTGGAAATCCCGTGCCAGCCTTCCAGACGAAAGCGAACGCCTTTTGGAAGCGGGCCGCCCCCCCCCCCCCCTCCCCCCTCTGACGCCTAGCGGACAGTGGCACAACGGTTCAACGGTGGCTCCGCGGCCGCGTTCCGCTGCTCAAGCCACAACACGGCCGTTCACTCACCCCCGCTAATGTAAACTTTACACTGTAAAATGGCACTGCAAATATTTTTAATGAACTGTCTATGTTCAACAAAACCTATGACCGGTGTAACCTATTGGACTTTACACTGAAAGGCGATCATTCAATGTGGGCTTCTACCCAAAGCACGATGTGCATGAAGGGGCACGATGCACAAATTCGGTGGGGCACACAGGATTGTACAATGTCTGACCTACCTGCCATCAGAGCCATCCACACCGCAGCAGCACACCACAGCAGACTCGAAACCTTACCTTAGTTAGGCCCACTGTAAGAAAAACTATTCCCAAAATTTTTTAATTTCGGTCGCCAGCTCTGAAGGAGCAATTTTGAAATCTTTAAACATTTACCTTTTGATTACTTTTAGTGGTGACAGTGTCTTTCAATGACTGTAATATATATATATATATATATATATATATATATATATATATATATATATATATATATATATATATTACAGCCATATATATATATATATATATATATATATATATTACAGCCATATATATATATTACAGCCATATATATATATATATAGTTTGCTTCCATGTTGTTTCCAAGTAAATTCACGATATATATATACACTCCTGGAAATTGAAATAAGAACACCGTGAATTCATTGTCCCAGGAAGGGGAAACTTTATTGACACATTCCTGGGGTCAGATACATCACATGATCACACTGACAGAACCACAGGCACATAGACACAGGCAACAGAGCATGCACAATGTCGGCACTAGTACAGTGTATATCCACCTTTCGCAGCAATGCAGGCTGCTATTCTCCCATGGAGACGATCGTAGAGATGCTGGATGTAGTCCTGTGGAACGGCTTGCCATGCCATTTCCACCTGGCGCCTCAGTTGGACCAGCGTTCGTGCTGGACGTGCAGACCGCGTGAGACGACGCTTCATCCAGTCCCAAACATGCTCAATGGGGGACAGATCCGGAGATCTTGCTGGCCAGGGTAGTTGACTTACACCTTCTAGAGCACGTTGGGTGGCACGGGGTACATGCGGACGTGCATTGTCCTGTTGGAACAGCAAGTTCCCTTTCCGGTCTAGGAATGGTAGAACGATGGGTTCGATGACGGTTTGGATGTACCGTGCACTATTCAGTGTCCCCTCGACGATCACCAGTGGTGTACGGCCAGTGTAGGAGATCGCTCCCCACGTCATGATGCCGGGTGTTGGCCCTGTGAGCCTCGGTCGTATGCAGTCCTGATTGTGGCGCTCACCTGCACGGCGCCAAACACGCATACGACCATCATTGGCACCAAGGCAGAAGCGACTCTCATCGCTGAAGACGACACGTCTCCATTCGTCCCTCCATTCACGTCTGCCGCGACACCACTGGAGGCGGGCTGCACGATGTTGGGGCGTGAGCGGAAGACGGCCTAACGGTGTGCGGGACCGTAGCCCAGCTTCATGGAGACGGTTGCGAATGGTCCTCGCCGATACCCCAGGAGCAACAGCGTCCCTAATTTGCTGGGAAGTGGCGGTGCGGTCCCCTACGGCACTGCGTAGGATCCTACGGTCTTGGCGTGCATCCGTGCGTCGCTGCGGTCCGGTCCCAGGTCGACGGGCACGTGCACCTTCCGCCGACCACTGGCGACAACATCGATGTACTGTGGAGACCTCACGCCCCACGTGTTGAGCAATTCGGCGGTACGTCCACCCGGCCTCCCGCATGCCCACTATACGCCCTCGCTCAAAGTCCGTCAACTGCACATACGGTTCACGTCCACGCTGTCGCGGCATGCTACCAGTGTTAAAGACTGCGATGGAGCTCCGTATGCCACGGCAAACTGGCTGACACTGACAGCGGCGGTGCACAAATGCTGCGCAGCTAGCGCCATTCGACGGCCAGCACCGCGGTTCCTGGTGTGTCCGCTGTGCCGTGCGTGTGATCATTGCTTGTACAGCCCTCTCGCAGTGTCCGGAGCAAGTATGGTGGGTCTGACACACCGGTGTCAATTTTTTTTTTTTTCGATTTCCAGGAGTGTATATCGTGAATTTACTTGGAAACAACATGGAAGCAAACTATGACTGGCCAAGTGGCAATCATCTTTAATTTTGAAAAGCTTGTTACGTAAATCATGAATTAGCAAGCAAAGCAAATTTAAATGTGCAGTATCGATAGCTGCGATACTGCGCGTGCCACGAGAAGAAACGCAGGTTGGCAGCGAAGTTGCTGCGGGCCGCCACGAGTGCGCCTCGCCACTCGGCAGCCAATAGAAGAACAGCTCCGAGTCTCCCTGCTGAGAAGACGACGAGCCGTACAGCAGCTAGCCAGCGGAGAAGACATATTATCCATGAACATTGTATCCTCTACTTTGCTTCGCTCAATATATCAGAAGTTATGTAATCTGTTTATTTCTCTTAATACAAGTTATTACAAATTGTTTGCTTTGTGTTGCATATCCTCTCATCCTGGAAAACTTCCTCGAATTGAACCCCCACTTTTGCTCTGCTTATCCACTAAGGATACAGCAAAATGTATAGCAACATTAATGTTATTCAATGGACTGCAGTTTATTTCTTTGAACAAGGCGACCACATTTAAAGATGGTGTTATAAACCAAAGCAATTTCTTAGACTGAATGTCTCTCTCTACTATGAAGCAGTTCGTAATAATAACGAATTTACTTATCGTACCTTTTACTCAACTATTATACAAACAAGCCATTTAACTTTCAAACCGTCATTTCACAACATGACCAGGGAACAGGATTGGTGATGGCTTAGGGCAGAAATTTTCGGAGAGTAAGTTTACGCATCTTCTATTTTTTCGTTTCAAAGTAAGTTGAGTGTAACTACTTACATGTTCTGAGATCAAACAAACTGGTCTATAAAATTATTTCAAATGGTTTAAATGGCTCTGAGCACTATGGGACTTAACATCTGACGTCATCAGTCCCCTAGAACTTAGAACTACTTAAACCTAACTAACTTAAGGACATCACACACATCCATGCCCGAGGCAGGATTCGAACCTGCGACCGTAGCGGTCGCACGGTTTCAGACTGAAGCGCCTAGAACCGCTCGGCCACAATGGCCGGCATAAAATTAGTGCTTGCCTTGCGTTGCGTGCAATCGGGCTCCTAGTACTGTTGGTACAACAATTTCGGTCGGCTCTTCACGTTCCCAGTGATGGACTTCCTTATCGATAGCCACTTCGCAAGCAGCTATCATCTTGACTCGTTGGTGCGTTGGCCAGATTACATCATAAAATAATTCGGATAATCTTGCTTTCCGAATTGATACATACTGGAGACGACTTTGGGGCGCAAAAGCCGCTGCCGTCCGAATATTAGGTTGCACTATTTAGCACCATATAAGCCTCACTTTAGTCCGATACACACGCTGGGATGGCTGCCTTTCTTTCCACCTTTTTTTCCCTTGGCGCTCCTCTCGCCAAGGTCACCTCCACAACTGGTCACGTAACACCCTTTGTACTTCCCCTCATCTTATTCTGTAAATTTGTTTCACATATTAACCGTGAAAATTTGCCCTGTGGTGGATACAGTCATTACAGTTTTTTCATTGAATGGCAATAACATTTTCCTTATCCAATTAACAATTGGATATGAAGTAATTCTTTTATGTCAAAGAGTTTTGCATACAAACATAACACTTTTACACATTCATTTGGTAATATCGATTTTTCAACATACCAATACCCTAAAGCAAAGTTAAAGATTATTTAAAAAAATTATCTAATTTTTAACGGTGGCATCACAAGCTGGCTTTGAATAAAACGTCGTTAGTGTGATCGCTCAGGTTTTCTCAGTTTAATTTATTAGTGGCATATTTTTGGGTGGCCGATTTGTTGATTCTGTTTACGCGTTAATGGAGTCAATAACTCGGCTGAACAGCCGAAAGCACTCCATACTTCGTTGTCTGATTCAGAACACAAACGGCAGTTTTACCTGCTTGGGTCCAGTCAGTATTTCGATTTCAAGTCAGCATCTGAAACAGTAAATAAGTAACTGACACAGAATTGCTCAAATCTACTTCTAATGTGGAATTCTTGAACTTACACAAAAGGCAGTAAACTCTCTACTAATACGTTAGTGCCAATAGAACAGCGAAACACGATAGATGAAAACAAACACTAGGAGAGCTTGAACATCATAGAAAGTTATAGACTCTTGTGCTGAATTATCTAGTATGTTTGTGTATGTATGTGTGTGTGTGTGTGTGTGTGTGTGTTTTGTAAGCCCTGTAACCTCATTTTTATATTGAGATCACATACAATACCTACCTTGAAACATACCCTGAATAAGATGCCCTATTCTGCATTAAGTTTAGATGTGTAGAATGAAACGATAACGCTGTCTGACTACAATACTTCTGTTGTTCCTGGGTGCACTCACAAATTTTCTACGCTAGTCTGACTAACCGAGTCTGACTCATATAGAGCGTCACAATCATAGTCCAGAGCTCGCGAAGAATGTCGATATTGTAAAAGCAAGGCAACGCTGGTAGCGCATTGCTACACAGCTAGCAGAGCCGTAGCAAGTAGTGCAAATGGTGCAGAATGACAGTACCAAGAGCACCGTTCTTCAAACTCTGCGATACGGAGTAAATACAGGCATGATCCGAGCTCCACCACTCCAAGGCGTTCTACACGGTCCAGTCTAACTAATGTGACCACCGCCTATGATCGATATCAACGTGCAATAACCATTCACAGACGACAGGTGGCAGCACTAGTAGTGGAGGGCATATAAACAGTGTCTGGGAGGTCGCCGAAAACAGTGCAGTTATTGTCATAATACAGAAACTTAGTGATTTATGTGACGTCCAAAAGAGCATGATCACTAGCTTTCCAGGAGGGCTACGGCTTCAACCGTGGTTAAAGTATACGATGCATGGCAAATTGGCACTATCCAAAACTGGCGCAAGGCAACTGTGGTGCACAATGGGTCACGGACGAGAGAGATGAACTGGAGCTGTGGAGATGTGTACAGCCAAATAGACGTGCAACTGTTGGGCAACTGGAGGCCCCTATCAATCGGGGGCTAACAACAGTGTCTCCTCAATGACCGTTCAGTGAACGTTGATGTGTATGGACCTCAGAAATAGGCGCCTGGTTCATGCATTCATGCTGACTGCTGTTCATCGGCGACAAAAGCTCGGATTTGCACGCCTGTACCGTAAGTGGACGTCCACCGAGCAGTGACAGGTGGCCTTTTCAGATAAATCACGTTTTATGCTCCATCTGACAGATGGCCGTTGGCGTGTACGTTGTGAAACGTCTGAAAGCAAACAAGGAGGGAGCGTGATGTTCTGGAGAACGTTTACGTGGCATTCCCTGGCACAGCGGATGAGTGGAAATATGCATCCATCGTTGGGGACCATGTCCACCCCTACATGCTGCTCGGTTTTCCTCAACATGGTGGTATCTACCAGCTGGACAATGCAACATGTCGCACGTCTCGCACTGTACGTGCTCGATTTGAAGGGCACCAGCATGAGTTTACCATTCTCCCCCGTCACCAAACTTCCCAGATTTAAACCTAACCGAGAATCTACTGGACGAACGCGACCGCGCTGTTTACACCGTGGATCTTCAACCGGGAAACCTAAGCAACTAGCCACGACACTGGAATCGGTATTGCTCCACATCCCTCTTTTCACGTTTCAGAACCTAACTGACTCTCTTCCTGAACATCTTGCAGCAGTCTGCCTGCAAAAGTTGGTTATTCAGGCTGTTAACAGGTTATCACATTAATGTGACTGAACTATTTAGTACTGGTGAGAAATGAAGAGGCAGGGAAACCAGTTCGCTATTAAGACACAACGGTGCGGTCCTGGCCACTGACACCTCAGGTTAAACGAGGGAAAATGGGCACCTAACCTGCTACGATGGCGTGATGTCTGGCGTTAAATACCCATGTTTCAGACATCTTGTAACTAACCGGTTACTACGGGTTATTACGTTATTATTGGGAATGTAAATACTTATTGCTTGGGAAGTTAACGTGAGAAGATTAGGGTCGCCACCGACTCTAACCATACAACTAATCGAAGGTTTGGTCGAGTCGGAAAATAAATTGATGTGATCACAGACCAAAAACACACAAAAATGCATGCGTTGTGATGTCGCTCATAGCGGATAAAATGTAATTAATAGTATTGCCCCTGCACTGATCACGAAATCAAACATTTAAAATAAAATAGAACATGCATGAGCACTGCATAAGATCAGCTCCCAGCAGCACACCTGAAAATAAGACTTAATCTAAAACACTTGTTTTAAAATAAAAGAGGAAACTAATCACTGGACCTGTGCGCAAGGAAACGCGTTGGATGTGCTAACGGGAAAGCTATGAGGTGAGTGGCTTAGGTGCAAAAACGTAACCTCGGGACACAAGAGAAAATTGTGGATAAAATCATTTATTCCTAAGACATTAAAGAAAAGCATCGATACATTCACCGCTATAATCTACACCTAAAATCATTGGTGTGAGTCATTCATACCACTGCTGTTGCCTGATCGCAATAACTCGTAAAGCGGTACACGTTGCGCAGTACACCCGCGTGCCCACGTGGTTTGTGGAGACGCACTTCGTAGGTATCGTGTCCAAGTTGCAACAATATCACATCACACAACCATGAGCGGTTAAAGTTCTTTAAAACAGGCATGAGACCGGACAGTTAGTGATGACGGTAGCCCAACAAAACTTTAATGTTCAACCACGTGGTCGGCTCCCCACGGACGAAAGATATATTAAGCAAGGAAACTTTACGAGAAGGCAAAGCTATCAATATTTAGAAAAATGAAAGCTTATACAGGCACAGCTGAAGACAAACAGACACTCATACAGAAGCGAGTGCTCACTTCTTATCGACACCTTTGTGTGGCGCTCTTCCGGTGGATCCCAGTCTGCTATAGAAATTTACTAAGTGAAACATCTGCCAAAGATTTGCATTCCTTGCTGCGACAAGGCAAAGCAATCTTTCAGAGTTGAAAAGCGAGACCAAAAGCTAACAGCTCTTCCCTCGCCAAGTAACAACGCGCCACGCGGTCAGTCTAACTCACCCTTCTTCGACTGGAGCACAGCTGTGGGCGCTTCCCGTACTGGCGGCAGACTGCCTCCCGCTTCTTCTCCAGCCTCTTCCACGCTTCGCGTGGCCCGGAAAACCCAAAGATGCCATTTCCGCGACCAACCTAACGCAGGTGGATTTCTCACAAGTAGCGAAAACCTCTTTGCCTACTTGACCACTACGAGAGTTGGCTATTCTGTACAACTGCTGCTGAATCTGTACGACTATCGCAGACTTTCTGCAGCAGACTACGCCACCGTCTAGCAACGTGACACACAACCACATTCATTCAATCACGCCACTATGAGAGTAAAGAGAAAAGAGAAACAAGGAAAAGAAAGAGAAATGGTAATGAAAATGGGCTACCGGACTAATGAAAGGTGGCTACAGGACCCTTTCATCACCCCAAACGTCCCTGAGAAGACTGTGCCGCGAATTTTCTCGCCATGCTAGGAGATTCGCCAACAGTCTTCGAAACAAACATACCGTAACGAGCAACAATTGCAACAGGCAAACAGCAGCACAAAAGAATTGATTGATCTCTTATATCCGAATGAGCTTTATCTGACCTTAGTCAATAATTGTGACCTCATATGGTCCACAAGGCAAACAGAACAAAATAAATTAAGCGTTATATTGTACACTAACATCATGTCATCTGACCTACTACGACAACAAACGTGAGATATTATTTTAAAATTGCTTTTACCAATTATCAGAGTTAACATAGAGACATAGATGAACAGGTACACAAAATATGTACATATATAAACAAATACAATGATGCAAAATCATTACCAAGAGCCGAAGGAGTGTCAGCTGGTGCTGACATATATAAAAACTTCTACGTGAAAGTGCAAAACTCAATGTGCATAACAAATACAGTGACACAAAATCATTAATGAAACCAATGAACCAATGGAATGACAGCTGGTAAATAACCAACTATGGAAAATAAGACACGAGTACAAAAACATATCCAGAAACCAGCTCGTTGACACGCTGTCATTTTGCAGTTTCGTTACATGGTATTTTCACTGGGTATTCTCTTTAAGTGCTGGGGTGGGCGTCTCTTCTAAAGGCGACTTGGAGGATAAGCTACTAGGGGACCACAACACTGAACTGGGGAGTTCGCAGCGGCGTTGATTGTAACGTCCGTTGTAACCCAGGTTGTTCATCCTAGACAGCACCCCGCGACGTTGCCTCGTGCCCGTTTCCAGCCTCTGTGTCCATACTGTGGGATGGTTCGGCGTTGCAGATTTGCAGGACATCGCCGCTTGTTGGCCCTGCCTCATCATCGAAAAGGCGGCTTGGCGGTCGTCGTCCGTGTGTTGCGGAGGAATGTGTTTTACGACGCACGCCCCTGTCTCCTGTCGTGTCAATGGAGAGACACGTGCTCTTCTCCGTCGCATCGAGGTCGACGTAAACTCGTGCGGGTGTCGGGCTTGAGACTCGCTTATCGCCTCTTCGCACCGTCTCAGCTAATGTGTCAGTGGTGGGACCCGTGTCCCTCCTGGCAGTGGGCGTTACCTCACCGCAGCGGCCGTCTGGACTAGCGGCGCTCAGGGATCGGCGGCCTCGCCTGGTGTGCGTCATACTTTTCCTTTCGCTTGTCAGATGACTAGCGCATGGGGTTGAACGCCGGCCATCAGCTGGCGCTGCCGTGGTGACACGCCTGCGGGCTCCGGTGTGAGCCTGCGCCTGGGGGAAGACCAGCATCCCCTCCCCTCTGACGGGGAAACAGCTGTGACCGCTCGCCGCATCACTGCTTCGCCGTTGATACCAGGGTTCGGCAACGCCTGCCGGTGGACCAAGCCCTGTGCTTTCTGATGCGGAGGCTCCCTAGGCGGCCTTGCACCCACTTAAGAACTGCGCTCACAGAGATCGTTACAAAACATCATGTGTACAAATTACGACAAAATCAGCGGAGTTTCTTACTCCTGATCAATACGTGGAATATTGCCCAGAATTAACTTGACAAGAAGGGCCTTGTTAACAATGCCAATAAAAAAAATGAGGAAAATTACATAACCAATATTCAAACATACAAAAAATCCTTTTTATAAAATATAGTTCCAGCATTACATCTGCTGTCAATCATTCAGGGTAGATCTTGTACAAGGTTTGGTCAGGATTTGGATAGGATTTGGCGCCGCTGCTAACTACAGACACAAAACTCTACCTACTCCTAACTACGCTCTCACACACAATCTACACAGCTCGTACTAGTCACCATCACCAGATAGCCCGACTACAATTCCCAAATATAAACAAAATATTCCTTTCAACACCAATACCCATATCGTTGTTCATTGACTGCTCCTCCAAGGTTTGCAGCACACGTTTGCTGATCGGTGGAAAATTTCCGAGACTTCTTTTCTATGAACATTGCATAATAAAAGTTATGATTAATGAGACACAGAAGGTTCATTCAATCTGGAACGGTAAATGTTTCAACATGTATTCATCAGACTAATGCAAAAGGTCAGTGGGCATAAAAATGGAAATAAAAATCATCCTATCCTATTAGCAAACACATAAACACTTCGTCCTATAAGTACATAAAAAAATACTGTCAAAAGAAATCCTTTGTCCAGGGCCATTAGTACCCAACTTACTGCTGTCATAAGATACTCATAATGATTACACAATTACTCACATGTCCCCAGGGGTCCTCACCTACCGTCATGTTATTTCAGCTTGGAGGTAGTCGCACTGATTCTCTATTAAATATCAAGTTACTTGAGTTAATAAGCTGTTTCCATAACGTCTTCTGGGGTTTAACATTCTGGTGCCCTCAACCGTACCTAGTAGTATCTGGCGGCAAGTTACACTTTCCAAACATCTAATAAGGTGGCAACTCTGAAAGTCAAAAACTATTAATCTCCCTTCATACACAAATCCTTCACCTACAAGTCACCAAGTCGCTTCATCAACATCGCAGTACAGTTGCACAATCTGAAAGGTGGCTACACTGAGCCACTGCGCCAGAGATTGCGCCAAAGAGTATTATTAAGCCGCCTCCTCAGTGCTTGTCGAGAGCTCGTAGTAGTCAGTGCCTGTTAAGAACTCGTAGTAGTCAGTGCTTGGAGAGAGCTCGTAGTAGTCAGTGTTTAGATGTTGTAGCAGAGAGTGTTTGTTGAGATGTGCTATTAGGCAGTGCTTGCTGAGATGTGATATTGGAGAGTTCTGGTTGAGATATAATGTAAGGATTAGAATGATTTTCATCAATATAAATGAGGTAATTAACTCCGTTTGTTTTAATTTCAGTATCCTAAATAATGCGTCATTACAGGTTCAGTCAACAAAGCATCTGGCGTGTGTTCTTGTATTAGAGTTTAATTCTGCTTTCCTTACGCAATTGTAGTATTTGTAATTTTCTTTTATCACGTCAGTATAATTGGTATTTAAATAATTCTTGTCTTGTTGAAGAAGAACCGTGCCAGATGTGTACGTTGAGTCACACTCCCACACACAGAGCAATTACATTTGTGCTTGGGTTTTGTAGGTTTTATAGTTGCTGGGGACTTAATTAATTAATTGTGTTAACGAAAAATTTCATTTCATTCTTGTTATTGTTCTTTGCAGTCAGATAGCGTAATAATACTAGTCAGGGCCAACCGATTACGAGACACAGCGTAATCGGACATACAGCTACTAAAAACAAAAAAAAGTATTTTCAATCATATTTAATTAAGCCCCCATGCACGTGGCGACCGCTGCTTCGGATCGTCCCTTGGAATTCTTCTGATTGTAAAAATAGTAGACCGTAGTATTGTTGTAGTAATTTGAGTTTAGTAATTGTAGTCTATTTTGCATGTGTAGATTTGGTAGTTGTCATTCTTCTAATGGTATTTTTTCTCAGAATTTGATTTGTTGTCTTGTATACGCGTTTGACAATCTAGTGCAATTATTTCAATTGTTCGATTGATCGTGTTTGAGGGAGACATTGCATGTAAATGGTATTGTTGGAGATAAGGAGGCATTGTGTGTAATTTTCACACAGTGACGAGTTTTGTATGTCTTGCAAATGATTACGCGATCAATGAAAAAGGCGAAAATGATGAATAGTGAGAATGACGAAATTGTTAACATGGCGAACTCGCCAACAGAGGAAAACAGTATGATGGATAATGAAGTGGAAAACAATGTAATAAGTCGGGAAAATAGTCCGGAACCATTTCAAAATTTTTCTCAATCAGAAAATTCACACAATCCGAGATTAACGACAGAAGATTCTGAAATAGTATTGAACACAGATAGCCTTACAGCTATGACGAAGGAAGTTGGTTTTGCGGGAAATGTTAGGGGCGAAAAGAATTTCGAACCGGCTGATATGGAGCAGTTGATGAGTGCAATATTAAATTTTGGATCTCGGTTAGACTCACGAATAGGAACAATGGAAACACGGATGGGAACTTTAGGATCTGAATTTAAAACAGAGATGGGAATTTTACGCTCTGAATTTAAAACAGAGATGGAAGCAATGGCAACGCGGTTAAGTTCACGAGTAGGGACATGTTTCAACATGAAAGATGAATCAAACAAAGAAATTAGAGAAGAAGTACAACCGATTTTGAAGGCTCACAATAATAGCTTAATTTCAACAGAAATCAGACAAGAGGAACAGGGCAGGGAACAGGAAGAAAAAGATCGCGCGATAGTACAAAAATTTTCAGAGTTAAATTTACAATGTACACACGATAAGGAAGAAATAATTGAGAGAATCGAGGAATCCGTATCAAATGACAGAATAAATAATCTAACACAACAATATGAACAGTTAACTACCAAATGTGTCAACACCGAAACCCGAGTCGCGACATTTACAGAAGACGTAAATAAACAGAAAGAACAATTAAGTGACTCATCGGAAAGAGTGGAGGAGATCTCAGATAAATTGACAAGTGTTAGTTTAGCAGAAGGGTTTGAAGAAAATAATTTATTTCATTTACGGGATGCAACAAGAGAGCGCCAGGCGCGCGAACTTGACAATAATCGACATTGGGATTGGGACAGACGGGGTAGGTCTTTGTCGCCACGAGGCGAAAACTTTGACTTTAAACACTTTTTGACTGTCCGGAAATTTAAGATCTTCCGCAATTCTAAGAATGACATACATCCATGTTCATGGTTAGATCAATTTATGTACGCACTCCCACCAAATTGGCCACTAAGTCACAAACTGGAATTTATGTGTGGATATTTAGAAAACGAACCGGCGACGCGGATGCGCGCACTCATTAGAGATTGTAATAATCTAAATGATTTTTATCATGCATTTCTATCGGCATATTGGTCCGAAAACACACAAGACAGAGTCAAACATAGTCTGATTATGCAGCGTAATTTTAAACAGTCTGAGTTCCGCACGCCGGCAGAGTACTTTGAAGACATGATTCGAAAGAATCAGTTCCTTTCCAACCCTTATAGCCCGACTGAATTAATTCGCATTTGTTTAACTAAGCTGCCACAATCCATAAGACAAATTCCTTTAGCCGGAAGATGTAAAGACGACATTGAGACTTTTAAGACTTTGTTGCAAGAACTAGAGTATGACAACGACGACGGGACTTCTTGTAATTTTTTCAGTAACAGTAATTACAATAGATTTTCAGAGAAAAGGGATAGTGATTGGAACGGACGTTATAGCGGTAATTTTGAGAATGACAGACGTAACAGACAGGACAATAACAGACAATAACAGACGTTCTAACAGAAATTACACAGACAATTATAATAACGGTAATTCGTACCGGAATGATCAATCATACGGAAACAGTAATCGGTATCATCAAAACAGAAATTATTCAAACAGTAATAGAAATTCTTACTACGGAAATAATCAGGTTAGTAGATACAACAATAATTTCAGAAGTCACCGTCGAAATTATACAAGAAGTAGTGATGCAGACAGACAGGAAAATAGAAATTTTAATAACAGACACAGCCAAGAATTTGCATCTAACGGACAGGAAGGACCTAATTGGCATCCTCCACGTGACAGAACTTCAGAGAGACAAGTGCAAATCGCAGAAATTGATCCGCGAAATGACGCGAATACTCAAAGACGTGACGCAAACAATCGACAATGACTTGCAGCTTCGGCTTCTGGCAGAATATAGACGGTTCAGAAAGTAATGACACTACGACTCTACACTACGTACGCCTGGAAGACATGAGAGACATTTTGCTAGACGAAAAGGAAAATAATGTAGACACATTTTTACACCCTGTTATTGAAGTATGTGTGGGTAAGAATAAGTTCACTGCAGTTTTAGATTCTGGGAGCCCATTGAACGTCATTAGTGAATCAGTTTTTCGTATATGTGAAAGAACTATTGCCTGTCCTGTGTTACCTATTTCTAAAACTACAATTCGAGGAGCGATTTCTGGAAAAAGTGTGGAAGTCAAACAACAGACCAACCTAAATTTCAATTGTCAAGGATACGAATTTTCTGCTAATTTTATTATTGTTCCATTACTCAGTACACAAATTATATTAGGTATGGAGTTTCTTAACGCACATAAGGCAATTCTGAACTTTAAAGAAGGAAGTATGAATTTGACTGTTGCCGGAATGCCGAAATGTTTGAAATTTTACGAGTGTTTAACAAGATCTGAACCAGATACAAAATGTTTAAGGTTTCTTACTTATGATGTTTTCGTTGAGCATTATGACGACAGTGTGTTTATTCATGACAATGAAATAGATACAGAGACGCGATGGATGATATAATTAATAGCGAAGAATTAATTAATGAAAAGGTTAAGAAAGCTGAAGTGCCAGATGACGTTGCAAGAGAAGAGCTGCACCACATTTTGACTTCACATGCTACAGTATTTAGTCATCACACAGGAACTATACAAGGCTTACAATATTTATTTAAAGTAAAAGAACACACACCATTTCGCGGGAAAACGTACGCTATTCCTTTGGCTTACAGAGACAAGGTTAAGAATGAACTTCAGTACATGTTAGATCAGGGCATTATTGAGCCTGCAGTCAGTCCTTATACTAGCCCATTACATGTCGTTCTTAAAAAGGATGGGTCAATTCGTTTGGTTCTGGATTCCAGACAGATAAATAATATCATCATTCCTGAAACTGACCGTCCACAAAATTTAGATGAACTTCTTCAACATTTTCATGGAATTAAAGTTTTATCCACGATTGACATGCGCGCAAGTTTTTGGCAAATAGAACTCCACCCTGATTGTAGAAAATATACTGCCTTTTTAGCCTTTGGTAACTGTTACCAGTTTCGGAAATTACCGTTTGGACTTACTGTATCTTCTGCAGCATTCATTCGTAGCTTAAATGAAATTTTACCTGTTTATCTTCGTGACAATATTACTTCATATGTTGACGATATTCTTATTGCTAAACATTCTTGGAGTGAGCACAACAAAATTTTGGATTCATTATTACGTATTTTTGCACGAGTTGGCATTACAGTGAACTTGGAAAAATCTGAATTTGGTCGTTCACAGGTGAAATTTCTCGGTCACATTATTTCTACAGAAGGTATTCTTCCTGATCCAGAAAAATTAGACGCTATTCGTAATTATGCTGTTCCTACCACAAAACGTGATGTTCGTAGTTTCCTTGGTGTCTGTAATTTTCTTAGACGCTTGTTAGATTGGACGATTTGGCCACACCTCGTTTATGTGAACTATCTGGAAATAAATCTAATTGGTGTTGGGATGATGAAGCTCAGTCAGAATTTGAACAACTCCGTGATGCTTTAGTTGCTGCTCCACTTCTTTCACATCCGGATCTATCTAAAGAATTTTGTTTGGCAACGGACTCATCATACAAAGGCCTAGGTGCACACATATTTCAAGAGATAGAAGAAAACGGCGTTGTAGTACAAAAGACTATTGCATTTGGAAGTCGTGTTCTTTCTAAATCAGAAAAGAATTATTCGATTACGGAACTTGAAGCTTTGGCTGTTGTTTGGGCTTTCACAAAATTTCGCACATTTTTGTTTGGCAGACATACTAAGGTTTACACCGATCATCGAGCTCTGGAATTTCTTATGTCAACAAAATTAACTCACGGCAGATTGTCACGATGGGCGTTGTACCTACAGGAATTTGATTTTAGTATTGTTTACATACAGGGTTCTTCAAATATTGTTGCTGATGCTTTATCACGTGCACCTATGGGTTTGAAACAAAGTGCTGAAGAGGACTGCAAAGAAAACAATTATTGTTTGATGTATATTCAAGGTGTTGCGTTTGAGAACTTTATTTCGTCTTCGCTCCAGGACATCGCTAAGGAGCAAAATAAGGATCCAATCTGGAAGGACATTAAGGAGAAGTGGAGGAGAAAGGAAAGCGTGGCGATTAGACAGCATTATTTAGTTCGCAATGACATTCTTTTTAAACGAAAATCGGTCGACAACTCTGTTTGGTTAGTTTGTATTCCTGATGAGTGGGTTAATAAGCTGATTTGGGATACGCATTTCAGTTATGCACATTTTGGTCCCAGAAAATGTTTTCACAAATTACGAGAAAATTGTTATTTCAGTAATATGGAAAAACGTATTCGATCTGTTCTGGCCAAATGCAAATTATGTCAAAAGGCTAAGCCGCCAACAGTTTCTCACAGAGCACCGTTGTTTCCTATCATTCCAGCGAAATTAAAGGAGATGGCTGCAGTCGATTTGTTCGGTCCAGTGGTTCGTTCTACTAATGGTTTTGCGTACATTTTCGTAGCAGTGGAGTTGACGTCAAAATATGTGTGTTTTACACCTTTACGCAAAGCAACAGCTCGTTCAGTATCTAACGCTTTCATCAAACATTTTCTTAAAGAAGTTGGTCATGTTGATAAGGTTATATCAGATAATGGATCACAGTTTCGTTCTAAAATTTGGCTTCGTACTCTACAGCGTCGTAAAATTAAACCAATTTTCATTTCACTTTTTCACCCCCAATCTAACGCTTCAGAGAGATGGATGAAGGAAATCAATAAATTGTGTCGTCTTTATTGTCATCAGAATCACAGAACTTGGGATCAGTATCTTCATATTTTTCAAAACATTCTGAATAAACTTCCTAATGATTCAACTTCTTTACCGCCTATACTGGTATTAAAAAATAAAGCACCGACAAATCGCATATCTGAAATCGTTCCTTTTCCGCCTTCACGGAAACTGCGGCATTCTGAAGTTGTCAACCTGGCTCTGCAAAATATTGCATCTGCGGCTGCTAGAAGAGAGAAATCAGCTAAGCGTCCTGGTCGTTCAAAAATCTTGTCAGTTGGTCAAAAGGTATTAATTAAGTCTCATCGTTTGTCTCACAAAGGAAAAGGCTTGTGTCGCAAATTTTTTCTGCTTTATAACGGTCCATATAGAATTCGTAAAATTATTCATGATAACACTGTCGAAGTAGAAACTCTTAAATCTCGACGCTCTAAAGGAATACATCATATATCTAACGTAAAATTTTTTGTGGAATGACATACTTTAGAGAAACTCACAGCTACATGTAAACATGCAGAGAATACAAGGATACCGCGCTGTGTTTTGGCGGCGGCACATACTCAAAGCAACAGTCAAGTCTGCGCGCCGCACAAGGCAGTCGTTGACCGCAAACAATTGCTTCCTACGTCACGCGCCTACAGCTGATCGAGCGCTCAGTGCGAATGCACTGACAGCCGTAAACAAATACACAGTTTAATTTCTCCGATTAAATTCAGTATAAAGCTATAGTGACTTGATGAATTATGTTATTAGCATTCAGTATTTTTCAGGATACGGTTCTATAAAATATTTAAGAACTTCAGGTAAATTCTGTGTGTCTCCGACGTTAAGAGGACTTGCTATCGAGAAATTTTCAGGAAGAATGTAATTTCGAAGAAGAAACTAATAAACTAAAAAGGGTAACTATTAATTGAGTTCATTTTTCAGGTAACATATTTCCACTTAGGTACGTACTTTAGACGTAATTTGCTGCTCGCGATTACGTGATTCATACTTTGTGCTAATTTCATGTTCTATGAATTTACGTGTGAAGCGACGTGCTTGCGTACATTTTCTGATTTTTGTCAATGTTTTATTAATGAACAGGATTGTTATTTGTATATATTATGCATCGCTTGGCTGCTATGCTTTTTCACTGATGTCATATTTTTTTATTATGTGCCTGCTGTGCTTATTTATTTAAATTATAATTGTAACCTGATTTATTGTGCTGATGTGTTTAGGTATGTAAGTTATACTTTGTGATTTATCTGCTTGCGCCTTCATGTTTACTTATTAAGATGACATATGAACATTTATTTGCTTATGCTGATATGATGCTAATGACCTGTTTGCTGCTATGCGTATGGATTGCATATTTATACATTTCTGTTTGTTGTCACAACTACTCTTTAATTTGGTATATAGCAATGCTGTTGTACAGTGTACGAACATAGAGTTTAGGTTACAGTATGGTGTTAATTATAGATTGTTCGCTTGGCAGAGCCTCGTTGTAAGAATTGTGCTGCATCCACTTGTTGACATTCTGTTCTCTACTGGTATATTTACTCGCTATTGCTTGTTTTGCTTACGCAGTGCCTTATATTTTAAGATAAGAAAATGAACTGCTATAATTCGACGAACGACATTGGTACAAAGAACTTCATAGAAGTCACATGAGCTGAGGTTTTATGGAAGCTGTATAACTTTATGCCAATAGGAAGGAAGCTAACGACATGACATACCATTACTAGGTTTAGACCATTAACAATTATTACACTGCATTCTTCGTGAGCAATTGAAATAGGAAGTGACACTTGACACAAGAAATACTCCACATGTTTGCTTCTGTTTGCCATAATTCTTGAAGTGGTGTACACACTGTGAAATATTATGATCATTCACACTCCGTAATCGTACTTAATTACTGAGAGTTATTCGAACTAAGTCTGTTAGAGGTCATGTATGCATTTCTTTTGTTTATAATTCATAATGAGTAGAAGATTTGGGTTAGATGGATTACACAGAGGTTGTGTGTTGGCAATGTGTCTTCAGATTGTATGGGATGATGAACTGAAGTTTGCATTAGGATTTTATCTGTACTTGTTCGAGGAGACTGACTAGAGGAAAGAGTTGTTATGGAAGTGAAATGAGATTGGTAATAAGGTTTATATGTATCGACGCATTGAAGAGGTATTATTGAGGTATTATTGAGATTGTGTGAAGTTGATGATTATTGGAGTTTTGGTGGATAAGAGGTAAAGTAAGTGAGGAGCATATATTGGCAATTGGGTTTATATGTATCGACGTATTGAAGAGGTATTATTGAGGTATTATTGAGATTGTGTGAAGTTGATGATTATTGGAGTTTTGGTGGATAAGAGGTAAAGTAAGTGAGGTGCATATTTTTTTTTTTGTTGGTCTTATGGAACAAGGAGGATGAAGATAGCAGACTAGAACACTAAAATAGAAGGAAGATAGTCTATACACACACTTTGTTAAATCACTAAGCAGTATATACTCTTTTTTGAAGAGAGGAAGTATTTGCATATCTTGGCTCACTGACAGTTGTTCAACAACAGTACATTTGATCTGGCTTGGCAAACATTGGTCTTGACATGATGACTATGACGTTGACTTAACCATTATTGACTGTTATACATTGCTGCCACTACTACTTGATACACATGATTAACATCAGATTTTGACAGAATTGCATTTACACAGTTAACACTATTCAGTTACACAGTAGTACTTAATGTGGATGAAAGATGAGTGAGTGTGTTTTGTGTGTTTTCCTTTCCTAATCCTACCCACCTATCTCGTAAATATTATTTTATTTGTTTGTAGTGGCTTGCACTGACACCCATAAATATTATAGGTTTACTGATATTTGAGTATTTGTAATAGTTAATATGAAAATTATCTGACATCATTTGTGTGTTTGTTATGATTTGTATGTTTAGTGTAAAAGCATTTGTATGTGCATTCAAACTATTGTTCATGCCTGAACTGTCTGATTAGTGATGGTAAATATTATGAACTGTTACCTGCACTTTTCAACATGATGTGTGACACTTAGAAATGTTTAATTTCTGCTGATGAACTGTGTGATCAGTGATAGTGAACATTATGGACTGTTACTTGTACTTTTTCTACATGATTGGTGACACTTAGGAATGATTAATTTCTGCTGATGAACAGTGTGATTAGTGATAGTGAATATCATGGACCGCTCTCTGGACCTGCTCATCATTGCTAGGTGCAACTGATGGACTACTTCTACTGAAATGATGTCACTTGTCGGTGTCTGCACCTGCTCAACATTGCTGGGTGCAACTGATGGATTGCTTCTACTGAAATGATGTCACTTGTCGGTGTCTGCACCTACTCAACATTGCTGGGTGCCACTGATGGACTGCTTCTACTGAACAAATGTGACTTGTTGCTGTGTGTACCTCTTCAACTTTACTGGGTGCCACAGATGGAACTGCTTCTACTGAAATGATGTCACTTGTTGGTGTCTGCACCTGCTCAACATTGCTGGGTGCAACTGATGGACTGCTTCTACTGAAATGATGTCACTTGTCGGTGTCTGCACCTGCTCAACATTGCTGGGTGCAACTGATGGATTGCTTCTACTGAAATGATGTCACTTGTCGGTGTCTGCACCTGCTCAACATTGCTGGGTGCAACTGATGAACTGCTTCTACTGAAATGATGTCACTTGTTGGTGTCTGCACCTACTCAACATTGCTGGGTGCCACTGATGGACTGCTTCTACTGAACTAATGTGACTTGTTGCTGTGTGTACCTCTTCAACTTTACTGGGTGCCACAGATGGAACTGCTTCTACTGAAATGATGTCACTTGTTGGTGTCTGCACCTGCTCAACATTGCTGGGTGCAACTGATGGACTGCTTCTACTGAAATGATGTCACTTGTTGGTGTCTGCACCTCCTCAACATTGCTGGGTGCAACTGATGGACTGCTTCTGCTGAAACGATGTCATTTGTTGGTGTTTGCACCTGTTGACCATTGCTGGGCTGGAATTATCAACTATTTGTTTTTTTTAATAATTAAAAGTATTTTATGTGAACATTTGTATAAACTGATTTTTTATGTATTGTGTAAACTATTATGTAAAGCCACATGTATGAAAAGAATTTGTATTGCCTGCTGTATTTTATATATTAGGTTATTGAAAGGTCAGTGCAAAGCCAAAATTTTAACTAATTATGTGATATTTAGGTATTTTTCTGGACGAATTTGGTGGTATTTTCACCACCAATGCTGGCAAAAAATATCATCAAATTCTGGCCTGTGGAGGAGGGGCATATGAAAGGTGGCTACACTGAGCCACTGCGCCAGAGATTGCGCCAAAGAGTATTATTAAGCCGCCTCCTCAGTGCTTGTCGAGAGCTCGTAGTAGTCAGTGCCTGTTAAGAACTCGTAGTAGTCAGTGCTTGGAGAGAGCTCGTAGTAGTCAGTGTTTAGATGTTGTAGCAGAGAGTGTTTGTTGAGATGTGCTATTAGGCAGTGCTTGCTGAGATGTGATATTGGAGAGTTCTGGTTGAGATATAATGTAAGGATTAGAATGATTTTCATCAATATAAATGAGGTAATTAACTCCGTTTGTTTTAATTTCAGTATCCTAAATAATGCGTCATTACAGGTTCAGTCAACAAAGCATCTGGCGTGTGTTCTTGTATTAGAGTTTAATTCTGCTTTCCTTACGCAATTGTAGTATTTGTAATTTTCTTTTATCACGTCAGTATAATTGGTATTTAAATAATTCTTGTCTTGTTGAAGAAGAACCGTGCCAGATGTGTACGTTGAGTCACACTCCCACACACAGAGCAATTACATTTGTGCTTGGGTTTTGTAGGTTTTATAGTTGCTGGGGACTTAATTAATTAATTGTGTTAACGAAAAATTTCATTTCATTCTTGTTATTGTTCTTTGCAGTCAGATAGCGTAATAATACTAGTCAGGGCCAACCGATTACGAGACACAGCGTAATCGGACATACAGCTACTAAAAACAAAAAAAAGTATTTTCAATCATATTTAATTAAGCCCCCATGCAAATCTCACCGAATCATGCTCACCTAAGGGGAATAAGAACACTAAAACTGTAATTTATCATCAAGAATTACCTTACGACCATTGACTCGCCACGCCAACACACCCGATACCTTTTTAGTCATCAAAAAACAAAAGCCATCTTACTGTAATAGGAAACGCTTCATATGAGCCACATAATCATTCACATTCAGATGTTATAAAGCTGCACAACACTACTCTTTCCTGCTCAGAAGAAGAAATAACTACACATATATTGGGGGACCCTTTACAACTCATAGAAAATATACACTTTAATTTTAATCACTCCAGAGTGAATCAAAACATTGGAAAATATACACTGTAAATGTACTAAACAGACATGACTGGGTTCACCGCAGGCACACCAATACTGTGGCCCTTCCTCAACAAATCTTCCATAATAACGTCTTCCTTTATCATATGCACATCAATATCATCAATAGCACCGGTCCTCATTAAGTTGAAGCCAACCGAGCCAGCCAACAGTCATTGATCCCTTTGATTAGAGGCATTTGTCGGATTGTGCCGCGGGTTTGCGGGACGAATTTCAACACCCACTGGCGGACCACCCGTACTGTTTACGGCACCCCTGTTGTTGCTTGTTCGATAATTATTTTGTGGTCGGTCACGAATACCGTTCCTAGGTCCGCTATAATTGCGCCTAAATCTCTGCTCATTACCATATCTTCTGAACTCCCCGGGGTGTCTCTGATTTACTCTCGGCGAATGATGACCATTGGCATCGTTTGTTCTGCCCGCGTTCCGTGAGGAGTCGCGACGCTGCCAACGCTCGCGCGCACTGTAACTCTGAGGCGACCCGTTACGTCTGGAGTGCCACCTGTCTCTACGGCTGCGGCTTCGCTCGCGCGGCCGCTGCTCGTAGGCACTCTGACCGTAATTCTGCGTGGTGCCATTCGCATCGCACTCAAGCTCTAAAAGGAAATTGCGAAACCCCTCTACGTCATCCTTACATCGTCCTGCAAGGATAACGTGCCGAAACTGCATTGGAAACTTTCCCAGGCAAATACGAATAATTTCCGCAGGTCCATAAGGATCGTCAAGATGTTCATTCGCCTGCAGCATGTGCTCAAACATCTACACAGGGCTGGAGAATTTTGACCTGTTTAACTCTGGGAGCATAATGAGTCCGTGTTTTACACGACTTTGCGCTGCCACTGACCAATAGATCGACAGGAAGTGTTGTCGAAACTCCCCGACAGTGTAGCAATTGCGTGCAATTGACCTCATCCGCGCCGCTGGCTCACCTTCGAGGTAGCCGCACATATACTCTATTTTTGTGCGCACTGGGCCACACAGGAGGAAGGGAGAACTCGAACTGCTGTAACCAGGCCCGCGGGTGAATCCCCGTAGCCGAGTTACGGAAGACTTCGAACGTCCTCAGCGTCAGAAAATGTTTAAAGTCAAATTCGTGAGTTTCCCTTGGCGAACGTTCCTGCGGATATCTGCACCGTTCCCACCTGGTAAGAGATCCGTGATGGTGACGATGGTCAAATTCGCCATCGTTCCTGGAATCATCGTCGGAATAATGGCCCTTTCGTTCATTTCTTTGAACTTCATGGGCCGTTAACCCTGTTAGGTGAAGTTCTAAACGGGCCATGCGCTCACATAGTCCGTCGGTAACCCCTCTTTGTTGTATATTTATTTCACACTGTCCACGCGGACATTTCGTTATTGACCTATTTCGTCTGCATCCGCTGATGACGAGGTAATCGTTTCTCTATTATTGTCAGACTTACGCGCCACTGCGTCTGAGATCCTGGCTATTTCTTTTCTCATCTCTCGGTGGGCCGCGTCTTGTTGTGTTTGCATAAGCCCTTGCTCTCGCTCGACAGCTATTATCGCCTGGCTGAGGGTTTCTACCTGCGCGCTAAGGTGGACCGGGCACTTAGCCGCAGTGTCCTCTATTCGGGACACAAGAGCCGCGTGGTCACTCTGGCATCGTTCTGCTAACGCGCGGAGATCCCTGGCGGAATTTTGTCCTACTCGGGACTCAAGAGCCGCTTGTTCACTCTGGCATTGTTCTGCTAGCATACGTATATTCCCAGCGAACCTTTCTTCTTGCTCCATCACCTGCTTGCTAATGACTTGCTGCGCCTCTTCTAAGGCGGAGATGCGTTGGTCAATGATCGCCAGTTTCTCCCCAACACCCTGTACTATTTCACTAATCAATCTTTTATTTGCTTCCTCGAGATGCCTCCTATTTTCTTCTGCTTGTTTTTTATTCACTTCCTCGCTATGTCTCCTATTACTGTCTAGTACTTGTCGTAGCATAGCCTCTAATGAATTTGCATCTATCGAATGATTCGAAATCACTACAGCGGGCTCAGGATGGACAACACTAGTACTTGCGTTTTCCGCGTTTCGTTCCTGGTCGGATTCGACGTTTTGACCTCGTCCTTGTTCAGGGTTATTGTCTGGCAGGTTTTTCCGATCGCGGCTTCCTGAACAGCTACGCGTCTCCATCATAAGGATAGTTACTCCGTGCTCCAAAATACAACAAGAATAATGCCAAAGTCTCCTAATGGACTCACAGTCCCCACAAAGCACCCAAGATTTACTATATGACACCGATACACGCCACAGGACAAGAATCAACCCACACTTGTAGCACAATTGAATACTAAATCACAATGTCTGTACAGCAATACATATACAAGATAAAACATGTAAGAAAATGCACACCTATATCATAAATTCACGTAAATTCTGTATCACAGAAAGACAATATACCAATTAGCACATCCAACCGAAAATAACTAATCCTCACTGCGCATCAGAAAATCTCTGGTTTACCGACATCCGTGAGCAGGGTAAGCCATGTGTAACTAACCGGTTACTACGGGTTATTCCTTATTATTGGGAATGGAAATACTTACTGCTAATGAAATTAACTTGAGAAGATTAGGGTCGCCACCGACTCTAACCATACAACTAATCGAAGGTTTGGTCGAGTCGGAAAATAAATTGATCTGATCACAGACCAAAAACACACAAAAATGCATGCGTTGTGATGTCGCTCATAGCGGATAAAATGTAATTAATAGTACTGTCCGTGCACTGTTCACGAAATCAAACATTTAAAATAAAATAGAACATGCATGAGCACTGCATAAGATCAGCTCCCAGCAACACACCTGAAAATAAGACTTAATCTAAAACACTTGTTTTAAAATAAAAGAGGAAACTAATCACTGGACCTGTGCGCAAGGAAACGCGTTGGATGTGCTAACGGGAAAGCTATGAGGTGAGTGGCTTAGGTGCAAAAACGTAACCTCGGAACACAAGAGAAAATTGTGGATAAAATCATTTATTCCTAAGACATTAAAGAAAAGCATCGATACATTCACCGCTATAATCTACACCTAAAATCATTGGTGTGAGTCATTCATACCACTGCTGTTGCCTGATCGCAATAACTCGTAAAGCGGTACACGTTGCGCAGTACACCCGCGTGCCCACGTGGTTTGTGGAGACGCACTTCGTAGGTATCGTGTCCAAGTTGCAACAATATCACATCACACAACCATGAGCGGTTAAAGTTCTTTAAAACAGGCATGAGACCGGACAGTTAGTGATGACGGTAGCCCAACAAAACTTTAATGTTCAACCACGTGGTCGGCTCCCCACGGACGAAAGATACATTAAGCAAGGAAAATTTACGAGAAGGCAAAGCTATTAATATTTAGAAAAATGAAAGCTTATACAGGCACAGCTGAAGGCAAACAGACACTCATACAGAAGCGAGTGCTCACTTCTTATCGACACCTTTGTGTGGCGCTCTTCCGGTGGATCCAAGTCTGCTATAGAAATTTACTAAGTGAAACATCTGCCAAAGATTTGCATTCCTTGCTGCGACAAGGCAAAGCAATCTTTCAGAGTTGAAAAGCGAGACCAAAAGCTAACAGCTCTGCCCTCGCCAAGTAACAACGCGCCACGCGGTCAGTCTAACTCACCCTTCTTCGACTGGAGCACAGCTGTGGGCGCTTCCCGTACCGGCGGCAGACTGCCTCCCGCTTCTTCGCCAGCCTCTTCCACGCTTCGTGTGGCCCGGAAAACCCAAAGATGCCATTTCCGCGACCAACCTAACGCAGGTGGATTTCTCACAAGTAGCGAAAACCTCTTTGCCTACTTGACCACTACGAGAGTTGGCTATTCTGTACAACTGCTGCTGAATCTGTACGACTATCGCAGACTTTCTGCAGCAGACTACGCCACCGTCTTGCAACGTGACACACAACCACATTCATTCAATCACGCCACTATGAGAGTAAAGAGAAAAGAGAAACAAGGAAAAGAAAGAGAAATGGTAATGAAAATGGGCTACCGGACTAATGAAAGGTGGCTACAGGACCCTTTCAATCTCCTCCTCCGTGTCTGGTCATTCTGTCTGAATCACTGTTCCTAACGGAATAATAGTCTCACTAGTTACAGGTGAACTCTGGAGGCAAACCGTGATGTGGTGCTTGCTGCCTGTGGGAAGACTTCAACTACAAGACTGCAGCCTGCAGGCTGTGGTTGGACTTGGCCACTCCATGCTGCCACTACTGACAGATCACAACTGTGGTTTGGCCTTGCTCTGGTGAAGGGACAAACCGACTCCATCTTCTGCTTGCACGTGAGTGCTGTACACGTATCGCCTTCCTGACTGTACTTTGCATGATCTGAGGAAGCCCTGGGCTTCTGCCTTCACGACAGCTGCCATCCGGAAGGTGATGTGCGTACAGGTCCAATCACGCGTCCATGCTGAAGAAAGCTGAGGCCTATCGTATCCACAGAGGTATTTTCGCGGGCAGCCTCACTGGCTCCACACTGTCAGGCACTGTGCCTGATCGGCCGCAGGTTTCGTGAGCAGCCAGAGTGCTGTTTCTACCACTCCTCTCCGACGCCGAGAGAACAGTCTGGCCTCTTTCCTGCTTGCCGTAGGGCACAATATTCATTGTCGTAATTCTGTTAATAAAATTTCATTACAAATATTGGTGTTTCACTGACGTCATCGGAAGTAAACTGGAACACTCGGTACTCGGCCCCCGACACCTGTAACGACACCACCTCACCTGGGTAACCTCGATTCAAATTGACGTCCAGACCCGAGGGGAGGCCGTTTTCTAAAGGAGTATAACAAGAGGAGAGTAAAAGTAGCTTACTTTGCACAGTGTAATAATAATGAGCATGAATGAACGCTTGATTGATTGCTGTGAACATACTAAGTTGTGATAAGGGAGTGGCCTAACATTAGTAATGTGTCATTAAATCAGCCTGAAGCCAAGTTTTGTGCAATGTGCATTCCATACTCAGTTTGTTAGCCTAGATATCCTACTGAGAAGTCTAAAACTCAAAGACACAAGGCAAACACGGTATACCTAAAGTGATAAACTGACAGCTCTCTTTCTGCAATTCCAACTGCTAACTTACCTTCTGGCCTGTACAACATGCAGAGAAAAAGACTAAGCAACAACAGTCTGCAGTTTTAGAAACATGTGTGTTGAGTGCAGGAATATTTAAGGGAAATTGGCATTTCTGCTGAAGGTCGGAATCCTATAAAATTACGTGAGATAACTCGATGCTAATTGCAAAGTGCATATCCAGGGGTAAAGATATAAATTTTAACCCTTTCAGATCCTCTGGCTACAATTGCCTCCATTAACGTTTTCTGTGTCTTAACAGAAACAGAAGTATTTTTCCCAATGGAAACCTGAGGTTGAAAGGTCTCTGCTGGATTCCTTTCAGGTTAATTTCTTAAATCTGTTGTCATTTACGGCATAAATTCCTCTTCTAAATTTACTGTGGCGTTTCTGACTATCTGGGAGGAGACTGAGTAGTGGAACGTGTTACTTTTACAATAAACAAGAACGATCTGTCACACTACTACACTTTAAAACACAGTTTATATGTAATTCATGCCACACAGTCTCATACGGAACCTACATCCGCTTTCTTTTGTATACTGTATATGATAAGATACTGTCATCCCCACCGAGCGAGGTGGCGCAGTGGTTAGACACTGGACTCGCATTCGGAAGGACGACGGCTCAATCCCGCGTCCGGCCATCCTGATTTAGGTTTTCCGTGATTTCCCTAAATCACTCCAGGCCAATGCCGGGATGGTTCCTCTGAAAGGGCACGGCCGACTTCCTTCCCCATCCTTCCCTATTCCGATGAGACCGATGACCACGCTGTCTGGTCTCCTTCCCCAAACCAACCAACCAACCAACTGTCATCCCCCTTCCCTTCTGTATGAGAGGATGAATGAACAAATGTATTTCTAGTTGCATGCCTGAGGGTAGCAGACAAGCCTGTCTGCTAGAGAACAGTAGGACCAACGTCGGAACAGGTAGCTACGCTTTCTAAAAGCAAAGAGGTTTCTATCCTTGGTATGGTGCTGTCCGTCCCTTGTCATGTTGGTATAGGAAGCTGCCCCTCTGGCCACTTCCGTTTGTATTTGTGAGCCACCCTCAAGGAGGGACCAGGTCAGTCTGTCCGTGGCGAGCGTCTGAAGTGGTAAGATCTCCGGCTAAGCGCGTGTCTGCTAAGTCGGTAGGACAATGGATTTCTTAAGTTCAGCCTAACTGAAAATTTAATCACCTTTATTTCAGGTTTAGCTCTAAAATATCTAATGTTATCTTAAATTGCAACACAGTGTATTTCGAGTGTGAAGTTCAGAATATTGTCCAGTAGTTGCTTTTTCACTACTTTGTGAGTAAAGTGGAACCACGTGTTGATCAGTAACTCTAACTAAGATCATCAATCTTAAATGCGAGTGTGCGTGAGATTATAACATCTCGTCTTGACAATGTTTTTCAATATAGCAACTTTTCTTTATGTTCAACCCACGTGGGGTGTACTTTGTGAGACCACTACCACGTGCTTATATAATTGTTTGACCCATCAGGTTAGTAGTAAGACGTTAGTCACCAGTTCGATGTTTTTCTTTTGTAAATTGCTTTTCGATCTAATTTATTTTAATTATCAAAATTATTGTGGAGTTACACGCTTTGTGTAAACCAAGTTGACCACGTGAAGCATGTGGTGTAATCATCAAAGTAGCCCTCAGCTATTCTTTTTGGGAAGATTTCACAGAGAGTTAGTATGAATTTAGTATACCAGTGTGTGGTAATTACACGACGGACAGGATTGTGCTACGAACGTAACTTCTTTGGGTGAAAATTGAATCGGTTGGTTGTGGTTAATATCCTCTTGCATATGTTTCAACGTTCTTCGTGTGTTATTTTATGACTGCAGTGTTGTAAGCAGTCTCCCAATCTTGGCTCCATATTTGATGTGTTCCGTAAGATTACAAACTCATATTTTCACAGTCCTAAATAAGGCACCAGCTTAGTTATGACTCACGTTTAATATGCTGAAATTTCAATGATCAATGTTAAAATAAATTTCCAAATATAAACTGATTTATTTCTTTTTATTTAAATTCTCTTTCTTATATATGTATCACCGGTTGTCGTATGACTATTAAAAGATTGTAATTAATGTTAGTCTGGTTGGGAATTTGGTAAGCCTGACAGGATACCTGGTGAAACAGTTGTGCAGTAATGCAAGGTTAACTTCCCCAGACAGCTCACAGCTTATAGCCCGCTTTTATTGTCTATCAGCACCGCTTACACCTCAAATTAAAGCAACAACGTTACACATGGCGACCCTGTTCTGTGATTCCGCTAGATTCTGGAATCTCTGAAACGTTAGATTGCGAGCGTGTTATAATCTCAAATTTTTTCCCTGCAGCGCTCAAACAACTTCTGCGTTGTTTCTGAGCAGACTTTCAAATGATTCACGGCGTTGTTGAGCGGCGTTGTGTTGTTTGTCTTGTTGTTTTCTATATTTGTGTGTTTTATATATGTGTGTGTTTTCTTTCTCGCTTGTAAATTGCACTGTTTCGATCAAAGATAAAAATTTGTTTTGCGTGTGAAAAAGTGCGTACTAGGTTGGGTATCTTTCGTGTGGCTGTCGTAATTTTTGGGGGATGCGTTGATTCTGATTAGTGTGTTGCGTACCGGGTATAAATCGAACTAATGCAGACACGTAACCAAGCTAAAAGTAGGTGGTCCAACAACTTAAGCAACATGGATCAAGAGGGTAATTTGATTTCGAATATTAACGCGTCAGACGGTTCCGAAAATGCATTGGGGAATACTTCAGAGGAAATGCAAAACAGGACGAACGGGCTCACATCAGAGCCAGAAATTAATTTGCCTCCAACTAACCAAATTGATTTGGCAGAACTCATGAAAGCCTTATTGCAACAAAATAAAGAAAACGCAGAGAAATCAGAAAAATCGTTCCGAGAACAAAAAGAATAATCCGAAAAATCGATCCGAGAGTTCGGCGAACAAATGACGCAGAAATCTGAAAAATCGATCCACGAGCTAGGCGAACAAATAGACGAAAAACTAATCCAGCAGACAAATAAAGTCGACAAGTCGATGCAGAGAGTGTCCGATGGTATCTCACAAAGAATAAACAATCTGGCAAGTGAAATAAAAAGCGATATTATGAAAGAATTAGGCCGTACATTTGAACAAATCGATGACCGTCAGCAAGCCTTAGAACAGGGCAAGCGGAGTCGCGATGCGGAATCTAAAGAGAGCGAAGAACAGCTACTTAGGAATTTCCAAGCGCTGAGAGAAGAATGCCAAAGAGAACACCAGCAGGTACTCCCGAGGGTCCAGGAGGCGGAAACGCATTGTCCAGCGTCCATTAGCAACACGGTAGCGGACAACAGTCAAGCGATTCACGCACGCGAACAGCAAGTAGAACAATTGAAGCAGACTGGGGCGGAGGACAACAGACAAATACATGATAAGATTGCGGCATTAGCGGACACTGTAGGTACGATGAAGGTGACGGAAAACGAGAACCATACTACACCGGTAGCGGTCGCAGAGACCGAAGAAGTGCGTTCGCTTCTTAGATTTCAGAGGGGACAGTTCGAAGTGAACAGGTGGCACAAAGCTGTAACATGCAAATTACAAGAACACGTAGCGCATCTGGAAAACTGCATGCCATGTGATTCCGAACTCGCCAATAGCACTAAAAATAGCCATACGGACAGTGCAGAGAGGGACTCCGGCCACGAGGGAGATTTTGACGACAGGGAAGAATGTATTTTGAGGGGCAGACATGAGAAAAATAGAAACATTCAAGGGCCTCGCCGGGAGGAAATGCGGGGATTTGATTTCAAACATTTCCTTACGGTGAGAAAGTTTGAGATATTTCGAAATTCGCAAAAAGGAATACATCCACGAGCATGGCTCGAGCAATTTGAGTTTTGTCTTCCCCCTGACTGGGCAAGTTCACATAAGATAGAATATATGTGTGGATATTTGGAGGGCGAACCAGCGAGTCGCATGAGGTCGGCAGCGCGTCACTGCAACTCCACTCGGGAGTTTCGACAAGCCTTTCTGTCCGCCTATTGGTCGGAATCGGCACAAAATAGGGTCAAGCATGGCATAATTATGCTGCCAAATTTGAACCAGTCTGGTTTCGGCAGCCCAGCACTCCTATTCGACCACATGCTGCAGGCAAATCAATTTCTATACGACCCACACGGGTCTGCAGAACTAATTAGGATATGCATCACCAAATTGCCGATGCACTTGCGCCACGTCATTCTTGCGGGACGATGCAAAGAGGACGTGGAAACGTTTAAGACACTTCTCCAGGAGTTGGAATATAATACAGGAGAATGCCCGCCTTATCAGGCACAGAGTTATTACGGGGCACAGCAGTGCGACCGCAGTCGTGGCCGTAGTACTAATCAACGGCGTGACTGGTCGTCGCGACGCGAACGGAACAGTAATCGGGACCGGCCGTATAGAAACTGGGGTAACAGTCGCGACCACAGGTGGAACAACGGAAATGATCGAGGACGTGGACAAGATCGTGAACGCAACAGGTACGGCAACCAGAATCGATACTACGATGAACACAGTGGGAACAGGACTGAAGGCGGAGCCCCACATGATGTTGAAATTCGGCCGGCTAACTCTAGACATAATCCAGCAAATGGAAATGAACTAAACCGGCAATGACAAACGATCAGCGCAGAAGGCGCCCAATCGGAACAAATGAGCGACATGGCAAATGAGTAGAAAGGACAGTGAGAAGTAGAGAGGACGGTGAGGAGAAAGAATTGATTAGTTGAAATTTGTGACGTATGCATTTTGAATAATATGTTGGTAAAAATAATGATAAAGATGTTTCTATGTGATTGATTGAAGTGATGTTTTTAGTTATTTTTCTTTCCTTGAGTTATTAGGATTTAGGTTGGTTCAAATGTGAAGATAAAAGGTTTCTTTGTGAACGAGTGAAATGCTGTTTATGTTTTTTTTGTGTAAATTGAAAAGAGTCGCTCCTGAGAGAAGCAAGATCTGTGTTGAATTAATGCAAAACTCAGGGGAATATCCGATCTGTGGGTATTATGGGTCTGGCAAACCCAGGTCCCCAGCTGTTAGTAGCCGTGTTTCCGATTTTCTGCTTTCAGTGCTACTATCTATCCATTACTATTCTATATCTGTCAGTATAAATGAGGATCTCTTACTATAGTATGCGTGCTGTATGAATATTTTAAGATAGGAGAACTCTGAGAAGGGAATGAGTAAGTTTGGAATCTTGAAAACAGGATGCGATAATACGATTGTTTAACAAATGGCTTCCCAATATACGCTAATATGTTAATATTGATGATATATCTTTTTTTTGTTCTTTATAGCTGAGTATGTGAAGTGTTGTCTGTGGATTTCGTCAGTATATTGATTCCCTTCAAGGTCAAAGAAGAATTGTGGTTTGTGTAATTTACGTGGCCCTGAAATATTATTGTGGTAGTCAAATACGAGCAGTTTTTCAGCAAATGGAGAATGGAACAGAAATATGGATCCTTTCTGTAGTCTTGATTGATGTTGAGCTAGAGCCTGAAAAATTATTCTGCGTTAATACTTGTCCTAGAAAAGAGACGTTTATGTGTTTTGCTGATGCTGTGAGCATTACAGCTTACTGTTTTCGCTGGTGCGGGATGCACTGCAGCCTATATGATTTGTACTGAGGAAATTTCCCTCTTGAAGGCAGAGGAAGATTAAATAATTTTGATTATGGGACCGAAGGAAAGCTTGGTTTAAGGTAATAAGGATGAAGCAAACATTTGTCGTTTAAACTACAGAAGGATTCGGATCTTTTGTGTCTGTTGTAAGTTCAATATGTTAAGATGAAACTGTTTTACAGAATAGAGGTGACCACAATTTTGCCGTTCATGAGAAATGAATCCAGAATGACCACCACAGGCGAAATAACTGGTTTGGAAGCGAAAGGTAACTTAAAGAAGGAACGAAATGGGTAAGAAAATGTAGTATAACCTGTATAATGAAAATGTTTTTACCCTTCTCAGAGTCATCTATGTGATTAATTCTTGTGATAACGTAATTTTAGATGAAATTTTCTTACTGTTTTACGTGTGAATATATGAGTATGATAAATGTATAATTGCGAGTCTCTTATCAGGTGTGTCAACTGGTATAAATGTTTTGGCGTGTAAATAACCATTGTTCTTTTTACTGTGTATGTTTAAGGAAAGTTTCTCCATATTTATCATGTGACAAGACATATGCGGCGAGCGTCAGGAAGAGGACGAATTAGAACAATGTTGTAGTGGTGTAAACACTTTGTTGAAGTAGCATTGAAGTAGCTTGTTGGATTAACTAGTAGTGGATAGAAGTAGAATTTTGAGTAATACATGTTTGTGGGTAATTAGTTTGTAGAATAGACAACAGGTGTGCATGTGTTTGTGTAAATAACATGTGAACCCTATGCTGTCCTGACCTATACTTGCACAAGGCACAATCTTATTCATTTTAGTGATTTAATAAGTAGCATTTGATTTATTAAAACGTAAGTGAACCACATTAGTGATGTGCATTTAGATATTATATTGTCAGTTCATTTAAATTTAATTTTTATACTGTCAAGCCATTTCACTTTCATTTTTTTTATATTGCCAAGTCATTTAACTTTTATTTTTTATATTGTCGATTCACGTAATTTTTTTATTTAAAAAAAAGAATAAGTCTCACTTTTGTTCTTAAAAAATTGTGAAAGACAATACTAAGCGGTATTATGTATGACATTTTGTAATCACATAACTATGATGAACAATTTCTGTGAACGCAGTTGAGAACGTGAAAGCAAACCGGCTAAACTCCTACGAGACAGCGGGAGCAGCGAGGAGGAGGGCTAGTTGTAAACTAGCGGGTTTCCCAGCAGGACACGCTGTCAACCGGGCCTCTTCGGGAGCGCGGTCGACAACAAAAGAAGGGCACGCGACAAACACTTTCCCTTGCACCTGGAGCTAATGGGCGGCCGCCCCAGTCGTGGAGGCGATGACCTGAGATGGGCGAGCGGTCCACCGCGCGGAAATCCATCTGCTGGCAACGCACCACACGCACGCGACCGTGGCGAGACGGGCGCGGTGAAACGACAGAAGACAGGGCATAAAGGGTCGTGGAGCCTTTTGACACGTACTGTCCAGAGAAAATGGCACACTTCAACGACGCCTATCAACATTTCCTGGCGGATGCCCACTGTCAAGCGACAGTAATTCATAGTTCGATGTCCTCTGGTTGCTAAGGGTGGCACAAAAAAAGCCACTAAGTGTCATCCTTGCCCAGGAATATCAAACCGGCGAGCCAATTGAGGATAACTCAAGAATGTAACAACACAAGGGGCGTGGAGCCTTTTGACACGTACTGTCCAGAGAAACTGGCAGACTTCAACGACGCGTATCAACATTTCCTGGCGGATGCCCACTGTCAAGCGACAGTTAATCATAGTTCGATGTTCGCTGGTAGCTAAGGGTGGCACAAAGAAGAGCCATTAAGTGTCATCCTTGCCCAGGAATATCAACCTGATGTGTAAAACGAGGATACCGCACGAATTTGACAACACAAACATGGAACCAAATCGAGATGTACGTGACACGGGCCACCAAGAGAAACTTCATAAGAGGGCAGAGACGGCGGGATTGCACGCAACAGATGGACAAAAATCCCTACTGACAGCTGCGGCGACGAACTCCCCCCTCCCCCGCCCCTTATATTGTGCCTCGGAACAGTGGAAGTACTGAGTGTGTCAGTGAACAGTGATTATACGGTTCTTAGTCCAGTGCATATACGTGTGTTTCTGTCACAGAAACTTTGACTCGTGTGTTTTGCAGGGGTTCGATTTATTGGTGTTTATTAGACTGACTCTTGTATTTTGCAGGTGTTCTATTTATCGTTTTTTTTAGACTTTGACTCTTGTATTTTGCAGGTGTTTTATTTATTGGTGTTTTTTTAGACGTTGACTGTTGTACTTTAAGAGCTGTTTTATTTATCAATGTTTGTTTTTGTGTGATGTATTAGATTTGTGATATTTTGTTTCGTAAATTCATTGCTGTGGCATTGCTTCGTTTATCAGTCAGATAGCTTTTCATTCTCATTGGACTGTGATCGATTAGCCTTTGCATGGGGCATGTTTATAGTGAGGAACCCCATAGGGGTAACAATCACATAATTAATTGTGATTTCAGTATAACAACACAGTGATCATTGTCTGCTAATTAACTGAAATATAGTAGAGTGATTAAATTAGTGCCACAAAGTTATTTTGATTCTACAAATTATTAGTTTTATAAGATATAGAATTTTTTTGCGATAACCACTTTGTAAAACATGTTTTTTTTCTCTTATCTTTTTTTTTTGCTTTTGCGGATTGTGCATTGTAATGTTCTGCTTTATAATACTGATGTTATTTTCATGTTTTTTTAAATTGCTGTAGCACCTTTGCTATTTTCATAAATTTTACTTGTTAATAAACAGTCATAAATTTTCCTGTGATCAGTTGGCTCTTGCAATGAGCAAATACTGGTGAACTCCATAAGGGTAACAACCAGAAATTATTTTCATATTAATGACACAGGAACCATTGTTTTTACTTGGTGACCGAATTAGGTCTACACTATCTTTTAAATTGGTGTCACAGATTGTTTTTTTTTTCTCTTTGAAATGGGTAGATTCTAAAGATGTGTTGAAATTATTGTGTTTTAGCAAGTAGCTGGTGACCTTTTGCCTTTTCTTTACATTTTTGGTTTAAGTAGGGTGTGAGAAGCCTGCTTGGGAATGTCCTAGAATGGCCAGAAAATTCCCTGCACAGTCTTTTCCCGGAGCGTTGGGATTATGAAAGGTCTCTGCTGGATTCCTTTCAGGTTAATTTCTTAAATCTGTTGTCATTTACGGCATAAATTCCTCTTCTAAATTTACTGTGGCGTTTCTGACTATCTGGAAGGAGACTGAGTAGTGGAACGTGTTACTTTTACACATAAACAAGAACCATCTGTCACACTACTACCCTTACAACACAGTTTATATGTAATTCATGTCACACAGTCTCATACGGAACCTACATCCGCTTTCTTTTGTATACTGTATATGATAAGATACTGTCATCCCTCTTCCCTTCTGTGTGAGAGGATGAATGAGCAAATGTATTTCTAGTTGCATGCCTGAGGGTAGCAGACAAGCCTGTCTGCTAGAGAACAGTAGGACCAACGTCGGAACAGGTAGCTACGCTTTCTAAAAGCAAAGAGGTTTCTATCCTTAGTATGGTCCTGCCCGTCCCTTGTCATGTTGGTATAGGAAGCTGCCCCTCTGGCCACTTCCGTTTGTATTTTTATGCCACCCTCAAGGAGGACCAGGTCAGTCTGTCCGCGGCGAGCGTCTGAAGTGGTAAGATCTCCGGCTAAGCGCGTGTCTGCTAAGTTGGTAGGACAATGGATTTCTTAAGTTCAGCCTAACTGAAAATTTAATCACCTTTATTTCAGGTTTAGCTCTAAAATATCTAATGTTATCTTAAATTGCAACACAGTGTATTTCGAGTGTGAAGTTCAGAATATTGTCCAGTAGTTGCTTTGTCACTACTTTGTGAGTAAAGTGGAACCACGTGTTGATCAGTAACTCTAACTAAGATCATCAATCTTAAATGCGAGTGTGCGTGAGATTATAACATCTCGTCTTGACAATATTTTTCAATATAGCAACTTTTCTTTATGTTCAACCCACGTGGGGTGTACTTTGTGAGACCACTACCACGTGCTTATATAATTGTTTGACCCATCAGGTTAGTAGTAAGACGTTAGTCACCAGTTCGAGGTTTTTCTTTTGTAAATTGCTTTTCGATCTAATTTATTTTAATTATCAAAATTATTGTGGAGTTACACGCTTTGTGTAAACCAAGTTGACCACGTGAAGCATGTGGTGTAATCATCAAAGTAGCCCTCAGCTATTCTTTTTGGGAAGATTTCGCAGCGAGTTAGTATGAATTTAGCATACCAGTGTGTGGTAATTACACGACGGACAGGATTGTGCTACGAACGTAACTTCTTTGAGTGAAAATTGAATCGGTTGGTTGTGGTTAATTTCCTCTTGCATATGTTTCAACGTTCTTCGTGTGTTATTTTATGAATGCAGTGTTGTAAGCAGTCTCCCAATCTTGGCTCCATATTTGATGTGTTCCGTAAGATTACAAACTCACATTTTCACAGTCCTAAATAAGGCACCAGCTTAGTTATGACTCACGTTTAATATGCTGAAATTTCAATGATCAATGTTAAAATAAATTTCCAAATATAAACTGATTTATTTCTTTTTATTTAAATTCTCTTTCTTATATATGTATCACCGGTTGTCGTGTGACTATTAAAAGATTGTAATTAATGTTAGTCTGGTTGGGAATTTGGTAAGCTAGACAGGATACCTGGTGAAAGTTGCGCAGTAATGCAAGGTTAACTTCCCCAGACAGCTCACAGCTTATAACCCGCTTTTATTGTCTATCAGCACCGCTTACACCTCAAATTAAAGCAACAACGTTACAAGGTACACATTTGTGAATGATCAACCTTTTGATCATGCACAAGTGCTGCCAACCGTTGAGCATCAGTATGAAAATACCAGCAAGTCAGGGTAGCAGTGCGCAGCAGCTCGTGGCCACCAGTATGCACGGATGTTGTCGGTTCGTTATATTCCACTGTGCAATTGAATACTGTTATTGTTATTTTGCTTGATAATTATTGAATGAGCATCTTACTATTTATTACAATAGAGAATATTTCGTGATTAGTTATTTTAGTGTATAAAAAGAAGCCAAGTGTACAAAGTATGTTTTGGAAACAGGTATATATTTTTGTATAAATCTTCTATCTAAAAGCCATTAAAAAATCACCTAAGAGCATTGCAACATAAAGAGAAATTTTACTTCCTTCAGAAAAATTCAGGTCCGACAGGATTAAAATAATGGCAAGGGATCACAGATAAACTTCAGAAGCTTTTATAAAGAAATTATAATTGCATTTAAAGCCACCACGGCGTGACACACATAACATCCGTGTATGGAACAAGTGGTACAATAAATCACCTCAAGTGAAAGATTTAAACGAAAAGAATTACGCACGCATGAGAAAGTGTTGTAAAGGGCTCACCACACTATGGTGGATGAATTCAACTGTCCTAATATTCGGATGGATTAACGTAAAACTGATTCTGCGCAGTGCTTTGATAACGGCACACATAATCGGGGGAACGAGTGTATCGTTTTCATATGGATAAGGGCTCATAAAAGATCTAGAAATGCTGTAAATGCCACTACACCAAGTGTTGCACTACAAACAAGAAAACAGGCACGTATTTATAACACGACATCTGAGAATGAAGAACAGAAACTGTCTTAATGTCTTAGGCAAGTACAGCAGGGTCTCTGCACACCAACCCATGCGGACCGACAGTGTCGAACTAGAACTCCCCTTTTGCATTCAAACTGAAACGTTCCCAGCAGATCACGCGGCGCATTCGCCGCAGACTGACCGCCGTAGCCATCTCGTCAAAGTGTTTCCTCGACTACTACTACTGAATGTGTCAATAACAGTTATGTTGTTACAGATCGATTGCTCGATACAGTAAATACACTGTCCAGTCACATTAACGTGACAACCTGTCACTAAGCCTGAATAACCCACCTTCTGCAGAGAGGACCACTGCGAGACGTACAGGAGGAGAATCAGTGAGGTTCTGGAAGGTACAAACAGGTATCTGGAGCCATGCAGACTCCAGTCCCACGATCAGGTTTCTCCGCTGATGACCTATGGCGCGAACAGCCCGATCGTCGTGGTCCCACACATTCCCAATTGCGGTTCAATCCGGGGAACTTGGAGGCAAGAAGAGTACGGTAGACTCATCCTGGTGCTCTTCGAATCACGCACGCACACTTCGAGCTGTGTGACACGTTGTATTTGTAGTAGTAGAGGGGTTTTGGGGGCGCACGACAGCAAGGTCTTCAGCGCCGACACGTTGTATTGTCCTGCTGGTAGATGCCATCGTGCTGATAAGAAACAAACTGCATGCAGGGGTGGAAACGACACCCAGGAATAGATGTATACTTCTTTTGATACATTGTGCCTTCCAGACTGACGAAATCACCCAAGGAAGGCAACGAAAACTATCCCCAAATAATAACACTCCCTACTTGTTTGCTTCCAGCCGTTTCACAACGTACGCGCAAACGGCTATCTGTCCGATGGGGCATAAAACGTGATTTATCTGGAAAGGCAGCGCAGGAGTGCAGGAGCCAGGCGCCTGCTACAGAGGCTCATACGCAGGAACGTTGGCTGAATAGTCGAATGTTGGTAGCCCTTGGTTCATCTGGGCAGTTAATTGCTCAACAGTTGAAAGTCTAGTCGTCCGCATACATCTCCACAACCGTCATTCACCCGTGTCATCTATGGCCCACGCTGCATCACAGTTGCCTCGGTGTCGCTTTCCAATAGCTCCATTTTATGATGCACGGAATGCTTTAACCACAGTGGCACACAAACAGTTTACAGACTTAAGTCATTTCGGAAATGCTTCCACCCTTGGCCCGAAAGCCAGTGATCGTGCCCTTTTGGACGTCAGATAAATCGGTCTGTTTCCGCATTACAATGACTACACTGTTTTTCGTGTCCCCCCCAAAACACTTTATACGGTTCCGCGGCTCGTGGTCTTGCGGGCGTTCTCGCTTCCCGCGCACAGGGTACCGACTTCGATTCCCGGCGGGGTCAGGGATTTTCTCTGCCTCGAGATGACTGAGTGTTGTGTGTCTTTCATCACCATTTCATCCTCAATCACTCGCAAGTCGCCGTAGTGGCGTTAAAGAACTTGTGGAGCGGCAGCCGAACCACCCCGCGAGAGGTCTCCCGGCCACCAATGCCATACGCTCATTATCATTACTTTATACGGGGTGAATGTTAGTAAAACGGACAAACTACATGGATGGATTCTTGATTGGAAATGGAAGAAAAAAGGTCCTAAGAACATGTGTCCGGAAATAGGTGATGTGCGTGCAACGACAACCAATCGTCCCAGAACAAAGTATGGAGCTGCACTGCATCCACGTCACAACAGATGTCCAAAGTGGCCTCCATGGGATTGCAGGTTACGTGGACAGTACAGTTGTCATGCAGGATACGTGTAATCGTACTTTGGTTTGCGCTATGTTGGCGGGCCACTTACCTGGAGCTTGTACAAGGGTTCGTCTCAATATCCTGTAGAACCTGGTCATCCAAATCTGGTGCACGCACGGTTATGGACTGTACCCACAACATCTCCATCGTGTTGGATTAAGTGACACAGGCATATGCACGTGTGGGGAAATCGGCATAGCGGAACTAAGCACGTGACGATGTGACATTTTTAGACACATACGACCACAACAGCACGACAGTGGCACACGACAAAGGGTAAGACAGCTGAATGACTGGTTAGAACTAAACACCATCACAGACAAAATTTCACAATCGCTCCACACAGCATGCAGGCAGGATCAACCGTACATGAGCCGGAGGATAGGCAATCACCCTACAAGGCAACACAATACATGGAACGATTCTGACAACAACACAACCACTGGCTCGAATGCTTCAACAAACTCAGCTCAAGACAACATGGATATACAGAACAATGCCAAAGTAAGATAGAGAAGAGCCAAAGAAGAGCGGCACGTTTCGTCACAGGGTTATTTGGTAACCGTGATAGCGTTACGGAGATGTTTAATAATCTCAAGTGGCAGACTCTGCAAGAGAGGCGCTCTGCATCGCGGTGTAGCTTGCTCGCCAGGTTTCGAGAGGGTGCGTTTCTGGATGAGGTATCGAATATATTGCTTCCCGAGGAGATCACGAATGTAAAATTAGAGAGATTAGAGCGCACACGGAGGCTTTCAGACAGTCGTTCTTCCCGCGAACCATACGCGACTGGAATAGGAAAGGGAGGTAATGACAGTGGCACGTAAAGTGCCCTCCGCCACACACCGTTGGGTGGCTTGCGGAGTATAAATGTAGATGTAGATGTAAATAATAAAACAATGAAAAAGATAAAGGTATATATAGAACACTAGCCAAAGATAGGAAATGTATAAGGATTGTAACTATAAGTAAGTAACATGTAAATGATTGCTAAGCTTAATTTCATAACGGCTTACATTACAGAAATACACTGAGCTAAGACTTCCAGGGGATGTGAGGCTCGAAGAACGTCCGAGGCTCTCCACCCACAAGAAAAGCCATGTCATTGCCAGTAATTATTCAAGAATGTCATATTACTGTCAAATGCCTTCTGAGCTGTAAATTTCCCATAATAGATCATTTTACATAATTCATTACTAGAAATTCCACTATAAAAGTAAAATTAATATGAGAAATGTATACTAATTTGTTACGTATAGTGAAAAATTTTAAATAACATAATTCAATACAATTTGTACTTAGATCTAAGCAAATTGCTGCTCCGTCTGGGACTGGCTCGAAGTTGTTCCGATGCTCTCCCACCTAGAACAGCCATTTCGTGCATATATTCTATTAAAAACCTCTCTTATCATCTATTTGCTTCTTCTTCAATAAAACAAATTGTTTCAGTTTCCTTTTTCTCAAATTATGTTCATTCTATAATAATACTAACTCATTATTATTATTATTCTTGTTCTAGTGCTCAAAAAAGTTTGTTAGAAATCTGGAACAATGTACTGTAACACCTAAAATGCTGCTTTTTAAAACGGGCAACGGGTTTTGGTATATGCAATAAACGAAATGTACGCACATTCCACCGCCTTCTTGTGCGTTCGTCTGTCTGGAAGGACCCATGATCACTCAAACGCCCAAAAAGAGCTTGAAATATTGTGTGATGTGGTTAGTGTCTGAGAGGGTACTTGTTTGGTATAACCTTGCTGGCTCTCGAACATTTCCATCTGCTTGGCCGAACACAAACACCATCCCGGCTTGTTCCCGATATGAATACCGGTCCACTCTGCGTGAATCACAGCGTGCAACACGCAAGGAGCACACGGCACGTGGTCACAGGAACTGTCATTCTTCAGCGCCACCTATCGCTGCAACCATGCATTTCCGGGCACATGTTCATAGGACCCTTTTTCGTCCATTTCCAGTCAGGAATTCGTCCCTGCAGTTTGTCGGTTTTATTGATGTTCATCCTGTATACCTTCCACTGCTAGTGCTGCCATCAACCGTCTGTGAGCGGTTACTGCATACTCACATCGATTATGGCGGCGATCACATTAATGTGAATGGACCGTGCATCTTCGCAGGGTGCCCGTGTGTAAGAAAAATCAGCACTGAAAAGTACGATTATGTGTGTGTGAGTGAGTGAGTGAGTGTGTGAGAGCGAGAGAGAGAGAGAGAGTATATGTCTGACAGAACAGACTCTCTCTCTCTCTCTCTCTCTCTCTCTCTCTATCTATCTATATATAATTTCCGATTATTCCCTTTTAAGAGAGCCATTGAACTTGAATTGTCATGATTTCTTCTTCTTTCTTCGTTCTTCCCAAATTGTCTTCATACGTTCACTGTGGTCTCTCTTGCATTCTTCCGACCATCTTTTTCCCGTTCTGTTATCCGTGTGTTCTTGTTTAAGAGTGTGTTTCTGTATGATGTTTATAAACTGTTCTCTATTGTTTATGTTGTCTTGTGTGATCCCCAGTTCTTTAATGTCTTCTTCTGTTTCAGTAATCCAATTTGTCTTGTTTTTGCTCTTGTTTGCTATCTTAAAGATTTGCCTTGTGAGCCTTCTTTTATTTACCCTGAGGATATGTCCATAAATTTTCATCCTTCTGTTTCTAATGGTGTCTGTTATTGTTTCTATGTCTTTGTAAATCACTCTAGTTGGCCTCTTCATCCAAATTCCTTCCCAAAACACTGGTCCATATATTTTCCTCAGAATTTTTCTTTCCTGCTTTTCAATCTCTCTGATCTTCGTATGACCATCAATCACTGTTGTTTCTGCAGCATAAAGTGCTTCTGGTAGTACTACTGTGTTGTAATGCCTTAGTTTCACATTGACCGAAATAGATTTCTTATTATAGTGATCCCAAGTGAGCTTATATGCTTTTTGTAATCTGGAGATTCTATCTTTATTGGCTATTGAGTTCAGTCATGATGGTTTGATTATCTCTCCCAGATATCTGAAGAGGGCAACTAGTGCCACTTTCCCGTATTAGGTAGTAATGGGGAGATTATCTTCAGGTTTGTTTTCCATATCCTGTGTTTTCTCGTAGGAGATTTGTAGGCCAGTTTTCTGTGAAATTTAGTGTAGTTTTTCCAATGCAAGTTTGGCTTCCTCTCTATTGTTAGTTAGAATGGAAAGATCGTCCGCGAAAGCCAGACACTTCACCCTGATTGTCTGCTGTTTTTTAATCCCAAGATGATTCCTTTTATTTCCTTTTACCATGTCCTCACAATTTTTTCCAGAATCATGTTAAATAGGAGGGGAGACATTCCATCTCCTTGGCGATCACCAGTATGGATATGAAAAGCTTCTGATGTTTCTCCCATGAATTTAACTATGGAAGTTGTATCTGGTAATGCCTGTTGAACAATTGACCTTGTTTTAGTGTCAATCCTGAACTCCTCTAAAGTGTGGAATAATGTTTGTCTATCTATTGCATCGTAAGTCTTTTTAAAATCGACAAAAGTTACCACAGTATTTCTCCATCTCCTCATTTGCAAAATTTTTTTAAGTTCTATATCTGTTCGAGGCAAGATCGACCTTTGCGAAACTCTGCCTGACACTCCCCTATTAACTGGTCCGCTTGTGTTTCTACTCTGTTTAACAGGGGCTTTGAAAGAATTTTGTATAGTACAGGGAGCAGTGAAATTCCCCTGTAATGATTTGGATAGGTTTTTGTACCTTCTTTGTGGAGAGGGTGAATTGATGCACATTTCCACTCTGCAGGTATTTGTTCAGTTTCCCAAATATTTCATATAACTCTGTGGATTGCTTTGTGAGATTACTATCATTTAATTTCCATACTTGTGCTATGATTCCGTCTTCCCCTGGAGACTTGTTGTTCTTCAAAGAATTGATTATTTCCTTTATCTCTTTAAGTGATGGTGGATTTGAATCGGGATTGGATGTGGGTTTTTCGAAATCTAGTTGTTCTGTCGGAGGCTCGCGGTTGAGAAGTGAGTGAAAATATTTATCTAAAATTTGACAATTCTTGTTAGGATTGGTTTCCAGTGATCCACCGGGCCAGCGAAGGCACAGATTAGGTGGTTGATACCCTGTTAGGCTTTCTTTGAAAATTTTGTAAAAATTTCTGGTGTTGTCCTTGATAAATTCTTGTTCAATTTCATTTAGCCGGCTTGTATCATATCTACGTTTTCCTCTTCGTATTGCCTTGGATGAACTCTTCTGTATTCTCAAAAACTCCTGCCATTTTTCTGTAGTTTTGTTGCTACTGAAAGTTTTCCATTCTTGTATTATTTCTTCTATTGCTTGATCACATGCGCTGTTCCACCATCTGTGTTTTCTCTTTCTTGGGGGTTTGTCAAATTTCATAGTGTTTTTCGGTACTTCTGCAAGTTTCTTCCAGTTCGTTTCGTTTGATTGCCCAATTTCCTTGAGAATTTGCCTCTTGTTAAGTTTAAGGTATTCTGGATCAGTTCTAACTGTTTTGTTCATTGGTGATTTCTTTCTATTAGGTTGAAATCTACTCTTTATTTGCAGCAGATGGTGGTCTGACTCAAAAAAACCCTTTCTTGTTCGTACGTTGAGTATTCCTATGGTATTCTTATTAGATATGGCAACATGGTCTATCTGAAATTCACCCAGAGTTGAATTTGGTGATTTCTGTGTTGTAAGTTTGTTTACATGTTTAAGGAATTTTGTAGGCATGATTTTAAGATCGTCTCTCTCTCTCTCTCTCTCCATATATATATATATATATATATATACAGTGTGACGACCAAAGATCCATTCTTTCAGTGTGGATGCACTCCAAGCCTGATTTCTTGCGGGAATCAGAAATGGTGAGTAATGGGTTCATGGGTTGGTGATGCTGCTTTAAGGTATAACAGGCTGGGAATTTTGAACGGGTAAGAAGCGTGCTTTATATTTATTGACATAAAGTACCTGGTAAGAAATTATTGTTATATGCTTTAACTTGCTGTAACTATGCTTCATAAAGATTTTACGAAAAACTAATGAAAATAAATTATTGTTGTATGCTTTAACTTGCTGTAACTCTGCTTCATAAATTTTGTAAACCAAAGTTACTACCCTACCTTATAAAGCACCATTACTGTGCAAACGGCGTGCAATGAGAAAATTTTACTGCTAACGGAGTTACTGGTATGTACACTTTTGTGTATGCCTTGTAGTTTTGACGCAGTCGTTTTTTGAAACACTTGAGGCAAGGGAGAGTGTGGCACCTACACAGAGGATAGTGTACCTAGGAACTCAACTTGGTTTTTGGTCGGTACTCCAGCCTAGTGACTGATTTTCGAATCACGTGAAGGAATGCGCATCAGAGACAGCCATCAGCAGTTTCCGCTTTTTCTACAGTTTTTGTTGTTGTTAGACATGGGGTGGTGCAACATTTCTAAATATTTCGAGTTGCTACGCACTGAAGTGTTGTACATATATTAAAGATATTTAGAAAATATTGTTAATTATTCAGTTACAGAATTTTACGGCAAGTAAAATCCTATGTGTTTTTAAAACTAGTTACATAACATGTGAATGAGTGGTCGTTCAGCTGCGGCACGCGGGCTGCATGCGATCCCAGTCAAGTCATCGGTTCTTAACTATGTTTTATAATAACATTCTTCTAGAAAATAGCAGCTGAATTCAAAAACGTGAACTAGCGTTAAGAGCTTCTTAAGAGTGTGGTTTTCCTGCTCAGTGGCAAACAAAAATACTTACAGAGAAAGTATTATTTTAAGATACGATGCATTTTAAATGACGTTCATGAATTCTGCGGCGACCTAGGAAAAGTGGGCATTTTCCCTCAGGAGCAGGGGGGCAAGTAGCGCTGCTACTGCGGGGTTAGAGGGTGTGAGAAGGGGAATGTTATCTTGTTTGTCTTCCAGTGTTGATAAATCGTTGGCGTATGTGCCTCGTACCCATCCGCTGACATGATATAAATTTCAGAGGAAAGTAACATGGATTCGTGAATGCTTTATTATAAAGACGGTCATCTTCAAATACGGTACAAGTGTATAGCAGGGAATACGAAATCAAATTAAGTCTCTTGAAACGCAAAGCAATGAGTAGAAAAAAAGGCCATGCAAAACATTTGGCAAAAGTTTGTGACCGTCTTGCATAATGCATTTAAGTATAAGCACAATTACTGTTATAAAAGCTTTGACTGGCAATTCTGTGAAATGACGACACGCGAAAATTTCGATGGACTCTTGCTTCCGACAAGTGGCGGAGTACAATTTCTCCACCCTTTAAACTCGAAACCACGTATGTTGACGAGCTCGATCAGTCTCCACTGTTTCTAAAACAGCCGTTTGATGTATGAAGTTCAGCTGCTGGAGAATGGCAGCCGTTCAGTACGTAAAGGAACGAAATACACGGCTTTACCTTGTCTTGCTGACGACGACATTCCGAGTAAATTGAAACAAGATTTAGTTAGCAATGGTAGGGAAGGTGACAGTATCGAAGATTCAGGTGGTGACCCTCACGTGTGCAAGGAGTGCCGTGTCAAACACCAAGTGAGAATTTCTCGTTGTGATTTTGTAAAACGTTCACTGAAACATTGAGTTCTTTTCTGTTTCTTCGTTTTGTGAACAATGAAACTTTTTTTTGGTATAGGCAAACAGGAAAGTCTCAAAAAAAAAAAAAAAAAAAAAAAAAGATAATACATACCAATGCACCTAATGCAAAATACGCATGTGCAAGAAGCCTTGTTACAAAGTCTATCACACATAAGAACTATACTGTACTATGTGAAAGATGTGCGTAACAACTTACATACATAAAATAGCGAAGAAGTAGTGTCAAGCTTTCATAAAAGGTTAGTATCACAGTTAAATGTTGACTAGTGTTCTTGATAAAACACAGTGGCGCAGAGTCTATATTTCGCAGTGTCTCTTAAGTTCGATGCAATATTCCTTCAGACACTGCTGACGATTGACAGCCATATTAAATTATGAAATATATTCGCAAATTGCGAATACTATTGTACATCGGCTATACGATTTACTAGTAGCAAACGAAAACTTGTGTCGGCCAGCCCCAAACTTCGGCACGTCCTAGTGTCTCCGTTCCATAGTGCTAGCATACGAATCATATGATTCCCGATCAGGGAGAGACATTGCCTTTGCTAGTCAGATTGCCTTGCTCTGACATGAGACACAGTAGGGTGCTGCCTGTATTTCGTGGCAATCTGACGAGCAAAATCTGACTGCGAGTCGTGCACGGATTGCCAAAGTGGTGAAGGAGACCATTCGGGTAAATCAGGTCCGACACAAATTTTCATATACTGCTAGTAAATCGTATAGCAAGACTACAATTGTATTCGTAATTTGGGACTACATTTCATAATTCTTGATAAAGATGATGAAAAATTATAACAATGGCCGGCATCCTAAGAAACGGCAAGGCTTACGTGGCCGGCAGTCAAAGTGTTAATTAATCATCCGCTTACACAGGTGGAACAGCAACACTTCTTCAGGCAATTATAGTGTCGCAACTACGGGGCCGCTGAGAGTGGTATCACTTTGAAACAATACCGATAGATGCCGACTTAACGATCAGTACTTGGGGACCGGCGGCCGGTTTACCGTGCCCTTAGTACGCCTAGTCACTCGATCACTGATGTGGGCGGTCCTGCACCATGTTGTACCTTGAAACAGAAGATCTTTTACCATAGAATATGAGATTTTGCAACTTACTTGAGTTTCATTAATGTCTTAACAATTTTACTTGTCTTGAAAATAGAAATTTATGTTAGTTTCCAATACCTTCGATATCAAAGTGTATTTAACTTGTAACTGGTTCTCGATTATATTTCTGTTTAATTTGATTTCACTTATTGATTGTCGGTGTGTGGTAGACTAACGATGTGACAGATAGACGACTAATTACAGTACTGGCATGATTTTCTCGATGGAAACGCTTTTAATTTTTAAATTGAATATTTGTTCCTACGTACATGCCCATGTCGTACCTTGGAGCATATCCTTTCATTTGGGAAAACCTTAATTTTCCGGAGCAATTTTTGTAAGGTTCCTAGTTTTGTCCCAGTTCCATAGAATATTATATCACAGAGTGAGCCACTTAATGACATGTGTACCAAGTGTGAGTCAGTTTGCTCCAAGCGCTCTACAGTTATGCTTCACATATCATGCGATGCTACCGCCGCCTCCACCCCTAAGGTTAGATGTCAGTAATATTGTTACCTATCAGCCCAGCGACCCCGGAAAACTATGGATCTTACTCTAAAGTAGTTGGTTTTCAATTATTTCTACACGTCACCCCATTCTCATCTCCGTCCCATCATTTAATATGCTACAGGATTGATGGTGTGCTTCCGGTTGTTCAGTCCAGTTGTTAGTTACACTTGTATGCACATTATTTCGACGATGGAGCGGGAAGTCTTTTCCAGCTGCTGCGAACTGTGTAGTTGTGTGTAATCGCTGCCTGATTTCCAATCAGACTGAGGCATGTATACGTGGTTTCTGTACTTTCGGGCATATCGGAAAGGACAGAGACAACATATATATAATTATGGCGAGGACGGCCAATGATCTCTTCATTTCGGAGGTACACCAAGATCGAACTCTTACGAGAACCGGCGAAATGCCGCGAGTAATGAGGATAATGGGCAAGGGGCACCACATTAGTAGTGTGTGGATAAGTTGACAATTTGGATCTGACGGGAGGTGTGGTAGGAAAGTCCGTGCAATTGTGCTGATCTTTGCATGCGGATAGGTTAGTAGTTAGAGCATCTCCCTAGTAACCAGAAAACGCGCTTTCGAATCCCGGTCCGGCGTCAAATTTCAACTTTCCCCATTGATTTAAGTCAGTACCCACCCGAAGTTAATGTCTGTAATTCCTTTGTGTCTTAAGACTTAAGTATTGTTGCCGCGGCTCTGTTTATAGCCGCGTTCGACTTCCGGCACTCGATACGGTCTTCGACGCTCATTTGTTTTTTCTGAGCCAATGCTATTATTCCGTGAAACGCACTTTCTCTCAGCGTTTTCCATCTCTGGTGGATGAATAGCCGATGAGATTTTAATAAAATGAGTGCCAGATGCCATGCCTTGTTTAAACTGAAACCTCCGTTCCTCTTTGTTAGGTTTTCCAACAACTTTATTTTGACAGACTCTTCAATAACGCTGTCCCAGGAACTTGACGTTTGTACCACAATGAACCTAAGAGCTTATATACTAGAGGATTCTTCATCCTAACAGTATATTTTTTGAGATAGTCAACTGACATTAATATATCATTCGGCGTTACCTATTAACTTATTTTTACGACATCCTATTTCCCACTCCTATCTCCCCAACAGCGGTAAAAGACAGTCGTGACTATTACCAGTCAACTACTCCCACGAAAGCTCTTGGATGTGACACTAATATTAGTGATTTTCGATTGTTTCCCATCTCACCCTGTTCCAACGCGCCCTCTCTCTTTTACTCAGTCAATGTGACGTGTACTATTCAGCTTAGCAATGCCAGATACCATGGAATCGACACTAATTTTCGTCGCTTTCGATTATTTTTATGTCACATTGCCATCGCTACCGCCATGTTCACTACACCTTTAGGGGTGAAAGATGACCAGAACTGACACTTAACTGCCTAACAACATCAATATCTACGGATTAGACACTAACATTGTACTTTCCTTGATTTAACATGTCACCTCCTTCCCACGTCACCTCTACTCCTAACGGTGCTACGGCTGCCTCCCCTGAACCCTGTCCTTCAACCCTGTATTTTTCCCCCCTACAGTAAGTCATACGTACCTGCACAAAGTTTGGTAGAAATTGATTCAGGCGTTCCAGAGATAATCCCCACATATAGAGGCGCCTTACTCACTCCTTTTTTCTCATATGGTAAGCCATATGTGTACCAAGTTTGGCTGAAAGTTCTCACTGTGTCCTAGACCCATACTATTTTCGTCCAGACAGTAAGTCATTTATTACGAAGTTTGGTTGATATTTCTCCCAGCTTTTCGTATCACCCATTCTTGCTGCCAGCTTCATACCTAGGGGTTAAATGTCATGGTGCCCACCATCAGTGAGCCAAGTTACCCCAACAACTACGGATTCTATACTAATATGGTTCGTTCTCGATTATTTTTACTTGTCATCGCTCCACACCTTCTTCATGCCCCTTCCACATCCTGAAGTGTTTTGGGGACGCTTACCTGTTTTTCTATGTAACATGTTTGGATGAAATTGCTCCAGGCGCTACAAAATCGTGCTTGGATGTCACCAGTTTCTCACCTCCAAAAAGATGGGTACTTGGGGGTTTATTAACCGCATGGTAACTGTATCATAACATTATGTCAGACGTGTACTAATTTTGGTTGAAATTGCTTCAAGTGTTCGAGAGCTATGTTGTGACATATACGGAAAAACATATCTACTTCTATATACACAGATGGGTACTTAGGAATTTACAAATACACCTTAATGTGTTAGCTAACGAAAGGAATTTATTGAGCTGAATTAAGTGCTATGCTGTGACATGTACAGAAACACATACATCCTTTTCTGTGTACATAAATAAGTACACTGGAATTTACAAGTACACTCTATTGTGTTAGCTAAAAAGGGGGATTTGTTGAGTTCAATCAAATAAATAATGTATAACTGTATCTCAAATGTTCCTGTGGTAGAGAGATACCTATTGTCTCATTCATAAGTGGAAAATATTTAGTAATGAGTAATATTTAAGATATATGCAACTCATAACATGAGTATCTGATACATTAAGTACTGGTAATACCTTTAGTACGCTACGGGGTAGCATTACTAACGCAGTACTGCTCATCTAAGACTAATAACAATCAAACCTAATAGAGTATATCATTAAAGAGTAGTGGGTAGCTAAAACTATTCTTTGGTACTATAAATGTCGTGCTTCTTTTACAAGTGATATCTTCTTCATCCTATTTGCAGCTGTTCAATGGTACCACAATACAACACTACATATAACAAGAGAACAGATTTGTGGCTACACCTGACAACGTTTTCATTTTAGTACAATGCAAGTAAACTTCATTATATTTCTTAACATTTCAAGCTGAAGAGGTGTTACAATTCAGTTCTTTCACTTGTCGTAACCACTAGAAAATAACATTTACAAAATTCACTAGAAACTCATATTTAACGAAGACGAGTGTAACTAACGACCACATTCTGGTTTCCTCGCGGGTACTAGTCCAGCGAGTAAACCAGGTAAGCCATTTTAAGATTTCACTTACTATAGCCGAGACTTTTGGAATCCTACGTCATTTTACTAAGGCGCACTAGTGACGTCACTGAATTTCTGTCGTGATTTGACATGGTATCTGCTCATCATCTTCAAGTGATGATGTCAATAGTTGACATCAGCGCCCGAAAAAATATTTTGTACATATCGGTATATATTTATTATTACATATTTCATTTGTCATTACATATATGAATATACGTATAACTATAGCACTGTAATGCTTACTGTTAAGTTTTACGAATAGATTTATGCTAATGGTAATAAAATCGTTGTTTTAGGTCAAGGAATTGCCCTTTTAATTGTTTCTTTTGCGACAAGACGTAAGACAGAGCTGAATTTAGGAACCACTACATTTTCAGTTTTTTCTTATGATCCTGTCGCAACACTATAATTCTCGTGATAAAAGAGGATGCCAACGAATTTCAGCATAGCTGTTACAAACGAGTGTTTATAAACTTGTTTCCAACAGGTTTCACACTGAATAATGAGATCAAAATAAAGTAAGTTAATAAATTAATAATATGAGCAAGGAAAATTACTTTCAAGTAACAGTGTATCTTTCACAGAATAGTATTTATGACACGACAGTGTGCATTAGTAGTAATCTTTTCTGCTGATTGTCTACACAAAAAGTACACCAAACGCTAAAAAAAAAAGTTTAACACTTGTTTCTTCAGTAACCTGAATAAATTTTAACCTTATTTAATGGTTGCTGTTAATATTTCTCACAAACAGTTATTGTATTAATCACTTTAAAAGACGAAGCTTAAGGATAGCCTGAAGCTCAAAGGACTGATTTATATTATTAGTACGTTAAGCGTGACAACCGTCATCACCACAAGAAATATTCACTTTGTAGATTTATGCTGTAATACAGCCCCTTATGTACCGTTTTGCGCGCCGTGATGAATCTTTCTAGAAAAGAATACGATGAAACTAAATTCACTGGCAGACACTCCTTCTCAAGATTGCTATGTTAATCAGAGCAGAGTATACCCTCCGGAATCCTTTTTCTGCACTTAAATTATTTACATTGGCCTGTCGAAACTAAATTGATGCAGTTGTATTAACTCCCTCTGTTGTTCCTCAGTTTGTCTTATTGTGGCATAACTCCCACCAAACCCAACGACATTCTGCTTACAATACCGTACTACACTGGCGACTAATAACAAAGATTTCAAAATGCGGACTGTCTTGTCATATCAGTAATTGCCTCGAAAAGTTGGTGAATGACAGTAACCGGTACGTATAATGAAAGGTAGACGTCCATCGGAAACAATGCCAGCATCGGGTGCATCCTAAGGACGCATGATAAAACTGCCAATGTGCTCCGTAAACGTAAGGGTTAGCATCACCGTCGGACTGCACGCTACCGACGCAGTTGTCTAAAGTAATCTTGTTGGATGTTTGGTAAGACACCTTCAAAATGGATACATGCAAGATAAGGCATTTAAACAAGAGACAGAACACAACAGCATAAGATTACATTATCATTAATAAGTGTTTGGAGCATTTTATACCTTCACGGTAAATGATGACAGCCAAAACAGCTGCTGGATAAAGATTTTTGTAAAATTCTTGACCACGGTTACGGTATATCTAAATATACCTTCATCAGAAGTAAAATTACATCCTGCAATGGAGATTAATAAAACAATCATTGCAGGATGTAATTTTAGTAAGTGACTAAAAGTTTTTGTGCTTGTAATACTCTGGTAATTTTACGGTTACTTAAGCTACAGTGTTTTTTCTTTCTCATTTCCGATGCTAAGTTTTTGCTAATGAGAGTGTCTTCCTGTTCAGGTTTATTTTACTTCTGATGAAGGTATATTTAGATATACCGAAACCGTGGTCAAGAATTTTAATAAATCTTTATCTTGCAACTGTTTTGGCTGTCATCACTTACCGCGAAGAATTTCAACAATTGCTGTTTCAGCCATGTTTAAAATCTTGAAGCCATGTTTAAAATCTTGCCTTTTATACCTTTTAAATACCTCAGGACAACACTAAAAAGCGATATGAAAAGGAATGAATACCTGAAATAAGTAGTATGAAGGTAAATTTGAGACTAAGAACTGATGAAACTATACTTGAAAAGCGTAGCACATTTGTTAAGGAAGCGTATAAAATACTGTAGTGCGAATAATGAGTTTGACGTCTTCATCAAGTAGGCCTAACGAAAGACGCAGAGGAATACAGAAATGCTCTACTAGGAGGTCGTAAAAGTTCGATATATCTCTTAGTAATGAGTGTCAGAGATGTTCAGAAACTTAAATGGAACTCATCAGAGAACGTGACTTGTTTCGGCGAAAACTGAGTAAATTTAGAAGTAGTCTATACCTCTGCCGTACTCTGTATTCCGAGTAGGTGCTCCTAGAATGAGGAGAAAGAGCCAAGGATGAACAGTGATATTTGATTTCCCTCGCTTCCTAGGATAAGTGACTAATGTTGGTAAGTGGCATCTCTCGAGAAGTGACTTGTGGACGTAGATGGTAAACAAGAAACGTTGCTTTGTATTTACGATTGTGATCTCTGGGCTAGTCCATGAGCGTGACAAATCATTTCGAACAGGTGAATGAGCCCTTGCTATTTTAGGGAGATCTTAATAATCTGTCACCACAAATAATGACAAAATGTTGTTATAGAAGTAGTCCATAAAACGCTATGTACCTCTGAGAATGAAATTTAGGCCGTGGTTCAAGTCGTATTTCTGTGCCTAACTTTTAGTTTTCCAATGCTGGAGACAATACCAGATGCCAACAAGTCCCAGATATCAGTCTCAAACTTAAACAAGCTCACGAGGGAAGGTCACGGTAGTTGTCGCGAAGAGTAGAACAAATCTCTTTTTGTTTTGTTATTGATTAGAAAGAAAACTCTAAAGTTTTAGCTAATATGCTGCAACGGCACTGACAGGAAAGGGAGAGAAAGGTGGGTGGTAATAGGTTTCCCTCCTCTCTACCAAAACCCTCCATTTACGTATCGCTCTGCAAGCAGCGCAGTGGTCACAATATGTCAGATGCGTGTGTGTCTATTGATCAGATGATGTTTGTGGCGTGGAAGCGTATTTACAGAGTTAGTAAATGTATTACCGTGGACACCCTGGACAAAGAAACAGACAGCAACTGTGAAACTGTCGGTAGAGTACTTTGGTATTGCAGAAGAGGTACTTTCAGGATAAGAGCGTGTTATTTATGAACAAATAAAGTAACAGTTGACAAAAGAGGCTGCTGCAATAGAAGAGGTTACTACACTTTTCATATACGAAGAGGCATTAGATGAAGAGACATCAGATGAAGACATCAGATCAAGAAAATGATTGGGCCATGACAGTGAAGGATGAAACAATGTCACCAGTGGCGGATTTCCAAGGAAGCAGCAGTTCATCTTATAAGACATCAGCTCCAAGAAAACGAAAGAAGTTTCCAGACGGATATCTGGCTGATGCGTACAAGATATGGACAAAACAACCAAGAGAAAAAGACGGAAACGTTGATCCTCCCCGTCTGTAATTGCTATGACACCGCGCCTCTGTATTACAACACTGGTGGCACAGAAAAGGAAAATAAAGAGCAAGACTGTGTTACAAGACCTCGAAAACACGTTAAAACAACTTCATTAGTCAAGCCCAGAAATTATGCTGGATATGATAAATCGTGCATTACGTAATCATTTTATAATAGACAGAATAACTCAGTAATAGAGGACTGCACATTGAGACTTTGGGCACTGAAAATAGAGAATAAAATTGACCCTCGCATTTCATTGCAGTTCAAAGCTTTCAACTCGTGCGTAAAGAATTTTAAATACAGAAATAAGGTTGTCTGTCGCAAAATAACCCACAACGTTAGCAAGTGATTGATTGAAGGAGATACAGACATTCAAGAAAAAGCTTGTCAAGTCGTGAGAGAAATCACGTCTATCATTGAGGAAAAAATAATCCATTTGTGTAATAAATCATTCCTACTTACAGTATTCTCATCGTAGCGCTGACGATTGATATTTCCTATTCTAATAATCCATAGCAGCTACAATTTTTATATCGTATACATATTTTGTTGCTCTATTAGCTGCGCTATGTATGAATATAATTTGAGCGAGAACATGTGACCCATTGTCAGCAAGCCGAACTGTTTGTACGTATACACAAAGCTATCGGTTCGTGACGCTATGACACCGCTGCTTAAGATAGCGGAGTCGCGTCGACGTCTCTTACCAAGTTTGTAATGGGGAAGAGTTGGCGCTGTTTAATTTAACAATAAGGCCCACAACTTGTCTAATTTCAATTCTTCTTCTTTTCTGTTAAAGTTGTTTTGTGCTTTTGAATTTCTATGTCCTCTCTAAACATCCTAGCACTGTAATGACTGGGTATCGATAAAACCGTAGTGTCGGTGAAACAAAGTCGGTGGTTACCTGCTCCCATTGCATGATCTGGTACAATCGACTTATCCGTGTTTCCCAAACAACTGCTCCTGCATTCCTTACGTCGAGTGTTAATGCTTCTTTTGTATGTACACTTGACTGTATGTGCAAGGAATTTCGTATATTCCTGCTGTGGCAAGCGGCAGGCGAAGGTCCTTTGCAGTGTTCAAATATTCGCGCACCTTCCTCTTTGGTTGGTTTAAACACTATGTCTTCTTGGTATTCTGCTGAGGTGACGAGTGACAGTTTTAAACACTGTGTCGATAGCGTCTCTTCTTGATACCCGCACTATGCTCATGCGGTATGTGACAGTTTGCACGAATGCGAGGAAAACTTTCTCTTTAGTTGGTTCTTTTTCACTAAAAGCTCTAGATGTTTGAGAGAGTAGTGCTCTGTTTTTCTTTTTGTCAGAGTAGCCGTTGCTTCTGAAAGCAGTTCTTAAATTATCGAGCTCGTCCAACGGGTACTGTGATTCACAGATTCTTCTAGCCTGGTCCACCAATGTTTTGATTACTCCTCTTCTTAGTTTAGGACGATGGTCGAATTTTCTGTAAATGTATCTATACCTGTGAGTTGCCCTCCTGCAGACTTCGTAGCTTGAGGTTCCGTCAGGTTTGTTAAGCATCTGATGAATTGTAGTTTCTAGTGAAAAGAACCAACTAAAGGGAAAGCTTTCCTCCCATTCGTGAAAACAGTCACAGATCGCATCAGCAGATAAGTGTGAAGACGTGATATCGTCATAGTGTTTAAACTAACAAGAAAGATTTGCGAATGTTTGAATACTGCAAAGGACGTACGCCTGCCGCTTGCCACAGTAGGAGTATATAAAATCCCTTGCGCATGCGGCCATGTGTGCATAGGATCTACAAAAAGAAGCATTAAAAACAGCCTTAGGGAACACGAGAGCAATTGTCTGGGAAACAAGGATAAATCAGTAGCACCAGATCATGCAATGGAACTAGGTAACCACCAAATTCGTTTCTCCGATACTATGTCTTCATCTATACGCAAACACTGCTGTGTTAGGATGTACAGAGAGGCCATAAAAATTCAACGGGAAAGACGAAGGACTGAAATTAGGTAAGTTATAGGCCTTTAGTGCTAAACAAAGCAAACAGCGAGAACTCTTCCCCAATACAAACTGCATAACACACTTCAGCGCGATTCTGCGATCCTTGGCTGCGGCCTGATGAGGTCACAAACCGACCGTTGCGTTTACGTTTTTACTGCTATCTGTGTCTTTATAGCCTCTGATGATGTCTTCTGATCTGGAATACGAAACGTTAGACAGAGAAATATGCCTTGTACCACGGCCTAACACCCGTAAAACTAAAATCGCCAAGGTTGCAAAGTAGTGTTTATTTTGAGGGAAGTTCTGAAACGTCTTTGATTTGATTTTCAGCTTTAGTGATTTATATTTGCTATGACCTCCATGTCTGGAGAGCTTATCAGTGGCTCAGTTTAAGTCAAGGCGGCCTATCGTGTTTGGAGAGCTTTAAGTAAGCAGGTATCTTTTCTAAAATAAGTGGAGAAAGTGAACAATTCAGTCTGAAATGTAGTGTTCGGTAGACTTAGGATGTGACAGTTTGAATTTATTTGAATTTTGGAGCACTGGACAGATATTATGAAGAAGAGTGGACTTTTATGACAAACTCTGAAGGCCTATGCCTAACTTTCCAATACTTTGTCAGTTATACTCTGAGTCAGTTTCATACTGAGTGCTAAACTTCAGGAAAATTGCATTCCTGATCTCGTACTCGTGAAGCTGACGTGCCCCTGAATTCTTCCAACATGTCAATGAAGTCGCATGTCTAAATTGTGCAGCTGGCTGTGACGGTTGCTCAGGCAGTGTTGCGTGTTGTTACGGCTGAATATGGCACATAACTTTCTTCTCCTCAATAGCTCCGATGGGTCCCAACACGACAGACCCCCTAAATCTGTTAGAAGCTGGACGCGTAATAAAGAAAATTACTGCATAGTCTGAGGTGCAACCTTCTCATCTCGACTATGTCAGCCAAATTCTGGTGACGAAAATTTGCTCCACCTCTAGGATGATTGCCACCACACTAGCGTGCGTTAGGGAGCTTCGCTAAGGAGGCGGTTTGTACGGGATACCTCTTCACATTTCCCCAGTGTAAAAATTGTTCTTCTAATGAAATTGAATTTGTGACGTTCTTATGCCATGAAAGATAGAGATGAGAAAGCGGTAGTGAGTGCATCCTATATTCAAAAGCAGCAAATTACGGACGTTTAAGTTAACTATTCACGGCACATAAAATGTATGCAAGGATAGTAGGCGTAATAGCAAAACCAGTTATACTCGGCATATAATGGTACTGGGCAGGGAAATTCTGCAGCATTTAGTAAGAGTAATACAAAGTATGTATGGTAGCACACATATTAAAATTTTTAATGGGATAGCGCAAACTGAAATAAGACAAGGGTTTTGACAAATGTTCCCTCTGTCACTCATTTGTGTGTTGTTGCTGTTATAAATAAATGGCAAAAATTGTTACCGAAGGATATTTATCTTACATACACATCAAACGATGACGTGAGTATTAAGCTATAGAAATCCCAGTACCTATGTGGCCCAACCAAACGTGACGTTAAAAAAAAAGCAGAAGAGATACATTGCTTAAACTATGAAAAATCAAAGCAGTACTAATATTTTTATATGGTTGTTAATGTTTGACGCTTGATATACTACAGGTCAAAAGTACAGGTGAGATTTCTGGGAGCAGCAGCAGGCCAAACATTAATTAATAGGGACATAAATAAAAATTTGGGGAGCGAATTAAACTTATTTATTCCGAATGAATAAATAATTAGGTACAGGTGAAAATGGGAAGAGCATCTAACAAGAATGCAAGAATTCAGAACACCCAAGTCTCTGTTGAATTATAAACCAAAATAAGGAAGAAGGAAGACCGCTCGTCTATAGAAAATATGGATAGGCAAAGTGCTCGAGGGCAAAAGAAAACCAGAGTTAGTGTAATACTTGATGCCGTCGATGATAATGGCGACGATGATGACGTACCGTGTTGCATGTGTAAGTGTTTATCTATGCCAAAAAAAGACAAAAGGGAAACATGATTTGATTAAAAACAACAGTGGCTAGCCTGCGTTGGATAAGAGGTCTTGCCCTTACATGTGAACTGAGTGTAGTAATGAACGCTGCAGCCATATTTGACTACTTTGTAGTCAATAACCCCATCAATATGGCAAGAAAATAAAGAATTTTCGTAACTTTGACTTTAACCTCTGTGCTTACCTTCCCCATACGGACAATTCCATTTCAGTTCAGACAGCAGGAAACCTTACATTTTTTGCAGGGTTCAGTTTTCTGTTATCCAAAGTGGATCTTACGTTAACATATTTTGGAAAGTCGCACCAGTGATAAACAAATGCTTCCGGATTTTCTTAGTGGTTAAAATTACCGTAACTCGCGATTCTGAAACCCGTAGCTCGGAAAATATTCTGTGTAAAATCCTTAAATAAAATTCAAAATGTAGATCCTATTGTACATTTTGAGTTGGTATTTATGAGGTATTTTTATAACATAAATTTTATGTGGTTTTCATCATGTTTCATACTTTTTACTGGAAAACGCCATTTTAAATGAAATAAAAACTATGCCATATCGTACAACACTTGATTTAAAAACCATAATAGTAAATATTTTTGTGGTATCTTCAATGTGGAGCCGTGGAAAAAATAAAACGCAAATAGAAGAAGTTGCAACCCACGTGGTTGCGCTACATCTTGTGAATCATGACGAAGACATAGCCGACCACCTGCTGTTTATGCTTCACGGCAGCCCATAGCAACCTAAGCATAGCCCGAGCTTAAATATTTATAATTCAATTATTTTTTTCCACGTGTCAGACTATGGCTTTCATAAAATTTAAAATAGGAATCAATGTACAATAAAAAGAAGTTCAAGCCTCCGTAACTTTAATCTTTTCGAAAATGGTGTTTATGCTTAATACACGAATAAACAGTTTTTGAAAACTGTATTAATTAGTTTATGTTATTGTTGTATACGGCAATCAACAACAGACAGTCAGCCTCAAAATGAAACGCAGCTCACTGAAATCCGATAAAATGTTCATGAGTTACGCGGCAGACAAAATGTCGCGTTCGGAAAATAACGAAAATTTTACCGAATTTTAACTCTAAATGTAGAAAACATTAAGAGATAACACCATGAAGGGTGTTTACCTTTACAGTAAATGTCACATGTAAAAATACGAGGGTCGGTCAAAAAGTAATGCCTCCCATTTTTTTTCTACTTAAAGAAATTAAGTTAAGTGAAAAATTTGAATTTGGCGCCATTCCTCAAACCTTCTTCTGCAATCCACTGCAGTAGTAACTTTCTGTGTCAACAGGTGGCAGCACAGCAGAAGTTTGTAAGATGGCCGACATCGATGTTCGTTTGAGACAGCGTTGTGTGATTGAATTCTTGAATGCAGAAGGTGAAACGCCCATACGCATTCATGAAAGACTGAAGAAGGTGTATGGTGTTGTGACAGTGGATGTCAGCACTGTTAGACGATGGGTTCGTCGTTGTAAGGAAGCTGAAGGGCAAACACCGTTGACTGACGAAAAGCGGAGCGGCAGGCCGGTGAGTGAAGTGACTCCACACAACATTCAGCAAGTTGATGACATCATTCGTGGTGACCGTCGGGTGACTGCAGATGAAGTGTGTCGCATTATTTCTCTTAGTAAAGGCAGTGTGATCACGATTATTAAACAATTGGGGTACTCAAAAGTTTGTGCACGGTGGGTTCCAAGAATGTTAACCGATCAGAATAAAGAGGCAAGGAAAACAATAGCCTCCCAACACTTGCAGCGCTTCCGTTTGGAGGGAGATGAGTTTCTGAAAAAAATTGTGACCGGGGACGAAACATGGGTGCATTTTTTTGAACCCGAATCAAAGAGGCAGTCAATGGAGTGGCGTCACACAAGCTCGCCGAGGAAGAAAAAATTCAAAACTGTGCGATCGGCAGGGAAAGTTATGGCAACAGTTTTCTGGGACACAGAGGGTTTGATTCTGGTTGATTTTTTGGAGCAGGGATGCACAATAAATTCTGTTCAATACGTCACAACCCTCAACAAACTTAAAGCACGTCTTCAGCGAGTTCGCCCAACAAAATCAATGGCAGATCTTCTTTTGCATGACAATGCAAGACCACACACCAGTCGTCACACCTCTGACGAGATTGTCAAAATTGGATGGGAAGATCTGCCTCATCCCCCATACAGCCCTGACCTGGCACCATCAGACTTCCATCTGTTCGGGCCACTAAAAGAAGCTCATCGTGGGATTCATTTTGAAGATGAGGAGGCCGTCAAAACATCCATGCGTCAATGGCTTAGGAAGCAGAGCTGT